>NC_137078.1:88656596-89398799 GCF_951640355.1 Cnephaeus nilssonii
TATGTTTTCCTTAGCATTCATATTACAGTACATTTCCAAAACAATCATAAAATGTTTGAGTAAACTGTGCTATACAGGTGCAAAACAGTTTTATCCGGAAGAATACCTTTTTTTCTAGGCATTCTGCAAATTTCAGCTGCTTCAGTAGCTTCTTCTGTTTGTTGCTGAACCGATTATCCTGTTCTGCACTTGTTCCCTGCGGGAAGAGAAATACATTTTAATTGAAAGTTCAAAGTTAGGTTCCTATTTTTTTATCAGCTAATTGATGGCTTATGACCCTAGTCAGAACAGGGTAATCAAGGCCCTGGATGGGTAGCTCAATTGGTTAGAGCATCCCTGATACACCAAATTGCAGGTTTGAACCCTGGTTAGGACACACACAAGACTCAACCAATGAATGCATAAACAAGTGGAACAAGAAATTGATGTCGTCTCTCTCAAATCAATAAATAAAAATTTTCAATAAAGGGTACTCAAGTAAATAAAAACACTGTAGGTAATATTTGTAGGTACAGAATGTATACTTTTTTTCCCAATGTAGCATTTTGTAAACAGTGATTGTATTTTAAAATTATAAAATATATGCTCACTGTAACAGTAAAAATATAGCAGTACACAGCAAAACACTAACACTTCCCCCATAACTAAGTTAAGTTTCATGTTTATCTTTTTATACCTTTTTCTATGCTAAGATACTCAAGGCTATTTTTTAAAAATCAAAACAATGAAAAACTTATATGCTTAATATATCCTTTCAAACAAGACCATACATCCTCTTCTGAAAGCCAGTAGCATGTTTGCAAAACATGGTGGCAATGCATACAAACAGGGGAAAAGGAAAAAAGAACACTCTAGGTTTGTGTTGTGTTAGTTTCCCATAACTTTAACAATTTGGAATGTGCCCTAGCTGGTTTGGCTCAATGGATAGAGCATTGGCCTGGGGACTGAAGGGTCCCAGGTTCGATTCCGGCCAAAGGCACATGTCTGGGTTGTGGGCTTGGATCCCCAGTAGGGGCGTGCAGGAGGCAGCCAATCAATGATTCTCTCTCATCATTGATGTTTCTATCTCTCTCTCTCCCTTCCTCTCTAAAATCAATAAAATATATTTTTAAAAAACTGTAAAAAAAATTTGGAATGTATAAAAACTATATAGGTTTACCTCAAAAAACTTAACTTCAACAAAGAATTTGGAAAAATAAAATTTACAAATACTACTTTAGACATCAAGTGATCACTAATTAGTCTGTGTTCTGTCCTTCCTACTGGCCCAGTTAAATATGGAAAAACTGGCCATGTGATAGGAAATCTGATTGGTCCACCGCGTTGGCCACTATCCTCTGGAAAATTATCAAGAAAATTTTGTTTGGGAAGGTAAAGTACTTGGATTAGAACCATAACTCTGCCATTACTGAAGCCATAAAACCTCAAAGCAAGCTACTTAACCTTTCTGAGGATGTTTCTTTACAGGGCCGTGTATATCAGAAATGACATATGTAAAGTGACTGACATGTGGCAGAAGTTCAGCCAATAAGATTTATCGTTTCTATCTTAACTGGAAATTTCAGTTTACTATCTGATTGGCAGTGTACTAAAAAGATAACTGTCCTAAATTAAACTCAGAACTTACACCTAATCAACCCCTCTAAGGAATTACAGGGCAGTATATAAAAAACTGCACCCATTCCTTCCAGATTTTTACCAACACCAAAAGCAAACTTCATTTTTAAATTTATCAACCACTTTGCTCTGTTTCTATTGGAACTCCTTTCCATGGGAAATAAGAATATCAAAAGAACAGGTTTTAAAATATTACATTTGGACCACAGGAAATATTAAGTATTTACTACATAATACATTGACAGCTAAATGTGTTCATCAGCAGTGTGAAAATTTGATAAACTCTCAACTGAATCATTACATAAACATAGTATTGTTTGCATAACTTAAGAACAGTCAAATAACCGGCAGCTTTAAGTCAAATGCATAGAATAATATTGCAACTTAAAAAAACCCCACAGATTTTTTATTGATTCCAGAGAGGAAGGGAGAGGGAGAGGAAGAGAGAAACATCAATGAGAGAATCATTGATCGGCTGCCTCCTGTGCCCTGACGGGGAATCCAACCGTGACCTCCTGGCTCACAGGTCGATGCTCAACCACTGAGCCTTGCAGGTCGGGCAATAGTGCAACTTTTGATGAAAAAAAAAACACCACACACACACACAAGTTGGCATATTAAAAGCCAATTACAGAATTTCAACACCGGCTTTGGAGCATCAAAAGATATCTTTCTTAATAAAGTTCCAGTCTTGCCCCTCTTCCAACTTTTCCTTTAAAACACAAGAAGTGGAAAGAGCCAACCTACAGGACAGAAAGTAGACTTTGTCTTAGACCCAACCTATCTCTACACAGTCTGTTCTGCACGAAAACAATCTGCAAGCTCTAACCCTAGTAGAGTCACTTCCCACCCATCTAGATCTCCACTGGGTGTTCATTTCCTACAGGACTGGATTATGGGGACAAACGGGCTCTAGCACGAGCCTGTAAAGTCGGGGTCCTGGGGACCAACTACAGAGAGGTAATCGTACCCACCCGCCGGGGACGGGCGCGGAGCCCGGGGAGAACCCCGCTCAGAGGAACCCCTTCCAGCGGACGTCCGAGTAAAACAAACCCGGGAAGGGAGCGAGCGGGAAGAAGACCCACCCCACGCCCTTGCTTCCCTCCACAAGCGCGCGCACTTTTTTGTTGTACCCTCCGGCCTCGAGAGTCTCCGATTCAAACATTCTAACGGCATTATTATCTTTAGTTCCCCTCCCCGAAGGGATATCACATTGGGCCGGGGCTCCCGCGAACTCTGACCCGGCGCTTTCGAGAAGGGTTAGGAATGGGGGAGGGGGGTCGCTTTCTCCATTGAAGACGCTCAACGCGGTTTCCTGTCCTCTCTAACACGCTCTCTGGGGGCGATACCCCCAAACGCTCCTCTCCAGGATCCTCCGCCGCCGGTCACCTCGGGGCTTCCCTCCGGCCTCCCCCTAGGAACTTCCTCCTCGCGGCTCCGCTAGGCCGCAGAACCCGGCGGCGCGCAAGGATTAGCCTGCAGGCCCCGCCAGGTAGGCAGGCGGGCGGCGAGGTACCGGTCGGGCCAATTACCGCCGCCATTTTCCGGCGACCGTCGCCGCCGCGTAGGGGGGACGATCCCGAAGGAGGAGACTGCGCAGGGGCGCACCGGTCTCCGCCGCAAGGAAGGGGTTACCATCCGCTAGCACCGAGGATCTTCAGAATCTCCGATGCCTCCCCCCGGTGGCCACCCCGCCCCGAATTTAGGCCTCTTGCCAGGCCTTCGCGATAAGGCCCTCAGCTCACCACAGATCCCCGCGCTTCTACTTACGCGGAAGAATCCCGCGTCCATCTTGCTGCCTCGCTCGGAGATCGCTCCCTATCCCAAGATGCACCGCGCCGCCGCGACGGAGGGCGGGACCGGCTGGGAGAGCGGAGCGACGGGTCGCAGAGCGCGCCGCTCCACTCGCCCCTCCAGTCGACACGAGGCCGCGCTTGCTCAGTGCGGGGAGCTCCCGCCTAATGTGCGCACGCGCACAGGGGGGCGGGCTGCTGCCTGGGCGCCGCGGCTCCCCAGCATCCAATCGAGGATGAGAGCCTCGCGACCGCAACCAATGGGAGCCAGAGAAAGTCGTCGGCTCGCCCCGCCCTACAAATCCTTTTGTGGCGCGTGATCAGCCTTGTTCGCGCAGTGTGACTTGACTCCTCCTACGACCCGTAGGGTGGGAGGCCTCCCGCCCCGGGGGTTCCGGGGAGTAATTGAAGAGAAAGGCTGTTACCTCAGAGTGACGCTGGGAAGAGGCGGCGCGTGCGCAGAAGAGGAGCCTGCGGCCTCTGTCATTATAAAAGTTGTCATTGTACTGCTTTTACGAGTTAACCAGTTTTTAAGATCGGCTCTAATAGTACAATGAAACCTGCGTTCCGACCCAGTTTCCTGGGCTTTCCCCTGTCTCCACACAACGCTGGTTTTTTGGAAGAAGCTGGAAATGTCCTTTAGATGAGTTTCGGTTGTGATGGCCGGGGAGCCACGCTAACGGGCAGGAAGTCGATGAGAGCCTTGGCCCTCAGCCTGCGAGCTGGGCCGGGCATCCAGGTCGGCCGGCTTGCCCCGTTCGGCCTCCCCAGTGCCCCGCCCTGGCTGTGAGGGCCTGACGCATTGGATGCATTTTGCCAGAATTGCAATAAGTGCTTTCTTTTTTTCTGGGGGAAAGCACGTGTCCCTTCTCTGGCCATCTTTTTTTTTTTTTTTTTTAACGGATCACACCCCTCACCCTCCCACACAAACACTCGACTCCCTTTCCTGCCTTTTTCTCACCGCACTTCACACACCTGAAACTGTATTTGTTCACACTCGTGGCTTTAAAAGACCAACCGTGTGCTGACGACTGCCATTAATCTCCAGCTCTGACTTCTCTCCCGACCTTCAGATTCGCATAGGCGACTTCCTGCTTGGTATTTCCACGTGGAAAGGCATCACCAACAACTTGACCAGAAACTGAACCCCTGATTCCTCCCCCTCTCTCCCAACCCCATCCCCTGCCACCCGCTCCTCCCCAAGTCTTTCCTGCCTCAGAGGATGGCAGTCTGTCCTTTTCTCCAGGACTCAGCCTTGGTGTCACTAGTATTCCTGCCTCCTCTTTCTCTTAGATCCCACTTCCAAACCATCAAAAAACCCACGCTGCTTGCTATTCAGGGCACTAGCTTTTGACTGCATCTCTGCACTGGCCTCTATCTGTTCTGTGTGGGTTTTTTGTTTGTTTTGTTTTGTTTTTAAATACG
Organism: Cnephaeus nilssonii; assembly: GCF_951640355.1. Lineage (NCBI taxonomy): Eukaryota > Metazoa > Chordata > Mammalia > Chiroptera > Vespertilionidae > Cnephaeus > Cnephaeus nilssonii. The sequence continues at coordinate 88,661,432 of NC_137078.1, forward strand.
TTTTTATTGATTTTTTAGAGAGAGAGGGGAAGGGAGAGGGAGAAACATCAGATGATAGAGAAATATCCATCAGCTGCCTCCCGCATGCCCCCTACTAGGAATCAAACCTGAAACCTGGGCATGGGCCCTGATCAGGAATCGAGCCCAAGACCTCTTGGTGCATGGGACCACACTTGCTAGGGCAACATCTATTCTTAATGCATCAGTCAGAGTGATCCTATTAGAAACCCTTAGACATGTCACGCTTAAGCTCAAAACCTCCTGATAGCTCCTCATTTTCTCAGCTGAAGTCAAAATACGACCCGATACACCCCTTCCCGCACGTCTTCTTTGATTTCACCTCCCAGTAAGTACCCTGACACTATTCACTGAACTTCTTAAGCTTGCTTCTTCCTCAAAACCTTTGTGCTGGTCATAACTTCTGCCTAGAATGCTCTACCCCTAGGTCTCTGCTTGGAACATTTCAAGGTTTAACTCAGATGCCACCTACTCAATGAGGCCTCCCCTGGCTGCCCCATTGGAAAATGCTCACACACCCTCTCTTATACCCCTGCTGCCTCTTCATCTACTCTGTTTTTTCCATAGCATTATCACCTAATATTTGTTTACCTATTTTTGTTTGTTTGTTTACCTGTTTTTAATGTTTGTTTACTGTCTGTTCTCCACACTACAGTGTAAGCTCTCTAAAGTCAGGGCTTTTTGCCTTTTTTGTTCTCTGATGTGTCCCTAGCACCTAGAAGAGTGTCTGGTACCTAGCGCAGGCCCAATAAAATGTGCTGACTGAATGAAAACTTTGTCAGCAGGTCAAAGCCGGGGAGGTGACTGGCTTCCACAGAACAAGCCACTGGACCAGATGGAATTATGAAATCACCGTGCCCCTCATCTCTCTGTTCTCTGTGGTTCTGATCAATCATTCCGTGGTGTCCTTCCCTCCCTCTCTGTTCTTTTGCTGCCAGTGCTGTACATGCTGGTTTTCCTGGCTGGTTCTAGAATTGACTCTTTTCTGTTTTCTTCTTGACAAAGATGATCTGCCTGTTCTCCCTTGGTTTCAACTACTATTTCATCTCCCAAACCTGTATCTCTCAAGCATAGGTCTGCCCCAGAGCTATATTTTAACACTCACTTGGATATCCTCCTGTAGGCACCTGAAACTCAACATGTCCCCAAAACAGGGTAACTTTCTCTACTTGCCTCAACTCTGTTTCTCAATGAATGAGCCCACCTTTCTCCTTGTCGTTATTCTTTTTCTCTTCCTCAAAATCTACAGCCACCAAATCTTGCTTTTTTTTTTTTTTTTTGCCTCTCTTAATACTTGATACTTTGTAAATATGCCAACTTCCTTCTAGCCCTATTACCTCTAATCTAGGCAAAATAGATTATTGTCTGAGTCATTGCAACAACCTATTTTCCCTGCTTTCTGGGTTGATGTCTCCACCCTATATCCAGAGTGATTATCTAAAATAATCCTGATCCTTTCACTTCCCAGTTTAAAATCCTTCAGTTTCAATTCCCCATTGTCATTCACTGGAAGCCCAAACCGGTGCAGCCATTATGGAAAACTATGGAGTTTTCTCAAAATAGAACTGCCATTTGACCCAGTGATCCCACTTCTAGGAATATATCCTAAGAATCCCGAAACACCAATCAGAAAGAATATATGCATTCCTGTGTTCATTAGCAGCGCTATTTACAATAGTTAAGGTCTAGAAACAGCCCAAGTGCCCATCAGTAGATGAGTGGATAAAAAAAAAGATGTGGTATGTTTACACAAGAGAATACTATGTAACTGTGAAAAAGGAAATATCTTACCCCCTTTTTATTTTTTTATATATTTTTATTGACTTCAGAGAGGATAGGAGAGGGAGAGAGAGAGAGAAACATTAATGAGAGAGAAACATCGATCGGCTGCCTCCTGCCCGCTCCACACCAGGGATCGGGCCCACAACCCCAGGCATGTGCCCTGACCAGGAATTGAACTGTGACCTCCTGGTTCATAGGTCGACCCTCAACCACTGAGCCACGCCGGCTAGGCTCTCTTACCTTTTGAGACAGCATGGAGGGACTTGGAGAGTATTATGCTAAGCGAAATAAGCCAGTTAGAGAAGGACAAGCATCACATTATCTCATTTGTATGTGGAATCTAATGAACAAAATAGATCCAGAGACACAGAAGCATGGAATAGACTGACAAGCCTTAGAGGAAAGGGAGGTGGGGCAGGGAGAGATGAACTAAATTTATATGCATATATGCATAACCCATGGACACAGACAATAGTGCAGTGAAGGCAGGGTGGGGGGTTAGGGTTGGAAGGGTCTGGGGTGTGTATGCAGGATGAAGAGGATCAATGGGGAAAAAGAGGGACATATGTAAACTTGTCAACAATGAAGATTTAGCCCTAGCTGGTTTGCTCAGTGGATAGAGCATCCGCCTGCAGACCAAAGGGTCCTGGGTTCGATTCCGGTCAAGGGCACGTGGCCAGGTTTTGGGCTCGATCCCCAGTAGGGGGCATGCAGGAGGCAGCTGATCAATGATTCTCTGTCATCATTGATGTTTCTATATCTCTTTCCCTCTCCCTTTCTCTCTGAAATCAATAAAAATATATTTAAAAGAAATAAAGATTTTAAAAAAATTTGTTGAATAAATGTATGAGTAAGAGGTTAAGGCTCAGTCACCAAAGGCAATCCTACCAGCGAGTGAGTCTGTTCTTTGAAGTGTTATCACCACTGATTCTATCAAGAAGAGTCCACATTGAAAAATCTTCTGAGGCAGCTAAACCCCATTCCTCCCCACCACACACACAAATTCAAGTCTCTTCCCTGCCCCTCCTCAGGAGATGGAAGCCCGAGGAGGACCGGCAGCAAACAGTGCAAGCACCTCATCTGGGTCTTTATGTCTTTAATGTAGTGAGAAAGTGAATCAGGAGATTCACTGCTTTTTAAGAATCATTTCTAATGTTTCTTGTTCCCAAGTTGAGTAAAAGCCTACTACTTCCATTTTTTTCTTGCCCTAATTGATTGATGGATTGATTTCACTCATTCAATTATTCACATTAGCACTTATGTGACAGTGAACATCTAAAATGTATTCATCATGCATTTGTTGTAGTTTGATGCACAGCACCATGTCCCTCTTCTGCTCCTCGTTCTCCCCTGACTTTTCATTTTACCCAGAGTAAAAGCCCAAGGCCTGTCTGTAGCCGACTTCTGGCTCGATGTGATCTGTTCATCAATCCCCAACATCTCTGACCTCATCTCCAGCTTTTCTCCCTGTCATTCACTCTACTCCAGCCACACCGGCCTTGCTGTCAGGAACTCTACTACCTGCAACTCTCTTACCTCTGATACCCACCTGGCCCTCCCTCCCTTCCTTCAGTTCTTTTGTTTTTTTTAAAAATATATTTTTATTAATTTCAGAGAGGAAGGGAGAGGGAGATAGAAATATCAATGATGAGAGATCAATCATTGACCAGCTGCCTCCTGCTTGCACCCCCCTGGGAATCAAGCTGGCAACCCAGGCATGTGCCCTCTGGCCGGAATCAAACCCAGGACCCTTTCGTCTGCGGGCCGGCACTTTATCCACTGAACCAAACCAGCTAGGGCCCTTCCTTCAGTTCTTTATGCAAATGTCATCATCTCCGTGAAGTCTTTTCTGGCCACTCTATCTAAAATTGTAAGCCCTGTATGCCCAACTTGTATTCCTGGCTTTATTTTTCTTCCTGAAGCTTGCCACCAGCTAACATGCTGTACTCAAAGTTTCTTATTTAGTATCTATCTCCCCTCACTAGGACGTAACCTCAAAGAGGAAATGAATTTTTGTCGGTTTGGTTCACTGTTGTATTCTCAGAGTCTAGAACAGTGCCTGCTATAAAGGAATGCAGAACCATTTGCTGGATGAGTGAATAAATTAGTAATCACTCTAGGTGAGCATCAGGGACATCCATTCATCTTCCAGCTACCTTTCCCCAAAGCCAGAGGCTTTGGAGTCTCTGTTAAATAGAGCAAGAGTTTAACTTTCAGAGAGCCATTATATAAAGACTAGTAGCCCTGCGCTCGCATCTGTACGCCAATAGGTCGATGCTGCCCTCCCATAGCTTCTCCGATGCCCACTTGTAGTTCACTGCCCCACCCTCCTGCAGATCCTTGATCTGGTCGTTTCAAGGTAGGCCGTTACGCCTCAGGGCGTAACGGATAATTAGCATATTTCTCTGTTATTATATAGGATTTGGGAACTCTTAGAGGCACCATTCCCCACTTTTTAAATATTTATTAATTAAATCGATTGGGGTGACATTGGTCAACATGAACATATAGATTTCAGGGGTGGGTTTCTATGTGACAACATCTGTGTATTGCACCATGTGCTCACCACCCAAAGTCAAATCTTCTCCTTGTCACCTCATATTCGGACCCCCTTTTCCCCATATCCCCTTCCCTCTGGCAATCACCACATTGCTATTTGTGTTTTCAAGTTTCAGTTTTATATCCCACACATGAGTGAAATCATACAGTTCTTAGCTTTTTCTGACTGACTTATTTCACTTAACATAATGTTCTCAAGATCCATCCAAGTTGTTGCAAATGGCGCTATTTGATCCTTTCTGATGGCTGAGTAGTATTCCATTGTGTATACCATTCCCCTTAATAGAACATTTTTCAAGAAAATTGCCTTATCTGCAGAGAGACTATTAAGATCTCTTCAAAAAGAAAGATAACAAGCCAAATCTAGCTTTATCTACATTCAACCCTTTCCTTGGTTAGTGGGAATCTCTTCTAGCCATGATATATTTATTTATCATGCATTTATTATAGTTTGATGCAAAGCACTACTGAAATAAGTGTGTTTCCTAGTGTACAAAAAAAAGAAAAAGAAAAAATCTGCCAAGGCAGATAAGCCTGCTCCCTGCAGGTAGAGCGGGGAAGTCCTTGGCTGTGAAGTGTGCCTGCAGACACCATGTCCTGCTCACTGTGACGCTGTGCAGATCAAAATAGGTCTTAAAGCCCAGAGCAATCCCCAGTGAGCTACTGGTGGCTCTTCGCTGGGTCTGAGCTTTAAGTCCTCAAACTCTGAGCTTCTATGATAGGCACACAACCTTGGTGCGGAGCCTCTAGGCCACAGGTGAGGAAGCTTTATTCCGCCAAGGGCCATGTGGATATTTATAACATCATTTTGGGGTCATACAACATTATCAACTTAAAAATTAGCCCGCTATATTTGGTTAAACACTTAATTAACTCACCCCTAATGCTTGGCAGGACCAGAGCAAATGATTTTGAGGGCATCATATGACCACAGGCCGGATGTTCCCCAACCCTGCAGTCTAGGCACAGACTCAAAGATTTCTTCATTTTGCCAACTATTTGTCCCCATTGCTTGTTGATTGCTGGTGATGGTATAAGTGTTTCACCTGTTGCCTACACCCTGTGTCCTTCAGAATCACCCCTACTGAAAATATAACATCCCATAGGAAGGTACAGTTTTTGTACTTTTCTCATCACTTTCAGGTTTTGCTATCATCTCCACTTTTGATTCTATCATTTGCCTCATCCTTTTAGCTCTTCTTTTGTGCTTCCTAGATAAAATGGAATTAATAACCTTTGTAAAATACCTCAAAAACTAAAGCACAAATTTCCCAAACAAGCTATGGACTAAAATAGTCCAATACTAGAGAAAAAGCGGATTCATTTTGCTCTGCAAGGTGTCTTTGAGCACATCAGAGAGTATCTTCATTATCTATTGCTTAACATCAAATTACTTCTGCCTGGCTGGTGTGGCTCAGTGTTTGAGCATTGACCCCTAAACCATGAGGTCACCGGTTCAATTCCTGACTAGGGCACATGCCCAGGTTTCGGGCTCAATCCCCAGTGCAGGAGGCAGCCGATTAATGTTTCTCTCTCATCAATGTTTCTATCTCTCTATCTTTCTCCCTTCCTCTCTCTCTCAAATCAATAAAAACATGTTTTAAAAAAAACAACTCCAAAAGTTAGCAGCTTAAAACAATAAACATTTGTTATCTCATACCGCTCCTGAGTAGTAAGAATCTAGAGTGGCTTACTTGGGTGGTTCAGATTCAACGTCTCTCAAGAGGATGTAGTCAAGACGTTGGCCTAGACCCGTGGTCGGCAAACTTCGACTCGTGAGCCACATGCGGCTCTTTGGCCCCTTGAGTGTGGCTCTTCCACAAAATACCACGGCCTGGGCGAGTCTATTTTGAAGAAGTGGCATTAGAAGAAGTTTAAAAATTTTGGCTCTCAAAAGAAATGTCAATCGTTGTACTGTTGATATTTGGCTCTGTTGACTAATGAGTTTGCCGACCACTGGCCTAGACTGCAGTCAACTGCAAATGGAAGATCTGTTTCTGAGAGGCTCACCCACATGGCTATTGGCAAGAGGTCTCAGCTCCTTGTCAGACTGACCTCTCCGTGGGTTCTGCTTGGGTGTCATCATGACATGGCATCTGGCTTCCTCCAGACCCAACGATCTAAAAGAGAGCAGGACAGAAGCCACAATGTCGTTTATGACCTGACCTCAGAAGTCGGGCACCATAGTTTCCACACTATCCTATTGGTTACACAGGTTAGCCCTATTCAGTGATGGAGGGGACTACGCAATTGCTTGAACTCAAAGAGCTGAGGGTCATTGGGGGCCATCGTGGAGGCTGGCTACCACAGTATTTGTAATTGAAAGTGTGTAAGAATAGGAGCTTGAATGCTTCCAGATTTAGCAGGGACTGTATTCTTTCTCTCCCCTCAGGGCCTTTGCACACATTTTCTCTCCTTGGTCTGGAACCGCTGTTTCCTCCCTCCGAGCTCTTCCTTTGCCCATTCCGCCTTGCCTCTCTACCCTTGACCCTTTAACTGGCCAGCGCTGATTCTTCCTTTAGGACTGAGTTTAGATGTGACCTCTTTCAGGAAACATTTCTGGTTAGTGGGACACAGTATTGGCCATCTGATTATCTTTTAGGCAGTCATTGAGTCCCAAAAACCTGAGGCCCTGACCTCCCAAAACAGGAGCCCCATATTCCACTTATACTTTCATAGTGTATTTTTCACTGTATTGTAAATACAGATATAATCCTAATCCTGTCCCCCACAAGAAAAATTCTTCGCCCTGGCTGGTTTGGCTCAGTGGATAGAGCATTGGCCTGCGGACTGGGGGGTCCCTGGTTCAATTCCAGTCGAGGGCACATGCCCAGGTTGTGGGCTCAATCCCCAATAGGGGGCGTGCAGGTGGCAGCTAATTGGTGATTCTCTCTCATCATTGATGTTTCTATCTCTCCCTCTCCCTTCCTCTCTGAAATCAATAAAAATATATTTGAAAAAAAAAAAAAGAAGGGGAAAAAGGAAAACAAAAAGCAAAACAAAATCTTACCCATGTTTTAAGTTTCCCATTGAGTATGGGGTGGGGGGGATAAATCATTAAAAAAAAATTCTTTGAAGATAGGAATTATGTATTTCTCCTCTATTTATACTCAGTATAAATGAGTATAAACCAGAGTTTGGCAAATAGGTTCCAAGTGGATGTGCAGAAAATACACATTTTGGCCAAATTCACAATACTTCAGTGTTAAAAACAATATTCTGCCAAAGCTGAAGATTTCCATCATAGAATAAACTTTTGGGATACAAGAATAAATTCTTATCAAGAACATATGAAATTTTAATAACAGGCATGCATATAACTACAATTATATTATTAAAAGTTTTATTAGTCACCCTAGCAGGTTTGGCTCAGTGGATAGAGCATTGGCCTGTGGACTGAAGGGTCCCAGATTTAATTCTGGTCAAGGGCACATGCCCAGGTTGTGGGCTCAATTCCCAGTAGGGGGCGTGCAAGAGGTAGCCAATGAAGGATTGTCATCATTGATGTTTCTATCTCTCCCTCTCCCTTCCTCTCTAAAATCAATAAAAATATATTTTAAAAAAGTTTTAGTAGTCAATTTAAGCCTGGCATTATAGTACAGGAATAATCGTTTCTCGGCATTAGGGAAGATTCCTAAGGCCAGAATCTTCTGCTTTAGATTCTGACGATAGTTTGTGTTCCTTTACTCGTTTCCCCTGGTGAACCTCTGAGGGTTTCCACAGTCACCATTTTTTTACATTTTTAATAATAAATAAATGCTTTATGATTCCTAAATTACTCATAACTTTTTCTATACTTATTCCATTGTTGATTATAATTTCAGGACACTTTTATTTACTATCTTCCTAATAAAATAGTAATATGCAAATTGACCGCACCTTCGCTACGCCCAAGCCACGCCCACCAGCCAATCAGGGCGAGTATGCAAATTACCCAACAAAGATGGCGGTTAATTTGCATACGCTGAGGGAGGGAGGAGTGAAGACTGAAGACAACTTAGAAGGAAGAGGGAGGAAAAGCGGAAAGCAAGGTGGCTGCCAGAGGGAAAGCCCGGGCCGGGTGGGGCGGGGTGGCGGGTGCAGGCGTGGCGGCTGCAACGGCGGCGGCAGCGCACGTGGCCGCGGCGGCCGCTTGCAGGATTCTTCCTGCAAATGGGCTACTAGTTCGATAAATAATCAGATTCACTCTGAAATTAGCTATATAAAGGCCAGAAATCTCTTGGCGATAAAGGAATGTAAGAGCTTAGTTGAATGTATCATTAATATATCAATCTGTCAAACTATAAGAAGATTTCTAGTTGTTTTTGTATTTATAAATATCAAATATATAAGACAAGTGGCTATCTGGGATTTTCTGGATCTCAGACTTTCCTATTCTAATAATACATCACTAGATGGCGCTCTACCCTCTGCATACCTCTTTGCCCAGGACTTATTACTGTACTAGAAATAAGTAACCCATCACTAATTGCTTATAGCCAATCATATATAGCAAAAGTGTCACACCACCCCTGGGGAAGCCATTGACAAAATGAGAGCCTCCCCTTTTTTAATACTACAGAGTATAAGGCTGAGCTTTCTTCTTAAAAAAATATTTTTTTTTATTGATTTCAGAGAGGAAGGGAGAGGAAGAGAGAGATAGAAACATTAATGATGAGAGAACCATTGATTGGCTGCCTCCTGCAAGTCCCACACTGGGGATTGAGCCTGCAACCTGGGTATGTGCCCTGCCTGGGAATCGAACCATGACCTTCTGGTTCATAGGTCAACGCTCAAGCACTGAGCCACGCTGGCTGGACAGAAGGCTGAGCTTCCATAGCTCCATGACACCAGCTCCACCGCAAAGTGCCTGCCATTCCTCCACTCTCCGAAAACCCAGGCAGCATCTGGAAAAAGAGTGAAGAGCTTCCAGACCTACAAGGCATCCACTTAGAGGTTAAGATACTGTGGCCTTTAACCCCATCCCAAAAAAGTATGTGTAAAGGTAGTATACATTAATAGGAATGTTAGTCGAGAATAGGTAGATTAGGTATTTTATATTGGATAGTCTTTTATTGGGTTAAATAATCCTATAATTAAAAATATAAATGTTTAAATATATATTTTAAAAAATGAAAAACACTAAAACTGATAAATGAAATAAAACAAAAACAAAAAAATATAAAAAAGAAAACAAAAAAGCAAATTAAAAAAATATATAAATGTTTTTTTAAAGGCTACCTCCAGTCTGTTCCATTTCTTACGTTGAAGCCATCAAGTTGATGTGTACATCTTAGACACTCTGTAGCTTTGATACCCAGAAATTGTCAGTTTTCCCTAAAGGCTGACTTTTCATTTCCCCTGAATACTTAAGATGCTTTCAAATCTAGAACTTATGTCAAGCCCTTGCCCACAATCTCACACATATACCTGGGAGGTTCTTCCTGCTTCACCCTAAGTTCCTCAGGAAGGTGAGTCTGCAAGCCAGACTTTTAAAATGCAGATTCTTACACACACACACACACACACACACACACACACACACACACACACCGTCTCCCCCCCTCCCAGAATTCTGATCTCTGTAGAATGCAGGAATCCGCAATTTTAATAAGAAGCCTCAGGAAATGCTAATAGGGAACCTCACGCTTGGAAACACTGTTCTGATTTTTCACTAAGACCGTGAGAAATGATTCCCAAGGCCAGAATCTTCTGCTTTAGATTCTGAAGGTAGTTTGTGTTCCGTTACTGGTTTCCCCTGGTGAACCTTTGCAGACCTCCACAATGAAAGGCCAATGTTTATCCTGTCCTCCAGAGGCTCCTTCTCCATACAGTCCACCCCCGCCGCCCCGCTTCCTCTTCTAAGAGTTGACTGCCAAGCCGAGCCATCAGAGACCCCTCTCAAATCTTGGAGCTAAGAATGGGGGCCTTGCCCTATCTGGTTTGGCTCAGTGGATAGAGCGTCGACCTGAGGACTGAAGGGTCTTGGGTTCGATTCCAGTCAAGGGCACGTGCCTGGGTTGCGGGCTCGATCTCCAGTGGGGGGCGTGCAGGAGGCAGCTGATCAATGATTCTCTCTCATCATTGATGTTTCTCTCCCTCTCCCTTCCTCTCTGAAACCAATAAAAAAAAAAATATATATATATATATATACACACACACACACACACACACATATACACACACACACACACACACACATATATATATATATATATATATATATATATATATATATATATATATATATAATAAATAGAATGGGGGCCTTGCCCTCATGCCTGCAACCCGGTCATGTACCCTACCAGGAATCAACCAGCACCCCCTTGGTGCATGGGATGATGCCCAACCAACTGAACTATACAGGCCAGGGCTTCTTTCTTTCTTTCTCTTTTAAAGATATCTCTGGGATGATTTTAAAAAATATATTTTTTTATTGATTTCAGAGAGGAAGGGAGAGAAAAAGAGAGATGGAAACATCAATGATGAGAGAGAATCATTGATCAGCTTCCTCCTGTACACCCCCTACTGGGGATCAAGCCCTCAACCTGGGCACGTACCCTTGACTGGAATAGAACCCGGGACCCTTCAGTCCGCAGGCCGATGTTCTATTCACTGAACCAAAGTGGCTAGGGCTGGGGTGATTTTTTTAAATTGATTTTAGAGAGAGAGGAAAGGAGGGAGAGAGAGAGAAACATAAATTTGTTGTTCCACTTATTTATGTATTCAGTTGTTGATTCTTGTATGTGCCCTGACCAGGAATCAAACCCAAAACCTTGGCATATTAGGATGATGCTCTACCCAGCCATGGCTCCTAAAATTTTCTGTGTCTTCAGCCATTATGTACATCTTCTCCTATTGATCATAATGTAGGTCTTTAACATATTTATCAATGTTATCTTTTTAAATTCTTTGCTAATCCCAATGTTTGGGTCATTTGCAGGTCTCTTTCTATTGACTAATCTTTCTCTTCATTACAGGTCACAGTTTCTTGTTTTGTTGAAGTCTAATAATTCTATTATACCTTGAATATTGTATATGACATGTCATACAAACTGAATCCTGTTCTCTTCCTCTGAAGAATGTTGAGTTTTATTCTTCTTATGCCCTCCATCCATTTCTATGAGCCCTTCCCACATTCCATTCTGTCTCCACCCACATTGTTCCCAAGCCTTCCAGACAGCACTTCTAAAGAATTGTACTGTGAAGAAAAGCAGAGAGGTAGGCAGTGCCTGAAGGGGGCTGTGTGGTCAATAAAAGATTTTGTTTGTTTGTTTGTTTGCTTGCTTTTAATATGAGACAAATTACATAAATTAAATGGAGTGTCTCTAGTGGAGAAGAAAATTAGGAGTGGGGAATCCAGGGTGAAATGGAAAAAACCATTAAGCAAGAAGGGGTCCATATGGTCAAAGATGAAGTGTGCCATGAATTGAAGAGAGCGAGAACTGCTGGGGGCGACACGCAACACCCTCTTCTCCCCTTCCGTGCCTTGTTATGCAGAGCAAACTGCCCAGTTCACAGGTTCTTCCATTCAAGGTTGTGGATACTCATACCTTAGTGTTTTTTCTCTCCTTTACTCCCAAGTGCCTCCCAAGGCAAGAACTGGAAAGCTGGAAATGATGAATAAGTTGGTTGTTATGTTTCTCTGAGATCAACAAAGGCATCGCCGCATTCTTTAAGAGCACGGGGGGGGGGGGGGGGGGGGGAAGGGGGCACGTACAATTTATTCAAGAAGTTGAGTGTGAGCCTGGAAGGTACCCTCTCTGCTAGTACCTGGCTGCCATTGGACAGAAGGCTTCAAGTCACTAGAGACTTGAAGGTCAGTCTGTTTACTACCTGCTTCTCCGAAATGTGGGCAGACAGTCAGAGTCTGGGGCAGTAGTATCTGCTGAACCGCAGCCGTCTGCTTCTTTGCCAGGAAAGTTTCTGTGCAGGGCATGGGTATCCTGGGACAAAGGGCTACAGAGCTGAGACAATGACCCTGCTGTGTGGCCCCAGCCAGTGGGCCCGAGACGATTCCTGGAGACATTTTTGTTGGGTTACTGCACACCCACAAATAGCTGCTTTAAAAGAGAAAAGAACAAAACTTGACAACTAGAGGGTTATTTAGAAAAGGCATTTTAAAACTAACAGATACACAGATGCGCCTGTTCCCTCTTGCAATAGACTCCAAATTGTTCTCCTAGGCCCCAGTCTCGCCCACACCAATCCATGCTGCACGTTGTAGCAGGATAGCTCTCCTTAAAGCACAGGTTTCATCTTGTTGTTTCAATGCTCAAGTACCTTCAGTGGCTTCCTGTTGCCTTTAAAATAGCCAAGCAGCCCGGCCAGCCGGCCGGTGTGGCTCAGTAGTTGAGTGCTGACCTATGAACCAGAAGGTCAGGGTTTGGTTCCCAGTAAGGGCACACGTCCGGGGTGCGGGCTTGATCTCCAGTGTGGGGCATGCCAAAGGCAGCCAATCAGTGATTCTCTCTCACTATTGATGTTTCTATCTCTCCTCTCCCTTCCTCTCTGACATCAATAAAAATATATATTAAATAAAAATAAAATAGCCAAGCATTGAAGATCTTTCATAGTGGAGCTTCTCTTCTCTTCCCACCCCATCTCCCACTGCTCCCTGGGACATCTGCTGCCCTGAATCTCTCTCCAGCAGGCTCTCTTCTTTACCTCTTCCTCTGCTCCCACTCATCCCTGAATCACTTCTACTCAGTTTTTATCACTCTTAGTTTAGATGTTATTTCTTTTGGGGGCCTTCTTTCCTACCCACCATCTGGGCTGCGCTCGGTGCCCCAGCAAGAGGCTTACATGATACCCTTCTATTGCATGATTTTCCTATTTCAAAAATAATGGTTGTTTAATAGTTTCTCTTTCCTGCTATACAACAAATTCTGTGAGATCAGGAAGAAGACAACGATGTCTGTTCCTACCACTTCTATTCAAAATAGTACTGGAAGTTCTAGCCAGAGTCATTAGGCAAATTTAAAGGAAAAACTAAAATGATCTCTATTTATAGACTAGAGGCCCATTGCACAAAGAGATTCGTGCAATAGGCCTTCCTTCCCTTGGCTTCCAGCACCAGTTTTCCTCCAGCACCCCGGACCCAGGCCTTCGCTCCGGCCTGAGTCTGCCATCTTCGTCTTCACTGCAGACTCCGGCAGGTTTGTCTTCGCTTCTTCGCTGCTTTGCTGCAGACTCTGGCCAGAGTCTGAGGCCTTCGTCTTCATTGCAGCACTCTGCTCCTGTAGATCCCTTCGCCCCCCCGCAACCCCCCACCACCCACCCTCTTATAGCAGGCTTCCTGCCCCGCCTGGAGCAGCTGGGAAGCCGCCATATTTGGCCTTCTAATTTGCATACTCACTCTGATTGGCTGTGAGCATAGCAGAGGTATGGTCAATTTACATGTTTGTCTATTATTAAGTAAGATGGCATGCAAGAAGCAACCAATGAATGCATGGATCGGTGGAGCAACAGATTAACGCTTTGCTCTCGCTCTAAAGTCAATGGATAAAATAAAAAAGACGCCGAAACCGGTTTGGCTCAGTGGATAGAGCGTCGGCCTGCGGACTGAAGGGTCCCGGGTTCGATTCCGGTCAAGGGCATGTACCTTGGTTGCGGGCACAACCCCAGTGGGGAGTGTGCAGGAGGCAGCTGATCGATGTTTCTCTCTCATCGATGTTTCTAACTCTCTATCCTTCTCCCTTCCTCTCTGTAAAAAATCAATAAAATATATTTAAAAAAAAAAAAAAAGACTTTTCAGAAAAAAACACTTAGAGCTAATAAACAATCCAGCAAAGTTGTAGGTTGCAAAGTCAATATGTAAAAATCACTAACAAGAAATGAATAGAAAAATAATAAAAATGAAACAAAAAAGTAAAACCACAACAAAAATCACTACAAATGAACAACTTAAAAAAGAAATTAAAAAAACAATTATATTTCTAATAGTTTCAAAATGAATAAAATATTAGGAATAAATTTAACCCAAAAAATGCAGGACTTGTACAATGAAAACTATAAAATTTCATTGAAAAAAATTAAAGAATGTGTTCGTGGATCAGGAGACTTAATACTATTATGATGGTAATACTCCCAAAATGATCTACAGGTTCGATGCAATCCCTATCAAAATCTCAGCTCCTTTTTTTTGGTGAAAATTGACAAGCTAATTCTAAAATTCATGTGGAGATGTAAGGGACCCAGAATAGCTAAAATATTTTGCAAAAGAAAAATAAAAAACATGGAGGACTGAATAAAGTTGGAGGACTTATGCTTCTAGATTTCAAAACTTACTACATATCAAGACAGTGTGGTATTAGCATAAGAACAGAAATATAGATTAATGAAATAGAATTCAGAGTCCAGAAATAAGTCCTTATATTTATGCAAGGACTTATTTGATAAGAATACCAAGAAAATTCAATTCAATTTAGCACTATTAACTAAGACTGAATTTACACATATGCCTGGCACAGTGTAGGCGCTTAGTTAATGATAAACATCCTTATTGGTTATTTTGGCTCCATTCTAATGTCTCTTATACTTCCCTGGATCCCCAAACTTTGGCATCTCGGCACCTCTGGTGGTTAACAGCAGGCCTTCAAATGGTATTGCTTTTGTAACATTTAATCAAGTTAACATGTTCCCAAACCCCCAGAACGGTCTGCTGATGGCGACCCACCTTGGCCATACTTCTTTCACAGCGAGGACAGGGTGTTTGAAAAGGCTCGGGCTTCCCCTCAGGACACTATTTACATTGTCAGGAAAAGGAAGTTTTTAGGAAAGCTCTTTGCCAGCTCTACAATTAATTGAAATCAACTCAACAAACATTTGATTTAAATTTTATTTTTTTATTTTTAGACATTGTCCTTTAAGCATTTAATATCTTTTATTGATTCAGTGGCCAACTAAGGCAGCATCTGCTCAGTTAGGAAAGGCACCTGTCAGAAACAAAATGCACAAATATACTGCAAGGTCCCGGCCACAGGAGACCGCCGAGGCTCCTTGAGAGCAGGGACTGTGACTTCGTGTGTTTAGTAGCACCTCAACTTGCACACAGGAGCCCTTACAGGACTTTTATCAGTTAAAACAAAACACTCAAATCCTTTTATTTCCTCCCCCTCCCACTTCTCTACTTCTCTTCTTTCCTCCATTTCCAAGCTTTCATTTAACAAAAGAAACACATACTAGAAGATAACTCCTCGAGTAATCCCAGGACCAGGCTACTAAGGGCGCAAGAGTCTGGTTTTAGAGCTGGAACATTAAAAAAAAAAAAAAAGTAAAAGTAAAAGTAGAATACATTTAGGTATTTGGAGCTTGAGTCCTTAAAGAAATGGCTTTGCCCTGGTTCCACACCTTGCTCCCTGGGCCTAAGTGGGGGGAGGGGGAGGGTGGGAGGGGGGTGAAGCAGGAATCTTTAGAGCTCTGGTGGGTTTAGAAAGGGCTCCTCTCGCTACAATCAGGGAAGCTCAAAGGAGTTACCAACTGGCTTTGCCCCGGCTTTCGGGTTTGGAAGCCAGACCCCTGACCTCCACTCAGACACATGGACAAGTCTGTCCTCTTGTTCAGTCCACAAAGGAATCCATGTTCTTTGAGCCAGGATGGTGAAGAGTGTGATACAACAAAAAGATGGACTTTGGAGTCAAAGAGACCTGGGTATGAGTCTTTGCGACTTACTAGCTGTGTGACTTTGGACAAGTACTTTTTCTCTTTGAGTTTGAGATTCTCATCTGCGAATGGAAAAAGAATACGCCCGAGGTTATTGGGAAAAATAATTCCTATAAGATAACTCGTATGAAAGCACCTTGCAATGTGCCTGGTACGTGGTGGATATTTAAACACAGTACAATAAAAGGTGTCTGGGGAGGAAGAATTTGCCAGTATTTCTCCAGACACATTGAAATGAGCATTTTTATGGTGGGATGCCATGAGCAGTGTGACCCAGGTGTCAGTCCTCTTACCTCCCCGATCCTCAATTTCTCCTCAAAAGGGATTCTAATCCCATGAGGGAGAGATTCCTAGAATTGAAGTTAAATGTCAGAGTGTGTCACTTTCTGTAACAGAGTAAGGATTGATTACCTTGTTTTCAAGATGCCTTCCATTCTAAGATGCACAATTGATTTTAAAAACAGCTGAGAGAGAGAGAGAGACAGAACAACTACATGAAGGGACCCATCCGTTTTAAGACACATGCTGAGTTCACAATCATTAAAATGTAAAAAAAAAAAATGCTTTGCAATTGAAGAAATATCCTAACAGCAGTGCCGGCTCCCATTCATTAAGCATTTGCTGGTGCCAGGCACTATAGACCTGCTTTACTGAGACCATGACTTGTTATTGTAACCCTGTGAGGCAGACGTTATCATTCTCAGTTCAAGGTCAAGAAACCAGATAAGGAGAGGTCAAGTCACATTCCCAAGGCCACACGACCAGGAAGTAGGGCTCGGAAGGCAGGGTCTTCTTAACTCCAAAATGCTTTCCCCTCTCGGCAGATTGTAGTCCAGGATAAGAAGTCAAAGAGGCCAGCTCTCTACAGAGAAATAAGTTGTGAACGAGGTACTTTGAATGTGTCCTGAATAGAATTCTGCAAGGTGACCAGGAAGGGCACAGGAAACATAAATAGAGCTGTAATCTAATCTGTCCAAACACTGGTTCTCGAGTGGACGTGTTAACCCGAGAGCCAGGATTGCTCAGAATGCAAATCGTGGGGAACGAAGAAATGAGACTGAGCCAGGGTTAATCCGCCGAGAGCGGAAGGAGGGGCTCTGAGCAGCCACCAGGCTGTTCCAGGCCCATAGAAACAGCAGCAATCGGTAGTGTCCTAGAGGCCATTAATCCTCAAGGTCACCCTATGCCTTCCAATCTGACTCTTACTAATGATTAGAACCCTTTGGAGAAGATTTCCGTGTTCTCCTCAATCTTTCTTAAAGAGGGAAAGGTGTGCTGACCAATCAATCGTCCTGAGCTAGTTAGCGGTCATCTAGTACGGAATAAGTTACAAATTAATGAGCAGGTTTTCTGGTTAGTTAGTCCAGTTAGTTCCTCTGATTATGGGATTGAATAGTTCGCTCTGCAAAGCTGTGGATATGGCCCTTACTCTGACATGACTCAGTTGTGACACTCTCGGGAGCATGCCCTGACCCCTGACACCTGACCCCTGACCAGAAAACTCCTGGGCTGTCTGTCTAGCTATCATTTTTGAGGGGAGAGAGCCAAACCCACATCATTGGATTCCCTTCATAGCTCTACCTCCTCAGATGACAAAAGGGTATTCCACAGCTTTTTGGTAAGGTGGCAGCAGAGATACGGACACAGTGGGGGTGGGGAGGGCAGGGCAGAATGGGGTTGGGCGTTGCCTGAAGCTTCAGGGATTGGATGAGATGCCCCTGTTGATCTGACTGGAAGGAACTCATATTGAAGCTGCCAAAGGAGAAACGCGCTTGTTGGTCTTGACCGGAGAAGGCTCTTCAGACAGTGGCTGAGACAGCACCAGGGTGGGGGTCACCGAGTCTCCACGTGGACGTCAGGAGGGCTGAAGGTCACACTTGCTGGGTGTTGGCTGCTGCTGCTGTTTGGGCCTTGGGCATAAGGGGAGACTGGCTTGGGGCCCTTGGGCTCCAGCTCCCGCCTTGCCCTCATTTTCCTGCAATGAGATACGCACACTCGGTTGAGTCTCTCTCCTCTTGTGCCCCAGGGAGTGGGTGCTGTGACTATGGCTCTGGCGAAGAGATTAATGTAGATCATCGTTAAATTATGTTGCTTAATTGCCAACCATTGAATTTCACAGCTGGACGGGACCTTAGACATTAGCTAGTCTGACCCTTTGATTTTTTGTTTAATCTAAATTAGATATTTTATTTAATTTTTTCATATTAATGAATGAGTCAACTGTCAGATAGGTGGCTGTATTAAAGACAAGACAAAGATGTTCCATTTTTGGTAGCATGAGTTAAATTTTGCAGCCTCGTTATACTTGCTAATTTTATTGCTAGAAATATTTAGTAACTTTGAACATAACTGAGAAGAGAATAAACTTAAAATGCATATCCTGTCTTTCATTTCATATGCCATAAAATTCAATAATTAACAACAATCATTCATTCTAATGTCTATGTATTTCATCTTGTTGACCTGTTATAATTCTTTTTTAAAAATTGCAAATCCTCAGAAAAGTTGCACAAATAGTACAATTAATATTTGAATACCCTTCACCAAACAGTGCACTGGCTGTTAACAATTTGCCAAATTTGTTTTCTCTCTCTCTCTCTCTATCCCCCCCCCCCCACTTACATACACACATACATATATACACACAGAATTGTGTGTGATTTCTTAAAATCACGAGCCATTTGTGAGTTAGTTGCAGACACCATGCCACTTTATCCCTTGATAGTACTAAGAACAAGGGCATTCTCCAATGTAACCACAACATAATTATCACACTTGGAGACCCTTCCATTTGAAAGATGATAAAATCGTCACTGAGAGGTTAAATGACTTGCCTGGTTTTGACAGACCAAACATCATTGTACACAGGGGTGAGTGGAGTCTTCATCCACCTTACCCGCTAGAAAAGGGGCTTAGAGTCCCATCAACGACAGAGAGAAATGAAGGGTAGACACGGGGGTTTGATGCCACTTCCTGGTTTGGGACAGACTCAAATTGTAACACCCCAAAGGTTTTCAAAAATAACTTATTACATATTATCATTATTATTACTTGTAGTGGTGTAGTATTTTCTTTGAAACGAAATGGACTGGGCTGAGTCCCAACTCTGGCAATTAGGGTTGCGTGACCTTGGGCATGTTACTTCACCTTCCTGTGCCTGTTTTTTCATGTCTAAAAATTTGGGGATAACAGTAGTACCCACCTCGTGGGGTTGTTGTGAAGTATTAAATGACTTAAGACATGTAAGAAGCTTAGGACCACGTGTGGCATGTAGTAAGCGATGAATATATGTCATCTACCAATATAAATAATATTAATTTTATGATGAAAACAGTGCATGTTTACTACTCCTCAAAAATAAGGATGCATGGACCCTTCCCCTACAAAAACCAACAACCAACTAACTAGCAACCAACTAACTACAGCCCCTGCTTGTTAACAACTTATAGTGTCTTATTTGAGCCCTCCTTGAATGTGTGTAATCCAGGTGTCTTATCATACTGTACATACTGTTTTTTAAACTTTGACAATTGATTTCTTCCTTGAAAAGAATGACCTTCTAGCAAAGTTGTGATTAGAGGTGATTAACACAAATTTTATTCTTCATGCAATCAAGTTCTATTACTTTATTTTATCTTATTTGGTCCCAGAAAGTGGAGTCATGTGTACATGTATTTGTCACCCCAAATATTCATGTGGTTCACCCAGCAGAGGACTGCCCAAGAGAAGAGGATTGAAACATCCCTCTATTGCCTGTATATATGTACAGGTGTTGGCCACCGTGCTCAAGGCCTATGTCATTGTCATGATCACTGTTGTATTTTAAATATATATCTCCAAGTACAAAAATATTTGGTCACTCTGAAGTTTCTATAGGAGAGCAGATATCAAAAAAGGGCCCACAAAGGGCTAGAGGATGAGGATGGACTCAAGGATGCTGCTGGGTACGTGACGGGCATCCACATGTGTTAGCTCCCATTCATTCTGGCGTCACTGAAGGGACCCATACCTGTTGTACACCTTCAGCAAGATCAGAACCACGGTGAAGATGATGATGACCACCACCACAATGGCAGCAACGATGGCTCCAGAACCTACAAGGAGGAGAGGAGAGATGACAAATGTGGGAACTGAAATGCGGAGGAGCATTCAGAGACTGGGAGGGGGCTCCTACTGTGGCACCTGACATCGCCCTGGGCCAAGGGGAAGACAAGAGAATGCTGCACCTCACTGCTGACCCCTGGACAGAGTCACATCTGAGCACCTCTACTCACAACGGGGCTTGGGAGCTATGTCCTCAGCACATCGCCTGCCAAAATTCTGCCTTGGGTCAAGTCCGGCGTAACACGGATTCAAACCTCTTTTGTGAAACAGGCAAGCAAAATACCCTTCCCTCTTTTTTCTTTTTTTAAAACTATTCTTCACCGGAGGATATTTTTTCCATTGATTTTTAGAGAGAGTGAAAGGGAAGGAGGGAGGGGGAAAAAGAGAGAGAGATTGGTTGCCTCCTGCACGTGCCCCAAATAGGGCCGAGGATTGAACCTGCAACCCAGTTACGTGCCCTTGACCAGGAATTGAACCCGCAACCCATCGGTGCATGGGCTGACACTCTAACCACTGAGCCACGCCGGCCAGGGCCCTTCCCTCTTTTTGATAATATGAAAGTAATATGTAATTTTTGTAGAAAATTTTGAAATTACAAACCAAAAAAGAAAGAGAGGGAATAAAAACCTCATTGTCCCAAGAATCACTGATTTTCTGCACATATATACACATTCACCTTAACCCAGCACCCTGCCAGCACCAGAGCCTGGACCTGTTCATTACTGGGGACACACCATGTGCCAGGAGGCCTGCTTCATTTGCAGAAGTGTATACCAAGTCAACTGGAATGACTGAAACGGACCCAGCCCTCCCCCAATACAATCAACTGGTGTTCTGAAGAGTGGCCCTCTAATGTTTCCTCCTGGGGACCCCTTGTTCCTGCAGATGTCTCACCTGGGCTAACTCCTCCCACCTACATTCATGTACTCCTTTGTGAACTGACGGGATGTGCTTGCCTCGCAAAATTAGTATAGAAGTAGCTACACTTTAAGGCGACCCATATAAGGACATCTTACAAAAAATTCAAATTCCCATGGCTCTCTAGACACCAAAACTCCCTAATGAGAATAATAGTAGTAATAATACTACCCATTAGGTACTTAGTACACATCTAGCTGCTCTAAGCTCTTTTTTTTTTTTTAAGTTTGGTTCATTTTATTTATTTATTTACTTATTTTAAATATATTTTATTGATTTTTTACAGAGAGGAAGGGAGAGGGATCGAGAGCCAGAAACATCAATCAGCTGCTTCTTGCACACCCCCTACTGGGTATGTGCCTGCAACCAAGGTACATGCCCTTGACCAGAATCGAACCTGGGACCCTTGAGTCCGCAGACCGACGCTCTAGCCACTGAGCCAAACGGGTCGGGGCGAGCTGCTCTAAGCTCTTAACATGGATTATCTCTCTTAATCCTCACTTGCCTTATGTGGTAACTTCATTAATATCCCATTAATAGATGAAGAAACAGGCACAGAGCAGTGAAGTCACATGCTCCAGGTCACCTAGTTGGCACGCAGTAGAACTGAGACCGAGACCCAGGCAGTCTGTCTCCAGAGCCCACGCTCTTGACCTCTAGCCCAGGAGCTGACCTTGACACTTGCCCCGCCGTCCCTCCCCAGCTGCCACGCCACGTTGATCTTACTCTTGTACAGAAAGTCATCGTCTCTGGTGGTCACGTTCAATGAGAAGAAGGTGGTACCGCCCAAAGGGGTGGCTGTGGTCATCTTGATCCTGGTGAGAATGAAGATGAAGTTTTGTTTCACATCAGAGTAAACTTTATAACCCCGGTGTGATGCTTCCTTTGGTCTTTATCTGGACGATTGGAGAATATTCAAGCCTTCAGCAGGTCAATACAAGCCCTTTACTATACGCTGAGTGGCCAGATTATGATGATCTCTGAACGCATAATAATCTGGCCATTCAGTGTACTTCTCTTGAGTACCTCATTTATTTGATATCAAAGATACTATAAATCGTGCACCTGCTCAGTTTTCCCCTTTGCACGAGCTCAGTGGTCAGCAAACTCATTAGTCAACAGAGCCAAATATCAACAGTACAACGACTGAAATTTTTTGAGAGCCGAAAACCGACTTCTGCGCATGGGCCACGAAGTTTCAATCACACTGTACGTGTGTGCCCGCACGTGGTAATTTGTGGAAGAGCCACACTCAAGGGGCCAAAGAGCCGCATGTGGCTTGCGAGCTGCAGTTTGCCGACCACTCTGCACTAGCTGATAGAAAGCTCAGGGCAAATAGGTGGTTGATCTCCAGCAAAAGTCTAGAATACTTTTGGTACCCATTTGAGATACAAATACACTGGCCAGATTATTATGCGTTCAGAGATCATAATAATCTGGCCACTCAGTGTATACTTTAGGGAATTAAAAATAATGTCTGATATTTGTAAAGAACTTCATTTTTCAAAGCAGTTTAAATCCATTCAACATTTATTAAACTCCTCCCGACCAGGTTCCTACAGAATGTCTGAATTGCTCTTCAGGAAACTGTGTGAGGGAGGCCATTATTATTATTGCCATTTAACTGATGAAACTGAAGCCCCCCAACTACATGGAGCCCCAAGTTTACCCAGCAGAAGTTAACCCAGGACATCTGCCTCCCACACTAGTGGGCTTTTCACCACCTGCAACAGTGTCTGGAATGATATTCCTGCTTTTAAATGTTTTATAATCTAAGGAGGCAATGGGGAAAAAATTAACTATGATTATGAAGTAGTCACTGACATAAGCCACGGGAGGAGATCAATTCAAATGGGCTTGTGGGTGAGAGGAAGGAGAGCAAAGGTCAGGTTGCACAAAGCCCTCCATGGGAAGAGAGTTAATGCATGTTGAGCATTTACTTATCATGCACCAGGCTCTGTCCCAGGTGCCTTCACGTACGACATAAGCTCATTTAATCCTCTCATTCTGCAGCTGAGCAAACAGGCTGAGTCGAGTGACTGAACCAAAGTCACACAGCTAGGAAGATGAGGAGCCTGGACCGGGAATCGAACTGTGACCTCCTGGTTCAGAGGTCGACGCTCAACCAACTGAACCACACTGGCCAGGGTATATATTATTCTTTTTTTTTTAAATACATTTTTATTGATTTCAGAGAGGAAGGAAGAAGGAGAGAGAGATAGAAACATCCATGATGAGAGAGAATCATTGATCGGCTGCCTCCTGCAAGCCCCCCACTGGGGATCGAATCCGCAACCCGGGCATGTGCCCTTGACCAGAATCGAACGGGGGACCTTTCAGTTTGCAGGCTGACACTCTATCCACTGAGCCAAACCGGCTAGGGCTATATTATTCTTTATAATTAAAAAATACTTCTGCCCTGGCTGATGTGGCTCAGTTGGTTGAGTGTCATTCCTTATACCAAGAGGTTGCTGGTTCAAATACGGTCAGGGCACATGCCCAGGTTGCATGGTGCGGGCTCCAGCCCCAGTAGGGGGCATGCGGGAGGCAGCAGATAGATGTTTCTCTCTCCCTCTTGCTTCCTCTTTCCCTAAAAAAAAATCAATAAAAAAACATTTAAGAATAATAAAGCCCTGGCTGGTTTGGCTCAGTGGATAGAGCGTGGGCCTGTGGACTGAAGGGTCCCGGGTTCAATTCTGGTCAAGAGCACATGCCTGGGTTGTAGGCTTGATCCCCAGTAGGGGGAATGCAGGAGGCAGCTGATCAATGATTCTCTCTCATCATTGATGTTTCTATCTCTCTCTCCCTGCCCCTTCCTCTCTGAAATCAGCTCGGATTGAACAAATGTTTACAATCATATTTTCTTCTGTTATTTATTTTTTAAAAAAACAATAGACTCAGTTGAAATCCCTTTTCTATTCTGTCTCAATCCTTCCCCCCTACCTTGGCTAATAGTGTATATTCTTTTCATCAAAGTTTAAAAAATGTTTACTACATATGTATATATCCATAAACATAGTGTATACCCATGAACAGAGTATAGATCCATAACCCTGGTATATATTGTGAGTCAACATATTTAGTAAACCAATATGAATTGAGCACCTACTAAGTGATTGACCCTGTGCTAGGAGCTGGGAATACGTTATGAAAAAAAAGACAAACTCCCGCCTCCAGAGCTCACATTCTATTTTATTTTATTTTGGGGCAGGGGGAGGGGGAGACGCTCACATTTTAGTAGAGAAAGACTGTAGGTGTGACCACGGCATTCTTGGGCTCAAAAAACAATCATCTCCCCAGTGCCCACACTTGTAAATCTGGCAGCAAAAGCCCTTCATGGGCCGTTTGCACCCTCTGTCTTCAAGCTTTCAGCTCCTCACCCCAACCTCTGCCAAAAGCTGTGACAATGGACCTCTCCATCGTCCCCCGTCATTCCTGGTCTTTGCTGTCTCTGGGCTGGCTGCCCTGGGCTTTGCCCTCCCCAGGCCCCCACCGGGGGCGTCTCCCGAGAGCCCCCACCTCTGGGCCGCTTCTCTGCCAGACCCTCCCAACTCCTGAAGGAAACACGCCTCCACTGGGGTCAGGTCGTCCGCACCCAGGCTGGGGCTCCCGCCGCAGAAGGACCCTCTGTGGCCAGGCCCTGTGGATCCATCGGGTGGACTCTGCCTTCACTTTCTCAGCTCTCCTCTAGGTCTCTGCCTAAAGCCTCCCGGCTCTTGTCTGTGCCTCCTCCTCCCGAAGACCAGCTCCTCAAGACGCCCCGCGAGGAGTCCCCTTGTGGCTCTGCCTCCTGACCTCCCCACCTTGGCCAGCGTTTCTTCCCGCTGGACTTCCTGTATCCTAATCGCCATAAACAGGCCCAGGTCGGCCATGCTCCACTGCCTGCTCCCAATCCAAAAGGATCACATCCTTCAAGACTCAGCCCGGCCACCCCAGGAAGAGCCCTCCCCAAACGGAATTAGCCGTCCTGTCCTCGCCCTCCCTCAGCAGCACTCAGAGACGAACACTCACACTCGACAGCGTGCGTCTCACTTGCTGTGGCTGGCAGTTCAGCCCCCAGGTTCATTGAGGGTAGAACCTGGTTCCGGTTCTTTCTCAAACCTTCTACCTGCCCCAGATAACGTGTCTGGATCCGCTCACCTTTGCCAGTGGAAGTACTTGGGGGCGTAATTGACCTTCTCCCAGCTTGGTTTGCTCATCTGTAAAATGAGGTAGCTTTTCCCAAGGGAGCTGAGGGGTAGAGGTTAAGTATGAAAAGTGCTTTTTCGAGTTCTAGTGGATATTAGGAAATATTTGCTGAACTAAATTACAGGCAGGTGGATCTGGAGCTCAAAACAACAACAAAACATTCTTTCTATAAAAATAAGTGTGGACCAATATGAGAACATGGCATGAAAGTCTCCCCCTCACCCCAGAACCCTGCCCTCTATTCCTAAGGAGAGATACCTGCCCTGCCCCCCACACTGTTCTCCATCCCAGCACATAGTTTTAATAGGCATCTGCCTATATACCCTCTGCTTCTATCCCCACCAATATCGAGCTGAGAAGATCCACCAGTAACGCTTTCTCAAAATTCCTTTTAAAAGCAGAAAAGAGAGGCATGTAGGGGCCGCTGATCAAGAGTCACTTAGTGAGGGAGACGCGGAATAATCACTGGATACGCTAAATCCTGCCCGTGCACACGTCCACCGTTAAACCAGCAAGCACAAAAATGACAGAAGCCACCACCCGAGGGCCTGCCACATGGCAAAACCTGGTGGCAGGTGTTTTTAGAAATCCATGCTTTGGTTTGATTTGTTAACTTATGTAAAACAGGGTTTCCTCTCCCCTTGTTTCAGGTGAGGCCCCCAAGACCTGGGGATAAAGCTAACTGTCCATGCTCACACAGCCTGGATGCTGGCCCTGCCACTTCAAAGTCTGTATTCTTCCCACTGCACCACCCTGCCGCGGGACCCACTAGGGGTCCAGGACAAGTCGCCACAGAAACATGCACGAATGCACACACACACACACACACACACACACAGACACACACTGACCAGTAATGCAGCCTCTAAGGCACCAGGACACGGCTCCTCTCGGGATGACTCCTGGGCAACCGCCCCAGTCCCAGGTGCAGCTCGTTCTCGGTGGGCCGGCTACTCTTCTTCCTGAGAGAGCAGTGAGCAATCTCAGAGCGTCTCCTGCCTCATCTCGGGGCCGAGGGCTCTCAATTACATCTCTGTTCCTGCCACATCAGAGAAGGCGGGGGGAGGGTGGTGGAACAGTGATGGCCAAGGTTGTGGGTGTTTTCATGTGTGGAGCCCCAGCCAGTCTTGTTAACCAAGTGAGGTCCAGTAGGGGGACTTCAGTATCAAATACTGCT
This sequence comes from Cnephaeus nilssonii, assembly GCF_951640355.1. Lineage (NCBI taxonomy): Eukaryota > Metazoa > Chordata > Mammalia > Chiroptera > Vespertilionidae > Cnephaeus > Cnephaeus nilssonii. The sequence goes on from NC_137078.1 coordinate 88,687,821, forward strand.
ATGACCAGGGTCTATGGCTATAGAAAAGGGGGGCGTATAGGAGTGGATGGGTTGGGTGATGCTGGTTTTCACTGACTGAAGTTAATTTAATAATAATAATAATAATAATAATAATAATAATAATAGCATAATATACTAATTAGACCGGACAGCCCAACGACCTTCCGGACGACCTTCTGGATGACCTTCCAGATGAAGCCGGGGCTGTGAGGGCCGAGCCCCTTGCACGAATTTCGTGTATCGGGCTCTAGTAATAATAATAATAATAATACAACTATGTGCGAGGCACTGCACTCAGTGTTTTGTGTGGAAGGTCTTACTGAATCCTCATACCTATCTGGCAAGGAAGGTGCAGTCACTGTGCCCATTCTACAGATGAGAAAACTGAGGCTCAGAGCAGAGTGAAATCAATATAAGCTCACCAAGCTAATATTGTAGCTGTGCTAGCATTCAAGCTGTGTCTGTCGGATTCCATAACCCCTTCCCCCAGTGAATCCTCCCAGTGAATCCACAAAATACAAATGGCCCAGCATCCAGAGTTCAAATCAACATCAGGCTCCTACGGAAAACCTACACAGGCGGGGGCGCAGCAGAGAGAGGCAGAGCCCTTGCCCCAGGCCCCTGACCCTGACTGGTCCTACCTTCCTGGTCCCTGCCCCGGGCAACACTCCGGACCGCTTCAGCAGAGCCTTAATTACACTTACAAAATCAACAAGGGATCGTTGTCCCTTGGGTTGTTTACAAATGGCCTTGTGTGGGAGGTCAGTTTGGGAAGTGATAGAGGGTCATGACCATGTACTCCTGAGCCACTCCCCGCTATTCCTTGGTCAAGTGTCAGAGCCAAATCTGGAAGACAAATGTTGCCAGGCCCGCCTGTCCAAAATATCTCCCCTACTGCTCTGCCCCAGAGGTGCCCTCCTTCCGCCTGGCCTGGCCTAAACGTTCCCTGTTGGATAAGAAAACAAAGACAGTACCAATCCTAGGTGACCCCTGCTCAAAAGGCCAACTGTCACTCAGAGTAAATAACCCATGGATGACCTTGACCCACCAAAACATTGCGATTGATTTCCCCAATCACCTGAGAGATGGGAGGTTCAGCATGGCTTGGTCTTTTCCACAGACAAAACCCCCACTGATCCCAAGCAGCCCCTGGAGCTGCTGGGAAGTTTTAATTATCAGAAAATTAATCTTCATGTCGGAACCAAAATTTCTCTTCTTGTGATTTTCGCCCATTGGTCCTAATTCTCCGCCCACAAAGGTAATCTGCTACCTCTTACACGTGACAACTGTCAGCTTAAAAGCACTTCTGTGGCCCTAGCCTGTTTGGCTCAGTGGTTAGGTCTTCATGTCGGCCCGAGACCATGAAGCTGGGTGAATTCAGGGTTGCAGGTTTGATTCCGTCAAGGGCTTGTACCTTATACCTCGGTTGCAGGCTCCATCCCTTGTCAGGGTGTGTGCGGGAGGCAACCAATTGATGTGTCTCTCTCACATTGATGTTACTCTCTCTCTGTCTCTCCCCCTCCCTTCCACTTGCTCTAAAAATCAATGGGGAAAAAATATCCTCAGGTGAGAATTAAAAACACACACACACTTCTATGCATGAAAGGTTCAATTCAATCTTCCATTGGATGGAGCAGTTAAGGTAGCTGATATCAACACTTCAATTTTACCTCCCACCAATAGGTGGCAATAGCAGTTGTTAAGAGTATGCCCCTTTGTACTTAACCTACAAAAGACTGGTAAACGTCCTGTGACCTCAACCTGTTTCTAAGTAAAGGCGTTTTCTGCCCTTGAAAACAGCAATTGTATGTTCTCTGATTCATTGCTTCTCAGGGATAAATAGTCCCAGATCCTTTAAGTAAACTTTGGGGTTCCTCACTTTTCTGTGTCAATGTCTCCCTTAAATTCAGTACCACAAACTGAACACATGACTCCAGAGGGGTCCTAAATGTCCGGAATGACATTTTTCTTGATTCTTATCAGAATTCTATGTGACCTTGGTCAACTGTCTTCACCTCTTGGGTTTTCTGATCTGTAAAACAGCAGTTTATAAACTCCAGAGGGTTGTTGTGAGAATTAAATGACATAAGTCATGTAACATATTTAGAACAGTGGCTGTGCACAAAACCTATTGGTATTACACTGGATTAATGCAAACAAATAGCTCATTAGCTTTACAGGGGCCACAGTACTGCTCATATACACCCTGTTGATGCACCCCTAAAACTTTTCAGACTTCTCTTATACTTGTTTATGGTCAATCAGAGCCAAAGATTGGTGAGTAAAAGGGCTTTCTAAACTGCAAAGTGCTGTGGCAATAAGAGGCAATAGCAGTTGCATTATTAATGGTAACGATATTAAGATGAGCTTCTGTCCAATAACTAGGTCTCCATTATGCTCTTGTGCAAATGTCTTTTTGAACTTAAGTGCAGGACTTTGCATTGATTCCTGTTAACCTTGACTTTGTTGATTTGGGCCATCAGGAAAGAAACTCCAGCTCCATGAAGTATGATGTCCTGAGGAGGGATTCCCCAGAACTGCCCGAGGGTTCCAATGTTCTCCTCCATCTCCACTGAGGGCAGAGATAGAGGAAATAATGACACCTCCCCCAGGAAGGCAAAAGTCCTAACGCGACTGGTAGAGCATGGGGGCAGCTGGGTGGGCCAAGGAAGAACAAGTAACAGATTCTTGGGGTAAGAATCAGGACAACAGCGTTGCCTTTCCCACTCGTTTTGCATGTGACTTTGGAAAGCTCTCCTCTCTCTGGACCTTAGTTTTCCCATCTGTAAAATGGTCCCATTTGAAGATGATCTCTAAGAACCTTTCCAATCTATAGTTCTATTGTATGCAACAGCTATTCATAGCTTCACTTAAGAACCAGTATTTTCATTTTTCTTTGTAGATACTGACTCGGGGGTGTTAGGAGAGGGAAGTCAGCACATGCAATTCACGCTGGAAGGCAGGAATGCTTCCTGGAAGGCATCTGAGTCTGGACCAGACTGAGGAGAACTCCACACAGGGGTTGGAAGTGGCAGCAGCGGTCCTTATGGGATGAACCTCCAAACACTCTGTGGGGCACATAGTAACCCAATTCTGCCTGAACCCTAAAGGGCCACCTCCTACACTCTCCATTCCTGTTGGGTTCCCCATCATCTCTCCCGCTCCATCTGCCTGCCTGTGCGTGGCTCTGTCCCCTTGTGTATTACAGCTCCCAAAGATGGGATCCAACTTAGTTTAATGTTCCCTTGAACTTGGGGCCATCCACAATTACAAACAAAATACTTGTTCCTTGTGGTTGGTTTTCAGAAATTAGGAAGCACATTTCTGGCTTCAGTTATCCACCCATCCACTCACGTACCCACCCACCTACCCTCCACTGCACACAATTTGCCTTCCACCTGTTCTTCTGTCCATTTGCCCTGTCATTCATTCAACCAGCGCCTACCACGTACATAGCACAGAGAGGATGCAAAGAAGGGCTGTGGGAATCATGTTCCTAGAGCTTAGACAGTGAGGATAAGAAGTGGAATTGTTTCCTTTAAGAATCTCTCTTTCAATCAATAATTATTGGGAATCATCTTCCTCATGTCTAGCCCAGCCTTGATCTCAGCAATGTCTGATCAATATCATATTGAAGTCCTATGGAAAAAGCAGTGGCTTGAAGATCTGGGTTCTAGGCCCACCACTTCTATGAAGTCTTATTTACCTACTCTGTCAAATCCTGCCTTGAACATTCTCCGTTTCTGATTTTCGTGGCCCACATTGTAAAGAAAGCTGCCTCAAGGAGCTCCCAACCCAAGACGCTCGAATCTAAGTTCCACATGCTAAGATTTATAAGTAGAAATCCCAGATGAAAGTGGTCACGGGGCCGATTTTTGCCTGGTGCCAAAAGGGTGGCACAAACAGTGCCAGGAGTCGGTGGGAGGATGAGACCTGTGGGCGTTGTGGTTGAGTCTGACCAAGAGCTGGAATGTGACCTGTGGCTTCCATCTGGCCCTCAGTCTTTGGGCACAAGCCAAGGGCCCGGCTCCCAAGGCTCCTCAAACTACACCTCCTGCATACATCTCCAGTGTCCCACTGTCCCCAAGGAGGAAAAAAAAAAGGCCCAAGGTTAAAGAATGTATGCCCTTAAGTGAATACGTCAGAAGAAAAGAATTCCACCTTGACATTCTAGTCAGGAAGGGGAGGGAGCCAACATTTAAGGAGACACGAACACAGTGCTAGGCACTAGGCTCCCGCATGTTTATCATGTAATCACTTCAACGGAGGCTCAGAGAGGTTGAGTGACTTGCTCCAAGGCTTATAGTAAGTGAGTGGAGGGGCCGAGACTCAAACTCACATCTTCTACCTCCAAACTGTCCGTGGCTGCCCAGCCTCCCGGGAGGTAAGCCATTGTCCTGGGGCACTGCAGGGTCAGCGCCCTGAGATGGCAGGGCTCCTCACACCCCGCACTGTGGCCACGGGGCCGGATAATTCTCCATTTCGGGGCCTGACCTGGGCACGGCAGGATGTTTACAGCATCCCTGGCCTCCAGCCACTAGATGCCAGCAGCACCCCTCGTTGTGGCTAAAATGTCTCCAGATGTTTCTCAGTCTGGGAGGCAAATGGCCTCTGGTGGAGAACTGGAGCAGAACAACACACCTGTCTCTTGACAGTGCCCTACCCTTTCCACCTGAGAAAGTCTCGACAGAAAGGGGAATATCCATCCGTGGATAGACAACCAGTAATAACAATGATGACGACAACCACAAACACAGCCACCATCAGGTGCTTGCTATGCACTGGTTGCCATGCCAAGTACTTCGTATATTGTTGGAAGCTGCCCATGGCCTTCCCTAGCAGAGAGGTGTGGACAAGGAGTCCGGAAGGCTGGTGAACCTTGAGCTCTGGCAAAGGTCAGAGCTATGCACCCATTGTTTAGTGGAGACAATGGAGCTGAAGCATCTTCCCCACCGGACAGTCATGTAAATCCTTACTGATAAGACAGTCTGCCTGTTACTGGAACTGCCTGCCTAAGGGCTATGGGTGTATCCCAAACTGAATAAAAGGATGACAAGGCCAGAGCAAAGCGGAGTCCTTCCTTGGGCTTCTGCCTGGGCGCCAATTTCCAAATCATTATTTCTTGTCTTGTCTCTTTCATTTGCGCGTGGCCTCCTCCAGAGCCCGAACCCTGAACCTGAACCCTGAACCATTCGGGACGTGGGACACTTGTAGTATATATTTTCTCAGATATGTTATCTCTGTTTCCAGATGGTGGAACTGAGGCTCAGTGAGGTTAGGTAACGCACCCAACGTTCCGGCGCTAACGGTAGAGCACAGGTAGGAAGCATTCGTTTCCTTGGCTGTTGTAACTAATCACCACACACTTAGTGACTGCAAACAACACAAATGAATTTTCTCGTCGTTCTAGAGGTCAGCAGTCTAAAATCAGTGTCACGGGGCTAAAGCGAGGAGTTGGCCGGGCTGTATTCCTTTTGGAGGCTCTGGGGGAGAGTCTGTTGCCTTGTCTCTTCCGGCTTCTGCAGGCCATCTGACTCCTAGGCCCAAGGCCCCTCCTCCACCTACATCTTCAAGGTAACAGTGAGGCATCTTCCTATCTCTCTCTTCCTCTGACCTCTGCTTCCATCTCTCTCCTCCCCTCTCTCACTCTCCTGCCTCCCTCGTGTAAGGACCCTTGTGATTACATTGGCCTCACCCAGGTAATTCAGGATAATCCCCTCACCTCTAGATCCTTATTCTCACCTACAAAGTCCCTTTTGTCATGTAAGGTAACACAGTCACAGGTTTGGGGATTAGGATGTGGATAACCTTGGGGGGGGGGCGGGGAGGGGTGTATATATGTAGGCTTTAGACTCTTATCTGTCTTACCTCAGGCTTTGTACTCTTATCTACTCTTGCCTCCCGTGCCCTGCCTGAGCAGACAATCCGAATAAGCCAGGAGCTGTGCAGGGCACTGAGGGGATCAGACGGGAGTGGTAGGTACTCAGGGGGGAGTACACATCAGGAGGGAGTACGTGAGAAGTCCATTGACGGGAGCAGAGAAAGGGTCCCGAAGACAATGGACCAGTGCAGGGTTGTGGGGAGGGGGCTCAGGAGTCCACTGGGCAGGCCTGATTCCTTCCCTCCAGGCAAGTCTCAGCACCTACCTCCACCCTAACGTCAAATACATCTGTAGTTCATCCTGTCCTGAAGGACCACCCCCCCCCCCCCCCCCCCCAGCCCTCACCACCCAGGATCCTGTCCCATCTGTGGGGTTCATTTGCCCAGTTAACTGGTAACCATTCTCAATTTTTTCTTTCTCCATCTCCTCTCTGCCAATGTAACCTAACTTAAAATATAGATATACAGCCTTGCAGGTAGCCTAGCATACACTAACCTTTATTTAGAATTAATAACCTGTAGCCTGGCCAGCATGGCTCAGTGGTTGAACGTCGACCTATGAACCAGGAGGTCACGGTTCCATGGTCAGGGCACATGCCCCGATTGCTAGCTCGATCCTCAGTGTGAGGCATGCAAGAGGCAGCCGATCAATGATTCTCTCTCATCGTTGATGTTTCTATCTCTTTCTCCCTTCCTCTCTGAAATCAAGAAAAAAATAAATTTTTTAAAAAAGAAGTAATAACCTGTTAACCCACTTAGATCACCCTGGATACTAGAAGGCTTGTGTAACCATACCCTGAAATTTGCTAAGAGTTTAGCAGAAGGGCTGAGACTTAATAAGTTAAACTTTTCTCCATATCTATGCCATCCCTGACATTGACAAGAACCAGAACTGTTTTTTTCAGGGATAAGCCCAAGATGCTTTGCGGGACCTGGGGACGGATCCGGCTCAAATCACCCGGGGCTGGGAGAAGCGGCCTGGAGGACTATACCGCCCACTTCAAGAACTCTAAATCTCCTCCCGTTCCTCCCATGGGTGGAGATTTCCCACCATTTTTTCACATGCGGCATAAGTATTGGCATGTTGTCTAAAGGTGCATGCGCAGTAAGGCCCCCACCTGGCCATGCGACGATGAAGCTCACTTGCTGTTTAAGCATGATTTCCCCGAATGAAGACGAATCCGATCCTTTGCTGGGGCAGCTGCTTTGGGAAGTGACCTTCCTCCACCTCTTGCCCCCACGGGTGTCCTTGCCTGACAGCTCTCAACCATGTCCGTTCCTTCTCATAAAATCTTCTCTGAGTTGTCTTTTGCCCTAGCAACTACTGAGTAATTGGACCCGGTTCCGTCCGGAAGACAGAGGGCTTAGAAGGCCTTTAATCTTGTAAATCCACTCCCTGTCCTATTCTGGTGTGCAAGGATGCCCTTCAGCTGCAGGGCCCCTCCAGGAGCCCACTGGTCCATCCCTTTACAGAAATGAGACGCCACACTGCCTGGGTTAGCCCGCCCATCCCGCCCCAGCCGGCCAGCAGTCCTGGGCTCCGCAGTGACTTAGGGGTGACTCTCCTGACCCATACGAAAACAGAGGTAAAAAGAATAAATTCGGTTTTGCCTCATTCTGGGAGAAATTATGCTTAGGATCTATATTTTTCTTTTAAAAATTACATTTTTCTGGTTAAACATAGCCGATGGAACACAAGCATTCATCTCGGCTTCCTCCTGAGATGCCTCCCAAATGACAGTAAAGCAATCAAGACCTGTAGATCCACAGGCCCAGGGGAAGGAGAGAAGACAGCCATGGGAGAGAGGCCGGGCCAGGTTTGAAAGCAGGAGGAGCTGATGGCTGAGTGGAAAAGGCCAGGGCCCAAACCGGCTGCCGGGAAACCCATAAAAGCTGATGTCGCTGACGAAACCCCAGGAAGACTCAGGAATGGGTGGCAGCAGATGCCACCAAAGGCCAGGCTCCCACGTGGGGCTGAAAAGAGGAACTGGCAGCTCAGCTCCATTCCCTCCTCCTTGGGTCCCCCGGGCATCGGCTTCCTCTGCCCCGAGGAAAGCGGTAAGTTCACCCTCTGCAGAGTGAATCAGGAGGTAGACCTGCACAGCCCCAGATGACAGCCACGTGTGGCCATTTACATTTAAATGAAAATTAATTAAAATTAAATAAAATTAAAAGCTCAGTGTCGCCCTAGCTGGCTTGGCTCAGTGGGTAGAGCATCCTGGGTTGCAGGCTCGATCCCCAGTAGGGGGCGTGCAAGAGGCAGCGGATCAATGATTCTTTCTCATCGTTGATGTTTCTATCTCTCTCTCCCTCTCCCTTCCTCTCTGAAGTCAATAAAAAAAAATATATATATATATACACATATATATATCCTCTCTAATAAAATGGTAATATGCAAATTAACCATCACTCCGCTACATAAGACACACCCACCAGCCAAGCCACGCCCACCAGCCAATCAGGGCGAGTATGCAAATTAACCCCCATCCAAGATGGCTACAGGCACAGAGAGCAAGGTTTCCCAGGTAACAGAGCAAGCCAAGCCATAGCCATCGCAGGCCTAAGCCTCCACTCAAGCTACAAAGTTTCAATTATAGAAGGTAAACAAATTCAAACAAATGGCGGCAGAATAGAGCTTGAGAGAGCAGGCCAGGGTTGCTGGTGGCAACAGGGGAAGCAAAGCTTTCCGCACACCCTGGCCGGGCTCACCCACTTACGGCTACAAAGTTTCAATTATAACGCCAACACAAATGGCTGCCGCCTCCGAGGGAGCCCCAGGCTTGCCTCCGCTCCAGGCTGCAAAGTTTCAATTGTAGAAGGAAAATAAATTCCAGATACCAGGCCTCCGCTTGGGTTGCCAGGGGGCGTGGCCGGCCTGCAAACCACCACAGACCCCTCACTCAGGCCGCCCCACGCCCCAAGGGAACCCCCACCCTGATCAGGGACACCCTTCAGGGCAAACCAGCTGGCCCCCACCCCTGTACCAGGCCTCTATCCTATCTAATAAAAGAGTAATATACAGATTGATCATCACTGCAACACACAATATAGCTGCCTCCATGTGGTCAAAGATCCTTCCCCCATGTGGACACAAGATGGCCACTACAAGATGGCCAGCAGGAGAGGGCAGTTGGGAGGCACCTGGCCTGCAAGGGAGGGCAGTTGGGAGGCACCCGGCCTGCAAGGGAGGGCAGTTGGGAGGGATCAGGCCTGCAAGGGAGGGCAGTTGGAGGTGATCAACCCTGCAGGAGAGGGCAGTTAGGGGTAACCAGGCCTGCAGAGGAGGGAAGTTGGGGGCAAACAGGCTGGCAGGGGAGCAGTTAAGCATCAACCAGGCTGGCAGTGGAGTGGTTAGGGGGTGATCAGGCTGGCAGGCAGAAGCGGTTAGGGGCAATCAGGAAGGCAGGCAGGCAGGCAAGCAGTTGGGAGCCAGCAGTCCTGGATTGTGAGAGGGATATCCGACTGCCCGTTTAGGCCCGATCCTGGTGGGATCGGGCCTAAACGGGCAGTCGGACATCCCTCCAGGAGTCCCAGATTGGAGAGGGAACAGGCTGGGCTGAGGGACAACCCCCTGCCGTGCACGAATTTCGTGCACCAGGCTTCTAGTATATATATATAAAAGAAAGGGTGCTAAGAAGTTAAAAATTGACAAAAGAAATAAAAATTTAAAAAAAGGCTTGGAAGATTGACAAAATGTCTTATAAAGTGGAACAAAACAGATAACTCCAAGAGGTCCAATAACCTAATAAGAATTCCAAAAGTGATTAAGCAGAGAAAATTGAGGGGAGGAAATTGTCAAATAAAAACTAATACCTCAACATTTCCCAGAAGTGAAGGATATGAATTTTCAGAATGAGAGGACCCTCTGAGTCCCCAGAATAATGAATGAAAAAGACCCACAATAGGGCTCATCATCATGACCTTTTAGAGCACAGGGCATAAAAAGAATACTCCACATATGTCCATAGATTTTAAAAAAAACAACTCTTTTTAAAAGTTGATTTGAGAGAGAAACATTGATTTGTTGTTCCATTTATTTATGTATTCGTTGGTTGCTTCTTTTATGTGCCCCGACTGGGGATCAACCCACAACCTTGGGGTACCCTTGGGGTATCAGGATGATGCTCTAACCAAATGAGCTCTTTGGCGAGGGCAGTTTTATTCTTCAGGCCAAATACAAAGAACCAACAATCAGACAAAACCAGAATGGCACTGGGTTTGACAGCAGCAGCACCAGAAGCTCTAAGACAACCCTCCAAAAGGCTGAGGGAACATAATTTCCAGCCGAGACGTGGATAGCAAGCCAAGCTAAATATTGAACGAAAGGGCACACGAACGATATTTTGGGGCATGCAAGGCTTTTAAAAAAATCCACTGTGCCCCATGCACCTTTGCCCAGGAAGCTCCTAGAGGACAGGCCCCACTAAAGTGGAAGAGTAAGCCAAGGGGGCGCAGCACACGGGATCGGGGACTAGGGGGTTCGCAGGGCCACCACTCTGCAGCAACCTGGGGGTGACCAATCCCACGGCGGGGGAGGAGGGAGGTGCAGGGGATTCACCAGCCACGAAAAAAAATGAAACCGGGAGATTTTCAGACTGAAAGGAGAACTACTTTTCTGTTGGAGGGTTTGGGGATGAATTTATGGTAGAAAACAAAGCTCTTCCAAAAGCCTGAAGGAACCTAGCTTCCCCCTCCCCACACACCATCTCTCCCCACTCCCCACAACCTCTGCGATGGCCCTCCGAGGCACACCCCTGTGACCACAGGGTTCTGTGGAACCCTGTCTGAGAACTACTAAGCCCAATGCCCTCTCCTTACAATTGGGGAAACTGAGGGCCAGCACGGCCCCCCAGGGGCACACAGAGAGAGCGAGTTCACTTGGTGGGTTTTGGAGAACTCCTCTGATTCATTTAAGACAAGAGCAGTCACAATAGTAAGATCTAAACCAAACCTGGAGGAACCCAGCTGGTGAGTGAGGTCCCACCTGGCCTGTGTTACCCACCTTAGCTGTGGGTGCTTTCAATCCGAGGGGATTGTAACTGCAGGAAATTCCTAAAAAGAACAGATGTAGCTACTTCTAAGTTCCTGAGCTACGTCTCATTACCACCTATTAAAGCAAGAACACGTAGATGTAATTGAGTTCTGTACACCATGGACAAGCCAACTGTAAACCTCTGGGGAAAAGTTGGGGTGGGAGTGCAGGGGGAAGAAAACCACATAAATGAGTACCAACCCTCTCCTTGGAACAGGTGCCCTGACCCCCACTGCCCTTGGGGAGATCCTTATTATTCTTTTTAAGAATCAAGGCCAATGTCCTCCTACGAACTCCAATAATCAGACTTGGTCCCCAATGCCGACATTTCAGGGGTCTCACTTTTGATTCTCTGCCTCTGTCCACGTTTTCCAGGGGCTTGGCTAACCTCAAGGTGTTTGCAATTAATGAGTGAAGGATGTGAACGCTGGAGTACCTGAACTTGAATATGAAATTCCAAGAAACCTACGACTCTGTAACCCGTGACATCCTCTCTTTGCCTCTCAACGTCCTGGTCTATGAAGCTCATCTCCTTACCTATTTAACAGGGTCACCACCAAAACCCCAGCAGAGAGGCCTGATGTGCGGGCAAGCACCTGGGCTGGAAGTTAGGAGTCCTGGGTTCGAGTCTTACCTGTGCTGCTTACTCGCTGTGTGGCCGCGGGCAAGCCACTTCTTCTGTCTGGACTTCAGTGTGCTCTCCTGCAAAATGCGCAGCTGGGGCCCCGGGGCCTCCTCCTCAGGCTCCTTCCACCGTGCGACTCCCAGCCGCCCAGTTCGGTTCAGGACGTGGCCCCTCACCCTCCCCGAGGCTTGCCTGCCTCCCACACCCTCCATTCCAGAAGAAACACCCTTCCCCTTTCCTGCCCAGGCTCGGCCTGGCAAGCGCTGGGCTGCCGAGAGGACGGGAGGTGGGGAAACGGGCCCAGCAGTTCAAGCCTCCGTGGTGAGAGCTGGCCCGTGGCCAGTCACAACAGGCCTGGAGCTACAGAGGGCATTTGTCTGGGGGACCCACGGTCTCACGTAAACCTCCGCTCTCCGTTGGCCCGCTGCCTCTTTTCTCCCTCCCGCCAGGCGCAGTACCAGCACCGGCTTTGCTGTGAAGGGGGCTGTGGGTGCTGCACAGAGCTGAGCAGCCCCTCGATGGGCTGGGAAACTGGACAGAAGGAGGCAGGGGGGACGGTGAGGTGGCCACAGTGAGGGTGGAGGGTGGAGACAGTGGGGGCGGGGGACGGGGAGAAGCAGGAAAGGCTTAGGACCCAGCAGTGGGGCAGACCAGGGGCAGGAGGAAGGGGCTGGTGCCCGACTCCCTGGTTGATTAGCCAAGGGCTGTGAGCTAGGCACTTCCTTCTCTCCTCCAGGCCTCAGTTTTAAGTTGGGACTGACTGTCCCACCCTTATGCTGTGAGAACTAAAGTAAAACGATGAACTTACAGTGTGATGCCGTGGAGAAAGGGTTTGGAGGTAGATGAACCTGGGTTCAAATCCCACACCTATTTACCTCTAAACTCACTGTGGTGGGTAACTCATTTACCCTCCATGAGCCTCATTTTCCTCACCTGAGGTGTGTGTGCAGCTAAATAAGAGTGTAAGGATTAGCCCTAGCCGGTTTGGCTCAGGGGGTAGAGCGTCGGCCTGCAGACCAGAGGTTTCCGGGTTCGATTCTGGTCCAGGGCAAGTACCTTGGTTGCAGGCTCCTCCCTGGCCTGGGCCCTGGTCGGGGCTCCTGCAGGAGGCAACCAATCGATGTTTCTCTCTGTCTTTCCCTCTCTCTTCCACTCTCCCTAAAAATCAATGGGAAAATAGCCTCAGGCAAGGATTAAGAGTGTAAGGATCAGATGAGAACCGATAGAAGGTATCTGCTTAATAATAGGTTTGACTTGGTCAGGGCCACCTCATGACTTTTGTGGGTCCCTCCCACCGTAATAAATGTTCATGGCCTCTAAACATTGTATTTTTTCTGATGTGAGAAGAAGTTGAAATATTTTTCTCCCACCCTAAAAGTTGTTCCCCTTTTTTAAAAAAAATATATTTTATTGATTTTTTACAGAGAGGAAGAGAGAGAGATAGAGAGAAACATCGATGAGAGAGAAACACCGATCAGCTGCCTCTTGCACAACCCCTACTGGGGATGTGCCCGCAACCAAGGTACATGCCCTTGACCGGAATCGAACCTGGGACCTTTCAGTCTGCAGGCCGACGCTCTATCCACTGAGCCAAACCGGTTTTGGCAAAAGTTGTTCCCCTTGATTTTAAAATAAATGAAAAGATTTGGAGGAGGGAACCTGGCCAGTTGGTTAGATGGCATCGTCCCAATCTGCCACGGTTGTGGGTTTGACCCCCAGTCAGAACACATACAAGAAGCAACCAATGAATACATAAATAAGTGGAACAACAAATCAATGTTCCCTCTCTCTCAAATCAATAAATTAAAAAAAAATTTTAGGGGGAACCCAAGTCTACCTCATATGAGAACTTATGATGGTACAAAAGTCCCCCCAGGTTTTAGATCCTGCAGACCCCTTCAGTCTCATCCCTGTCTGAGCTCAGCCCTGTCAGTCTCTCCTATCCCTGCCACAGGGCCTTTGCATGTGCCAAGCACTGGCCTCACCTACTGACACATGATGTTTGAACCCAAGTGTTACTTACGATGTCTGTGCTGTGCACTCCGACAGCACCATGTCCCTCTCTCACCACTAGTTGTACTTAGCATCCTCTATTTGATGAACGGCCGTGTCCCCCACCAGACTCTGGGCTCTATGAGTGAAGGGGCTGTGTCGATTTTTATTCACCTTTTGGATCCCCAGAGCCTGGAACACTGCCTGGCACATTGTAAGTATGAACACAGTCGTTGAGTGAAATAAATGACTGGCTAAGTGAGTGAGCAGTGGTTGTTCAATACTTGCTGGCTGAACTGCAGCATCGACCAAGCATTGAGCACAGATCACCTGGCTCATGCCTTCCCACCACAGTGATGAAGATGTGACAAATGCCATGGAGCTCAGAGAGGGAGAGGTGCTGAGCAGGGGGCGGGGAGGAGGGCTGTGGGGTCAGGGTAACCTGGGTCTGAATCCCAGTAATATATTAATAGGTCATATTTACTTGGTTCTCCGTACCAAGCCCTCTACTAAGTACTTGATGTTTATTGTCTCATGGACCCTAAGTGAAACGCACACTACAGTTGAAAATACTCATGTGAGGAAACGGAGGCCCAGAGAGGTTAAGTAACTTGTCTAAGGTCACCAACTGAGGTGGCTTGTGAACCCAGGCAATCTGACTTAGTGTCTGCTCCACATTTTGAAGGCGTGGCAATAAGAATAGACATTTAAAAAGCACGATGTGCCAAGCACATGCCTGAAGACTCTACAAAGAAGTTTTTCTTTGTATAGTTTTTACTTCATTTTTTATAACATTTCACCCCATGACAACCCTATGAGGAGAGTATTACTATCTCTATCTTACAGGCAAAAACCCACTGAGGTCCAGAGAGGTTAAGTAACTTGCCTGAGATCACACAGCCAGCAAAAGGGGTAGAACTGGGTGGAACCCAGGCAGAACACTCGAGTTCATGCTTTTAACCTCTCCACTTCACAGGTGCTTGGTGAATGAGCGTTTTCATTATTATTTTACTGGGATTTTGCCAAGTGAAGAAGGGAGGAGCAACATTCTAGCGGGGAGAACCTGCGGGAGTGAAGATGGGGGACAGGAGGTGGGGATGAGCACACTCAGGAAGGGAAGTATGAAATTTGGTGAGGGGATGGGACGGGGAAGGTCAGAATGGAGAGTAGATGTGAGGGAGGTATTGGGACTAATTGGGAACTTCCTCCATAGGGAGACGCTAGCATGCCTGGCTCTCTTGTTATGAATTCCGTATTTGATGTTTGAAAAACTCAAGCGTGTCAGAGCCAGACTGACCTGGCTCTGCTGGGTGCCCCTTGGAAAGCTACTTAACCTCTCCCCTCCCCCACCTCCAGTCTCGCCAGAATTAAGGCTAAAATCAGTGATTGATCTAGAGCCACCAACATTCCTGGAGACCCAAGCTCAATAGACGAGGGAGGAAAAAGAAGAGGAAAATGTCAAGCTATGCAGTTTCAAAGATGTGTTCACGACTGAGAAAAGAGAATAATTGTAATCTATTTCCTTCTCCCTCCCGCTGTGTCAACTCGGGGTTATATAACTGAACTTCTCTGTGAGGTAACCCCTGGGGGCCTCCAGAGGCAGGGTTGGCAGTGACATAACTATTTCTGTGCTCTCTGCCCAGGTTCTGAGCAAACACCGCAGCCTGGGAGGGAGGCCGCGGCCAGGAGGAAGCTGGGTGAGGCGTGAGCGCTGGCTGGAAGTCAGGAAGGAGACCCGCGTTCCAGGCCCAGACCTGCCTCGAGGGACATCAGGTGACAAGCTTTCATGGCAGAGTGACCTGGGGGGAGAGATGCCGGTGTGGGCTGGGAGTCGTGGGAACCTAGGTCAGTCCTCTTGGAGGAGAGAATGAAGTCCGCTCCCCACCTTGGCCTGGCATTCGGGGCCCTTCACGCCTCTCCCCCCTCCCATGTTGGCACCCCCCTTGGAACTACTGAGCTCCCTCGGGCAGTGTCCCCTCTCCCCAAGTGTCCTCCCTGCCCCGTGCACTGGTGGTGACAGGGGAAACAAAGACATGGGTTTCAGAGTGACACGTGGGCTTGAGTTCAGGCTCAGTGAAGTCACCTGGGGCTCGTGACTCAACCCCTCTGTGCCCATTTCCTCATCTGGACACTGGGCTTGGTGATGCCTGCCTTGTTCCTTGTTGCACAATCGAATGAGATAATAAGTGTTAATAAACACCAAGGACTTAGCCTCCCCGTACAGAGCAGGCACACGTAAGGGTTGGCGTGCAAAAGTCACTCAGCAACGCACGCCAGATCCCCGGCACAGTGAGCACTGAACAAGCTGGTTTCCTTCTCCTCCAGGACCTGCCCAAAGCCTCCCTACCACCTCCAGTCGGTCAGTGTGCTCCGAGACGCTCCACAGCACCTCACAGGCACCTCGTTACAGTCCTCATCGCGTGTTCTCATTAGCAGACACGTCTGTCTTCTATCCTGGGGGCTCTCTGGGGAGGGGAGGGGGCAAAAGCTGCCTTAGTCACGGCCACATCGGCACATTCGGCGTGGGGTCTGCCCCTCAGAAGGCACTTGAATGAATAAATGCACGCGTGCATGCACACATATGGGCTGCATGGAAGGAATGTGCTGAAGGGAATGCCCAAGGATGGGCTGGCTTTGAACACACACTTAACTTTCTGGGCGCTGGACCCCTCACTCAGTTCCGTGCAACCCCCTGGGGCAAGCCACACCCTCCCTTGGGCTCTTAGGTTGCTTGGACTTGGGCCACGACTTTTCAGTCAATAACCAGGATAGCAGTCCTAGCAAAGGATTTTTGGCTCATGAGGAATCCGAGGGATCTGGGAACTATGGAGTGAATGTAGAAATACTGGAATTTCCAGAGCAGTCCAGCTGCTTATGAACCGTAGACTTACTTCTCCAGGGCCTGGGCTGGCCATGCACCCCACGTACAATTAGCACATGCGTAGCGGACTGGGCGGGGTATGTTTTACTCCATCCTGGGGCTGGAATATGCTTCTGTGAAGGAACAGAAGCCGCCAGCCTTCTTCCTTGGGGACCCACTTGTTGGAAAAGGAATTAGAATGACAGAGCTGCCTTGCACAGTGTCCTCCGTCACTCTGATTCCATCAGTCGCTTCTGACTGGCTACAGAATAAAGCCCTGATTCTTTGCGTTGGCAACCAAGGTCTTCCATGGACTTCTCAGTCTCATCCACCAGCACCTGTCGCCTTTTCTCCCTGACTCTAGGCCAGTGATGGCGAACCTATGACACGCGTGTCAGCACTGACACGCGTAGCCATTTCTGATGACACATGGCCGCTGAGGCGGCCGCATGCCGAGGATGAAACATTTGCTGCTCCTGAGGATGAAACATTTGCGAAATAATGTTTTTTTTTCCTCAAAGTGACACACTACCCAAGTTATGCTCAGTTTTTTGGTGAAGTTTGACACACCAAGCTCAAAAACTTGCCCATCACTGCTCTAGGCAGAATGAGCGATTCCTTGTCTCCTAGACTCACCCGTGCTTCCCAGCATTGGAAAGCTGGCCGCACAGTATCTCCTACTTCACACGCTGCTCTGCAGTGTGACCTGGCCATTGCCCCCTCGCCCCCATCAAGATGCAGAGTCTATTTTCTCCAATCCCCGGAGTCTAGGCCGGATGACTGCTCAGTACCGCTAGAATACGGAAGTGAGCGGCAGTCACACTGGAAGTGACACGGGTACAGCCCTACAGTGGCAGCTTCCGCCTTGCAGAATCCTTGCTCCTGGAACCTTCCTCTCAGAGCCCAGCTGCTATGCGGCCAGACGCCCAAGGCCCGTGGAGAGGTCCCAGCCGTGCTCCTGACCGACAGCCAGCGTCGGCGGCCAGCCACGTGAGAGCCTTCAGGAGACTGCACAGCACAGCCAACTGAAACCACATGAGACCCTACGTGAGATCCTCCCAGCTGAGCCCAGTCAACCCACGAGAGAAAACAAGAACAAACTTGTTTTAAGCCACCAAGTTTTGGAGCGGTCGGTCACACAGCAGCAGATCGTCAGCACACTGGCCTTCAGTCCAGTGCTCTCTTCCCAACTCTACACCATCAAACCTTCCTCTACGGTGAGATCCAACTGTCTCCTCCTCCCAGGTCACCTCTTCCACCTCTGATCACTTTTTTTTTTTTAATTGATTTCAGAGAGGAAGGGAGAGGGAGAGAGAGATAGAAACATTAATGATGAGAATCACTGGTTGGCTGCCTCCTGCATGCCATGCCCCATTCTAGGGATTAAGCCTGCAACCTGGGCATATGGCCTGACTAGAAATGGAAATGTGACCTCCTGGTTCATAGGTTGATACTCAACCACTGAGCCATGCCGGCCAGGCCCTTCTTCTGATCACTTTTAATACTTGTTTGCACCAATCTTAATGGCTTAGTATTGAGATCTCTAGACCTACTTTTCCTTTAAAACATTTATAAAGTTTATGCTAAATGGAAATTTCCTCTCACTTCTGAAAATGGAAAGCCAATGTTACTTGCCTTCAATAGAAGGTAACAAAATAAATTGGATGGCAGAGCTCAATGTCCTTAATTTTAGTAGACAATGTTATCTCCCAAAGTGTCAGAGCCTGAGGCGGGCCCTCTCTTTATTTTTATTTGCTTCTTTTAAAAATATATTGTTTATTGATAGTATTACAGGTATCTCCTATTTCCCCCTATACCTCTTTTCCCAGCCCTACTCACCCTCCACCCCCCGCCCCCAGGTCTTCACTGCTATGCATATCCTATATAATAAAAGCCTAATATGCAAATTGTCCCCTCAACCGGGAGTTTGACCAGGGAGCGGTGCTGGCCAGCCAACTGCCTGCGGCCACATCCCCCTCCCGCCCCTGCAAGCTGGCATCTGCACTGGGCCTCTAGTCCTATGTAATAAAAGAGTAATATGCAAATTGACCATCACCCAAACACACAAGATGTCTGCCCTCATGTGGTCAAAGATGGCCACCCCCATGTGGACACAAGATGGCCACCACAAGATGGCCAGCATGGGAGGGCAGTTGGGAGGGACCAGGCCTGCAAGGGAGGACAGTTGGGGGGGACCAGCCTGGCAGGGGAGGGGAGTTAAGGGTGACTGGGCCAGCAGGGGAGGGCAGTTAGAAGCAATTGGGCCGGCAGGGGAGTGGTTAGGGGGTGATCAGGCTGGCAGGCAGAAGCAGTTAGGGGCAATCAGGCAGGCAGGCGAGCAGTTGGGAGCCAGCAGTCCCAGATTGGAGAGGGCGCAGGCTGGGCTGAGGGACACATACCACACCCCCACTCCCCCCCCCCCCCCCCCGTACATGAATTTCATGCACCGGGCCTCTAGTAAGTATATATGTTCTTTGGGTTATCTCTTCTCATCCCCCAACTGGTCCTCTCTTTGTTGCAAGTGTTGCCACGACACTGGTAGCCAGACTGAGTTCCAGGATCTGGGCAGTTACAGCATATCAGCCTCCGGATCCGTGGATCACAAGGCCAAGATTGTGTCCTTAAATTCAGCAGCTCTGCAGCCTTGTGATTCTGCCACTTTCCAGATTCTGGCAGGCGCCAGAGGTGCCCAAGCTGGCCAGTTCTGCAGTATTTGGGATTCTCTAGCCTTTCCATTATTTTATTTTTAGTTTTTATTTATTTATTTTAAATTTTTTTTATTGATTTCAGAGGAAGAGGGAGAGATAGAAACATCAGTGATGAGAAAGAATTACTGACTGACTGCCTCCTGCACACCCTCCACTGGGGATTGAGCCCACAACCCGGGCATGTGCCCTTGACCGGAATTGAACCCGGGACCCTTCAGTCCACAGGCTGACACTCTTATCCACTCAGCCAAACCAGCTGGGGCCTTTCCAATATTTTTAAAGAATTCGGTACATAAAATCCTTTCCAACCTAAAATGCCAAGTTCTGCTTCTGTTTCTTGCACTGACCCCTGATTTAAACACTCCGACTTGCAGGACCTCCTGGATTTGTTCCTTTCATTATTTATTTCCCCCACGAGTATTTTCAATGTGGGTCTTTGTGTTTTTTTTAAATACTCACCCGAGGATATTTTTTCCATTGATTTTTAGAGAGCGTGGGAGAGGGAAAGACCGAGAGAAACATCAATGTAAGAGAAACACATCAATTGGTTGCCTCCCACATTTGGCCCGACCAGGGCCCAAGCCAGGGAGGAGCCTGAAACCGAGGTAGGTGCCCTTGACCGGAATCGAACCTGGGACCCTTTGGTCCGCAGGCCGACGCTTTATCCACTGAGCCAAACTGGCTAGGACTCAATGTGGGTCTTTGTATTCCACCTTCTGCAGCTTTATTTGACTAAGAATATTTTTATTACGACCTCATGTTTGAATGACAATTTGGCTGGCTTTAAAATTCTGGATTGAAAGGGTCCTTTTCTTTCAATTCTTAATACACTACTTTTTGACCTTCCTTCGTCAAGTGTCATTATTGACCAGTCAGTTTGATGCTCATTCCTTTGTAAGGGATGCCATTGCGCTCTGCTCTCTCCCTCTTTGCCTTTCCTATGCTCAATTTCACCCAATAACTGTGTGGGGGTTTTTCCTTATTTCTAGTATTGGCTACACCACGAGTCCTTTCAATCTGAGTGCATTCATTTTTCTTTCATTCTGGAACATTAAGTCTCCATTATTTCTTCAATTATTTCCTCTTCTCCCTTTTTATTTTTCCTTTTGGGATACCTGCGTATACTCGCCATGTCTCTTGGCTTTGCTCATTTATTTGTTATCTTTTTGTCTTTTCCTGTTTCCTGTGGGAGTGTCCAATCTGATCTGCCTCTTTACTAGGTAATTCTTCACCCGTATTCATCCTGATATTTATGCCATCTATTGTCTCTAATCTTAAATATTATGTTTTTCACAGCTAATGTCTGCACTTGGTTCTCTCCTATGACTTCTTTTGGTGTGCGTTTTTTTTTTTTTTTTAATAATTGATTAATTTCCTTTACTTGCTAGTTTTGAGAATAATGCTTGGTTTTCTAGCTTTTTAAAAAATCCTCACCTGAGGATATGTGTGGTTTTTCATTGATTTTTTTAGAGAGGAAGGGGAAGAGAGAGAGAGAGCAAAACATCGATCTGCTGTCTCTCCTACTCGTCCTGACAGGGAATTGAACCAGCAACCGTCTGGTGTACAGGATAATGCTCCAACCAACTGAGCCACCCAGCCAGGGCAATGACTTTTTTTGGGGGGGAAATTTTATGTTTATTTCCATTTCTCCTATGACTTCTTGTTTTTGCATTATTATTATTTTTTAAATAAATTTTTATTGATTTTTTACAGAGAGGAAGGGAGAGGGATAGTCAGAAACATCTATGAGAGAGAAACATCGATCAGCTGCCTCCTGCACACCCCCTACTGGGGATGTGCCCGCAACCAAGGTACATGCCCTTGACCGGAATCGAACCTGGGACCTTTTAGTCCGAAGGCCGACGCTCTATCCACTGAGCCAAACCGGTTTTGGCTGTTTTTGCATTATTTTATACATGTCTTCTCTTACCTCCTTATATATAATTACCATGCTTTGCTTTACAATCTTGGTCCATCTGGTCCCATAATTCTGTGTCAGATGGCATAGGGAGCTTGATTTATTGCCTTTCTTTTATAGTAGTTGTACTATCTCTAATTATTTTGGTGGGTGAGTTCAAGTTCCCCTGGGTGTCCCATCTTTCTGTGGTGACGTGCCCTGGGGAAGGGCCAAAGGCATAGGAGAGGGAAAAGATGAGCCCCAGGCCGGAGAGCTGCAGACACCTCGGCCACCTCTGGCTGGCGCTCTGCCTGAATGACGTCAGGCGGCACCTTTGAGCTCGCCGGGAGCAGCAGCCTTGGCAGGAGGTAGATTCCTTAGTGAGATTCCACAGGCTGGGGTGGGGGTGGGGGGGGACCTTGATGGAAGAGTAAATGCCTGAGCCTTTGTCTCTGGATCAATTCCTCACTTCATCAGGGCAACCCCTGGGCCGTGGCTGCCCACTCCTGCACTGCAGGGGCAGCACCTGAACCAGGGAAGCTTCCCTAAAGAGCAGGACCGGTTCCGACTCGGGGCTCAGTCACACGTGCATTCATTCCACACTGAGAGCTTGCAGTCCCGAGGTGCTGTGCTGGGTGATGGGGAGACCAAGGGAAACAATCCTGGCCCTCCTGGAGGCTATGTTCTAACAGCAAACTAACAGACTCAGGTCCCAGTCCTGGCACTGTCGCTCATCCAACTCACTTCGTCTTCCTAAGCCTCAGTTTCATCATCTGCAAAATGGGGACAATCATAGTATGTCTATCCATAGGGTTACTGAGGCTTTCAGGAGACAATGCAGGCCACGTGACTCGCATAACACCTGGCACACCGGGAGCTCTCAAAAATATTTATTATTATTATTACCAACGATATTGTTTACTGGAGATTAGGCAGAAACCGGGAACTGCTTTTATTTATTTTATTTTTTAAAATATGTCTTTTTATTGATTCTAGCAAGAGAGAGGTAGGGAGGGGGAGAAACATTGATGAGAGAGAAACATCACTGATCAGCTGCCTCCTGCATGCCTCCCACTGGGGATCGAGCCTGCTGTGGGAATTGAACCAGTGACCTCCTGGTACCTGGGACAACTCAGCCAACTGAGCTACACCAGCCAGGGCCTGCGAGTTGCTTTTAAAAAAATAAATGAATCCCTTTTGTCCTTGGGACCTGCCTGTTACCCTTAAGGTCTGTGGCTGGAGTGAAGGGGGTGGGGAGACACAGAAGACAAACAAATCAAGTTCCACTTTCCTGAGAGAACTATTAATACCACCCGGTCCCTTTCCCCCAGTTCTTTGCTTGTCCTTTTTTTTTTTTTTTTCAATTGCAAAGGGCAGTGCCGTGAGGAGGTCAGAACTTCCCCAGCGGTAGGCGTGGGCTGGAATCCCAGCCATTTCTCCTTAGCTCCAGGCCCCACGTCTCCACTGGGCACAGGAGGCAACGTGCCCAGGGCTCACAAAAATGTTCTCATTTCTTTCAAAATCCGAAGGAAAAAGGAGCTTTTAGGTTGAAGAAAATGTTTTCATAGACCATTGCCGTCAATATAATTGTAAATATCTTTCTAAGGAGGAAGGGGCCTATGAAGGCAAAATTGCCGAGGCCCCAGGGGAAGTCAGAATGCATCCCCCGGTTCGCTTCCTGACAACCAGCAAGTGGCTTATGCCTCTGGGCGAGGGGATAATACTCGTGACTTCCTGGATGCTGTGGGTGTTGAAGGGACTGCGGCATGTGCAGCATTTAGCACTGTGTGGGCACCAGCAAGCTCTCAGCAAACAGGAGTTAACCACTCATTTCCCTCTGTGACCTGCAGGCTAAGACCTCAGGAGACCTGGAAGAGGGCAGAGCGGTAGGGGAACGAGTTACAGAACTGATTTTTATTGCACAAATGATTAAAGGGATAACCTCAGGTGGAGGAATGGATGGAAGTTTCAAAGCAAGGCCGTACTGTGCTGGGGGTGCGGGGAGGGGGGACAGCAAAAAGAGCTGTCCGTGAGTTCCCAGCCCGGACCACGAGGCAGGCGTCAGCCCTGAGGACGTGGGATGAGTGAATGAATGAGCGAATGATGAGTGAATTGTGGAGGGATTTAAAAACCCTGAGGCTGTTGGTCCTAAAAGTTGGCTCAACAGGTCCCAAGACACAAGCTTCTCTAAAGGAGAAGGGAAACCAATATGTATGAAGTGATCGCTGTGGGTTGTATCCTCGCTAATAAATTGGGAAACGGAAGCTCAGAGAGGCGGTGTGGCTTGAACACGCTCCCACAGCTCCAAAGCTGAGGCCTTAAGCCCCTGCTCTTTGCCCATCCTCACTGCTGGCACCTCTGCCCCAGGCCGCCTGGAGCAAGGCCTGCTGACCCTCCAGGGTCTGCACCAATCCACGAGAAGGGCTTCTCCACCACCCTCTACCCCTGGGGGCCCCCAGCAGGCATCATAGGGTCCTGCAGCCCCATCGAGGGCCCCAACAGCTCGGGAGAGTCGCACCCGGCAGGAGGCCCCTCAGAGCAGGACTGGATTCGGCTGAAGAACGGGCCTCTGTCTTAGAGGTGGCCACACCCGCTTCCTGAGGCCAAACTGCAGCCACCGCCCCCAGGAGAGTCAAACACCAGGGCAGGTTCCAGCTCCACAGCCACACGCTGGCCCCACCCCCCAGCTTTACCTCCTCACGGCCAGGCTCATGAGTCCTCAGAGACGGACTGGCCAGCTCTTTCCTTCTTTCTTCCTTTTAAATATATTTTTATTGATTTCAGAGAGGAAGGGAGAGGGGGAAAAGAGATAGAAGCATTAATGATGAGAGAGAATCATTGATCGGCTGCCTCCTGCAGGCCCCACACAGGGGATCGAGCCCTCAACCATGTGCCCTGACCAGGAATCGAACTGTGACCTCCTGGTTCATAGGTTGATGCTCAACCACTGGGGTGACTGGCCAACTCTTGCCTTTGCTCAGACCCCTTTCTCTCTTCCTGCCTCCTCCTGCCTACCTAGGTAGGATCTGTATGTCTGATAAGGACTTCATTGGGGGAAAACACAAAGAGGGATCCATCCTGCCAGCCCCCAAAGCAAAGGGTGGAATGCCAGAGGCCAGGATGCCATGGGCATCAGCAGGCAGATGTATGGAGACAGGGAAACCGATAGGAGCAGCATTCATGGGGCTTGAAAATTGTCCAGGAGAGCTCTGGCCAGGTAGCTCAGTTGGTTAGAGCGTCGTCCCGATACACCAAGGTTGTGGGTTCGATCGCAGGTCAGGGCACATACAAGGAGCAACCAATGAATGCATTAATAAGTGGAACAACAAATTGATGCTTTTCTCTCTCTTAAAGAAAAAGTGTAAGATGTAAGAAAACAAAAACAAACAAAATAATGAGGAGAATGCTCTTGGACCCCCTTTAAATGGAGAGTGCCCTCCACTCCCAGGAAGGGTCTCTGTAGCTCTAACACTCTGTGACCCTGTGCCCCGGGAGCAATGGGATGGATCAGCGTGGACATTGCTTCCCCCCGGGGTCTCAGGGACTGATGTGTCAAGAGCAAATTATAAGCAATTCTGCACAGTGTTACAAGCAGAACTTCCACACCTGGCTCTTTTGAGGGGCACCGTGCCTCCTGTCACCTGTTGAGATGTTCCCCAAAGCTCTCACCTCCACCCCAGCCCTTTCTTCTCCCCACAGGGAGATGAAAACCCCACAGGCTGCCTGCCAGGAGTCAGAAGAGCTAAAGGCCCTAACTCTGCTGAGAGGCTCCACCTCAAGGACACAGCTCCCTCCGCCTGAGGCAGGAATGGCCCCGGCCCGTGGTGGTGTGATGGCGTGCGGGAACTCTCCCAGGGCCACTCATAGGAAACCCTACAGCAGATCCCCGCACCAGCTGGTCCCTCTAGCCCAGCTCACTGTGTGCCAACCAGCGGGCTCGCTTGGCACCACACTGCCCCCTTCAGCTACCTCACTGCCAGCCAGCCTGGAGACCAGCAGGGTCAAGGTGAGGAATGCCCCACTCCCATTAAGGAGTCCTGGGAGCCTCTTTCCTTCTTTCGGCTTCATCGGGTACCCATGGTCCTTTGCTGTCTCTTGGTGCCCCTCCCCCTCTCCTTACCCCTGTAACCTTGGGGAGGTCTCTTAGAGGACGTAAGAAAGGTACCTGATCTACCTATGGTTCCAGCTCCTTCCTCTACTCTCGTGTGGCTGCTGGGTGGGGTTCAGGATTCCAGGGTTCCGTGTGCTCTCCCTACCTCTGGCTGGCTATCCTTTTAGCCCTCTCCACCCCATGCGAGGGGCAGCTAGGGATTCAGAACGAGTCACTCCAGGATGCTCCTCTGTGGTATGCAGATTGCTTTGAGCTGAAGGGAACTTTAGCTGTGGGCTCCAGAGACACGTCTGCCCCCACCCCAACTACCTAGAAGAATTAGGAGCCTTGCCCAGAATAAGAGATTATCAGCGATAACCTTTTGACCTTCTATAGGGCAGGACCGACACACTTCTTATCCTGCTATGACTCTGTGATGCCCTCAAGGTGTCTTACCTCACCCCCTAGCTTATTCGTTCTCTTTCTGCCTCTGAACTGCTTGTGCATGTCTCCTCTCTGACTCTCTTGCGTACATGTATGTATTCCATATGGTAATTTTCTCTTGCTAATCTGTGTCACGTCTATTTGATTATCAGAGCAGCCGGAAGAACCCTGAGGGAGAGGACAGTTACTTCCTCCCCCACAGGGGTGCCCTGAATCTGTGGGCTCACGTTCACACCAGCCCGTCCACCGGGACGCTGTCTTCTATATCCATTCCCATCCGTTAGAATCCGAGCCTGCACGCTCACCCATCACTCATTCATTCAACAAGTGTGTAGTGAGACCTTCCATCAGCCGGGCGCCCTATCACGGTGAGCCAAGTAGACATTGGCCCCTGCCCCAAGGAGCTCTGGTCTAGAGGAAACTGGAGTTTATGTTGATGGGGTGCCTGCCTGCTCTATGCCCACCCTGTCCTAAGCACTTGGTGTGGATTGTCTGAGTTAAGCTGAGAAATGGCTTCATTCAAGGAGCTCATCAAACGGAACTATAAAGAAATGAAAGGTCCTGCCCAAGACCCAGGTAGACCCCGCGGGTCAGTGGCCAAGTGGGGATCCCACGCCTGGAGGGCTTCCTTCGGCCCTTAAACCAGCCTTGTGTTTGACACACCCACCTCCTCCTCCACCGGGGCCCCGACCACAGAACCGGACCCGCCTCCGAGCGGCTCCCAACGTGTCTACTGAACTGGCCGCTCTGAACTGGGTTCCACCGCCCCCCGCCCTGCCCCGTGGGGGGTTCCTCTCATTGAATCCCAGTCTCCTCCGGGTGGGGCCTCGGCCCAAGACCACCCATCCAGACGCCCGTTTGGAGACAAACACAGGTCCTGAGCGGTTCAAACCCCCGTCTACGTCCCGGCAGGCCGCTCAGCACCCCTTTCCTCCGGGGCAGGGGAGGGGGACGAGGAAACGAACTGCGGTCTGGAGTCCGGAACATCAGCCCGAACGCAGGCTGGTTCTCCGGGCGATTCTCCGCGCTGGGTGGAGACTCGCGCGCTCCGGGCGCTTTGACGCTCGCCTCATCCCCATCGCCATCCCCATCCCCATCCCCATCGCCATCCCCATCGCCAAACTGGAGATGGTCAGCCTCCCTCCTACCACCCGCGGACCCCAGGCGCTTCCTCCAGCGAAGGAGCGGGGGACCCTAGGCGCGCTCATGCCCCCACCCCGGCTCTCCCTCTCCAAGCGCGGCGGGCAGGTGGACAGCGAGCCGCTGCGCCGGGGCCCGGCGCCCGGAGCCTCTTACCTGCTCGGCGAGTCCCAGGAGCCGGCCAGCCGCCCGCTCAGCCTCCCGCCGGCACCAGCGGCGCCGCCCGGGCTCTACCCGCCTGGGGACCCCGCCCCCGGCCCGCCCGGCCCCGCCCCGCGCAGGTGATCCGGGTGCCCAGGCCTCGGGGGCCGCCTCGGGGGCGCTAGGCTCGGGGCACTGGAGTGGCAGCGCCTCCCCGTGGTGTCTCCGTGCCTCTCCCGGGCCCGGGTCCTTTGGGGGATTCCGGGTGTGACACCGCCAGGCGCTGAGGCCACTAGACCACGTCCCCCAAGTCAGACTACCCCGGGGGCACAGCGGGAGGAAGGGGCCTTACAAACACGCCAGGCGGATGTGAGCTCCCCGGTGGGGCGGGGATTGGGGGTAGGGGGTACACAGGTGTCTTTACAGTGGGATTGTGCTGATCTGATTGAAAGGTTTGGGGGCGTGTTGGGTTTAGACAATCACAATGTTACACCAGGAGGTTGGACAGCTGGCAAGTGTCAAAAACTGCCCTATAGGATCAAGGATCTCTGATGGACATTCCCCCCCCCCCCCCCCCCAATAAGGCTTTCAATCAATATTGACAGAAAGAGGGAAGACCGTGTAGAGAGGAGAATCCCAATCCCTTTCCTTTCACAAACAGGGAAACTGAGGCTCAAAGCAGAGGCGAGTTGTCCAAAGTCACGCAGCAGGTGAGCGTCAGAACCAGGAGTACAGCCAGGTTTCCTCACTCTGTTTTCAGCTCATTTCCAGAAAGTGTGCGGTGATGGGCCTGCTGCTGGCGCCCGGTGCGATGCAGTCAGCGCCCTGGTAACTTCCTCTGCAGCCGGCGGGGAACTGAGAGGCCACTGTCTTCCACAGGGACCTCCGAGGGATCGTTATGAACAGGGCTGGCTGAGGAAGCACGATTCTGTGATTTATTTCAGCAGAGACGGGAGGTGGCTCCTCGGCTTCACAGAGCTTCCCCGCCTCTGCAGGAGAGGCAGACCTGTCCGCAGCGCGGGACCGGGAGGAAGAGGAGAGCCTGGGAGAGAGCTCTGGCCCAGGGATCTGAGACCTACGGGGCCACCTGAAGCCATCTCCCGTCTCCAGAACTCTTGCTGGACTGTGCAAGGGGTCAAGGGCTTGGCACTCAGGTGGTCTCGGGCTCCAAGCCTGACTCTATGGCTTTACCGAGCAGTTTCTTTAACCTCTGAGACGGAGTTTGTTTCCGTTGGATGAAAGCAACATACTTACTTCAGTGTAGTTGTGGTGAGGGTTTTAAAAGTGTGATAATGTTGGAAGCCGCCCATTGTCCTCACTAGCTGAGAGGTGTGGACAAGGAACCCGGAAGGCTGGTCAACCTTGAAGCTCTGAAAGGTCAGAGCCAACCACCACTGTTCAGTTGAGACCACGGTAGCTAAAACAACTTCCACCTTCTAGTTTTATGTAAATTCTTGCTGATTGGCTATGATTGGAATTGTCTGCCTAAAGGCTATGGGTGTATCCCACAGTCTTAATAAAAGAGATAGCAAGGCCAGAGCGGGGTGGAGTCCTGCCCCTTGAGTTGGGCGCCCGTCTGGCCCCCAATATTTCCAAATTAATATTTTCTAGTCTCTTTCACTTGCATGCGGCCTCCTCCAGAGCCCGAGCCCTGAACCTGAACCCTGAACCACGCGGGTCATGAAAGGGGTTCACTACATGATAATGCTTGCAAAATGGTGGATCCATCGAATTATTACGCCAAGTGGTAGGGGCTGGGGAGGAGGACACCCTGACACAGGACCTTGGCATCTCAGGGCAAGGTCCCCTGTGCAGGATTTGGTTGTCTTCAGCCCTCTCACCCATGGCTGCTCTACACCTTCTGCTTTCTCCCTTCACCCCAGCCAGCCAAGCCAAAGGACACCTGCCATGTCAGAATAGGTGTGCACACACCTGCCGGGAGAGGCGGGGAAGGAAGCTCTCTTACCAACCTCCTCCGTAAAGAGCGGACGTGGGTCAGATCCCCGAGCCAAGCCCAGTGAAGCAGAAGCATAAAAAGGCTCAAGCTAACCTTCATCTCTTTATTCTTCAAGTCCTCCCGAGTGCTCACTGCTAACCTTCATCTGTTTATTCTTCAAGTCCTCCCGAGTGCTCACTGCAGGCCAGGCACCCTCAGTCCCTGAAGGAGCGTCCCGGGGATACAGGGGAAGTGGATGTCTTCTGTTATTCACAGCAACCCCCTCGCAGCCCAGTTTGTATTCCTGAGGTGAGGTCTGGATGGAAGCTGGTTGCCAGAACCGGGGAAGCGATTGGGAGGCTGGAACTTGCAGTGCCCCCCACACCTCACCCGCGGAACGGAGAGGAGCTGGAGGCTGACTCAGTCGAGAATGGCCGATGATGTGACTGATCATACCTACATAATGCCGTCCACAAAACTGAAAAGGACAGGGTGTGGAGAGCTCCCCGCGTGGTGACTAAGAATACGGCCGCATGACAGGAGGGTGGCACACCCCCTCCACAGGGACAGAAGCGTCTGTGCTCAGGACCCCCCCCCCCCCCCCCCGCGCCCCGCAATGTATCTTTTTATCTGACTGTTTGTGTCTTTTAATATCCTTTGTAATAAACTGGCAAGCTATTTTTTAAAGATTTTTTTTATTGATTTTGAGAGAGAGAGGAAGCGAGAGGGATTGAGCTTGCAACCCTGGCATGTGCCCCTTCCAGGAATCACCCACATGGGATGATGCCCAATAGACTGAGCCACACCGGCCAGGGCTAAACTGGCAACCTAGTAAGTAAACAGTTCTCCTGAGTTCTGTCAGCTACTCTACTAACTTAATCAAACCAAGGAGAGGGTCATGGGAACCTCGGACTTATCCCGGGTCATCAGAACCACAGGTAACAACTTGGACCCTGGACTGCTGATTGGCATCTAAAGGTGTGTGAGGGGGTCAGTCTTTTATATATATATATAAAATTGATTTTTTTCAGAGAGGAAGGGAGAGGATAGAGAGTTAGAAACATCGATGAGAGAGAAACATCGACCAGCTGCCTCCCGCACACTCCCTACTGGGGATGTGCCCGCAACCAAGGTACATGCCCTTGACCGGAATTGAACCCGGGACCCTTGAGTTCGCAGGCCGACACTCTATCCACTGAGCCAAACCGGTTAGGGCGGGGGTCAGTCTTGTGAGACTAAGCCCTTAACCTGTGGGATCAGACACCATCTCCAGGTGGTGTTGGAACTGAGTTACACTGGAGTTCTCCACCTCCCCTCACATTTGGTGACCAAAAGTGTCAGAAGTAAAGCAGGGTATTGTGAAGACACAAGAGCGTGCTTTTCCACACGGTTATAAATAGGGGTGTGTAAATAGGGGTGTGTAAATAGGGGTGTATAAATAGAACGTGGAAATGGCATGTGCAAACTCTGACAACTATATAAAATGTATTTAAGATTTGAAGGGAATTTGGTGAAATATACATAAAGTGTGGTGGTTTTCCATGTTCTTTTTTTGTAAAGATGATAATGTTTATATAAAACAGTTTCACAAGGCAATGAAAATTGCTTATGAAATTGCCCAACAAACCATGCCTGTTTCACATATACCATATGGAGTCTTAGATGCTGGGAGATTTAAAAATCACAGAAACACAGACGCAGCTTTTTCCACACAGAAAATACAGAGGGTGTTTCTCTTTCCTGTGAGCAGAGGATGCTGCTGCAGACCAGCCTCTGAGCACCTGGGTTTTTGTCTCCTGGCCAGGACTGTGCAGTCTCTCACTTCTCCCCTCAAAACCTTAATCTGCTGTTGATGGCTTTTGAGGTGGTTGCTGGGGAAACCAGACAAATGTCATGTAGGACTAGAATGCAATTTCAGGAAGGAGATGAGGCAGAGAGACTCATGAATCCAGAGAAATCCAAGTCCACATTGATTAATATAGTCCCCCCCCCCCAAAAAAAAAAAAAAGAGGAAACAAACATATCTAGGCCAATTGATTTTGAAATAAATTCCTTGCCTCTCAGCCAAGGGGGTGGAGAGAAGAACAAAGGCCGAAAGAAGTCAGAGGTCTTAAGTATCTACAACACACAGTGTGACTTTTCCCGTGGCTGTTCCCCAGATAAGCACGTGGCACCCAGAGACGAGATCCAGGGGAGGCAGCACCCCTTCCACGGGCCATGGTCTTGCTTTGGAGTTAATTCCCATTTTGCCTCCAGGCACATCTGCCCGATGAAGATTCAGGAAGCAGAGAGCAGGAGGCTGAGCCAGGTGTGTGTAACCGCAGAAAGCCACTCATCTCCCCGGGCCTCTGCTTTCTCATCTGAAGAGGGGCAGGTTGGACTGTTTGGTCTCTGAGGCCTCTTCCATCTCCCTGGGAAGTCTGGTTGACATAGTAACTTCCCTCTTAACAGCCAGTCCAGGTAATTACCTGGCAACTTCCTCATTTTTATGTCACTTAAAAAGAAATACTGACTGATTTTAGAGAGTCGGGGGGGGGGGGGGGGGGGCGGGGGGGGGGGAGAGAGAAAAAGAGAGAGAGGAAGAGAGAGAAAAAGAGAGAGTCATTGATCTATTGTTCCACTTATTTTATGCATTCATTGGTTGATTCTTTTTTTTTTTTTAATATATTTTACTTATTTTTTACAGAGAGGAAGAGAGAGGGATAGAGAGTTAGAAACATCGATGAGAGAGAAACATCGATCAGCTGCCTCTTGCACACCCCCTACTGGGGATGTGCCTGCAACCAAGGTACATGCCCTTGACCGGAATCGAACCCGGGACCTTTGAGTCCGCAGGCCGATGCTCTATCCACTGAGCCAAACCGGTTTTGGCCATTGGTTGATTCTTGTATGTGCCCTGACCAGGGATTAAACCAGCAACCTTAGCATATTGGGACAATGCTCTAAGCAACTGAGCTACCCGGCCGGGGCTTTTCTGAGTCTTTTCTTAAATACCACTTTAAAAATCACTATCCCCCCAAAAACTCTGGTCCCCTTCTAAGCACTGCAATGTAGAAACAGTTTAATTTTTCCAAACATCTTGGACCACAAACTTTTCCCAAATAACATCCTTTGCGACGCTCTAAACACCTAACCTACACATGACTTATAGTCACCCCTCCTGTGCCTCAGAAGACCAGGGGGGAAGTCTGGCAAGATTTGAGCTCTTTCCTATGGGCTGCAGAATTTAAACTTTTCCTCCTTCTAGGTTAGAGCCATATTTTAACTTGTTTCTTGGTGATAACAGAATCTCTGATACATACATTGCTGAGTTTAACTTTTAAGTCAGTTTTTTTTTTTAGGCAGCAAATTAAACCTTTATTCTTATATTTTCTATTCTGCATTTAAAAAATTGTTTTATCTTTAGGATACTTGCCGTGGTTTCCCAATTTGCTGTTTTAGCCAAGAAATCCTTAGCTTAGGTGAAATCTTATTCTAAGACCATATGCATAACAAATAAAAATAAAGTGGAGCAGGTGAGCACAGCCCCAGTAACCTGGAAGCTCTAGATTCTAGTCCGGGGGTGGGGTGGGGTGGTGGTGGGCTACCATGCAGATATGTATGTGAATGTGGCCATGCCTCTTGAGCCACTTACTTGTGAAGGTGTGAGTGGGGGTTTGGAGACGGGGAGTGATTTGAACTGTTCTGCTGAGATCTCACAGGGGTTGGATCTCAGTCCCCATTCCCCCCACCCTTTCAAAAGGAGCTGTTTACCCCCCAAACCCCCCTTTTGTCTTGCAATCAGTTTCACATTGGGCTTATCTATAAGGTTTCACAGAATGGCTTAAAAACAGGTGCAAAAACCCCAGTGCACTAGGTAACCTCTATGGTAGTCATTTCTAGCTTCAATATTTTGACTTGGAGATTTTTTTTTTTTTTTTTAACCAAGACAGAAGATAAGCCTTTAATAGGAATAAATTATTTTTAACCGAGGAGCAGACCAGGGTTAAAAACTTTTCTTGGTGAAGAACGAACCACGGTGGTTACTTCCAGGGTTGGCAGTGAGTCAACACCTTTAACTCCTCGGGACACAGCATTCAAGTTCAACTGGAATCTGGTTAAACAAACGTAACTTCGCTTTCTGTCTTTTTTGTGTTATTACCTAAATATAAGTGATACTGATGAATAATTCTACACACAAAGAACTCAATTCAACGGCTTGATTTAAAAAACAACCACTAACTTTATTTTTATTAGCTTTAAAAACAAAACTTGTTACGATTAATCATAGACTTCAGAACAATTACAGTCTGCTTTTGTCACCTTGACAGGAGGAATGTTTAAATGTCCTCAAAGTACAGGACAGCCCAAGCTGACAAGACACAAACTACCACAAACAATGGACGGCCACTTCAAGCGCACAAAAATATGGAGCACTTGTGTGTAAATGACTGACCAGTTTTTTGAAGTTCAATGAATATTTACTAGAGTTTATAATACCAGCAAGGTAACGTGCCCAAAAATAGAACACAAGGTCACAAACACGTTCAGACGAAATGGTAAGTTCAGCTCCCGGGTTCCATCACGACAGAACGATGACGGCGGCGCTTTTCTTTAACTCGGAGGATTTGCACAATACCGCAGAAATGTAAACCCCACTCCCAGGGAACCCGCTTCGGGCTGAGGAGCCGCGGGAAGAACGTATGGCACAGTAACAGGGTTAGCCACCTTGATCTCTCCTCCGGGCCCAGTTTGAGTTAGGAAAATTGGGACTACACAGAAAACAATACCGAAAAACACACATCATCTGCAATGACAGGAACCTGCCAGATGACAAGAATGAACATTCGGTCAAAGCTGTGTGTTTACAGGGCGGGATTTTGTTTCAAAGGGAAATGTACGTTTACACTAGACCCTGCTTAATTTTTTCAAAATATATTTTTATTGATTTCAGAGAGGAAGGGAGAGGGAGAGAGAGATAGAAACATCAGTGAGAGAGAATCATCGATTGGCTGCCTCCTGCACATCCCCCAATGGGGATTGAGCCCACAACCTGGACATATGCCCCGACCAGGAATCGAACTGTGACCTCCTGGTTCAGAGGGACGCCCAGCCACTGAGCCACGTCAGTCAGGCCAATAGACCTGGTTTAAATGCGCAGAGATACTCTGACTCAACCCAAGATGATTCTTCTTAATCTCGGCGGGAAACTTCTATTTTGAATATGACCGATTTTATCATCTTTTCGGTCAGTGAAACTAGCAGTTGTTGCAATTTTCAGTTGTTTTGTTGCTTGTATATTTGGTAATAATAACAACACTCTTCACATTACTAACATTTCCCGATTCATGGTTAGAGAAAACAAAGGCAGTTGGAGATGATCAGGCTGACCCACACTCCAAGGGGAGTTCAGAAAACAACTGAGCATGTATCAAACTGTGGGACAAGGTTCATACGTCTTATTCTTTAAACCTACTTAACTTTCTAACAGTGAGTTTCTACAACATGGACTCAGCTCCCCAGCTAGGAGGCAACTATTTCCCCAAGTCTTTTATTCCTTTACTAGAGGCCTTTACTAGGGTCCCCAGGCCTGGCCCGCGATCAGGGCCTATCAGTTTCCCTGCCTCCCCGCCTTCTACATTCCTTGCCACCCACGGTCCCCGCCCTGCCCCCCCCCCATCCTCCCCACCTTCCCACCTCCTCCTTCCCTCACTTCCTCAGCACCCCACCGACGATGGTCACCCACCATGTTCCGTGCCGCCACCTGGCGGTCAGCGCACGGCATAGCAAGTGATTGAACTGTTCTCCCGGTCGAACTGCTGAGGGATGCTTTCATATTATCCTTTTATATATATAGATACCGGCACAGTTACTACAGGTAATGTTTCCTTTCGTACAGGAAGATGCCAATGCAGCTGTGTGAAAAGGAGCCAGGAGGGGGAAGGGAGGACTGACCAAGTTCACCTGCGACAGCTACGCAGTACACAGCTCTGGAGGAAAAGATCATGTCCGGCAGACGGTGAACCGGACACACAGAGAACTTCATACATTTTCCATTGCTTCATTATGCTTGGTTCCCCTTTAAAAGTAAAGCCTTGGTCCGTAAACGTCTATATAAAAGTATGGAGTGCAGTCAGCTGTCAGTCTTTCACAGGACTTCGTTTTACCAGCACCCAGAGTGTCAATCCACCGCAGACTCATTCCTAATCACGCCGATCTCATTCGGCTTCACTGGAGTCACATCTCAAGTGTGACCACATTTTAATCGTATCACTACCAAAATCTGGGATTACAGACACCACATACATGTCAATGCAATTGCTGGCCACCAAGGTCACACTATTGAAAAGTACATTCCAATACTAGTGGTACAATAACAGCAAACACAAAATATGGAACATCCAGTTTATTAATTACAATTAATAAGTTACTGACTTCATTACCTATGATTTTTCATTGCCTTATTCACTGTATCCCATTAGAGGGAAATGCCCCCCCCCCCCTTTTTTGTATGACATGGATTCACTGCCTCCGAGTTTCTTTAAGGGGCTAATGAAAGAAAAAGCAGAAAGAACGCTGGCCCGGGAGTTGGGAATGCCAACTCTAGTCCCTGAGCTGCCTTTCTGTGGGTTTCCAAACAAGTCACATCACCTGTTTTCTAATCTGTGCGCCGTGAGGACTGGACTATGATTCCCAAGGTCACCTTCAGCTCTGTGATTGAGATTCTGAGAAATCAAATATTTTAACTTTTAAAAAAATATTTTTATCCATTTCAGAGGAAGGGGGGGAGAGGGGAGGGGGGGAGAGAGAGAGAGAGAGAGAGAGAGAGAGAGAGAGAGAGAGAGAGAGAGAGAGAGAGAGAGAGAGAGAGAGAGAGAGAGAGAGAGAGAGAGAGAGAGAGAAACATCAATGAAGAGAGAGAATCATCGATGGGCTGCCTCCCGCACGCCCACACTGGGGATAGAGCCTGCAACCCTGGCATATGCCCTGACTGGGAATCGAACCATGACCACCTGGTTCATAGGTAGATGCTCAACTACTGAGCCAAGTCAGCTGGACCACATCTTTTTACTTTTTATCACAAAGTTATATAGCTGTTATTGTAGCTGTTAATACTGATAATACTGCTTAGCCTCCATGTACACAAATATAAAAATATAAGAAAAGGAGAATTATGGAAATACTGGCATTACCAATGGTTCTCAGTTATAAATGAATTCTAATCTATAACAAAGACTTTAATGACACAGTAGATTGGATATTAGAAAAAGTGATCGACTTAATGCAAAAAGAAATGCCACTAAAAAGCAAGAAGCTTGTCCAATAAATTAGAGCTTCCACAAAAGCAAAACCAAGGTCAAGGTGAAATCAAGTTCACGGAGCTTCACCAGAACCAGTTCTGGTCTTCGGGACCCAATGAGAATAAGAGAGACAGGTACATCAACTGGAAAAAGTGCTAGCGATGAGATTTTGAAGGCAAGGCAAAAGAAAGGAAACTGAAAAGTTTTGAAGAAAATAGAAATGAAATAGTGAAACTGCTATAGTCTTTCTGTCTGACTCTGGGCAGTGGTTCTGGGGGAAAAATCTGTTTCCTACGTAAAAGCTCTTTTTAAATTGAATTTATCGGGGTGATACTGATTAACAAAATCATACAGGTTTCAGGTGCACAATTCCACCGCACATCATTCAGCACCCCAAGTCAGTCTCCTTCCATCACCATGTATATCTCCTATACTCTCCCCCACTCCCCTCTCCACCTCATCCCCACACTGTTGTCCGTGTTTATGAAAAAGTTTGAAACTTTGTGCTTGCACTTAGGAAACCATCTGAAATTGTTTGAATGATATGCACACGTACCTGTGTGTGTGTGTGTGAAACAAGAAAAAAGCATGGCCGGGAGGATCTGGGTGGCCACCTAATGAAGAACCCCTGCCCAGTGGTTTCTGAACATGGGGCCTTTCCTATTGATGGTGCACGGCAGTCAAGGGCCACTGATAAAAGCACTGAAGTGGGCTGCACAAGCTAAGAATGATTCCCCCCACGGGAAGGCCTCATGATGACATCTGACAAATGTCACTAACCAGCCCCTTGCAGCAGTTTACAGAGACAAGGAGAACGGACGTCATTGGTTCTCAGCAGGAAATGACATTAACACCAGCTATCACTGTGCGCGTCAGGCAATGGTTTAAGCACTGTCCTAACTCATTTAATCTTCCCAGCATTCCTTTGAAAACATTCTTATCGCCATTGTACAGATGAGGACTTAGATTGAGTAACTTTTCCAAGGTCAAAAAGCTGGTTAAGGAAGACTCAGGCAGTCTGACTTCTGAGCCCACATTCTTAACCACTAGAATGTACCTACCTACATTTCTCAGTGATAATTATAATCCAGACCCAACAGACACGGAAAGTGGCTACTCAGGGCAGTCACTCCTCTATTCATAAGGCAAACTGCAATTTGGTTTCAGCCAAATATTATACCAACACATTTCATTTTGAATGTTAGTGTTTTGTACTTTATGCTTAATTTGTAGATGTTTTGTTTTTGTAGTTGTAAGAGTTATCAGCACAAGGTATTTCTGCCTAATTTTAAGTTACATTTAAGTAACATAATAAAAGTAGCGTAAGAGAACTCTGAAGTGTTGGTGAGAATCTTTACCCTTACAACATACACTCCCTCCAAGAAATGCTGGTCTCTGTGGATGCTCAACGACGGACTTCCAGCCCAGCTCTGGGAATGATGGATGAGTTTGTGCACCTGTGTGTTTAGTGGTTGCTGGTTCCTCACACAACTGTCCAGTGTTGGTCTGTACATCCTGACCCTCCTCCCTTTAGTTCCCCATAATCACCACACCAGGTGAATAGTCACTGGCTCAATGACCTTCAGCTGGAATTTTCCAATCACGAGACTTATGGAAGATAAAGGCAAGACACATGCCAAAGAGAAGGCTGGCTGGTGTGCGGGAGGAGGGAGAGGCTACAAAGGACTGAGACACGTGAATGAGCCTACGTCATGCCACAGGCCCAGCCATGCTGGGGCAGGGCCTTCTCATGCCAACCGTTCTACCTAAATCCTTCCGTTTGACATTTGAAAATTTTATCTAATGCGTTCAGTGCTCATAGGCTGTTTCTGGTACGTACCAGACATTCTTACGTGTGCAACTCACTAACAGGCATCTGATTTGATCCTCAAACAGCCCTACGGGGGGATCTCCATTCTCTTTTTTAATTAGAGATGTTACTTTATTTTTATGTTTTAAAAAATATGTTTTTATTGATTTTTTAGAGAGAGAGGAAGGAAATGGGAGAGAAGACAAACATCGATGATAGTGAAACATTGATTGGCTGCCTCCTGCACGCCCCCTACTGGGGACTGAGCCCACAACCTGGGCACATGCCTGACCGGTAATCAACCATGACCTCCTAGTTCATAGGTTGGTGCTCAAACACTGAGCCACGCCAGCTGGGCAAGTAGTATGCTCTTTAAAAGATTTATTTCCGATTTCATCAGGTGGGTATGCTCAGAGGACCTGGAACGTAAGAGCCAATGGTCCACAGGCCCTATTGGCTGTCCTTACAGTTACAGGCTTCTTACTCCTCATGCATGCTTTTTCCTGACGAAAGCCTCATGTTCTTACTCACAGTTATCTAAATGATGGATTCCCAAGAAAAGGTTATGACTTCTGAAGAAAACATGGCTATTATACTATCATAGTTAAATCTAAATAACTCAATTTCAAAGAAGAAAAGATGTAGATAAACTTATTTAAAGGAACTAAAAAAAAAAAGATACAGAGACTCATCGCTTGCAAAATGGTTACATGAACTGGATATAAAATAGTCAAAAGAATGGAGACCAGAACACCTTGGCTATTTTTTTCCATGGAGATCCTGGTTGATTTCATCATGTTAAAAAGTTAATGAGCATTTATTAGTTTTTCTTTTAGAGTTCATCTTATGGAAATACTATATTAGAAAGAATGAAAATATTAGTTTCCCCATTCAGAACAGTTAAATATATCTACACTAATAAAAGAGAAACATGCAAATTGACTGTCTCTCTGCTACGCCCACCAGCCAATCAGGAGTGAGTATGCAAATTAACCCAACAAAGATGACAGTTAATTTGCATACACAGGTGCGGAGCAAAGATTGAAGACAGCATAGAAGGAAGCCAAGCGCTGCAGAAGGGAGTGAAGCAAGTGCTGCAGAAGGGAGTGAAGCAGCGGAGAAGGGAGCGAGGCAGTGGAGACAGGAGGGAGCGAGGCAGCGGAGACAGGAGCGAAGCCGAGGCGGGCTTCACTCCCTTCTCTGCTTCACTCCGGCTGCAGGAAGGCCTATTCTTGCAGGAATCTTCCTGCAACGGGCCTCTAGTATTAAATAATTATATATGTATATTTAATTTTAGTTTAAGATTTTCTTCAATTTATTTAATGCTCTCTCTCTCTCTCTCAAAAAAAAAAAAAAAAAAAAGAATGGAGAACAAAAATTTGGGGTAATTTGCACTACTTGACTTTTGATTCGTTGTTCCACTTATGTATGCATTCATTGGCTAATTCTTGTGTGTGCCCTGACCAGGGATTGAACTTACAACCTTGGCATACTGGGATGATGCTCTAACCAACTGAGCTATCTGGCCAAGCTAACACTGCTTCGATATTTTTTTCCACTGATTTTTAGAGAGAATGGAAGGAAGAGAGGGGGAGAGAGAGGGAGAGAGAGAAAGAGAAACATTGATGTGAGAGAAACATATCGATTGGTTGCCTCCTGCACCTGCCCTGACTGGGCTGGAGATCGAACCTGCAATGCAGGTACGCACCCTTGACTGGGAATCAAACTCTAGACACTATGGTGCACAGACTGATAATCTAACCACTGAGCAACACTGGCCAGGGCAACACTGCTTGACTTTGTAAATAGTTTTCTATGTTAAGGACACAATACTCTTTCTTAACTGGAAGATAGAGAATGAGAACCAAGCAAAATAATAAAACATGGATTTTGGTCACTTAGAAAATTACAGTGAATAAATATAACTAAAAGGAAATTTAAAAATCCCCAACTGTTGAAAATGCATACATTTCTTGGCTTGCAGGGTCCATGATGCAATGATGGACTGCCAAATGGTGATCTGAATTTAATAAATTACTTATGGAATCACAAAAAATCTGAACTGAATTTACACTGAGGCTTAGCAGTGGTAGATACATACAAATAGAAGAGTTTATCACCTCAGAGTATTTCAGGGCAAGGAAAACATACAAAACTTTTTTTGCAATATAGTTTAAGTCCTCAGAAATAAAGTCTACCATAAGAACATCTAAACCACAAAAACATGTTACCAAAAATTTACAGATATCATGGCCTGCATTTCTGCATTTTCTCTCTTTTATAGTGGTAGCCACATTGTATTGGTCCAAACTCAGATGTGCAACCCCTTTACATACAGACCAGGCACTCCAGACATTTGCCATATAAATAAAACAGCCGTGTGAGCAGAGAATCAGCAGAGCAAAACATTTTGTTAGGAGACTTTTCTATAAAAAGAACTTCAAAGTCTGAAAGACCTTCAAAATTAAAAAGATTCTTGCTTCTACTTTAGGAGGTTCAACTATTCACTCTGAAACGTAAGTGAGAAACAATTCTATTTTAGGGAAAAATGCCTACTGTAAAAAAATCTCACCAAAGGAGAAAAGTCTGACTACCAAAATGATCTCCCCCATCTTTCCCTAATTCATGGAAAAGAAATAAGGGTGACTTTTCTTTCAAGATGAAAAATGCTTAAATGGACACTTTTAAAATCGTTTATAAGAAAACTAGAGGCCCAGTGCATGAAATTCGTGCACGGGGAGGGGGGTGTCCCTCAGCCCAGCCTGTACCCTCTCTAATCTGGGACCCCTCGAGGGATGTCCAACAGCCCGTTTAGGCCCGGACATCCCTCTGACAATCCAGGACTGCTGGCTCCCAACTGCTTGCCTGCCTCCCTTCCTGATTGCTCCTAACCACTTGTGCCTGCCAGCCTGATCACCCCCTAACCACTCCCCTGCCAGCCTGATTGATGCCTAACTGCTCCCCTGCCAGCCTGTTTGCCCCTAACTGCCCTCCCCTGCAGGCATGGTCCCCCCAACTGCTTTCCCCTGCAGGCCTGGGTCCTCCCCAACTGCCCTTCCCTGCAGGCCCAGTCGCCCCCAACTTCCCTCCTCTGCCAGCCTGGTCACCTCTAACTGCCCTCCCCTGCAGGCTTCATCGCCCCCAACTGCCCTCCCTTGAAGGCCTGGTCCCTCCCAACTGCCCTCCCCTGCTGGCCTGATCGTCCACAACTGCCCTCCCCTGCTGGCCTGATCCCTCCTAACTGACCTCCCCTGCTGGCCATCTTGTGTCCACATCATCTTGTGTGTTGGAGTGACAGTCAATTTGCATATCACTCTCTTATTAGATAGGACAGAGACCTGCTGCATGGTTGGGGGCCAGCTGGTTTGCCCTGAAGGGTGTTCTGGATCAGGGTGGGGGTTCCCTTGGGCATGGGGCGGCCTGGGCGAGGGGCCTGTGGTGGTTTGCAGGCCGGCCACGACCCCGGAGACCCAAGCGGAGGCCCTGGTATCTGGGGTTTATTTATCTTTATAATTGAAACTTTGTAGCCTTGAGCGGAGGCATGGGCCGGCCAGGGTGTGCAGGAAGCTTGGCTTCCTCCATTGCCAGGGAAACCCAAGCCTCCTGTTCGCTCTGTGGTCGTAGCCATCTTGGTTGGATTAATTTGCATACTCACTCCTGATTGGCTGGTGGGTGTGGCTTATGGCTATAGCCGAGGTACGGTAAATTTGCATATTACTCTTTTATTAGATAGAATCTTACCATTTTCTTTTCTAATTTAAAGTCTACGAGTGACACACAAATATGTATAGCACAGGAAAGCTTAGCAGGTGGCTGGGAGCAGTTTGGGATGCTACAGGCTAGAACACGGTCACAAGCGGCAGACTGCAGCAGCCACCTGAGTCATAACCAGGCAAGCTCCCCGGCGACGCCCCCATCCAAAGCAGCAGCTCTTTCTCTGGGAGGGACCACACACGAGGACAGTGGTGTGTGCATCGCTTTCCAAGTCAGAGAACAGTATGCACATGGATTTGTGCCATTCGATTCTGATAGTCAAAGTGAATTTGGCATTTCTTCCCCAAAGTTAAAGAAAACAAAATACTAGAGAAAAATGATTTTCTACGAATTATTCTATACTTCAGGTTTCTTTACGTGCAAAAAATTTCAGGTATACTGAATAGTAATTAAGCTTTGATCAAGAGATTTAGTTAGAAGCTGTTATACCAGTACAAAAATACCCACACTAGATTATTAAAACTGTAAGACTACTTTTAAATTCATAAAAATGGGACTGCACTCGGTGGCTATAGTTTTAGTTTTGGGGTACTCCATGCTACACAGAATCAGGGAAAGGAACATTCCTGGAGGGGGCCGTGTTCCTAATTTGCTACTGTTCAAAGTGGTCAGGAGATGCTGCATGTTGGGGGCCAATCCTTACAGTGCTTCTCAGAGTATCAGCCTCTACCCTAGACTGCCATGTCCACGGCGCAGGCTTGGTGAACACACTGCGTCTCATGCCCTGCTCACCTCACCTACACCACGAGCAGCAGTGCCCCAGCAGGGGGCACTGTTTCCACGACCAGCACCCACGATGGCAGCTGCCTCGTGCCACAATCAGGCCTCACGGGGCACAGTCGAAGGTCTGGGGCTCGCTCAGTGCTGTGGCTGGAGGTTCAGGGCGCCTGGTCTGGGTAATCTTCTGTTTGGGGTTTTTTGTTTCCTCTACCTCTTCGGTTTCACTTTCACAGACGTGAACCACCACGCTGGGTGTGGACTCAGTTCCTGCGTGAAGTTCGTATTTCTCTCCTGTGGAGGTAAACAGCAAAAAAGAAGGGCTTTGTCTCTTGAAACTTCTTGTTCTACTCACATTTTAATTGATTATTGGTTTTTAAATCTCTAAATCCTATGTCAGCCCAGTCACCGTGGCTCAGTGGTTGAGCATCGACATATGAACCAGGAGGTCATGGTTCAATTAATTACCAGTCAGGGCACATGCCCAGGTTGCGGGCTCGATCCCCAGTGTGGGGTGTGCAGGAGGCAGCCAATCAATGATTCTCTCTTATCACTGACTAGAGGCCCGGTGCATGAAAATTCATGCACTGGAGGGGGGTGTCCCTCAGCTCGGCCAGCCCCCTCTCACAGTCCGGGAGCCCTCAGGGGTGGGAGGCAACCCGGAGAACAGGGGAAGGCGATGCCCCATCACACCTCTGTTGCTGCCACTGCTGGTAGCGCAAGCCTCAGCCGGCTCTGGTTACCTGAGCCTCGGGTGGCCCTGAGCGGCTGAGCAGCCGCCATCCGAGGCCTGCCTGTGCCTCGGGCCGGCCCTGGGCGGCTGGGGGGCTGAGGGCACTGGGAGACTGTGGGGGCAGGCGTGCGGAGCAGCCGGGCTCGCGTGCCGCCCCAGCCAGGCTGAGGAGACTAGCTGCTGCCATCTTGTGGCTGTGGGCGCCTCCATCTTTGAGGGCGTGACAGTCAATTAGCATATTCCCTCCTTCTTGGCTGTGGGCGCCCCATCTTTGCGATGGTGTCGGGGTCAATTGCATATCCCCTCTTTATTAGATAGGATGTTTCTATTTCTTTCTCCCCCATCCCTTCCTCTCTGAAATTAATAAAAAATGTATTTAAAAAAATAAATCCTATGTCAGAGTACTTTATCTTGTTTAGGCATTAGAGCTTTGTTACTTTAAGGTTCTTATGAAGTTTTGCTGTTTCAATGCCCCGGCCAGCGTGGCTCAGTTGGGTGGGCGTTGCCTTGTGCACTGAAAGGAAGGTTTCCTGTTCAATTCCTGGTCAGGGCACATGCCTGGTTCTCAGGCTCAGTTCTTGGTAAGGGGCATGCAGGAGGCAGCTGATCGATGTTTTGCTCTAACATCAATCTTTCTCTCTTTCTCTCTCCCTCTCCCTACCACTCTCTCTAAAAATCAATTTTAAAAAAACTTTAAAAAAAAAAGCCTTAGCCAGTTTTGCTCAGTGGATAGAGCGACAGCCTGTGGACTGAAGGGTCCCAGGTTCAATTTCGTTTAAGGGCACTTACTTTGGTTGCAGGCTCCTCCCTGGCCTGGGCCATGGTCAGGGCTCGTGCAGGAGGCAACCAATTGATGTGTCTCTCTCACATTAATATTTCTCTCTGTCTTTCCCTCTCCCACAACTCTCTCTAAAAATCAATGGGAAAATATCCTCGGATGAGGATTTAAAAAAAAAAAGAAGAAAGAAGTGAGTAAGGAACGCTGAGGTCTGGGAGTTAAAATGCTAATTACTATTCTATGAACAGAACAAGTGAATCTCTTAACTTCAGAATGGTTTCGGTTTTCCCTTGGGAGACATTTGTAATGTTCCGGCCAGAAAGGGCAATCTCTTTATTATAGGGCCTCAGACATGACCCGGCTCCAATGTCTAAACAAAACAAAGCCATTTCCCCTCAAAATGACCCTTGTATCCCCTACGACAGACATAACATTGTCTTAGGCGGACATCTAGTCTGAACCAGCAATGAATGGCATTGATTTCTTTTTCTTTTAAAAAAAATTTTTTTTATTGATTTGAGAGAGGAAGGGAGAGGGAGAGAGATAGAAACATCAATAATGAGAGAGAATCATTGACTGGCTGCCTCCTGCATGCTCCCCACTGGGTTCCCCTGACCAGAATCGAACCTGGGACCCTTCAGTCCGCAGGCCAACGCTCTACCCACTAAGCCAAACCAGCTAGGATGGCATTGATTTCTCATATTATTTTAAAGGGATGGGGAAAAAAAATAAAAAAGAAGGAAAAGAAGAAAGGAAAATAAATAATAAGAATTTGGAAGGGATGATATGGTATTGCCATTAATTCCTTCAAATACTAGTCAGTGGAGAAGCTGTCT
This sequence comes from Cnephaeus nilssonii, assembly GCF_951640355.1. Classification (NCBI taxonomy): domain Eukaryota; kingdom Metazoa; phylum Chordata; class Mammalia; order Chiroptera; family Vespertilionidae; genus Cnephaeus; species Cnephaeus nilssonii. The sequence continues at coordinate 88,732,494 of NC_137078.1, forward strand.
GCCTGATACTCTGACGGAGCGGGGGAGAGAGCAACTGATATTCACTAACTGCCTGTGAGGTACCAGTAGAATTTGTAGCAGTAAAAATCGCAGTTAGATTTATTGAGTATCATGCATATATCATTTAGCCCTATAACCACCCTGAAAGGGAGCGGTTATGGTCCCTATTTTATAGATGAGAAAAACAGAGGCTGAGGAGATTGGAAGCTCAGCAAATTGCTCAAGATCACAAAGTTAGCAAATGCTAGTGAAGCCGGGCTTGTGTGACTTTATCCTTCACTCTGATCAGGTTGCCACTAGTTGGCTAGAATGCAAATTACTGAATATGGTCTTTAGTACAAGTGCCTTTGGAAAAAAACCAGGAAAGATGGATGTTTGTTACCTGGTCCAAGTTTGGAAACAGCGCAGAGTAAATCGTAATTTAAAAGCGGCATTGCGTCGTCCCCCTGCTTCCACCCCACCGGAGGAGACGCGGGCGGGGAGATGAGGAACTGCTTGACCGGCTGGGGCGGCTGTAGATACGATTTGTCTCGTGTTTCACGGGCCACCTGCACCTGCAGGGAAGAAGATACTCCACGTTTGGGACTGGCCTATTTTTTCATTTTCATCTTTATGTTAATTACTACATCTCTTTGGAGAAAGTGAAAAATTCCCCTTTAACAGTCTGCATCTCCCAGTGACTGGGTCTTGGTCTGTCTGGTTCACCACTGAAGACTCGGTGCACAGAACAGAGCCTACATCAATCAGGTGCTCAATAAATTAACAGTTGAATAAAAAATAAATTGGTGAATAGATGAATGAATAATGAATGGTAGTAAGCACTAAATTCCAATTTTGGAGGAGATTAGGTTATTTGTCTCCATCTCAATCAACTCCACCAAGAAATGTCCAGACAGCTTTCATTTAGAATTGCATTTGGAGTGTGAGATAACAAACCTCTCTCTTTTTTTTAAATTTGAAAGCTAAGACCAAGAAAAAAAAATACTTTGTTGAAAATAAAACAGTGCACATAGTACATCAGCCTTCATTTCACCAATTCTTCTAAGAAGACATTGGTTTCTCAGAGTCACATCAATAAACAGAATGAGGATAGCCAATTCTCGGTAACCTCCAAGATGCTCTGCCATTTCAAAGTCTAAGACAGCCTGAGGTACAGCCTACAGCACCTCCCTGGTCATCCCATAGGCCAGCAGCCATTTTCAATGGGGTATCTCATATAAATTACAGAACCCAGAAATGATTTCAGATATTTTCTCAAATTTCCCTCATGAAACCCCCATTGAGAAAAGCTTACAGAAAAATGAATTCCTTTATAACTGCTAATCTAAGCAAAACAAAGTTAGGAGGGTAAATACGCTTAAATACATAAATTTATGCATCTGTATAATAAAGGAGACGATATTTTTACATTATTTGCTGACTGGGACTGTTCATTTCCAAGACCTCTGATGGAATACGGGAAGTGGAAAACTGCTAATATTTTTGGATGGAGAAGAACAAGTTTCGAGAGCAGTGTCTGTGGCTCTATGAAGTACCTGTGCAAAATACAGCTTCAGCTTCTTCCCGTTGAAGTCTGATTCGTGGAGTTCTATTCGCGCTCTGGCTGCTGCTTCAGGCTTGCTAAAATTTATTCTGACTCTTCTAAAGCTTTTAAACAACTGAAACGTCACCTGCTCATCATAGATGGTGAAAAGCGCTTCAAATCTCTCCTACAGATCGAGGAGCAGCAGGGCAGAGAGAATGGAAGGAAAAAGAAAAAAGAAAACCCTTTAACAAAAGAAAATTTAAGTCATTAAACATAAGCAATGGGACAGAACTCATTATAATTTTCCTCCTCCCCCTCTCAAGAAAGTATACTTTTCTTGCAGGTATACAAGAACAGGTATCCTGTTGTTATTCATATGCTAGATTCTGCAATTGCACTTATTTGAAAAGTAATTAACTTTATTACATATTGTATAGATTCAAATGATAAAATAAATGTAAAGTGTTATAAAATACATGTAAGGTATAAAAAAATGACAAGCATGTCTAATTTTAGAACAAGCACGTGCCTACTGTCTTCAAGTCCCCAGTGTGCCAGCTGCTTCCCCCCCATCTTGTTCCTTTCCTCCTCCCAAGTACCCATTTCTGGAGTTTTGTGCTCATCGCTTCCTTGCTTTAATTTATGGTTTTACATTTATTTGTATGCGTAAGATATGGTAATGTTGTATGTATTCTTCAATAGCTTGTTTTTCTTTACATTTTGTTTCTAAGTTCTTCCTTGTTGTTGTGTGTAACTGTAAGTCATCCTTTTTCCCTGCTATATGGTATTCCACTATGAAGCCATACCATGATTTGTCTGATGCTGTTGGAATTAGGCAACCAACTGCATGACAGACCTTGTGCTAAGGCTGGATTCCCAATGTATTACAAGGGGAGGGGAGCTGTGCCAATCAATCCTGTTCTTATTTTTCTATACTATTTCTACATATTAACAAAATGTGGACAAATAAATAACATTATAGAGATAGTAAGGACTTAAAAATAGCACGCCAGTTCTTAAATATAAACATGCAAATCTATTAAAAACTAATAATTAGTAATACTTCCAGGCACTTTTCATAGTTTCCTCTGTATCTATTTCAAAGATGGCTGGCTTTATCACTTTTTAAAAAAATTATAATTGAGATTTTGTGAAAGCCCACTTAATTCTTGATAGATGCTTGGTAGATGCTTACTATCAACATATTTTGAATACTAAGTATATATTAAAATTCTCACATGAGCCAGTTAAGAAACACGATCACAGAACACAATGAAAGTGGAAACTAAGGAAGAATTAATGGAGCATGGTTTATGAAAGATTAGTATTTTGTAATTCTGCACATAACACAATCTTCCTTTCCCAGGGTAAAAGGACCCTGTAATTAGTCCTAATGCCCCACAGCAATGAGTTTTTCATAGAAACAATAATACAAGTTCTCTTGCAAACTCAACAGCTACTTGGTAATCATATGCTTCTTCCCTTTTCCTTTCAAAACAAATTTTTTTTTTTTTTTTTTTTTACCATTCCAGAAATACACTGTGACTGAATGTAAGCAGCAGATGACAGCAATGGGTTATATGGGTCTCTCTCTTCTAAATTCCAATACCCGTGAACTGACTAAGATTTATTAAAAAATGAAGCCATGTACGAGTTGGTAAGTCAGCTTTTTAAGTTTTCTTAGTTCGTTCCCCCTCCTTCACATCCATGCTTCCCTTGGTATAGCATAAATACGGTTTATGAAAATGTGTGACTTCTAGTGTGAGGTGCTGCATAAAACACGGAAAATTAATGTGAAGGCAAAACTATGTGAGGAAAAAGACAGGAGCCCGTAGCTGGCAGCTCTGCCCTTCCTCGGCTGTCCCTGACCGCCTGGCGAAGGCACAGAAGAGGACATAACCCATAGACATGGGCTGAAGAGGACATAACCCATAGACATGGACTGAAGAGGCCATAACCCATAGACATGGGCTGAAGAGGACATAACCCATAGACATGGGCTGAAGAGGACATAACCCATAGACATGGGCTGAAGAGGACATAACCCAGAGACATGAGCTGAAGACGACATAATCCATAGACATGGGCTGAAGAGGACATAACCCATAGACATGGACTGAAGAGGCCATAACCCATAGACATGGGCTGAAGAGGACATAACCCATAGACATGGGCTGAAGAGGACATAACCCACAGACATGGGCTGAAGAGGACATAACCCATAGACATGGGCTGAAGAGGACATAACCCATAGACATGGGCTGAAGAGGACATAACCCACAGACATGGGCTGAAGAGGACATAACCCATAGACATGGGCTGAAGAGGACATAACCCATAGACATGGGCTGAAGAGGACATAACCCATAGACATGGACTGAAGAGGACATAACCCATAGACATGGGCTGAAGAGGACATAACCCATAGACATGGGCTGAAGAGGACATAACCCGCAGACATGGGCTGAAGAGGCCATAACCCATAGACATGGACTGAAGAGGACATAACCCATAGACATGGACTGAAGAGGACATAACCCATAGACATGGGCTGAAGAGGACATAACCCATAGACATGGGCTGAAGAGGACATAACCCATAGACATGGACTGAAGAGGACATAACCCACAGACATGGACTGAAGAGGACATAACCCATAGACATGGGCTGAAGAGGACATAACCCATAGACATGGACTGAAGAGGACATAACCCATAGACATGGACTGAAGAGGACATAATCCATAAACATGGACTGAAGAGGACATAACCCACAGACATGGGCTGAAGAGGACATAACCCATAGACATGGACTGAAGAGGACATAACCCATAGACATGGGCTGAAGATTACTGTGACAAAGAAGTCGGGACAAGCATAATTCAGTTCAGAAACCAATGATCTTTCTCCCTAGAATTATTTTAGAAATAAATAATTCACATTTATAAGTTTCTGAATTCTCTAATGATGAAAAATTAATACTGTCCTGGAAAAGGGTGATGGTTGCACATTTACTTCTGATAAGATAATGGACATCCCGTAAAATCTAAACCACTGGCCACTCTGCTTTCTTAGGGGTCACTCAGTATAATTCAGCCTAAAAACCAACCTCTGAGGCTTTTCCTGTTACATAAAGTAAGTTTTCCGCAAAATATAGACCAGAAGCTGCTAGCCTCCACAGGCGGAAGTCACCTGTATAATGAATCAGCAGTAAAAATGACTACAAATAACTTGCAGCTAAAATATGCAAGGACAACATGTAACCCACAACTTTCTTGGGGGTTCAAGAAGAGCCCCCTGTAGCTGGGCAAGGGGCTCATTGAACTCGTGGAAGGAGGAGAGTGGAAAAGGCTTACAGGACGGCCGGCTACAAGGAGTAATGGACAAGGATGGCAGCTAAGGGACCTTTCTGGAACAACTCTCTGTTCCCCACCTCAAGGCAGAGAAGGAGAGGTTTAATACTTTCACTGAGGAACAAATTATGGAAACAATTTTGCTGTACTTCTTCGCCTTGGACTAAAAAAGCCTGGGGCCCCCACCACTCCTGCCCGTTAAGAGGCACAATTTCATTGTGGAGAAGAAGCCATGTAGCAGTGAAATGACCGCTGGCCTCCTCAGGCAAGAGGTTTTCACACCCTCGGTCTCTCTGTGGATCTGAGAGAGAAAATTCCGGCCGGTCCCTCGGTCCCTCGGCGCCAGAGGCAGACTCCGCTTCTGCCGGGGACAGGCACAGCTGGAGGTCCTCCTCGCATCACTGCTGACTAAACAGCCAAAGGGACAGATTTCCTGGCCAGAAAGAAGCACATACTCATAGGCATGAATTACAAAACGTGACTTTGATCATCTGAGCACTTGTAAAAGTTCTAGAACTAAGCCCAGACGTGCCAGAGGGGAGCAGAGCACACACAAATTTCAAATCCTTCTATAACCTTTGGCCTATAGCATTTATATTGCCTTCAACACCATAAAGAAGCATAAAAATGAAAAGGAGACATATGTACTACTATTTGTAATACTTTAAACAATAAAATAAAATAAAATGTAAATAAATAAAAATTGAAAAAAAAAGAATTAAAAATAATAAAATACTGCCTATTCAATATTGATTTTTTGTGTTTTTTTTTTTAAATTTAATTTTATTGTTTAAAGTATTACAAATAGTAGTACACATATCTCCTTTTTTTCCCCATTGACATTCTCCCAGCCTCCCCTACCCCCTGGCACATGCTGATTTTTTTCTGTTTTAATAGTTACCATGTTTATAAGTATACTAGTGGCCTGGTGCATGGATTCGTGAACATTAAAAGAAAATTACTTAGAAGGAATACTTTAATATCACTATTCACCCTTTCTCTATAATAGAAGTGTCAGAGAGGAAAGAAAATTAGTAAAATGTATATGAAAATGTATAAATTGATTAATAAACAAGATATAACAACAAAGATGATATAACAACAAAGATGATATAAAAACAACAAAAACATGATGTAAAAACATTGATAAAAACAATGATTGATAAATTGATTAAACTTATTCTAATATCTCCCTGTGTACCACATTAAGAGTAAAAACCCTTTCAGAGTGCTTGACTAATTTCCCTTGTGATGAAGTATTTACAACTTTAACTTTAATGTCACACGCTCTTCGAACTCAAGAGAAAGCAACATATAACCGACTATGTCTGAAAACGAGTTCAGGTAGGAATCTTCCTTTTTGTCTAGAGTTTGTCCTTGTGATTTATTAATAGTCATCGCAAGTACTGGCATCGCAGGAAACTGTCTTCAAATTAATTTAAATGGGAGGCCAGTGTCAGGCAGGGACAATAAATTCTTAGAATCAGAACAACCTCTCCTTTCACAGAACCTGTTCATATTTCAGCTTCGATTATTATGCGCAAACTTTTGATAATAAACCTCGTACCCTTACAAAGACCCCATTTACTATTAAGATTTCTCAGTAGCATGATGATTGCACCTACTTTCAATTTTAATTTATGACATGGCATTCCCGAAGAAGTAATACTATTAAGAAATTCGATGGGAAAATTTTCCTTTTCGGCATCATCTGTTGAATCGATGGAATCATCACTCAAATAAGTGTGAAAATCTCCATCGAGTATATCCAAAATTTCTTCATTTAATTTATGAACGTGCTCATTTTTTGGACAAAGAATCACACATTTAGACATATTTTTAATATTATCTATAGATATACTATATCCAAAGGTAGCTTCAATAATAGACCATTACAAATCATCTCACAGGGGATTTCAATAATATCCATTCCTAAATGAAAACTGCTATCAAATTTGCCTTCTCCAAGTTTTACTAGCCATTCACTATAAGCAGAATCCTCTGATCTCATATTTGTTTTAAGAGACTACTGTCTGAAACATCCCCAAACACTACAGTACTTTAAACTCATTTGTACTATGGCTGATCGCATAGCAGCTGGTCTTCAGATACACTCTGTTGATGACACTGGCTTCTTTCAGCTTCAGAATGTCAACAAAAACAACAAAATTCACTATCGACAATGACAGATCGAAATACATGCATGTGATTGGTGCCAGCGAGAGCTTTACATGTATCGCATGCGCAAGTCAATGTTTATTTTTAGATTGCTAGTGCGCATCACATGTACCGGCCGGTTGGTTGGACAGACGGTCAGTCATTTAGCCTTTTATATATATATAGATAGATACTCTGCCTTATTGGAACATAAATTCTTAAAGGACTATCATCCCCTCCCCACCCAGACCTGAAATATTCCCTATACCATCTACAAGCAGGTGGTCAAACCAATGATAAATCATTTTTTAAAATATATTTTATTGATTTTTTACAGAGAGGAAGGGAGAGGGATAGAGAGTCAGAAACATAGATGAGAGAGAAACAGCTGCCCCCTGCACAACCTCTACTGGGGATGTGCCCGCAACCAAGGTACATGCCCTTGACTGGAATCGAACCTGGGACCCTTCAGTCCACAGGCCGACGCTCTATCCACCGAGCCAAACCAGTCAGGGCGATAAATCATTTTTGACAGGAACAAACTACAGATTGGTATGAGGGTGGGGATGAAAATATTCCTAATTGAAGTATTGGTTACATGAGCAGATACCGTCAAAATGCACCAAATTGCATACTTAAGATGCGTACATTTCATTGTAAGTGAGTTTTGCCAAATTACTTTTTAAAAAAGTATAAGGGAAAACAAGAGAAGGTATGGGGTGAGGTGGCCACCCTGGCTGCAAAGAGGGAGCAGCCGGGCCTCAGCACTGCTGTGCAGCCTGTGGAGGGAGGCCAGAGCCCCACACGTGGCAGCCACGGACCCGGCTGGGAGCACGGGAAGGTGGCTTTGATCAGCTGCTATTGTCCATCTTCAGTGAGGACAAACACACTGCTAGTAGTAACTGCTATAGGATAACAATTGCTCGTAGTCATTCTGGTTACAAAAATGTCTCCCCTTCCCCTCTGACTGCTTGCAGAGCAGACGTGTGCACAATGCAGAAGTCATTTTCAAGCAGTTTGGTGGCCAGCTGCCAGCCTCAAAACACCTCGCCAGCCCAGCCTGCCACTTAAGGGGGGAATGAGCTCTGCAACCGCAGCTACCACCCGATTACATTAACAGCTGATCAGGCAGCAGACAGGGTGGCTACCAGCAGAGTCCCTACAGAGCTAGTCTCTCTGTCCCCGTCTCTGTCGCTCCCCCTCCCTCCCTCCCTCTCAGATACAAAGGAACTGCGCTCAGTCAATGACACTCAAGCCCTGCAGCCCACCTGCAGCCCACGGGTCAGCAAGAACGCCGGCCATGCGGTATTCTGGGGCTATCACTGGGAGAGCACCATCTTCCAACCATGACCGTGAGGACTAATGAGATGCCAGATCGAGACAGTCCCCCACCAAAGCAAGGCTCCCCCCGCCACCCGCTCCCTTTTAGCTTAAAGGTTTTGGTTGTTTACTGAAAAGAGCAGAGAAGATAGATGACAAAGCCCCTGGAGGAAAGTGCAGGGGGAACAGAACTGGGGAGAGAGCAAACAAGAGAATTGTGCCTCTTGCTCAAGGTGCCCTCTCGCTGAGCTGGTTGGTGGGCATCTCGAAGAGGCAGTCAGATTCCAGGTGGGCAAAATTCCCTCATCCCGACTCAAGATGGCCCACCAAACACAGGCGTGCAAACTCATCCAGGCACTTGGACTCAAACATACAGGTTTTTTTTATTTATTTTTTATTGATTTTTTACAGAGAGGAAGGGAGAGGGATAGAGAGTTAGAAACATCGATGAGAGAGAATCATCGACCAGCTGCCCCCTGCACACCCCCTACCAGGGATGTGCCCGCAGCCAATGTACATGCCCTTGACCGGAATCGAACCTGGGACCTTTCAGTCCGCAGACCGACGCTCTATCCATTGAGCCAAACCGGTTTCGGCCCAAACATACAGGTTTTAAAAAACATATATTTTTATTGGTTTCAAAGAGAAAGGGACAGGGAGAGAGAGATAGAAACATCAATGAGAAAGAATCATTGATTGGCTGCCTCCTGCACGCACCCTACTGGGGATTGAGCCTGTAACCTTGACCAGAATCGAACTTGGGGCTCTTGAATTCACAGGCCGACACTATCCACTGAACCAAACTGGCTAGGGCTCAAACATACAGGTTTGATCTCAGGTGAGAAAAAACACACATGTGGTTTCTTCCTCTGAAAACCATGTACAGGAAAAGGAAACAGTTTCAGTTCCCAGCACTCAGATTTCCATTGTCAAAGTCAGTACCATCTATCCATGCCGGCTGCCCAGAGGTCTAGGTGTCCCCTCTCCAGGATGACTACCTGAATCTTCACTTTCTCCTTCTTGTTCTCCTTGTCCATGAGTAGGGAAGATTAGGGAAGTCCCTCTTCCCTAATCCTGAACTTCATGTTCAGCCTCAGGATGGTGCGTGCCAGCCGGTAGATGCCCCATGGCCCAGACAATGTGGCCAATGTGGTGGTCCTTCACACTGATGAACATGCTGAACCCTCCTCCACACCTGAGAGAGGATGTGAGAGGACACCACCCGTTCTCGAGAACGGGAAGCTCTCTGCTCTTTGGCCATTAGCATGGACAAAACACTCCTTTCTGCATCCAGTAACAGAACGTTCACGTCTTCGTTCTGAAACCACCAAGGAAAGACCTCAGGAGCAAACCACAACCTGGACAGGTCACTTCAGGAAGGTCTTATGGCTTCTACCAGCCACTTCTCAAGTCACAGAACTCTGGAGCTAGGCTGTGTGAGTCTGACTCCTGGCTCTACTATATAGCGGCGTGACCTTGGGCAAGCTGTACCTACAGTTTCTTGACCTGCTGATGCGGGTAGTAAAAGTACCCAGTTCATTGGGTTACTGTCGAGGACAGAAAGAGTGAATGCTTAAAGCTCTTAGAACAGTAAGTTGGGAGTGCTAACACTATTACGAACAGATATAGGGTAGAGCTGCGGCAAGCGTCCACTTGCTATTTGTGGTAACAAAAATAGGCGCTCTTCTGCATGGCGTGGCCTCCCCAGGCAGGAGGTGGGCGCACAGGGATGACGCCACATGAACTAGACAGCAGGTACTATGGGGGCTGCCGCAGAAAGTTAGAATGTGCCCTTCCTGGTCGTCCGTTAGTAATTCGGAGGCATCCCACTGCCGGAGCAGTCAGGTGGGAGACATGCCCTCCCGGGAGACTCGCACCCAGTGGGTGATACTGTGCACCCCAGATTAATGAGATCAGGGTCTATCTTCCCAGGACTCTTCAGAACTTGACCTATGAACCCTGGCCCTTGAAAGCTTCTCTGTTATGACACTGTGACACTCTCTATGAACTTGGGACTTGAATTGAGGGAGAAGATAGCAGGGATTTTTTGGTAGTAGTTATATTCAAATTCTACACATTGAAAGAATATAGTTTTCACTTCAGTGGCTTTTAAACTTATTAATTTTGCTTTTTTTTGTTTGTTTGCTATTTAGTATTATTATTTTTTAATTTTTAAATTGATTTTAGAGAGAGAGGAAAGGAGAGGGAGAGGAACAACGATGTGAGAAACATCAATTGGTTGCCTCCCATATGCACCCCGACTAGGGATTAAATTCGAAACGTGTACCCTGACCAGGAATTGAACCAGTGACCTTTTGGTGCATGGAACAACACTCAACCAACTGAGCGACACCGGCCAGGGCTTGTTTGCTATTTATTAAAATCAACTGTTTGCTGGTTGAGCGTCACCCTATGAACCAGGAGGTCACGGTTTGATTCCCAGTCAGGGCTCATGCCCGGGTTGTGGGCTTGATCCCCAGTGTGGGGTGTGCAAGCAGCAGCCAATCAATGACTCTCTCATCATTGATATTCCTATCTCTCTCTCCCTCTCCCTTCCTCTCTGAAATAAAAATATATTTAAAAAAATAAATAAAATCAACTGTTTGATGAGGGCATTGAAAATGCTTTGCTCTTCATGCATTCATGGTGCCAAGCTGGCAAAGGAGAATGATAAGCCACCTAAGGCAAATGGAAATGGTTGATAGGAAGTTTTTAATTAAAGCGCACAGGAAAATGTGGAGCAGCAAGACAGAATTCTCCACTGAGGTCAGGTATGCACAAAGGTCAAAACATGCTTGCTTCTTGGTCTTGCCCATGTGCTCAGTGATTGGCAGTAACCTGAAGATTCCATTTCTTTAGTCTCTATGCAGATCTGTCTTGTTGGATTCTTTCTCACTGTTCATCCACTCACTCATTCATGCAGGTCCGGCACTATCCCAGGCGCCGAGAAACAAATGCGGATTGTGTGATGCATTCCAGGGTAGAAGTTTGTCTTCTTTCTGGTAGTGGTTCCTTCATGAACATTAGAGGATGAAGGTGATTTTTTAAGTTAGGGACCCACCTTTTCAAAGACATGTAGATTTGAGTGAATGCCAGAAACAACCCTGGAAAGGAACTTAAATGTATTATTATTACTATTTTTAAATTCTTGTGTGCTTTTATGTTTTTGGTTAACCCTCACCCGAGTATATTTTTCCATTGACTTTTAGAGGAGTGGAAGGAATGGGGAGACAGAGAAACATCAATGTGAGAGAGACCCATTGATTGGTTTGTCTCCTGCACACGCCCTGACCAGGGCCTGGATCGAGTGTGCAACTGAGGTGTGTGCCCATGACTGGAATTGAACCTGGGACCCTTCAGTTCACGGGATGACACTCTATCCACTGAGCCAAACCGGTTAGGGCTAAATATACTATTTGTTCTTTTAAGAAGAATAAGGCATAATTCCTCTTCCTGAGCATTCAGTCCCCAAGCCTTTACTGGTAGGTGAGGCCAAGTAAGGGAGGTGTGTCCATGCTGATGGGAAGTGGAGAGCTGCAGTGGCCCGGAGCAGTCCATGCTGGGTAAGGAAGAGGTTATCTGGCCTGGGGTGCTGGAGCACAGGCGGGGTAAGGAGGGTGTCCACATGCTAGATCATACGGTAGTTCTTTGCTTAAATTCTTTTTAAAAAATATTTTAAACATGTTTTTATTGATTTTAGGGGAGGGGGTGGGGGAAGGGAGGAAGGAAGGGAGGGAGAGGAAGAGAAAGAGAGAGAAACGTCAATGAGAGAATCATTGATCGGTTGCCTCTTGTACTCAACCTGGCCGGGGATCAAACCCCCAATCTGGGTATGTGCCCTGACTGGGAATTGAACCAGCAACCTTTTGGAGCACAGGACGATGCTTAACCAACTGAGCCAACCAGACAGGGTGATGCTTACATTTTTTAAGAAACTGCCACACTGTTCCCCACAGCAGCCACACCATTTTACATTCCCACCAGCAATGCACAAGGGTTCCGATTTCTCCACATCCTTGTCAACACTTTTCTGTTTTTATCATAGCCATCCTAATGGGTGTGAAGTGGTATCTCATTGTGATTCTGACTTGTATTTCCCTAATTATTAGTGATGTTGAACATATTTTCATGTACTTATTGGTGATTTATGTATCTTCTTTGGAGAAATGTCTATTTAAGTCCTTTGCCCATTATTCAGTTGGGTTATTTTGTTGTTGTTGAGTTTTAGGAGCTCTTTCATATACTCTGGATATTAATCCCTTATCAGACATATGATTTGAAAGTATTTTCTCTCATTTTGTAGGTTGCCTTTTCACTCTGTTAATAGTCACCTCTGATGCACACATTTTTATTTTTATACGAGAGGACTGGTGCACGAAAATTCATGCACTCGGGGAGGGGGGGTGTCCCTCAGCCCAGACTGCACCCTTTCGCAGTCTGGGACCCCAAGAGGTCCTAAGCACTGTCTCGGAGGCGGGAGAGGCTCCTGCCACCACTGCTGCGCTCGCCAGCCGTGAGCCTGGCTTCTGGCTGAATGGCACTCCCCTGTGGGAGCGCACTGACCACCAGGGGGCAGCTCCTGCCTTGAGCATCTGCCCCCTGGTGGTCAGTGCGTGTCATAGCAACTGGTGGTTCCACTATTCAGTCGATTTGCATATTAGGGTTTTATTATATAGGATTTTTAGAGAGGGAGAGGGATAGAGAGATAGAAACATTGATTAGAGAAAAACATCATCAGCCAGCTGACTCCTACATGCATCCCAGTGGGGTCTGAGCCTGACACCTGGGCATGTGCCCTGATTGGGAATCAAACCAGTGACCTCTTGGTTCATGGGTCGACACTCAACCCCTGAGCCACACCAGCCAGGTGTGATGCACACATTTTTAAAAAATTTATCCTTATTGTTGAAAGTATTACAGATGATGATGCACACATTTTTTATTGTGATGGAGTCCTATTTATTTTTTCTATTGTTGCCTGAGCTTTTGGTGTCATATCCAAGAAATTATGCCAAATTCAATGTCAAAAAGCTCTTCCCCTATGCTTCTTCTAAGAATTTTACCTCTTACATTTAGGTCTTTGATCCGTTTTGAATTAATTTTTGTATATAGTACAAGGTAAGGGTCCAACTTTATTCTTGCATGTAGATATCTAGTTTTCCCAGCACCACTTGTTGAAAAGATTGCTCTTTTCCTATTGAATGGTCTTGGCAATATCATTAAAAAGCATTTGTCCATATAAGGCAAGGGTTCATTTATTGGGACTCTAGTCTATTCTATTGGTCAATTTATCTGTCTTTTTTTCTTTTTTTTATCCTCACCCGAGAATATTTTTTCCATTGATTTTCAGAGAGAAAAAAGGGGGGAGGGAGAGAGAGAGAAACATCGATATGATTGGTTGCCTCCTACATGCACCCTGACCAGGGCCAGGGATCGAACCTGCAACCCAGGGACGTGCCCTTGACCAGAATGTAACCCAAAACCCTTTGGTGGGCAGGCCAATGCTCTAACCACTGAGCCATGCAGTCCAGGGCAATGTGTTGCATAACGCCAGTACCTTACTGGCTTATTTTTTATTTTTTGTTAAGATATAATTGACATATAAGTACCATCCTGTTTTGATCTCTGTAGCTTTGCACTAAGTTCTGAAATCAGGACGTGTGAGCCCTTCAACTTTGTTCTTTTTCAAGATTGTTTTGGCTAGTTGGGGGTCTCTTGAGATTCCATATGAATTTTAGGGTGAGTTATTCTATTTCTGTAAGAAATGTCATTGGAATTTTGATAAGAATTACACTGAACTTGTAGATTGCTTTTGGTGGTACTGATAGCTGAACAATATTAAATCTTCCAGCTCATGGACATAGTATGGTTTTCCATTTATTTATAGCCAGAATAGCACTACAAATACAATTAAACAAGTATTTACTGAAATCTTATTACACTCGAGGCACTATTAAAAATACAGTTCACTAAACAGAAACATTCTTCCTCTAAATCCCTTTTTCAATTCCCAAATTTAAAACACATAACTTTCTCAAAGAAGGATTTACTTCTTCTGGATTGAAGGTTGTGTCAGAAAACACGCAATTGATTTAGTCTAAAAACCAGAGAATCAGTGTATTCAGTTAACTTCCAAAGACCATTTATTTTTCTTAAATAACACTCTCCTTTAAATGGAAGGTGAAGAACCAAATGCTTGATAGAAAGATTTATACTGTACATACACCCCAACCATCATCATTAGAAAACAACTCAGAAATATAGCCAGAGGAAAAAAAATATTTTAGAATATAATAGAAGTAATCCTGTTATTTGCAGATTTTTAATATTTCCTACAACTTTTGTAATATACTATGTTATTACAGTTCTGGTAATCTATAATAATAAAAGCTTAATATGCAAATCGACCGAACGGCCGAACAGCGGAATGACCGTCCGGATGATGCCGCGGCTGCAAGGGCCGAGAGGCAGCCACCAGGGCTGCGAAGGCCTACTCTTGCATGAATTTCATGCATCGGGCCTCTAGTATTATTATACTTAAAATCCTTTTTTTCTTGAAATATTAATGTTTATTGCATGTAACATTTAAAATTGGTTTTCTTGAGATATTAAGGGGTGTATTGCATGTAACATTATATTTAAGATCATCTTTCTTGAAATATTCAAAATAAAATATAAGTAAGTGAGTGACAGGAGATACATATCCTATCTAATAATAGAGTAATATGCAAATTAACTGTCCCTCCACGACAAAATGGCGGCCCCCATAGCCACAAGAAGGCGGCGCCCAGTGCCCTCAGCTCCACGGCTGGCGTGTCCGGCCTGTCCGCAGAAGCAGCGAGGCTGGATCTGCCTCCGGAGGGTTTTTTGATCCGTCTCCAGACACGGCAGTCAGAGCCCAGACAGCAGGGCATGGAGGCTTTCAAGGCAGCGGGGAAGCCCCAGGCGCGGCAAACAGAGCCCGGACAGCAGGGCATGGAGGCTTCCAAGGCAGCGGGGAAGCCCCAGGTCCGGCAAACAGAGCCCGGACAGCAGGGCATGGAGGCTTCTGTGGCAGCAGGGAAGCCCCAGGCCCTGCAAACAGAGCCCGGACAGCAGGGCTTGGCGGCTTCCTTAGCGTGGCAGCGGGGAAGCCCCAGACACGGCAGTCAGAGCCTGGACAGCAGGGCTTGGAGGCTTCCTTAGCGTGGCAGCGGGGAAGCCCCAGGCCCTGCAAACAGAGCCCGGACAGCAGGGCATGGAGGCTTCTGTGGCAGCAGGGAAGCCCCAGGCCCTGCAAACAGAGCCCGGACAGCAGGGCTTGGCGGCTTCCTTAGCGTGGCAGCGGGGAAGCCCCAGACACGGCAGTCAGAGCCTGGACAGCAGGGCATGGAGGCTTCCAAGGCAGCGGGGAAGCCCCAGGCCCGGCAAACAGAGCCCGGACAGCAGGGCATGGAGGCTTCCTTAGTGTGTCCGTGTCCTCAAAGCCCCCAGGCCTGGCAGACAGAGCACACTGCAGGGCATTGGGGCTTCCTTAGCATGGCGCATGGCGGAGGCAGGCAGAGAGCGGAAAGCAGGGCATGGGGGCTTCATCCCCATGGCTGCAGCAAAACCTCCAGGCCCGCAGAGAGCAGAGAACCACGGGGAGTGGGCCTAAGCCATCAGTAGGACATCCCCTGAGAGCTCCTGGATTGTAGAGGGAGCAGGCTGGGCTGAGGGACCCCCGTGCACGAATTTCGTGCACCGGGTCTCTAGTCCTATATAATAAAAGGCCAATATGCAAATTGACCGAATGGCAGAACGACCAGTTGCTATGACACGCACTGACCACCAGGGGGCAAACACTCAATGCAGGAGCTGCCCCTTGGTGGTCAGTGAGCTCCCACAGGGAGAGCACCGCTCAGCCAGAAGCCGGGCTCATGGCTGGTGAGTGCAGTGGCAGTGCTAAGGACCCCCGAGGGGTCCCGGACTGAGAGAGGGCACAGGCCAGGCTGAGGGACCCCACTGGTGTACAATCAGGGCCGGGGAGGGTCGCGGGAGGTTGGCCAGCCGGGGAGGGACCGTGGGAGGGCTCCAGGGCATGCCTGGCCCGTCTCACTCAGTCCCGATTGGCTGGACCCCAGCAGCAAGCTAACCTACTGGTTGGAGCATCTACTCTCTGGTGGTCAGTGCATGTCATAGCGACTTGTCGACTGTCTGCCCCCTGGTGGTCAGTGCACGTCATAGCGAGCAGTTGAGTGGCCTTAGCATATCATTAGCATATTATACTTTGATTGAATGGCTGACCGGACAACCAGACACTTAGCATATTAGGCTTTTATTATATATGATTATATAGGATTTACTATGACTAAGAAGTGTATATTACCAGAAATCCACTGAACTGCTACTAGAATTTCTGCTGATACGATTTCCAATAAACATTTAGGTTAGATACAGGGAAGGGCAAAATAGGTTTATAGTTTTGAGTATATAAAACACAAGAGTTTATTCTTGTGTTATTATTTATTAATTATTGTTTTATTTATTTGTATTATAATTGTAAACCTATTTTTGCCCACCCCTATATAGTTTTTTGTTTTTTTTTAATGAAAAACCAGTAAGAATTCACTGCTTTGGCAAGTTAAAAAATTTTATAGACTACAGTTAAAAAAAAATTGAAACTGATAATATAGTAAAGTTTCTGGAATGAATTCTTATGAATAAATATATATATGTATTTACAAAGAGTTTATTTGACCCCAAATTCAAAATTGCCCAAGTAGCAAAATCTAAAGTGCTCCAGATGAATATATTTTTAAGATAAACTAGTAGCATATGTGCTTCTCACAACAAATAAATAAGGTTAATGTAATTATATGAAAATTTAGAGCTCTTAGGAAGTATGAGAAAATTAGGATCAGATTATTTCTAAATGTCTATATTATGACTGGATATGGCAAAGAAAAGTGCATTTGTAAATGAAAACAAACCCAAAAGGTAAAAAATTGGTGTCTGTATTCCGCTCCCTTGTTCCACTTTTGGGTCTTGAGCATCTCCAGGCAGGTTTACTGTTCCAGCATCCTCTCGGCTCCCCGGCTCCCCGCTGCAGGCTCTCCTTCCTCCACTCTGCCACACATGCTGCCAGGGGATCTTCCTAAAGTGTAACTCTGATCATCACTGCTTTGCTCAGAAGGTTCTTTACCACAGAAGGGCCAGCTCCTGAGCTTTGCAGGATGCCCCATACTCACTTTCCTCCCCAATTTCTCTTTTTTAAAGAAAATAAATTTTCACCTGGCCAGTGTGGCTCAGTGGTTGAGCATCAACCCATGAACCACGAGGTCATGGTTCGCTTCCCCGTCAGGGCACATGTGGGCTCAATCCCCAATATGGGGTGTGCAGGAGGGAGCCGATCAATGATTATCTCTCATCACTGATGTTTCTATCTCTCTTCCTTCTCTCTTCCTCTCTGAAATCAATAAACTATATATTTAAAATAAATAAATAAATTTTCTTTTTAAAAATTTTTATTGATTAATTTTAGAGAGAGAGAAGAGTTGATTTGTTCCACTTATTGATGCATTCATTGGTTGATTCTTGTATGTGCTCTGAACATGGATCAAACCTGCAACCTTGGCGTATCGGGACAATGCTCTAACCAACTGAGCTATCCAGCCAGAGCCCTGGCCAGACTTCTCTTGCCTTTGGCTACATCTCACCTATGCACTAGCCACACGGAACTGCTTACTACTCACTGAAGTGGTTGGTCCACACTCTTCGTGAATCAGCTCTTTCGCTCATTTTCGTCCCTCTGGTCAGAATTCCTTTTCCTTTCCTCACTAACTTCCTACCCAACTCTCACAGCTCTACCCCAATGTATTCTCCCCAGAAGAACTTTTATTCCAACTGGTTGTAATCCTCTCACCAATGTACTTTCAAGTGTCTCTAAAGGCACTGGTATTCCATATTACATCAAACGACTTCTCTCCACTGTAGGACTGTAAACTGTCTCAGGCAGAAGCGGTTTAAGCTCCTGCTCTGTGCCCTGAAGCGACTGGCACGGTGCTATACCCAGTGGAGGCACTCAGTATGTACTGAGTCAAACTACATGGAGTTCTGCTCCAAGAAAGCCACTGGGAGGAAAGTACTTAGAGTCACAGACACAAACTGAGAGGTCTGCTGAGAGCACTGCGAGAGAGAGTCTCAAAACAGGCAAAATTTGTAGCAATGGGAGAAATATTTTACTTTGGCAGGACTAAGACTACAGGCTTTTGTGAGGTCATGACAGAAAAATAAACACACAAAACCTCTCTCTTTCCAGGTAAATAATAAATGAACTAAAGGAGAGCAACCTTTAAAAAATTACCATTTTGCCCAAGTCAAACTGTAGAAAGTAAAACAAGAAGTATTAACAATTCTATTACAATGAAATAACAAATAGTCCTAATTATTTAATTAGCTCCAGAAAAGGACTTTTGTGAATTTACTCCCAATTAATAAGAAGCCACACTAAAAATCAGTAGCATTTTCTTAACTACAGGCTCCAAAAGTAAGTGAATGAATGAATGCACTTAATAAGACCTGATTCACTATAAACCAGTGGTTCCCAAAATATTTGTGGGGAAGAAAATATTTCCTCTCTGTTGCAGACTGACACTTATAAAATTACTATAAATAAAATGAAAAGAAAAAGAAAAAAGAAAAAAAATACTATAAAAACGCTGCTGCGAATGTGTAAAGATTGATGCATCTGTTCCGTACGTGTCATGGACCAATCACAGACTCTGCAAACGGGCAGCCATCTGCTCTGTTCCCACCAACCCACATACATTCAACACACTGCCAGTGCAGGGAAAGGCAGGACGCGTGCCTACCTTCTGCTCTTGCACCTCAAACACTGCTTCATGGACACTGCAGGCGAAGAGAGAGGTGGGCAGATCACTCAGGTCCATCATCTCTTCCAAGTCATCTTCATTTTCACCAAAAACCATCTCTTCTTCCTCCTCTTGGTCACTGGTACAGAGACCTGACTGGCTATCATTCCAAGATTTCATAGTGTCCCTCAGCATTTTCCCCTAAAAGCAGGTCTTCTCTGTTGTTAAAGTTCTAAGATGTCTACCAGGCATCTACTGTCAGAAAAAGAAAACAACAGAGGTAAGATTTTGAGCAAACAATGTTCCAATCAATTCTCAAGACAGCAATTCATCAAGGGAAACAATTTTATTCACTAAAGATAAATCAGCATTTAAATCAGCTCATTACAGTCTTCACAAATGAATTCTATAGACACTAACTTGATTTGCTTAGCATATTTTATGTAATATAGTTCACTGGCAATGATATAATACCAAAAAAAAAAAAAAAAGAAAAGAAAAAACGGCAAAAAGTTTTCTAGTGAAATTGAGGGGGAAAAAGATAACAGAAAATGAGATAACATCAATATGTATGCTAGTTTGCAAGCCGCAGGAAGGAAAATGTGAACCAGAACTGCCTTCACATATTTGTTGTGGGTTTTAGGTCTACAACATGGAAACTGCACAGCAGAATAAAACCCACACTGATTCACTCACCATCTGCAGCCTGAAATGTGGTCAGCGAGGAGCTGATGTTACCTCTGTTAACCAATTTGGTGTTTTTGGATATACTCTCAAAGAATCAAGTCACAGAACTGCAAGTTCTATACAAAGTCAGTCCTTGTTAATATTAGAAATATTCACAGTAGGTAACATCTGTCATAGACAACAATCAAAACGATGTCCTTTTCTGAACATTTAAAAAATCAAGAATTTTAAACCCAAAGCATGGAGCTCCCCGAGTCCCTTTGCTAAACAGTGGAAGAGAGCCTGTCCTGTTTATGTGCATGTCCCTCTGCTCCAATGAACTGCACCCCACACCCACCAAGCAGAGTGCCTTAACTATAACACATCTGAAGATGCTGAAACAGAATTCAAGAAATATCAAGCACAGGAAAGTTAAGTGATCATGATTACTACTACCTCAATAACACTCAATTTATTTTCCTTCTTATTTCAAAGAACGTAAGGCCGCAAATATATGGCTTATATAGAGCACACTACAGGATGTTAATCCTAATATATAAAGAGCCAGGGGCCGTCACGACCGAAACAACCAACAGATGACCAAACACAGGCTGCGTGGGGCGACAAGGCTGGCAGGGGGGCAGTTGGGGGCGACCAGGCTGGCAAGAGGGGCAGTTGGGGACGACCTGGCCAGCAGGGGGGGGCAATAAGGGGAGACCAGGGCAGTGGGGGGGGAGGCTGTTAGGGGCAACCAGGCTGGCAGGGGAGGGCAGTTGGGGGCGACCAGGTTGGCAGGGGGGGCAGTAAGGGGCGATCAGGATGGCGGGGGGGGGGCAGTTAGGGGCAACCAGGCCAGCAGAGGGGGCAGTTGGGGGCGACCAGGACGACGGGGGAGGGCAATAAGGGGCGACCAGGTTGGTGGGGGGGGCAGTTGGGGGTGATCAGGCAAGCAGGCAGGTGAGCAGTTAGGAGCCAGCGGTCCTGGATTGTGAGAGGGATCCTGGATTGGAGAGGGTGCAGGCTGGGCTGAGGGGACGACCACCCCCACCCCGTGCATGAATTGCATGCACCGGGCCTCTAGTTATAGGATTAAAAGTGGTTTTGTTGTTATTCTACAACATCAATCAGAAAAAACTAATTTTTAAAAGTAAAATCTTTACTTTCTTGAATAAACATTTTCTGAATGTCTACTGTGTGCAGGGATTACTAGGGACAGTAGGTAAATAAGACCTGGTTCCTATCCTCAAGGGGCTCTCGCAAAGCAAGAATGTCTTGTCAACAACACCGACCACTCCTGAAGGATCGTGTTCCTTTAACCTTTTGCACTCGGATGTCAAGTGTGACTCTACTCGGTTAGCATCAGTAGCAGCTCTTTTTATACTCTTTGAATGTATCAATAATTTGAAATATAAAAAAATCCAAATAAATAAGTTTGTATGAAAAGAAACTCCAGTTTTTTATTCTACTGCCGCGCTTTGTAAAATCTGGGATATTTAAAAAATTAAATCCCGAGTAGAATAAAGGAATCGAGAAAAAAGCAAGCGAGTGCAAAGGGTTAACTGGTTCCTATACTTTCGATTTCTCTTTCTCCATCTGTCCCTTTTCCTCAGCAAATACACCTGTTCAAGATTCCCGTCCCCACCCAGCCTGCTTTAAAGGAAACCCTTTCAGAGTTTATCTTCCCGTCCGTCAGTTTACCTCAGTCTTTCCTTCTGATTTCCTAACAACTTCCTGGAAAGAGTAAGTCTTTGCTGTGTTCACTTCCTCAACTCCAGCCACCCCTGACTTCAGTGTGGCTGGATTTCTGCCAGACCTTTTGGCTGAAACCGCCCCCACCGTGGGCAGCAATGGTTTCCTCAGAGTTGGAACCTAACTTCAGGCCTCAGCCCACCTCTGCAGCATGAGACCCTGCCGCCCACCCAGGCACTCTGACACCTCCCTGGGCCCTGCCCTCTGGGTCCCCGTCCTTCCTGCCTCTCCTTCCTCCCAGCTGCCTTGATCACTGGCTCCTTCCTCCACTCACCCTTTACAACTTCGCTCTCTGAGGTTTCCTCCCCATCCTCCTCCTTTTCTTCCTCTACCAGCGTTGTCTGAGCCATACCCAAGCATTTCACCACCTCACCACCAGAGCTTCTCAACTTTGTTTCTTGCCTCCTTTGTTTCATTCTTAAGCCAGGAAGGATGTCACCAAAGTTGAGGAGGAAGCAAGGCAGAATCTTGGGCAATGAAAGGGATGGGGAGTTTGGAAAAAGTACACGACCCCACGAGACTGTGATCTGCCCCTGGGTGTGGCCTGCCTAAGCACACCGCTCTGTGTGATTTATACATCCAGACTCAACCTCCCTCCCCTGAGTTCTAGAGACTTCTATTTTTAGCTTTCTATTGAATAATTCTACTTGGGTAGCCTACAGGTACTACAATTGTTTTAAATGTATTCATTTAATTAGATTACTGTGCTGGAAATCTCCAATCTGGAAAGGAACCTGATGAGGGGGAAATGGTATCTAATGGTGGTTTTTCATTGTAATCTTTTCTTCAAGACTACGTTGTCAGGTGGAGTTCCTAGCTCTCATAGCACTTGGTTTATTTTTCTGTTATGTACTTATCTTATGACTATTTGTTTACAACTCACCCCTAGCTACCAGACCATGACTGCCTTTGAGTCCCCAGTCCCTGGCACAGCTTCCAGCTTCCATAGATGCTGAATAAGGATTGCTGAATGAAAGCAGATAGCACTGTGTTTACACCACAGATAGGGCAGCACAGACAAAGGAAAACATAATTCTGCGTGAGATCAGAGACAGCTTCCCATAGGAGGTTATGGTGAGACTGAAGGGATGAACACCATTTCAGCAGGGAAAGAATGGGAGTGCCTTCCAAGCAAAGCCGTTCAAGGGCAAACAAAGGTCAGTGTGCGCAGACATCAAGTAATCTTGTGTGGCCAGAGTGTACCTGCTTGGTGGAGATGGCATGAGACAAAGTTAGAAAGGTAGGTAGGAGCCAGGAACTGGTGAAAACAAGGCTAGAGAGTTTTGACGTTAAGATCCCGTCAGTATCAGCATGCCACTGAAGGTGTTTACGCAGGGAGATGATACAACCAACCCAATTCAACTTTCAGTATCAGTAAAGGTAGACCGTCTTTGTATCTTAGTTCTTAGAGGCACTAATGTTTTGAATCTCCCCCTACCTCCAACGTATTAAAAAGAGGTGAGAAAAATACTGTGCCCATTTTTTTTAGAAGTTGGAGAGTTGGGGAGCTCTGAATGGCTAGATTTTGAAATCTGAGAAAGTCAAGTTATTTCTGATAAGATTTTTTGTTTGTTTCAAAGTCCTTCCTCTAACCCCTTAAAAAAAAAATCAGAGCACAGGAAACAATGCTTCACCTGATTAAAAAAAATTTTTTCTTAGAATGTTACACCTTCATTTCCTGTTTTCTACCTGTGTTTTTGGGTAACTTTTTTGGAGGGACTATAATTTCAAACAGAAAAGTTTTAGGAATAGTACAAGGGCCCTAGCAGGTTTGGCTCAGTGGATAGAGTGTCAGCCTGCAGACTGAAGGGTCCCGCGTTTGATTCCGGTCTAGGGCACATGCTCAGGTTGCGGGCTCGATCCCCAGTGTGCGGTGTGCAACAGGCAACCGATCAATGATTCTCTCTCATCATTGATGTTTTTATCTCTCGCTCCCTTCCTCTCTGAAATCAATAAAAATATATTTAAAAAAAATAATAGTACAAGGAATTCCTGTATACTCTTTACCCAGAGTTACCATTACTTATATTTCTGCCTATTTTAAAAATCAGTCTCTATTTTTATATATATACTTCCCCCTGAATCATTGAGAGTAAGATGTGTGCCCCCCCTTATTCCCCATTACTTCAATGTGTAAGAATATAATTTTCTAACTTAACCCACACTACAATGGTCAAAACTAGAAAATTTAACATTGATATAATACTATTATCTAAATCAGAGTCTATATTCAAATCTTCTCAGTTATCCCAATGTCCTTTTCTCTTCAATATTTTTAGATTGTTAAATTATTTGACTTTTGTTCTGAGATAGCTCAATAATCTTTATAGTATTATCATATTTTCTTCACTTACACATTACTGCATATTGATACAGTTTAAAAGGATGGATTGATGAAATACGACAGTAGCTGTACACAAGTTTGAAGTCTTTAAGTCTATCCCATCAGACTAGTATCAGGCTCCATAGTCAGACTTTTCTAGATTTAAACTCTGGCTCCCCTACATTTGCTTTGCTTCCCTTTTGGTTTCCTCGACTATAAAATCCTATCCTATATGATAAAAGTATAGTATGCAAATTGTCCCCTCGACCAGGAGTTCGTCTGGGAGTTCGACCAGGGGGCGGGGCCAGCTGGGGAAGGGAGGGAGTACCCGGCCGGCAGCCAGAAGCCGCTAGGGACCCTACTAGTGCACAAATTTTGTGCACTGGGCCTCTAATCCTATCCAAGAAAAGAGTAATATGCAAATTGACTGTCACACCAAGACACAAAATGGCCACCCCCATGTGGTCAAAGATGGCTGCCCCCATGTGGACACAAGATGGCCACCACAAGATGGCCTGCAGGGTAGGACAGTTGGGGGGGACCCAGGCCTGCAGGGGAGGGCAGTTGGGGGGGACCAGGCCAGCAGGAGAGGGCAGTTGGGGGGACCAGGCCTGCAGGGGAGGGCAGTTGGGAGCCAGCAGTCCTGAATTGTGAGAGGGATGTCCGACCGCCCGTTTAGGCCCGATCTCAGTGGGATCGGGCCTAAATGGGCGGTCAGACATCCCTCTAGGGGTCCCAGATTGGAGAGGGTGCAGGCTGGGCTGAGGGACACCCCCTCTCCAGTGCATGAATTTCGTGCACCGGGCCTCTAGTGGGAATAATAATAGTCCTTGGCTATTAAAAGACTTAAATAAAAGAATATATGCTAAATACTCAGAATAATGCTTTGCATCTATAGTTAATGCTAAATAGTGACTTTTATATAGGCACAATTTATGTCAATGCATTGTTGGGTGGAAAGGAACACAGGTGTACTTGATATTAAAAGAATAAAATGAGAAAAATACATACTCAAATGATCTAATTCCAAGCAACAAAATGGCTACAAAAGTAAACTAACACTTTGTATAATTTTAAGAAAACTGTTCAAGCACAGACCTATCAATAAAACCAGATCTGGATCAACCACTGGCAGTAGTAATATGGCTCCAGTATGAAAACGTTTAAAGATTTAAAGTCAGAGAATTGGCTGAAAAAGGCCTCCCAAAATCTCATGTTGTAATTCAATACATACAGTATTAGAGACATTACCAGTCAGACGATGGTTCCCTTGCTAAAGGCAAACCAAGGGATTTTCTTAGCTATAGCTTAAGTCAACATTGTCAACCATTTCATCATTTCTGACATTATAAATGCAGTTAGATTTCATTTATTTATTTTTAAAATAAGTTTTTATTTATTTTAGAGAGAGGGATAGAGAAATAGAAACATGGATGAGAAACATCAATTGGCTGCCTCCCATACATCCCTTACCGGGGACTGAGCCTGTAACCTGGGCATGTGCTCGACTGTGAATCAAACAGCGACCTCCTGGTTCATGGGTCAATGCTCAACCACTGAGCCACCCTGGCCGGGCTGTTAGATTGTAATAGAAAGAGATATGATCAAAGCCAGCCAAGAGACCTGACAATCCTAGTACACATGGAAAAAAAAAACACATTTTATAAGGTAACTCAGCTGGTACTTTAAAAGTAGCTTGGTTTTATTAAGGCAAAGAAAAAAAAATTACAAAAGGATACCGGTTCTATGCTGTTATTACTGGAGTTGTTGCTAACTCTGCCCCAACACCAACTCTGACAAGACTCAGCTGTCCCTCAGTTTACTAACCCAGGAGACTACTGACTGGCTCAACAGGAGGGGAGGAGCTTCTGCAAGCAAAGTGCAGCACCATCTCCGGTGCAACTGCAGCTGAGGCTGGCTTCCGGCAAACTGTTCCTTCATGGAAACATCAAATGAGTGGAAAACTCCAAGTAGCATGACCATCTGCTCCGCTGCAACAAGCCTTGCGACAAAAGTAATCCATCAAGGCAAAATGTCAAGCACATGGATTTGGCTTTGCATTTTAAGTTCTGACCAGAAAAGATAAATTCCTCCTCCTCCAGGATTAAAAAACACATTTCCTTTTTTAAAAAACATGGAACGCGTCACGAATTTGTGTGTCATCTTTGCACAGGGGCCATGCTAATCTTCTCTGTATCGTTCCAGTTTTAGGATGTGTGCTGCCGAAGCGAGCACCAAATTTCCTTTTGAAAAGAATACGCTTCTCAACGAAGTGAACATGAAACTACTTCAGTCAGGCGAGGTGCACGTACGATTTCTGACGTGTTCAGAATGCTACTGATCAACTCTGGAAGCGAGCAAGTACTCCATCTCCAGCTCTACAGTGCCCTGCTAAGGCACCTTTGGAAAAGTCACTGGGCTTTTTGCTTTCTGTTTGTCCTCTCACCTACAGCATAAGGAAAAGATTCACAGGGGCTGCTGAACTACTAAATTCCTTTTTAAAATGCCTGAAATATAAATTTAGACTAAATTTCCTTTAAAGAAATGCCTTCAGGACTGTCAATGTGGGGGTTCTGAATGGCTATCATACAAGCCTGTATTTTCTGTTCTGTTCTCATTCACCATTTATAGGAAGAATTTTATTTTTTAAAATTCATTTGTATTTTTTTATTTTTTAATATATTTTTATTGATTTCAGAGAGGGAGAGGGATAGGAACATCAATGATGAGAATCATTGATTGGCTGCCTCCTGTATGCCCCCTACTGGGGATCGAGCCAGCAACCCGGGTATGTGCCCTTGACCGGAATCAAAACTGGGACCCTTCAGTCCTCAGGCCAATGCTCTAACCACTGAGCCAAACCAGCTAGGGCTATTGGTAGAATTTTACTACATTTTTATAGCTGTGGTGAAAAGAAAATTGGTGCAACTGTAGAGTAAAATAGGTGAAAAGTCAATTTTTTGTATTTTGTATATTTCAATAACCTATGCCCTCTTTTCATAGATAATGTAGAATTGGTCCTATTATAATCATTGAGATTCAGTGCCTCATGAGGAATAGTATTTGTTAGTTTGAGAGAGAAAACAGAAACAACACAAATCAACTGTCAGAACATATGGAAGTAATAGATTTTAAAGAATAATTGAAGTAGAGATATAAAAGACATACTATTTGTTCTGCTGTATATATAATTCATTTTCCCTCACTATAACTTCTACATTCTAAGAGAAAAATGGAGATCCATTATCTGACCTTCAATTTCTGTGTTTTTTTTTTTTGGGGGGGGGTTAAATAATAAGTGATATTGAACTTTAGAGCTTCCATTATTTCACAGGCTTAATGGACTTCCAAATCATACTATTTTTCATGATGTTTGGCTTAAGTCTTTCAACCAAAAAATCCTCCAGCACCGTGCAAAATTTGTTCTCATTTGTAACCCTTAACATCCACAAGTCTAAAAGCTTTACAAATATTATCATTCAACTAGAGGCCCGTTGCACGAAAACTCATGCAAGAGTAGGCCTTCCTTCCCCCAGCTGCCGGCACCAGCTTCCCTCCGGCACCCGGGACCCAGGCTTCCCTGCTCTGGCCGCTGGCAGGCACCTTGGACCCGGGCTGGCTTCCCTCTGGCCCCGGCTTTGTCAGGAAGGACGTCTGGAATGATGTCCAGTCTAATTAGCATATTACCCTTTTATTATTAGAGATAGTGGGAAAACTCTTGTTTTCACTAAAAGCATTGAAATCTCTCCCCAAGCTAAGACAGAAAAGGTTTGCCAACCCAGTAAAATGTAAAAAAAAAAAAAAGGGGGGCGGGGAGGACTATTAGTTTTCAGGCCTTTCATTGTCTTCCTGCTCCCCATGATAAAATCCCCACCAAAAAGGACAGATTGGCATGATGCACAAACATCTTTATCCTCAGTCTCAATATTGTGTCTTTATAATTTAATACACAGAACCAGAGCTAATGAAATAACCTTAAAGTGATATCATCAAAAATCATATATCATCACAGCTACAAATATGTCAGTTGCTTCGCTTACCAAATGCAGATTTCTGGGGAAAGTTACAATGGATGTAGTGTGCCTAGGACAGGTGATTTTTCTGTAGGAGGGAGCGGATAGTTTTGGCTTTGAGTACCTCACTGAAACGTCACTTTCACCCTCGCCTGCATCTGAAACAAGGATGTGAACAGCTCCCTGCACAGGCTCCTAATCCCTGAAGGGGAGGATCAGGCTTTGCACGAAAGCCGGAAAGAAGCAACCTGAAAACAGAGCACCGCCGCTCCATCGGTCCAGGCAGCAGATGGAAGCCGACAGACAAGTTTCAAGAAGTTAGGGAACAAGTAGTGCATCGCGGGGGAGGAGGAGCGAGAGAGAAACAGGGGGTTCCAACTTCTGGCCTCTCGGTTTCACCGACGGCACCCTCCCTGCCTTCAGGAGCAGGCTGGGCCTGTCAGCTTTTCAAAAGTCACACAGTCGTCGGGGGGAGCACTGTGGGTGGCGAGGAGAGGACCATTTCCTTAGTTTTGTTTCCCAAGACACCGCCCCGGAGCCGCCGGGGGAGACGCTGGGCACGAGAGGGGCGAGGACGCCGCAGGATCTCTAGGGTCTGGGGCACCAGAGCGCCCACTCCTCCCGGGCATTCGCGCACCATCCGTTCTCTTTCACCGTTTCTGTTGTTGTTTTGGTCTAACTTGGCGCACCCCGAGCTCCACGCCCGACCCGGTGCGGGCCGAATACCTGTCGGAGAGGCGTGGGGCCCGCCACACCCGGCCCAGGGGACTCACCTGCGCCCTCGGCGGCTCCGCTGCAGGCAGGCGGGCAGCCGGGGGAGGCCGGGCGGGGCTGCGTGGGAGCCGGACGCCAGCAGGAGCCGGACCCGGCGAGACGCCCCGGGCGGTAGCCGAGGCAGAGTCGCGGCGGGCAGTCTCGCCGCCACACCCTCGTCGCCGGCGGGAGAGACCGCCTCGGCCGGGGGACCGGCGTCGCGAAGGCCCAGCCGAGCTGCTGGCGTCGCGCGCGCCCAGCCCCGCGCGCTCCCGCCCCGCCCCGCCCCGCCGTGCCCGCCCCCTCCTCCTCCTCCCCCGGCGGAGCCGCCCGGCGCAGGCGCCCGAGGTCGGCGGCCCGAGGGTGCGCGGGGCCCGGGCGCGGGCAGGAAGCGGCCCCGCCCTGGCGCGCGGCCGTGGGGCGGGGCGGGGTCTGGGCGCGCGCGCACTGGGCCGGCGCCGCCGGTTTGCTGGTTCCGGGCGGTCGTGGGGGTTCGGGCTGTCACGCTGGGGCGGGGGCGCGAGGGGCCCATGACCACAGGACCCGGGGCGACCTCCCACCGAGGCCAGAAGTCGTTGATCTCCTCCTCCTGCTGCTTAGTCCACACGTCGGTCCCGAGAGCAGAGGGAATATTATGAGCATTTACTGAGGGCCCATTACTAGGTACCGTGCGCCGCCTGCTTGGCAAAGCGCTTGACCTCGGTTAACCTCACGGTAAGCAGCGAACCGTGTCTTATCCTCGTTTTATAGATGCGGAGGGCTCCCCTGTGCTAACTGCCTGGCGAGAGAGGCTGCTAGGAGGTAGCTGAGCTCTAGGTAGCACTTGGGTGTGCAACCGCTCATCCCCGGCTCTTAACCACGTGGGGTACTGCCGCCCCCTCCTGCCCCTCCACCGCTCCCCTCTGCACCCTGTGAACAATATTAATAACGCTTAGACTTTTAGATCTTTTCCCCCCACTTCTTTACAAAACACTTTCCATGCAGAGTCGTGCTTGATTCTCCCAGAAGCCCTGGGAGACAGTGGAGCATAATTACGCTTCTTTTACAAATGGAGCAAGAGCCTTAGCTGTTCAATGCGTTGTCCAAAGTTACAGTGTGGTAGGACTGGGGCTTCCTTTGATAGATGTCATTATTATTAACTTATTTTTTAACATGTTTTTATTGATTTCAGAGAGGAAGGGAGAGGGAGAGAGTGATAGAAACATCAATGGTGAGAGACATTGATTGGCTGCCTCCTGCATGCCCCCACTGGGAGTTGAGCCTGCAACCCAGGCATGTGCTCTGAACCATGCCGTCCTGTTTCATAGGTCGAGGCTCAACCACTGAGCCACACCAGCTGGGCTTGTGTGTTGATTTTATTGTTGTTTTTTTTTTTGTGAGACATCTGGACCAAGTTTGGGAGAGAGTCTGTGTCTCTTCCCTTAGACCACAGAGAGGGAAACAGGCACAGAGGACAGGAATTTGTCTTAAGGATGTGCAGTTGGAGGGAAATCAGTCTGATCACTGCCCCCCGCCCCCCTGCCAACCCCCTCAGAGTCAAAGTGAAGCAAATTGAAGGCCAACATCCAGGAGGCAGTGTTGTGAGGCACTCAGCGCCTGGGTCATGATCCTGCACCATCAGAGACTTATGTCCAAGGATTGCCCTCCAGGTCCCCCCCACCCTGCTCATTCCTTCTGTTGTTTCTGCTGTTCCCCACCTCGACCTAACCAAGTTCTTCTCTTTCATTTACTTAACAAATATTTATTGAAAGTCACTTCTTTCGTTAAGGTCACCCTAAGAACCGCAGTAATTTTTCTTCTCTAAATTCCTCTAACACAGCAACTTCGGCGAAAACTGAGTTTTTCGGTCAAATGAGTTTGGAAACTGCAGCATTCTGTATCCCTGACTGAGGATCCTTAATGCACATTAACAGAGAAATGGCTCTGAGAAATCCCACAATATAAAGACCGGTTTAGCCTTAACTCGGAGCTTCCCTGAGGTATTAGGCCCTGTGCTGGGCACTGGGCTTCCAACGGTGAAGCCCACACAGATCTGCCCCTTCAGGGGCTCACAGCTAGGGGAGAGGGGTAAAGAAATAGATAACTGTGAAACAGTGTATACATGCACTCACAAAGGCATTTGTAAAGTGCTAACAAAGCAGAGGAAGAAGTGAGCAATTCTACCTAGAAAATTAAGGGAAGGTTCTGCAGTTAAGAGGCTATTTGAGCCCAACCTGATTTGGCTCAGTGGATAAAGCGTCGGCCTGCGGACTGAAGGGTCCCGGGTTCAATTCTGGTCAAGGGCATGTCCCTGGGTTGCCAGCCTGGGCTCTGGTCCGGGCTCGTGCAGGAGGCCACCAATCGATGTGTTTCTATCACATCGCTGTTTCTCTCTGTCTTTCCCTCTCTCTTCCACTCTCCCTAAAAAAATAAAAATAAATCAATGGAAAAATATCCTCGGGTGAGGATTAACAAAAATACCAACCAACCAAAAAAAGAGGCTGTTTGAGTAGGAGTTTTCTAGGTAGAGTATATGGAAAAGGCATTCCATAGAAATAACAGCTTATTTGGACATATAAGTAAACCTTTGTGTTGGTTTTTGGTATTAAATATTGTTCAAGGTTTTTATTATTATTATTATTATTATTATTATTATTTTTGCATGCAATATACTGGGTTAAGCAATGATGGGATTCATTGACTCATATAACAGAAAAGTCATGGACTTCAGGCATGGCTGGATCCAGGTGCTTAAACTGTGACATCAGGATGTAGTCTTTGTTCTCCTGACTCTGTTTTCTTCTTGTTGACTTTTCATTCTCAAGCTGCCTTTCCCAATGAGTTGGCAGAATAGCTGCTTACAACTTCCAATCACATCCCTACCAGCAGAAAGAGAGTTTCTTTTCCTCCATGCTGTCAACACAAGTCCCAGGACTACTCTTGTTGGTCTAATTTGGTTACTTTACATCTCTAAACCACTCTCTTGAGAAGGGATGTGGGATATTCTCACAACTCAGGCCTGGCTCATGTACTTACCTCTGGGGCTGAGATCAGCAGCTCTTAAATCTCATGGACTGAGCACTGGGGAGAAGTGGCTTCCTGTGCGAGGTATTTTCTTCCCCTCAGATCTACCTTCTACCCTTTTCTTTTCTGATTTGTGCCTCAGGAAGCCGATCCGCATGGCTGGCTTGAACGGGTGCCTCTGGCTTACAGTCAGATTTATCCAGTAGAAGGTGTTGGGAGGAGATCAGAGGGTTGGAGGAGGATGAAGTAGGGTATTATTTCATCTGAGCTCCTTCCCTTCTAGGTCGCTGAAGGTAGGCTACGTACATCTACTGAGGCTTCTGTCAAGTGATTCTTTTCATACAGGTCTCTCTCCTAGTTCTGATAGAGCAGTGGTTCTCAACCTTTCTAATGCCGCGACCCTTTAATACAGCTCCTCATGTTGTGGTGACCCCCAACCATAAAATTATTTTCGTTGCTACTTCATAACTGTAATTTTGCTGCTGTTAATGAATCGTAATGTAAATATCTCTGTTTTCCGATGGTCTTAGGCTCTACAGCTGGGTCGCGACCCACAGGTTGAGAACCGCTAGCAGGGTCGCCTAAGACCATCGGAAAATATAGATATTTACATTACGATTCATAACAGTAGCAAAATTACAGTTATGAAGTAGCAACGAAAATAATTTTATGGTTGGGGGTCACCACAACATGAGGAACTGTATTAAAGGGTCGCGGCATCAGAAAGGTTGAGAACCACTGTGATAGAGTCTCCCTTCTCTTGGCCTAGAGGTGGCAATGGCTCTTCTCTGTTGGAAGCTCAGGGTATCACACCATCATTACTTCTTGCTTCCCTCAACCTTGCCCACACATTTATAGGTAACCTTTACCAATCTCCCCTCAAATTCACCTCCTGCTGGAACCCTGATGGTTACATTCATCCAAAGCGATTCAAGTTTCTGCCCAGCTGGTGTGGCTCAGTGGTTGAGCATCAATCCATGGACCAGGAGGTCACGGTTCAATTCCCGGTCAGGGCACATGCAGGCTCAATCCCTGGCGAGGGGGGCGTGCAAGAGGCAGCTGATCGACGATTCTCTCTTATCATGGATGTTTCTACCTCTCTCGCCCTCTCCCTTCCTCTTTGAAATCAATACAAATATATTTTAAAAAATGTAATTCAAGTTTCTATTACCAAAAGGAAGGGAAAGGATAACGAGCAGGCAATCGCAGTAAGATAGCCATCCGTTATTACAGTGGCGCTACTGCAATAATGCAGTCCAGAGAAGACAGTGGCCTGGCCAACAGTAATAGGGGAGGGAGTGGTGAGAAAGAGTATGATTCTGGCTATAAGGGCAAAGGTAACAAAATGTAGTGGCGCGTTATATGTAAGTGGTGAGCATTAGGGAAGAGTTGAGGAAGTGGTTGGAAAACATAGGTCTGGAGCCTAGGGTGAGCTCAGGCCAGGCGTGGTGATTTTGGAGGGAGGGTGGTGGGTGGTTGAAATCATGGGCTCAGATGAGATGACCCAGGATGAGCATGTGGAACAGAACACAAGAGGGCAAAGGGCAGAATCCAAAACAGCACCGACCTTTACGTGGTGGGCAGAGGAAGAGTTTCCATTTTGTATCTTATCAACTAGGTTATGAGGAACTCGAGAATAAGAACGGAATCTTCCACATCTTTCCTCTTACCATTGTGTCCAGCAAGGTGCTGGGCACACAATGTGTAATAAATGCTTGTTACGAATGAACTTGACACAGTTTCACATTTCTAATCTTCCTTCCCATCATTGTGAGTTTTGAGTTTCAGGCAGAGAGAGAGAAAAAAGAGAGAGAAATTGACCCCTTGTGGCTGGATCCACTTGAAAGCTGTGCCCAGGTTGACAAGTGTTTGCTGTCCTGGGAAACCCAATGGAGCCTGTCAGATGCTGCTGCAGATCTTCAGGGACTCATCTCGTGCCTTTCAGGAGACTTTCCAGATAGGAGATTTCATTTCAGATTTTGTCACTCTTGAGTAGATTTAAAAGTCAATACTTTAAAATCTCTAAATTAGATTTGTGCTAGGGAAGTAAGAGAAGTGATGAAAGATCTCCATCTCACATTCATGCATTGCTGGTGGAATGTAAGTGGAGATGACTGTTTTTGGAAACTGTTTGCCCGGGTATCAAGCTAAATGTACATCTACCCTATGACCCAGAAATTCTACTCCTAGATATATACCCAAGGGAAATTTAAGCAAATGTCTACCCCTCCCCCCAAAAAGAATGCTTTTTATTCATACTATCCCCAAACTGGAACTATCCCAAGTTTCCATCAAAAGAAGAATGGATAGCCCTGGCCAGTGTGGCTCAGTTGGTTGGGCATCGTCCTGTGCACTGAAAGGCTGCCAGTTTGATTCCTGGTCAGGGCACATGCCCGGGTTTCAGGCTTGATCCCTGAGTAGGGGGCGTGCAGGAGGCAACTGATGGATGTTACACTCTCACATTGATGTTTCTCTTTCTTCCTCTACCTTCCTCCCCTCTAAAAATCAATAAACTATTGAAAGAGAAGGAGAACGGATAAACAAACTATGGTATATTCAAGCAATGGAATGCTACCCAGCCTGGAAGGAGCTGTTCTTTAAACAATGCAATCCTTGAATTTGTTAGGAGATACTATTTCCTGATTACTTTGAGTGGCAGATGGATTGAGAATAAGATCCAAATGACCAATCAGAAAGGAAGGGGTGCAGAGAGAGCCTAGGAGAAAATGGAACATTAAAAATGGGCAGCTGCATGAATAGCCCAGGGACTAAAATTATTTTGAATTTTCTTGACTATCAGTCAGGAGACAGGAGTCAAACTGACAGCCTTTTGGAGACTGGTGATTTGAACAGGAAGACTTTAAGCCCAGCTGGTGTGGCTCAGTGATTGAGCATTGACCCATGAACCAGGAGGTCCCAGTTCAACCCATTCAGGGCACATGCCTGGGTTGCAGGCTCGATCCCCAGTAGGGGGTGTGCAAGAGGCAGCCGATCAGTGATTCTCATCATTGATGTTTCTATCTCTCTCTCCCTCTCCCTCTCTGAAATAAAAAACATTAAAAAAAAAAAAGAATTTAAGCCCAACTGGCATGGCTCAGTGGTTGAGCATGGACCTATGAGCCAGGAGGTTATGGTTCAGTTCCCTGTCAGGGCACATGCCCAGGTGGTAGGCTCGATCCCCAGTATGGGGCGTGCAGGAGGCAGCTGATCAATGATTCTCATCGATGTTTTTAACTCTCTCCCTCTCCCTTCCTCTCTGAAATCAATAAAAATATTTTTAAAAACGAATTTAATATAAAGGATTGTTACCTAGATACTAGTAACTGAATAGGTAAAAAGAACTCTGGGGGATTATGGAGTAGCAATTGTAGAAAGCAGCTACCATTCCCAGAAGGAAAGGAACCAAGGAAAGAAGTTGCCATTATTAACCTTTAAAAGATAAGAGGATATTCAGCCATAAACACGAACAAAGTATGGATACATGCTACAGCTCGGATGAACTGTGAAAACATGTGAGGGGAAAGAAGCCAGGCACACAAGTCCACACGTCAGATTCCATTCATATGAAAATCCAGAGTAGGGAGATCTAGAGAGACAGAAAGTAGATTAGTGGTTCCCAGAGGCTGGGAGGATGGGATGGGGGTCTAGGGAAGGATAGCTAAAGGGTCCTGAGTTTCTTTTTAAAAAAAGATGTGGTAAAATATACATAAAAGTTCAACTTCTCTAGAAAAAATTAGCCAAATATAAGACGCAAACTCAACAGATATCACATGGGTTGTTTTAAAATTAAATACCACTTTATACTTTTCTTTGCACCTAGCACACACATTTTTTGAAAAATAAGACATGCCATATTAGTCAAGAAGTTAACAAAATATAAGCATCCACATAGAATATATTCTAAGGTGACTTCATTTACATAGCTTCGCAGAGAAACACAGTTCCTTTTGCTCATCAGCCAGTGTTGGACCAGGTTTAGCATTCACAAGGCCGCAGGGGGGTTCCACCCCGCCACCCCGACGGATGACTTGTATCCACACAGCACCATCAAGCTGGCTGGTTTCCACCGGAAACGTAACGGAGACGTCAGTCCTCCCTTCCCTACCCAGCGTCCAGTTCCATGCTGCAAACCCCCCGCGGGACCTCAAGCTTCATGGGATGGTATCGTCAGACCTGGAGCTTCATGGGAGAAGTCACGGGAAGGGGGCACTGAACTTTTGTCAAAGCCGATCAGGGAGACCAGAATCCCAGCCTCTAGACGAGGGGACCCCGGGGTGGGGAGAGGAAGACCACAGAACGACTTCGTGGCTGCTAGCAAGGAGAGAGAGGCGTGATATTTAAGGTGCTTGGAGCATTCGGCAGGGCTTGGGGATCACAGAGCCATGAGAACAAAAGACGATTCAGGGATGCGAGTGGAAAGGTGATGTCGCCCTCCCCTGAATAGCAGGGAGACTGGATTTTCATCCCCCTTTTGTGTCTGTTCTTGTAGGACTGCAGCTTCTCCATACTGCCTAAGGCCTCCTTTCCAATCAGTGCTGATCCCGCCATCCTCTTCCTCATGAGCCATGGAGGACTCCAGGCCTTCTATGATAACTTTAACCTCCTCCAAGGCCCTCTGTGATTGGCTTCCACGGCTTATTGTTCCAGGCTCATCTCCCACCCCCCCACCCCCCCCCCCACCCGGCTCCCCCTGGGACCCCTCCCTCCCTATTTCTGTGCCTCTGCAAACACTCGCTCCTCTGCCTGGGAGGTGGGGGTGGGGATGATCATTGGACTTCCCATGCTTTGTCCAAAACGCAGCTCGATTTGCCAGTCATCAGTGAGTAGGGCCCACATCACCTCCATTTTGAATACCTCACTCTAGGCTCAGGACCTGACCTGTAGCAGGACCCCCCAAACTGACATTTTCTGTGATCCCCTGTTGCACCTGGCCTGCCCTGCCAGTTTCCCTGCCGTGTCTGGGTGTTTGTGTCTCCCCCTGCTGGCCTGGAGGGCAGGAACCACTCTGTACTCTTTTTGCCCTCACCATCCAAATGCTTAAAAAATAGTAAGTGCCTCGTAAATATCGTTGCATTGAGTTGATACCTACCCTAAAGGGGAAAGGGGCATTCACTGTCCGCTGCCCTCTTAGGCATGTAAGACACAATACAGACGTGGTTAAGATACAATACAGAAACGGTTACCACAGGCAACAGAGACAGTTTTTTTTTGAAGTCAAGGAACTAAATCAGTATTAAACACAATCCATAAAGGTTAATGATCTACCAACACTGGTCTGTTAACACTGTTATCTTGCCTGGGAGTTAAAGGCAGCCGAGGGAAGCAGGAAGTGTAGTCTAAGCAGTAATCAATGACTGGAGGTACCCCTGATCCTATGGGGGTTCTGAACCTGCCCCGTGAACCCCAGGGAGGAGACAAGGACTGGCAATGCCAGCTTCCCGGCGGGAGTGTGTCTGCCCCCGGGGTTTTAAAGCAGACCGTCTCTCTCAGTGACCAGGCTTTCAAGGTGTGGTTACCTGCATCAGAACCTCCTGGGCTGGGAGTTAAGAAGGCAGACGCTTGGGCCCTACCCCAGTCCCACTTCGTCAGAGTACCTGTGGTTGGGGGTGTAGGAATTTGCATTTTCAATAAACTCCCTAGTGGGGGCGGTCCTTAAGATTTGCAAACTTTTCCTGCCATTCTCGAAGATACACAGTCTAGAGGAAGAAGGTACGGACGGACGCAGCCAGAAAGAGGGGCTGCGGCTCCATCTCAGGATGTGTGTGCCTCCAGACATGGGCCCGGGGATGAGGACCCACGCAGTCTCTATTGACGCCAGGAAAAGGAACCAGTAACTCAGGCTTGGGGTGTCGATGTCTAATGAGAATGGAGGGGAGGGGGGCGATGCTGTCTCTGAAATGAGCACCCCACCTCCCCCAATCTTACCAGAGGGCGTTGGTGTGCAGGAGAATACGCGTAAAACGGCCAGTTTCCTGTCTATCCTTCTATAAGTGAGGCAATCGCCTTTTGTAAGATGGACAGGGATTCTTCCTCCGTTAGGGGCTGCTGTGCCATCCCTCTGCCCCTGTCCTTATTCTCTCCCGTCTTCTCTTAACTTCCCAGTTCCTTTGGGGGGGGAGTGGGGCGCAGGTACGCAATCAAGTAGTTCACAGAACCAAAACCAGATGAGTTTTCCGAGTCGATCCACTCTAAACCGACCAAGCACATTTCCCTGGGAGGGCACAGACCAGGGAGGGCAGGGTGCATGTCCTACAGGCGACGACAAGCTGACCCACTGGCCACGTGACATTGACACAAATGTTACCGCAAATATGGAATCGCGCACGAGAGGGTAGCCAGCGGGCCTGCACGTGAGGTGGGGGAAGGCGAGACTGAGAGGTCTCCAGCCTCTCCGGGGGTTCGGAGAGGACGAGCAGAGTCTCGGGCTGGCTTGAGCTCTGGCAAGCTTTGGTCATTGATTGGGGAAGCCCAGTGACCAGCGTCAAGGAGGGTGAGGCTTTCTAAACCCGCCGGACTCCCCGGGCAGAGGCTGCTTCCCGACCGCCCAGCGGGAACACGGCTTTCGTCCTCTCCCCTCACCCCTGACATCGGAAATGCCCAAGACCAGGATAAACATAACCTCTGCCAGAGACCAAGCCTTTTCAAGAGCCCCCTCCATACAGTTCCCGGCTTTTAAAAAAGAGTTTGAGAACAAAGGGTCGAACCACGGTGGGCACGGCTTGCGCAGCTGCAAGGGGAGGGGAGGGGGGTCTCCTTCGGGGTGGGCTCACTCCTTCTTGGTGTGTTCCAGGACTCGGTAGGGAACGCCGGGGGCGCCCCTGGAGCTGTGCTCTTCTTGCATGACGGGCAGTGTGGCCGGAGCATAGATCTCAGAAATGTTGTCATTGTTTTCCAGGGCCCCGTAGGAGAAGGAAGCTTTGAGGTCGGGCTGGACGACCATCCCCTTGTCATGCATGTTCTGCATCCCTGAAATGAAACCCATGTCCCCCCAAATCATTATGTGGTGAGGGGGCCGACGGAGGCTGTACCTCTCGCTGTCCCACCACAGGCTAACTAGAGCGCTCGAGAGCTAATCGTGTACACGGTCAATTTCCCGAATGCTTTGGATTGAAAAAAGGACACCCATAAATCTATACTGGAAATGTTACGGTTGCTAAGCAAGAAGGGGTGCGTCTTCGGGAACTATGCACACAGACCAGCCACTGTCAAGAGAAACCCTCGGCTGGCCTAGAAGGAGGGGGGACCATCTGTCTGGGCCGCGAGGGGCGTGGAACCACAGCTGTGCTCTGGACATGGTAGATGCCACCACTTTTCTGCTGGATGAAACTAGGGCCCAGGAAACCTCATTACACCGTTGACAGAAGAGGGCAAGTTCTGGGTCACAGACACGTCATAGTGACAGATGCATCATGATGCTCAGAGGGAGAGTTCTGCCCTGAACATTAACATCCCAGATCCACATAGAGGGGAAGGTGTGATCTATCTTATTACTTCTGGGCACACTGATGTTGGATTTCTACTTACATTTGAGGGCAAAGACTTGAGTCATGAATTCCTTTACCCTTATTCTACAACCGCTCCCCTCCCTCCCGCCCCCGCCCGCCGCTAGTCAGGTGGGATCTGGTCCTTTCTGAAGCCAACTCTTACCTTGTAGGGAGTTAAGACCCTTCCAATGCTCTCGCTCCCACACTGAGTCATGAGACACTGAACGCAAAGTGATTTCTATAAAAGCGCAATGATGATAAAAAAGCTGACACCGGACGGCTGAATAGGCCTTAGACTATTAAGAGGTATCCAGCCTCGCACGGGGCTAAGCGCTTTAAATAGTAACAGTAACAACAGCAATAATGATAACAGCTACATGTACTGAATGTTTAGCTGGGGGCAGAGACTGTTTTCAAACGGTTGTAAAGTTTTATCTCATTTGGTCCTTACAACTACCAATAAGGAAAATGAGGCAGTTGGAGACCACAGGGCTATTAAGTGGCAGTGCCACCAGGGTTCACACTCAGGTGGTTTAGACTCCGAAGCCCATACTCTTTAAGTGGAATGCTGTGTGGGCCGCCCTATAGATTACCTGCACGTAATCTCCAAAAATCCCAAGACAAAGAGAGGCTACTCTCCTCGTTTTCAGGACAAGACAGATTCAGAGAGGTGAAGTAACTTGCTCAAGGTCACACAGCGAGTAAGAGACAGAGCTGGGATCTGACACCAAAGCCCGTGCTCTTACTCACTCTACCGAGGGGCTGGGAAGACCCAGTTTGTAGAAGGACCCTTGTTCCCACATTGCACGAGCCTCAGCTGACGGTCATTTTAAGGATACAGTTGAAGGGTCTGTGGTCTGAATTTGGGGGGTGGGGGAGATGAAGGGATGCCTAGTCCTCGGGGAAGAGTGCTGCCTCACCAGGCATGGTTTAGCTTTTGGATTCTGTCAATGCTCTCTGGCCACAAACCACCAGGAGCACACCTGGAGTCTAACAAACTTGGCTTTACTGGCCCATTGCAACGAGGGAGGTGGACACCATGGGGAACTGGGGGTGTTTAAGTAAGAAGGTATTACATCAGAAAGAACTTATTATTTGGGTGTGTGTTAGGTGATTGGGGGGAGGGTTTAAGGAAGCAGGACTTTGCTTTGGATTAGATGCTGTCAGGAAGTGGGGATACTATATAATAAAAGGGTAATATGCAAATTGACCATCACCTCAACACATAAGATGGCTGCCCCCATGTGGACACAGATGGCCAGCAGGGGAGGGCAGTTGTGGGCAACCAGGCTAGCAGGGGAGGGCAATTGGGGGCAACCAGGCCTTCAGGGGAGGGCAGTTGGGGGGGACCAAGCCTGCAGGGGAGGGCAGTTGGGGGGGACCCAGGCCTGCAGGGAGGGCAGTTGTGGGGGGACCAGCCCTGCAGGGGAGGGCAGTTGGGGGGGACCCAGGCCTGCAGGGAGGGCAGTTGTGGGGGGACCAGCCCTGCAGGGAACGGCAGTTGGGGGGGACCCAGGCCTGCAGGGGAGGGCAGTTGGGGGTAACCAGGCCAGCAAGGGAGAGAAGTTAGGGGTGACTGGGCCAGCAGGGGAGAGCAGTTGGGGGCGACCAGGCCTGCAGGAGAGAACAGTTAGGGGCAATTGGACTGGTAGGGGAGCAGTTAGGCATCGATCAGGCTGGCAGGGGAGAGATTAGGGGGTGATCAGGCTGGCAGTCAGAAGCAGTTAGGGACAATCAGGCAGGCAGGTGAGCAGTTGGGAGCCAGCAGTCCTGGATTGTGAGAGGGATGTCCAACTGCCCGTTTAGGCCCAATCCCACCTGGTGGAATCGGGCCTAAATGGGCAGTCGGACATCCCTCAAGGGGTCCCAGATTGGAGACGGTGCAGGCTGGACTGAGGGACACCCCCCCCCCCCCCCCGCACGAATTTTATGCACCGGGCCTCTAGTAATTCTCTAATTGAAGATCTGAATAATTCTTATCCAGAAGGAGAGAAGACCGGACTAAGGCTAACGCTGTGATTGGTAAAGAGCAGCAATCACTCATGTGAGGGGGTGGTCGCTCCTTTTTGTGGTTTGGACAATGTCCCTGTGCCGTCCGTGTTCGGGCATGATTCTGGGGTGGCCCTGTTTGTGCCCTGACCCATCAGGGTCACAGGTGGCCTGTCTGATAGGGATGTTCTGTGAAGCCCTTTGTGTTCAGCCAGGAACCCCGAGGCCCAGCTCCCACCTAGCAGGGGCTGCTTCTCTCTCTCTCACTCTCTACATGCCTTTCCGGAGCCAGAACTTCCTAAAGCTTCTCCCAATGGTGGCATGTAGTGATTCTTTGGGATTTTAATGCCTCCTCGACAGTAGCTAGTCTGTCGTGCAGACACCAGGCTAGGCAGATCGGAAGCAAGGTCCAAATGCTGACCAGGGAAACCAAATGGCCTGAAAAGCCGCTCTGGGTAAGCAGTTTTACTCTTCAAGTTCCACCTGGATTCAGGTCAAACACGTGCTCAAAATTTTCAAAGGTTTTTTTTTTTTTTTAAAGCAAAAGGGAAGTGGAACCAAATGGAACCAGGCATCTACCATGTCCCAGACGCTGTGCAAGGGGGCCTTTAACATGTTATCCCGCCACCCTGAAAGGAGTCCCAATGTACAGGTGAGGGTCAGAGGCCAAGGTCGCAGAGCGGGTAAGGGGTAGAGCTGGGATTTGAATCCAGATCATCTGAACTCTAAGCCCAAGCTCTTCACAGTGCAGAACACATGTCTACTCAGAAGTGTGTGACACGCCACAGCAACAGGGCGGGGCCTCCTTCCCTCAACACCTACTTCCCACTGGTCACAGGGTGCAACGAGGAAGCAAGAGCCACATCCACAGACAGGCCACACGGAACGCTGATCTTTAGCATTGCCTTCCGTCACCTTCTACTAGTATGTTCTACCCGAAAACACATCCGTATATGAGCATATACGAAGACGCATACAGGTATATACACATACACAGTTTGTCAACACGCCAACACACAGATACGGACACACACTTGCACACACACAGGGTTTGACACCTCACCTATCTGGAATTCAGCTATCCAGCGCCCTCATCTATCCGGAACACAGCCGAGAACAAGGAAGTAAGCAAAAAAGGCATCTGAGCAGCCAGGTTAGAGGTTTAACAAGTCCATGCACTAAAGCTCATGCACTTAACACCTCGGAGAAGCCTGAAGGCCCCAACTCAGAGCTTACTTATTTTAATTTTACACACAATTCAAACACGTTGGGCCAAATGAGAAGACCGACACGGAGTTGCTATGCCGGTAACAGCAGGCATTGTGGGCTGGTACCGGCAAGAATGACAGACAACGGCTTCATGGCAAGAGATGGGGAAATAATGAAACAAGTAGACACATACACCCTGGGGCCATTGAGGGAGGGGCGCCTCAGTCAGCCCTGAGAACACACCCACCTCACAGAGTTCTACACTCAGCAGCACTCTATGCCATCAATGTGGCTACGTTTTGTTCATTAGACTGTCTTAACGAAGCGTGGGAGGGAGTTCTATCTAATAGATTGGAAATACAAATTGTGAGTTAAAGAGTGAGAACTAGTGGTCACTGGCAACTCATAGAATTTAGGTCAGCAAATGTGGATGGGGCTGGCCCAACGTCCTAACTTTTCTAACCGAGGTCCCCGTAGGCAGGACAGAGACTCTCCCCTTCTCCACAGGCCACACCACTCCCTTTTATGCAGTACTCTGCTGATTCACACATTCGTGTTACTGTTAGGCCTTAAGGACATTCGAGCTTGTGCTTCTCTGCGTGAACCCTTAGCTCCCTGGGAAATTAGGTTTTCCAGAGCAATCCACTCCGTTGTGGTCTAAGGAGTGAGGTTTTAGTATTTGAATTTCATTCACTCTACTTTCTTTATTTTATTTTATTTTTCATTCATTCTACTTCCCTTCCCCTCTCTGATCACTCCATTCCAACTAGATACATGGGTTTTTTCCTTTTGCAGGCATGAAGCCTGGTGCTGCAGATCATAATTAATTATATCCAGCATGAATCAGGATTGTCTTTAAAAGATCCCAAAATAGACAGGGGAACTGGCAAGATGTGCTCAAAACCAACTGAGGCTCCTCAGCCATGGCCTCCTCTTTTGCACACTGAGACTAGAAAAAAAGAAGGAAAAAAAAAAAGAAAGAAAAAAGAAAAGAAAGAACAACAATCACAGCATAACGCACAGCACACGACCCCGGTACCACACCCAGCCGCAGGTGGTCTCTTTTCACACAGGAAGTAGCAGTCGCTCTGTATGGATGAGCAGGCCAGCTGGAGACACGGGGTTTTAACGTTACCTGGCATGGCATCCATGGAAATATAGGGCTCAAATGGAATGGCCTTCTTCCTGTTCCGTGTGATTAAGAAGACGCCCAAGAATGCGATGAGGCACCTGAGGGACAGGGCGATAAGGGAGGAAGAGAAATGAGGCCAGCGTGAGGCTGGGGGGGCTCCTTTGGGAGCCAATGGGACGTGGGTAGAAAGAAGGCTGCAGCTGCGGAGGCGGGTGTTCATGCAGAGCCGCCCTGAGCGGCTGCTGGGCCTGAGGTCAGCGGGGAGCAGACGTGCGATGAATAATAGCCCCACGCGCCCTACGCCCTGCACAAGCCTTAATCAGGATAAATTAGACTCGCCCAGGCAAAACTCTCACGGTCCTTGACTTCCACTTAGCCTGGATCTCAGAACCTTGCCTTTAAACGTATCTGTTTTAATTTAAAATGTTCTCTAAAGCCTAAATGTAATCAATACAGGAGTAGAGAAAGTAAAAATTGGAAAGTCCGTGTACTCTCCCAGTCCCACTCCCTCAGGCAGGTGTATATTCTTCCAGAGTAATTTTTTGTTTTGTTTTTTTCCTTTTCCCTGGAGCCTGGATAAACAAGCACACTTTCTAAAAACAGAGGTATGGCCTGGCTGGTGTGATTCAGTGGCTGAGCATCGGCCCATGAACCAGGAGGTCATGGTTCGATCCCAGTCAAGGCACATGCCTGGGCTCTGGGCTCGATCCTCAGTAGGGGCATGCAGGAGGCAACTGATCAATGATTCTCTCTCATCACTGATATTTCTCTCCCTCTCTCCCTCTCCCTTCCTCTCTCTGAAGTCAATAAAAACGTATTTACTAAAAAAAATATAAAATAAAAACGGAGGTATGATTTTCATGCAGTAAAGCACACAAACCCTAAGTATAGAGGTCCATCATTTAATCTGTGTACACACACATGTGATCACCACCAGGTCAGCAGAGAAGGCATTTCCACCCCTCACCCCCCTCCAGAAAGTGTCCCTGAGCCTCTTCCCAAGTCATGCAACCCTCCCAGAGGAAACCACCATTGTGACTTCTCTCACCACAATTCAATCTGCCTGTTTATGAAGTTCTGGGAAGCTACCTCAGAGCGTGTATGACTCTTTTCATGGC
Organism: Cnephaeus nilssonii; assembly: GCF_951640355.1. Lineage (NCBI taxonomy): Eukaryota > Metazoa > Chordata > Mammalia > Chiroptera > Vespertilionidae > Cnephaeus > Cnephaeus nilssonii. The sequence goes on from NC_137078.1 coordinate 88,777,119, forward strand.
TAGCTTCTTTCAGCCAATAAATGTCCTTAAGATTCATCCACTTTATTGTGTCTTAGTTCATTATTTTTAATTGTTGTGTTGAACCCATTATCTGAATATACTACAATTTGTTTTCCACTCTCCTATTGACAGACATTTGGATTATATCCGATTTGAGCATATTATGAATAAAGCTTCTGTAAATATTCATGTATACGTCATTTTTTGTCGATACATGTACTAATTTCTGTGGGGAATATATCTAGAGATGGAACTGTGGGATCTTAGACCAGACTATACATTTTTTAAAAAAAGTAACTTTTTCCATCTAATGTATCCTAGATATAGTTCTATGTCAGTACCTATAGACTGGCCTCAATTTTTCAAAATGGCACCAAGGTAATTTATTACATGAATATATTATAATTTAATCTGTTTCCACTGCTGGGCATTTACGTTGCTTCCGATTATTTGCTTATATCATTGATTTTAAAATTAATGTGTTTTTGTGTCCCATTTCAATGATTTCCCCCAAATAAATTAGAAATGAAATGCTACACCAAAAATGTGCTCATTTAAAATTTTTATTGATATGGCCAAATTGTCCTTTCCCACATTAAAGCGCTTCTCATGGTCTCCTCATCCTCTTGCCAACGTGAAATATTATCAATCCTATTAGTTTTTGCAAAATGATGGCATCTCATGTAGCTTCAATATGTATCTCTTTAATCTGAGGTCAGGTTGCCAGGCCTTTCATGTGTTAAAATGTGCTTTTTAGAAATGACAGGGAGATGAAAGCCCAACTGAGAAGGAAGGGGAAGGAAATGAAGCCCTCGGGGAGGAAAGTGCTCACCTCTGGGGAGGAAGCTCCAGTCCCAGCCGCTCCCCGGCCCTCAGTGACTGCCTGAGAGGCTGAACAATAACGCGAGGGAGGCACCCTGCCTGGAGTTGTACCCACAAGGCCCTGGGGCCAGAGAGGAGGACGGGACTCACCCCAGTGCAAACATGCAGATGTGCAGCGCGTCCTCCCCGATGAAGTCCATGTAAAACACTGCGCCTGCAGCAAATAACGCAAAATGCGGGTGAGCTGTTTTCAGATCACCTACTTGCCAGTCTGTCTGGGATTTGGCTAAGCTCTCTCCCCTGTAGGAAACCCAAGCGATCAAAAAAGACTATGACTGGCCCAGTAAGGTATTAGGAGAACCGAAGTAAAGCCACTTCAGGGAACAGATTGTCCTCTTTTCCCCCTTTCTATGCCCCTCTTATCGCCATCATTTTTTAACTTTTTATTTTGAGACAATACTAGACCCACAAAAATAGTACAAGGTTTCCATGTACCCTCCCCCCAGATCCCCCCAATGAAACAATACCAGGAACTAAGCTACAGACGGTATTGACCAGTTTTCACATGCTCCTCTTCCCCACCTTTCTTTTTTTGTCTTAAACATATGTTTAAAATATTTTTGTTATTGATTTCAGACAGGAAGGGAGAAGGAGAGATAGAAACATCAATGATGAGAGAGGATCATTGATCAGCCGCCTTCTGCATGCCCCCTACTGGGGATCGAGACCACAACCCGGACATGTGCCCTGACCGGAAATCAAACCAATGAACTCTTGGTTCACGGGTCAATGCTCAATCACTGAGCCACACCAGCTGGGCCACATTGGTTCTTACTGGCCTTTTTTAACTCTGAAGATTTTAGTTGCTATTGCCACTTAAAAACAAACAAACTCTGCCCTGGCCAGTGTGACACAGTTGGTTGAAGCAATGTCTCATATACCCAAAGACTGCAGGTTCAACTCCTGGTCAGGGCATATACGTAGGTTGCAGGTTAGATCCTGGTTGGGGTGCGTACAGGAGGCAACCGATCGATGCTTCTCTCTCTCCCCCATCCTCTCTAAAATTAATAAAAACATTTCCTTGGGTAAGGATTAAAAAAACGACAACAAAAAACCAAAACTCTAACATGCTTGCAACCTGTAAAGCCATCTCAGAAAGAAAACAAAGAAAAAAAAAATTAGGGGTAGAGTAGAAAAAAAGAAGTATATAATCATCATCATCTCAACATCATCACTGAATGAGTTCCTATTATGTTGCAGATGCTCCATATACTCATAATCTCCAAAATTTATATAGAAGAAATTTGTGGTTTCTTGGCCAATGGAGGCTGTGGCGCTAGCAGATGATGGCAAAAACTGTTAAAGAAGCCTTGTGTAAACTCTACAAAGTAGGGGCCGTGTGGATTGTACATATTTCAAGTTCAGGAGGTAAGTGTTAGTACTTCTATTTTATGAATGTAGAACTTAGGCACAGAGAGGTTAAGTGATTTTTCTCAGAGCCACACAGTCCTGTGTCTATGCTGGGATGCAAACCCAGGTCTTTCCGGCTCTAAATCCTGTATTTTCTTCTTCTTCTTAAACCTCACCAGAGGATATGCTTTTATTGATTTTAGAGAGAGAGCAAGGGAAAGAGAGAGAGAGAGAGAGAGAGAGAGAGAGAGAGAGAGAGAAACATGGATCGGTTGCCTCCCCTACTCACTCTGATAGGGGATTGAACCCACAATCCAGGTATGTGCCCTGATCAGGAATTGAACCTGCAACCTTTTGTGTGTGGGACAATGCTCCAACCAGCTGAGCCCCCCAGCCAGGGCTAAATCCTACACTTCTTCCACGGGCAGAATGAGTCAATGGAATTGGCCTTCGGACCAAGGTGGCGCCCCCTCCCTCCACACTGGGGTACCATCCCTGCTGCTAAGGTAGGAGACAGAAACCTAGCAACCGGCAACACTCACCTGCTGTGATGGCGACGGTTGTGGACAGAATGTAGCCCACGCTAGCAATCAAAGAGGAGTCGTACATCTGGGAGGCTTGACTTAAAAACCTGCAGTACAAGAGCACTCTGGTCAGCGGGCTGTGGGGGTGTCGGAAAGGCGAGGTGAAAGCTGGTGGCAGCAGCCGTGGCTTGAAATACGAAGATGAAGCGTCCTTGGGTTCATAAAGAAGCCATCTGTGTGTCTCTAGGTCTGAGCCCCTGCTTTGCTCCTATTGTTCCCCAGATTCATAACCTGCGGCCCATCCCCGTTCCCCAAGAGGGCCATGCCTTCCCTGGCTCACACCTTTGACCACGTGGTTCTTGTTTCTGGAAATGCCCTTCCCCTCACTTCTGGGTCCCCCGAGTCCCACTCCACTAAATAGAACCATTTCCGGTTGCTTTAACACTCCAAGAAACTCTTATGCACTTCTGACATTCTGTCTTGTTAACTATTTTTTTTAAAACAAATTTTTTTCTTAATTAAAAAATAATGTGATCACTGTAATATACAGGGGTGGGCAAAAGTAGGTTTATCGTTGTGAGTATGGGACAGTTTATTCTTATATTATAATCATGACCTACATGTCTTTTCTCCATACAAACAACTGTAAACCTACGTTTGCTAATCACTATTTATAGGAAAAAGAGGGAATATTGGAATTATTCCTTATCTCTCTATCTAGGATAAAACTGCCATTGTTTTAGGATATATTCTTTGTCCTTTCTCTGTGGACTATTTTAGTTATTATATCTGCTTACGCCATAACATACTTCCCACTCGACAGTCATCATGTTTGCCGGGCTGCCCCAGTGAATTTGAGGACAGTGGCTGTTGCTCCTTGTCTGTGTGTGTGGAAGGCCCTGCACAGGCCTCGCACACAGTAGGCCCTTAGTGCGTGTGGCTGACTGGGTGAGCGAGAAGCTCCCCAGAGGTGGGCGGGGCATCCGATCTGTCCTTGTGACCCCTGGAGCGCTGGGCACAGAGCCTGGCACTTGGCAGGGCCTTAGCGGTGATGACTAGACTCGCTGCAGTCAGACTGCGAACAGAAACAATGGACACAGTAATAGGAATACTGACCATAAAAGCTGACATTCAAGGGCCGTTATCCTGGGGGCGGTGGTGAGAGCTTCATGTGATTCTCTCAGGGAGGGACTGTTACTCTCATTTGCAGACAAAGAATCTGCATCTTAGAGAAGCTGAGGGGAGGCGGTAGAGCAGAGGGGTAAGGGCTGTGGGCTGGGAGCAGGGTGCCTGGGTTCAAACCTCAGCTCCACCCCTTCCTGGCCTTTTAACCTCGGCCTTGATGGTATCACCTGCCGGAATGGGGTGTTGTGGGGTGAAATGAATTCGTGTGGAATCAGTGAGAGTAGAGCCGGCTTACCCTGGACATTACTCACTCCCACAATCCCTCGAGGCCATGCCAGTGGACAGGGAGCCAGGCTGGAGTCCGGGGCCTGGCCTGCCAGAGTGAGGCAGCCTCACGCGTCACACGGAAACCCACGCAGCTCACCCCCCTGCCCAGGCGGCATGGTCAGCTTCCTTCCAGGCCCACTGCTGGGCCCCAGGCTCAGATGTGAACCAGGCCCAGGCTGGCCTCAGCCCGGATGCTTTGGACTTAATTCTTGTGCTTAGAGAGAGGAGCGACCCCCTCGCTCTTCCACTTGGGAAGATTTGGGGGCGATTTCTTGAGGACAGGAAATGACAACCTTGTGTTGTTCACCTAGCGGACCAATGGGCACGGCAGCTCGAGTCCCTGACACGGACACCTGCCTGGGAGCAGACGGCAAGTGAGGCTGCCTCTGAGCACGCATTTCCCACATTTTGAGGCAGAGGGTCAAGCACATCCACTCTAGGCTTTGTCTTTTAAGCAACAGAGCCCCATCCGCAGGACAGCTCAGCAAATTAGCAGCCCCGCGCTCTCCCCACAGCGGGTGCCAAGCCCTGGCGGAGGCTGCATCCGAATGCCCTGCCTTCCCTGCGGCTTCAAAAACAAGGTAATGAGGCCCCAGAAAACGGGAGAGCCGCGTGTCGAGGCCCAGAGGAAAAGAACTTGCAACTCACGCGGCTTGATAGATGGCAGTGGCCACCATGCACACGAGCATCACGTAGAAGATGGGGTAGTCGAGCTGCAGGTTCCCCTGGATGGACAAGACCAGCATCCCGGCCACGGCCTTCACCGTCACCACCGTCATGGAGCCTGCGGGGGGTGCACAGGCATGTTGGGGCCTCAGGAACATGGAGGGGGTCAGACCCTGACAGTCAGTGTGTAACCCCAAAGGGCTTGTGCAAAGGATGGAGGGAACCCGGGCACGGCCAACCCAGGGATTCACGTGGTGGGAAGACGCTGTTTGTCCCGGATCGCTGGGACTTCTCCCAGGAGCTGCCTGCTGTCTGTGCTGCTACATCAAAGACGCGAGGAGAGTAAAGGCCTGACAGGTATTTCCAAGCGTCGCTTCTACACCCCTAAAAGCAATGAGTTCGGGTCTCTGTGTCTGGAACCATCTTTGAATGGATAAGTGAACTTCTTTTTTTCAATATAGAGAATCAATGATTGGCTGCCTCCTGGATGCCCCCTCCTGGGGATCGAGCCCACAACCTGGGCATGTGCCCTGACCAGGAATCGAACCGTGACCTCTGGGTTCATAGGTCGATGCTCAACCACTGAACCACGCCGGCCGGACTAAATGAACTCCTGTTGAGTATCATCCTCATGGCAACCACAAGAAAAACATGTAAGGTGTAAAGAGTTCTTTTTAAAAACAAGTCTTTGGACAGAGGTTCCCCAATGTTTCAGAACCCTACCCCCAATGTGTATGCACATGCTTTTCCAATATACATGTGTTTATGTATTCTACAATGACAGTCATGCAACACTGTGCGTGCATATATGTATGTACATATGAAACACTTATACGTGTGTACATTATGAAACATGTGCAGGAAATACCATTTAAAAGGTGGAGATAAAGATAAATTCTAACATGTTCTTCTCCCAGCCCTGGGGGACCCTCTTGCTCACCTCATCACGGAGTCCACTGCTGGTGCAGAAATGACTCCTAAGCTGAACCTGTCAGAGCCCCGGCGAGAGCAGGAGGTAAAAGAAACCTCCCCCAACTAGGGTACAAATGGAGCCCCTTATTCTGGCCGAAATGCTCTGCTTTCCTAGCTTCCTCAGCTTCTGCTCATTCTGCCTTCTCCTGCCCATCGCACACGTGGCTTCTGGGCCCCTCGGCTCCACAGACTGGTTTTCAAACATCCGAGCCTTCACCAGGCTGCCCTGGTTAGGGAGAAGGGGACAGAGGGGAGTGGCCGACGTGCCTCAGGACCTTCTGGCCTTCCCACTCAGCAGGAGAAAACGTCTTGGGGCCATGACCTTCCGATCCACGTTCAAAACAAAGTCCTCAAGGGATGGACCACCGACACACGTTACAACACGGATGGACCCCTATGACATCACGCTCGGTGAAAGCTGCACAGTGTACGATGTCATGTATGTGGTGCACCCAGAAGGCCAAGTCCATAGACAGAAGGCAGGTCAGAGGTCAGCCGGGGCCGAAGGAGGAGGGAATGGGAGTGACACTAATGGGTCAGGGCTTCCTTTGGGAATGACTGAAGAAGGCTTGAAATGTGATTACGACAGGTGCACAACTCTGTGAATACTCGAAAAGCCACTGAATCGTGTACTTTAAACAGGGGAACTTTACGGTACGTGAATCATGTCTCAATAAAACTGTTCTTAGAAAATCGAATTAACCAACCCTGTCTTGCGGTGGCACCTCTGTGTGTCCCTGGAGTGGGGGCCGCCTTGGGAAAGGCAGAAGCGAAACAACGCGTACGGGCACTTGCGCTTGTCTCACTGAGTCGCCCCCCTCCCCCTCCCCAGATCTGGGTGTTCTCTATGCCCATTGTCAGAGGACAGTGCGGCTTCAACAGGGAGAGTGACGGGAGGAGCAGCAGGGTTCCCCACCCCCTCCTCCTCCCCCAGGAAGCACAGGTGTTTATCAAAGCTCCAGTTAGCAACCAAACACTATGCGGGTTAGCACCTTGCCCCAAGCTGACGTAGGAACCGCTTCCCCATGGCACCCATCCCTCTAAAGCAGCGGTCGGCAAACTCATTAGTCAGCAGAGCCAAACATCAACAGTACAACGATTGACATTTCTTTTGAGAGCCAAATTTTTTAAACTTAAACTTCTTCTAACGCCACTTTTTCAAAATAGACTCGCCCAGGCCGTGGTGTTTTGTGGAAGAGCCACACTCAAGGGGCCAAAGAGCCGCATGTGGCTCGCGAGCCGCGGTTTGCCGACCACTGCTCTAAAGGAAAGGGAAAAAAGAGCAAAATCAGGTCTTGCCTTTGAACCCAGAAGTACTTCCTAAGCTCTGAGTGGTTGTACGCGGCCCCTTCAGGACTCAATGGCTGAAACCTGCCCCACCTCTGACCTCTCTGCAGTAACCTCCCAACGCGTTTCTTCTGACACCGTTGTAATGAACCCCGTTATTAATTAACAGGAAAGGGGCAGAGGGAGGCCAAACACTGTAGGCCCTCACTTGTGCCGCGTCGCCAGAAGCTGCAGGTGAACACTCCCCAGGCCCATTCCCCGCAGACCACGGGGAGAAGGGCCTGGACAGGGCGGGAACGGACGCATGCCCAGGAACGTCTGGGTGAGAGAGCGAAGGGGCTGGTCTGTCAGTCACACCCGGGAACAGGTCACAAGTGTGGGAAGATCTGAGATACTTCAGCTCCTGAACAAAGGAGTTTGCACTCTTGTGCGCTTGACTCCCGGGCTGCGGGGGTCTCCCGCTCCTGCATTCGCCCACAAGGTCACAGCCACGTGGAGCCCACACAACGGGACTGATGGACTGCAACCAGCCTGATGCTGAACCGGACCCAGCTCCGAAGGGAAGCTCTGGACTCTGGCTCTGCGTCCAGCTCAGCTGAACCCCAGCTGCACATCGTCCAGGACCGGATGAAGGGAAATGGGACTTTAGAAACCGAGGGTGCAATTCCACGCAAACAAAGCTCTCCACCTGTCTACCACATCTCATCCTCCCGGGGGTGCCGGTGGGGGGGGGGAGACTCCAGAAATGCTCATTCCAGCGGTACCCCAAGAACCCCACTCCCACTGGCAACAGAGAAAGACCATCCATGCGTTTCTCCTATAACATGCAGCTGTCACCCCCAAATGATTTGTCCCCTTGTTGACTGCCATTTCCTCCTCAGGATGGAGGCACCCAGGGCTGGTCTGTTCTGTGCGGCACTGTAGCCAGTTCCCAGCACCATCCCGGGCACTTAGGAGCCCCCGCATCTGAACAAGAACGCGGAACGCAGCCAGCAATGTGACGGAACGCACACACGGGAACTGCCTCCAGCCAGCAGCGACCTCCGGGTACTCCTCGGGGATGGCAAAACTCGGTGCCCGGACCCCCACTTACCGAGCAACGCCACCAAGAGAAGAATCACGACGATGTTGGTGACATTCTTCTCCTTGTAGAAGTACAGCAGCAAGCAGAACAGAATGATCTCCACCAGCTACAGAAAACAGCAAGAGGGGGTCAGTGGGGGCCGCGGGGACAGGCAAGGCCAGGAGGCCCTGGTGGGCTGGGCTGGGGGTTATGCTGCTGACTCCAGGAGTCACAGACCCTCAGAGTGGAAAGGGCATTGCAACACCCAGCATCCCCCGAACTGCTGACAGGATCCTGTGGGGAAGGCGGGAACGCTGAGTGGATCTCTCGAATCCCTGGACAACACTGAGGAGTTTGCTTCATGGCTGAGCTTGGAGGGGGAGGGGCTGGCCCCACAGCCTCCCTGTCTTGGATGGGCAAGAGTCATTAGGCTGAGGTGGTCTCTGCCCACTTTGCTGCTGCATGGGTAACCCCACTAAAACTGGGGTCGGTCAAAGCGGGAGATGCTTGCTCACGGAGAAGAGCTCTCGGGTGTACATTTGCCTTTGTCTAATAGTAAGAGTCTATTAAATGCCAGACATTTTATAGTAAATAAACTCCGATAGGAGGTTGGGGTAGGCAAATGGAGCCGAGCCGTTGTCGGATTTTTCTGCTTTCGTTTGGCTGGGTGCCGGGGCTGGCTTTGCTTGTTGGGGAAGTATTGCCCAATGTCTGAGCCTTTGAGGAGCAGAAAGGACAAGTTGTTGATCCAAGATGGGGGGACTTGTCAAGCTTTAGATTTGCCTTTGTCTAATAGTAAGAGTCTACTTAATGAACACATCAGTAAGCCAGATACCATTCTAACCATTTTATGTATACTCAAGTAATTAAATTGACACCATAATCCTATGAAGTAGAATTATGGTACGGTCCCAACCCCAAGTACATACGCCCCTGGCCCCTGGACAAGCCTCTAATGTATGCGGGTCAGTAGAGTAGAAAGAAGAGGACATGAGCCCAGCCAGCGTGGCTCAGTGCCTGAACATCGACCTATGAACCAGGAGGTCAGGGCACATGCCCAGGTTGCTGGCTCGATCCCCAGTAGGGAGGGTGCAGGAGGCAGCCCATCAGTGATTCTCTCTCATCATTGATGCTTCTATCTCTCTCTCCCTCTCCCTTTCTCTCTGAAATCAATAAAAACATATTTTAAAAGAAAAGAAAAGACAGGACACGAGTCAGGGAGGCCCAGGTTTGAACTGGGATCTGCTTCTAAACTAGTGGTGTGACCTTGGGCAAGTCCCTTAACTTCTCTAAACCCCAGTTACCTCCTCTGTGAAACAGGGATAATAATTCTTATCTTACATGGTATTATCACAGGTTCACTTAATGAACACATCAGTAAGCCAGATACCACTCTAAGCATTTTATGTATACTCAAGTAATTAAATTGACACCATAATTCTATGAAGTAGAATTATGGTACGGTCCCAACCCCAAGCTTGTAAATGGCAGAGCCAGGATTTGAACCTGGACAGTCTAGCTCACAGTCTGGCTCTAGGGCCCATGTGCTATATACCGCTAGGCTACACTGCCTGAGGCCAGGAGGCCACAATGTCTGGCATTTAGTAGACTCTTACTACTAGACAAAGGCAAATCTAAAGCTTGACAAGTCCCCCCATCTTGGATCAACAAGTAGTCCTTTCTGCTCCTCAAAGGCTCAGACATTGGGCAATACTTCCCCAACAAGCAAAGCCAGCCCCGGCACCCAGCCAAACGAAAGCAGAAAAATCCGACAACGGCTCGGCTCCATTTGCCTACCCCAACCTCCTATCGGAGTTTATTTATTATAAAAACCGATGCAGAAACATTAATGGGCATTTTGAAGAGAAAATTTTAGAAAATTCCTCATAATGAGAGACCGCAAAACACAGCTGTTTTCATTTTCCTGTTTCTTCCTGTTTTTGTCACAGTGAATACACAGTGAATACATATTTTACCTACTTGTCATCATAGTCAACGCACCATTTTGTATCGGGCTGCTTTTGGTTACCATCAACAATTCCCATGTTTCATGAAGTTGTCATAATTAGCTATAATGGCTGCAGAATAGCCCATCCAGCAGATGGAGAGTGACTTAGCATTCCCAGCCATTGTGCGTGCCTGCAGGGGGGCCAGTTTTTCGGCCATTCTTCCCGAAGCCTAAATGCAAGCTGGAACGGCACGTGGCGGTCCCTCGTGAGATGGCTGTGCATGAGTGGGTGCCTCTGCATAGACCAGGAGCTCTGTGGGCGTGTCTCACTTACTGCTTTTTAATCCACAGTGTCTGGCACCTAACAGACTCAGAAATATTTATTGATTTGATTTGGCCGCGTCTCCCTAGCTGGCAGCGCTGTCTCAGTCACAATGAAAGAAGACCAGCTGAGCCCTAGCCGGTTTGGCTCAGTGGATAGAGCGTCGGCCTGTGGACTGAAGGGTCCCAGGTTCGATTCCGGTCAAGGGCATGTACCTTGGTTGCGGGCACATCCCCAGTAGGGGGTGTGCAGGAGGCAGCTGATCGATGCTTCTCTCTCATCGATGTTTCTAACTCTCTATCCCTCTCCCTTCCTCTCTGTAAAAAAATCAATAAAATATATTTAAAAAAAAGAAAGAAGACCAGCTGAACCGTCCCTGAGCATCGGCCACGGGCTGGGCGGTTTCCTCGTGTGCCTCTCCCAACAACCAGCCCAGGGCCAGTGACTCCGCCAGCTTAGAGGAGACAGGGCTTCTGGTTAAGGGACTTGGCCAAGGTCACACAGCGCATAATGGATTCGAGCCTGTGTTGAGGGTAAACCTTTTCCTCAACAGGTGGGTCTTTGGCTCTGTCCTGCAGGTAACTGCTGGGGCTGGCCTGCAGGGAGAGGACACAGCCCCCATCTTGGGGAATTCTTTCTTCTGTCCTGTGGGAAAGCTGAGGAAAAGGGATACTGAGGCCTCCGGAGCGGTCCCAGGCTGCCCACGTCAGGGGGGCACAGTCAACACTGGCGTTGGCAGCCATGGTGAAGGACGGTGGCACCTGAGGCCAGGGGGGCCTGGCTTTGAGTCCAGTTCTGCTCTCATGGGACTCAGAGCAAGTCAGCTACCCTCCCTGAGCTCCGGTTTTCTCATCCAGAAAATGGAGAGAAAAACGCGTACTTTACAGGGCTGTGGAGAGAACCTGAGAGGATACACGGTGCCAGGCCTGGGGCAGGAACACACCAGGAGCTTTGGCAAACACCTTGAATGCTTTCCTTGATTAGTTTATTTGGGACGTAACTGGGCCGAGAGAGGACTGAGCTCTGGCTGGGCGTTCAGGGGACAAAGTTTCCAGTGTCTACCGTGTTTCTATCAGCTTCTACCAGCTGCGTGATACTGGGCAAAATATAGGTACATAACATGTTATAATTGTTAAAATTTTAACTTTTCTTCTTACCATAAAAGTGTGAAATGCTCCCTGTAGAAATTTTGGATGCTACATAAAGATGAAGACAAAATGAAACTCAGTCATAGTTCTATCTCCTCAAGACAACTACTGATGGAACTTGTTTTTGCATCTAGTCTTTTATAGATACACTAGAGGCCCAGTGCACGGATTCGTGCACCAGTGGGGTCCCTAGGCCTGGCCTGTGGAGATTGGACTGAAACCAGCTCTCCAGCATCCCCCGAGGGGTCCCAGATTGCAAGAGGGAGGTTCTCGGGTGACACACCCCAGAATCGGGCTCCCTCCTCTCTGGTTCCAGGTGTGTCACCTGAGAACCACAGCTGCCAAGTCACCGCAGCTTGGCAGCTCCTGTGTTGAGCGTCTGCCCCCTGGTGGTCAGTGCATGTCATAGCTACCAGTCGGACGGTTGAACGATAGGTCAGTCACTTAGGCTTTTATATATATAGACTAGAAGCCCGGTGCATGAAATTCGTGCACGGCGGGGGGTTGTCCCTCAGCCCAGCCTGTACCCTCTCCAATCTGGGACTCCTGGAGGGATGTCCGACTGCCCGTTTAGGCCCGATCCTGGTGGGATCGGGCCTAAACGGGCAGTCGGATATCCCTCTCACAATCCAGGACTGCTGGCTCCCAACTGCTTGCCTGCCTGCCTTCCTGATTGCCCCTAACCGCTTCTGCCTGCCAGCCTGATCACCCCCTAACCACTCTGCTGCCAGCCTGGTTGATGCTTAACTGCTCCCCTGCCAGCCTGTTTGCCCCCAACTTCCCTCCTCTGCCAGCCTGGTCACCCCTAACTGCCCTCTCCTGCAGGGTTGATCACCTCCAACTTCCCTCCCTTGCAGGCCTGGTCCCTCTCAACTGCCCTCCCTTGCAGGCCTGGTCCCTCACAACTGCCCTCCCTTGCAGGCCGGGTGCCTCCCAACTGCCCTCTCCTGCTGGCCATCTTGTTGTAGTGGCCATCTTGTGTCCACATGGGGGCAGGATCTTTGACCACATGGGGGCAGCTATATTGTGTATTGCAGTGATGGTTAATCTGCATATTACTCTTTTATTAGATAGGATAGAGGCCTGGTACAGGGGTGGGGGCCAGCTGGTTTGCCCTGAAGGGTGTCCCGGATCAGGGTGGGGTTCCCTTGGGGCGTGGGGCGGCCTGAGCGAGGGGCCTATGGTGGTTTGCAGGCCAGCCACGCCCCCTGGCAACCCAAGTGGAGGCCCTGGTATCTGGAATTTATTTTCCTTCTACAATTGAAACTTTGTAGCCTGGAGCGGAGCCAAGCCTGCTGCTCCCTCCAGGGCGGCAGCCATTTCTGTGGCAGTTAATTCACCTTCTATAATTGAAACTTTGTAGCCTTAAGCGGGTGAGCCCGGCCAGGGTGTGCGGAAAGCTTTGCTTCCCCTGTTGCCGCCGGCAACCCTGGCCTGCTCTCTCAAGCTCCATTCTGCCGCCATTTGTTTGAATTTGTTTACCTTCTATAATGGAAACTTTGTAGCTTGAGTGGAGGCTTAGGCCTGCAACGGCTATCGGAAAGCTTGGCTTGCTCTGTTACCTGGGAAACATTGCTCTCTGTGGCTGTAGCCATCTTGGATGGGGTTGATTTGCATACTCGCCCTGATTGGCTGGTGGGCGTGGCTTGGCTGGTGGGCATGGCTTATGTAGCAGAGTGATGGTTAATTTGCATATTACCATTTTATTAGAGAGGATTATAAGGTGCGCATACCCACAAATACCTCTGAAAAATAAAGTTACCACACGCCATATGAAGTTTTAGACATTCCCCAGGACCTCAGAGAAGAAAGCATCTCCCCGTGAACTGTGTTCCCTCTTCAGTGCTGTGAAATATGTCACAATTCACACGAATACCCTATTGCTGGGTACTCAGGCTTCTGGTTTCTAAGGCACGATCCCCCCTCCCAATGTTTCAGGTGGAAGGACCAGGCTTCTCTTACCATGTACAAGAGAAAAGGCCAGCTCACGAGGTGCTTGGTGATGTTCTCGCCCGTCATCTTCTCGTGGCTGTTGGGTGCAAATGTCACCAGCAAGTAGGTGCCCACAATGGCCAAACCGCAGCCGACAAAGGACAAGACGTAGCGCCCTGCGGGGAAGGGGAGGCTGTCAAGGGCTCACAGCAGACACAGGCCCCGGCCAGGGTGTGCCTCTGGGGCAGCACAGCTGACCTGGTACAGTTCATATTGTTGGGCTTTCTTTATTTAAAAAACAGATGATCTTATGTTATTTTTTTTAATGAGGTGTAGCATGCGTACAAAAAAGTGCTTGATGGGGCTGGCTGGTGTGGCTCTGTGGATAGAGCATCCGCCTGTGCACCGAAGGGTCGCAGGTTTGATCCCTGGCCCCAGGTCAGGGCTCCTGTGGGAGGCAACCGATCGATGTATCTCTCTCACATCGATGTTTCTCTCTCTCTCTCTCTCTCTCTCTCTCTCTCTCTCTCTCTCTCTCTCTCTTTTGCCCCTCTCTTCCTTCCACTCTATCAATGGAAAAAATATCCTCTGTGAGGATGAACCCCCCAAAATGCTCAATGAATTCTTACAACGTGAGCACACCCATATAACCAGCACCCAGATCCAAAAGGGAACATTCACATCCTCACTTGTGCCCCCTCCCAATCACTGGACCTCACCCCCAGGGTAACACTTTGACTTCTACCAGCACGGAGAGTACCTGGTTTGTTCTCTACATAAATGGGTTTATACGGTATATTCTCTTGTGTCTGTGCTCACACAAGATGGTGCCTGTGAGCTTCATCTGTATTGTATGTGTAGCGGTCCTTCCTTCGATCTCCGGCCCACTGTGTGAACAGGACACAGTGTGTCCATTCTACTGCTGATGGGCATTTAAGGTGCCACCATCATGTCACTCCTGAACCTCTTAGCCCAGCTTATAAGGCCGGACATCATCCAGTCCTCCATGCCTCCTGCTCTCATGTCCTCCTTCCCACTTTACTCATCACTCTCCATCACTGGCCTCAGCGATACTGGACACACCAAGCTTTCTCCTACCTCAGGGCCTTTGCACCTGCTGTTCCCTCTACACAGAACACTCTGCTCACAAACTTGGCATAGTAGTCTCCTTAGTATCACTTAGGTTTGGGCTGAAAATTCTCCTCTTCAGAGAATCTAACCCTGACCAGTCTAGGTAACGTATTCCCATGTTCCCAGGGCCTACCAAGAAGCATTCTATTTTCTTTGAAGCACTCACTGAGATTTAGAATTATTTTGTTTATTTAGTTGTTCACTTGTTTATTGTATGCCCTCCCACCAACACACACACACACACACACACACACACACACACACACACACACGCACGCATGACTATAATCTCCATTACCACAGGAACCCTGTCGGTCCTCCTGATGTATCCCTGGCCCCTGCAACAGAGTGTGGCACTTAGTAGGTATCTTAGGGGAACACGTCTTAGGGAGACCTCCACTGGACAGACCTCCACTGGAGAGTGGAATATAGACCCACACCGGGGAGCAGGAACAAACGGCCTATAAAACTGAGAGCTGGCTTTGTCATGAGGAAAAGCATAAGCACAAAATGAAGAACAGGGGCTCAAACCAGCACACTTACTCAGGAAGTCTTTAGGTTTCCACTTTTCTTTGATGAATATGATTCCTATGATGGCGCTCGCTAGGACAAACACACACACAGGAAGCACAGGGAAAAGAGAATTGAGGTGCCATCAGTCAGTCTCAAGGAGTCCCTTCGCCCATGCCCATGGGGTTGGCTCATCTGCGTTGGAGGTCGGTACTTCCTGTCCTCCCCCTCACGCTCCCCAGAGCTCAGCCCCTTCTGGTTTCCCTGTCATCCCCCTCGGGAAGGGAGGCTCCCCTCGGGGCCTTCCTGAGGATTTCCTGCACGCCCGGGAGCACTGTGGGTTGAGTACTTGCTGGGCGACAGGCAACGGACTGAAGTTATTTCTGGTATGTCCACCCTTTGAGGTGGGTGCTGCTGTTATTCCCATTTGAAAATCGAGGACACTGAGGCTAAGAGAGGTGAAGACCCACTCAAGATCACGCAGCTGGTAGGTGCAGGCTGGCCTCGAACCCAGGACCACGGAAGGCCAGGGCTCCGGCTCCTCGTACTGCAGTGTCTACTCCTGACGTTTCCACCTGGATCTTGTTTCTCCCTGACCTGCCGCACTGCAGATGCACCCCAACTTCTGTGACTGCCCTAAAGGGTGGGTCTCAGGTCCCTAGTCTATGCCGTTTTCCCACGTCGGGGTGGGGGGGACCTCCCATGGACAGGCCCTTCTGTCTCTTGCCCCATTGCCTGCATTTCTCAACTGAGTGGGGCCAATTGATCAAAAGAATTTACACGCTGAGGTTTTGTTCTTTTTCCTTCCTTTTCTGTCCCAGACCATGTGAGGCTGTCACTCTGGGGAAGTGTTGTGTTCTGTAAACCCAAATGTTTTCTGGGAGACTGGCCCAAAGGCTAGCTGGGAGATGAGAAGTAAGTTCATTTGGCTGTACACCTAAGCTGCATGCTCTAATTGAGCTTTTATTCGTAATAAAGCATAACTTCTGGTCCGTTTCTGACTTCTGTGTTTATTTCCCACTGTTTTAGAACGCAGTGAAGGAAAGAGGGTGCCGGATCCGGCTTGCACCAGCTGCGGTTGCTAAATATTCAGGAAACCATAGGTAGCTTGAAAACAGCCGCAGTGGACACGCTTACACGGTGTAAATCAGAAACACTACGCATAGGTCTTCCTTTGCTCCCTCCCACTGTTCTGTCCCTTCCATCCTTCCCTCCTTCCTTCTACCTCTTCCTCCTCTTCGTTCACTCTCCCTCTCAGCTGGTTTATCAGCACACCGCTGAAAATACCCCCTTCTCCTAGTAATGGGGGCAAATCAATGAGATAATATGTGTAAATCATCTGTCACATGGCAAATGCTCAAAAACTGGACTATAATTATCATTAAAGTACTTGGAACAGTGACTCATAAGTACTGAGTATCTGTAAATGGTGATTATTGTTATTTTTAAAATCATTTCTCACTGGGTGGCTTGAGAAGCTGTAAGAACCTCTTCATTTCCAGCGGCTGATACCTGAAGGCCCATCATTATAATTCAGCCCCTTGCTTTGAAGAATTTGATTATTTCATCTTTATTAAAATTCAAAGACTAATATCTAATGCATCTGATCCCTCAGCCACGCACTCCTCACTGTGAACGAAGTTCTGAAAGCCCTTTGGCAAGATCAGCCATGGGCAGAGGACAAATCTAAATAACGGCAGGGGCTGGGCAGCCTCACAGATGGAGGAAGTGGGTTAGCCACAAGACAATAGGAGAAGTTTCGGACTATGGCCCACGCCCTGTCTCAACTAAAGGCATTCAAACTCTATTTTTAAAAGATACTGTGTGGGAATGAGGTCCTTTGAGGACCTCATGCATCTGGTGGGTGGCCAGTGTACCAACCCTGGTCAAGAAAACGAGGGTCTTATAGGATAAGCGAAAGCAAACAGGTTTCCACTCCTTTGCCAGCTCCTGCTAATTGGCAGTGGCTGCCTGAATCTGAGAATTCTGAGGGCCTCTCGCGGCTCACCAGGAAGGAATGCCATGATTGATGCATGATGTCTGTACTCTATAAGAGCTTAGATTATCTTGACGGTGTTAGGATGAATAGGTTAAGGTGTATCTTCCTTCTGTAGTGGAAATAAAAAGCAGTTCTAGGGGGACATCTATAATACTGTCAACAACTTAAAAAAAAAGCAATTCTGATAAACTTTCTAAATTGCTGGAAGCCAATTCCAGCATGTCAGCAGGGCTGAATCATCTGGAACAGCTAAACAGCATCTATCCCAAACCTGAATAGGATAATCGCTTGCTGCCAGACAGCTCAGGGCATCTTAAATCTGCATATTATTGCCTCCTGTTGGCCAAACACCTGAACAGCTGTAGGCTATTCCCCAAACTGACCCCTACCCTTTGAAGTGTATTAACTCCACCTTGCCTTAGGACAAATTGTGCTAATAAATAGCATGGGATCCTGAGTCAAGGGGTAGTCTTTTAGCTCCTTTAGCTGAAGCTCCTCTGACCCCCAATGCCTTTCAAAATTATCTTTCATCCTTAGACTCCTTATTGAATCTACGCATCAGCTCCTTTCTCCAGATTGCAGCACCCCTTGTTAATGCTGGGATAAGAACCCCGGCACTAAATCTTAACAGATTCTGGAGCCAGACAGTCTAGTGCATATACCAGCCCTGTTCCTCACTAGCTGTATGATTTGGGGGAAGTAACTTCACCATTCTGTGCCTCTGTTTCCTCATCTGTAAAATGGGGATAATAACAGTATCTCCCTCCAAAGGCTGCCAAGAGGGTTAGAAGAATTAATATCCATAAAGGAGGGCAGGGCCCGGTGTGTATGAAGCCCTTTGTAAGTGCTGGCTGTTATTATCCAAGTAAAAGCTGGTATGCTTAATGGGTATCATTGATCCTGGTGGTCACACAAGCAATTGAGTCCCAGGGAGGGTTGGGGGAGGCTGGTCTTACCTATCACGGAGACTGCACTGAGGGGCACGATCAGGGAGAGAGGAGCGAAGGCGTAGGAGGCAAACACGCCCAGCTCGCCCAGCAGCATCAGGAACAGGCCCAGCCACCATGTCTTGGTCTTGAAATAGGCCCGGGGGTCCTTGGTGCCTGCCAGCCGGATGTGGCAGTACTTCTAGAACAGTAAGTACAGCAGTAGCGATCTAAGTGCTAAATTGTTATTCAAAGACAGTAGTTTCCAAACTGCCTGGGGAGCCTGAACAATTCAATGCATGAGCCTCGTCCTCAGAGGAGGTATGGGTGAAGCCTGGGAATGTGTGTTTCTAACACATCACAGCATGTCCAGTCTCGTGGGGGAGCCACGGTGTAGGCACCCCAACTTTAGCCTGGCCTTTTCCCTCTGGCGGCAATGCCGGAGGGTCCCCATGTCCGGGTGCCTGCTCAGCTGCACTCTCTTCTGAAGGAGGGTGGGCAGCTCTGCTGGGCAGCCCTGTGGGTAGCAGCGGACCCTACCCTGCCTTCCCTTGGGCAGGTACTTGGGCCACGGAAGGCCAGTATCCTTTGTTCTGGAAATGTGAACTTGGGGCGCAGAAACTGAGGCAGAAACTCGGGAAAGAGATTCTGGAAAGACCCACAGGGTACTGTCCCAGGCCCAGCCCAGGGATGGAGTGGACAACGTCCCACAGAGTGGAGGCAGCTGGGCCTGCACCAGACACCCTGGCTTATCGGCTGTATCTCTGCCCCAGCCAGTGCTGGTGACTAAAACTTACCTGGAGGTTAAGTGCAATGCTGACCACAAGGTGCCCGAAAATTGCCAAAAGGGCGCCGATCAAGTTTTCCTGCAAGGAAAGTTCACAGAAACAGATATCAGTTGGGGCGAAGCTAAGGGGCCCCAGGACCCATTTCCCAACTGTTAGAACAGGTTCTCAACACTTCTAGATAAAAACCAAAACTTGGGGCAGAACTGATAGTAAACTCCCATTCTAGCAATCAGTAATATTTGTCTTGATTATTGAAAGAACAGTCCCATTCTTCTCACTCAAATATTCATTCCTAGAGCGATGTTATTTTTTACTTAATAGTTACTATAAAACATTATGTTGCATTAATCAATTGTATCAATTTAAAAAAACTTCCAGATTTTTATACCAAAGAACTTTATACCAAAGGGACTTTTTAAAAATGAATTTTGATTACACACTCTACATTCTTTCTTGTATAAAAGTATGCTAGGTGTTCATAAAACGTTTAAGTGTTAAAAGATAGACACAAATTTGTGACAAATTCTGTGGGGAAAACGGAAGAAAAATACACGTTCAAGGAGAAAAAGGAATGTTATAAAATTTCCTGCTGTTAAAGAAGAGCCTTCAGAAGGCCGACGGTCAGTGTAAAGTGGTTTTTATACTCCCTAGGCTTCAGTTAAGTGCACAGGAGGTGTTTTTTAAAAAGTATGTTTTTATTGATTTCAGAGAGAGGAAGGGAGAAGGAGAGAGAGATAGACACATCAATGATGAGAATCATCCATGGGCCACCTCCTGCACGCCCCCTCCTGGGGATCGAGCCCGCAACCCAGGCAAGTGCCCTGACCAGGAAGTGAACCATGACTTCCCAGTTCATGCATGGGTCAATGCTCAACCACTGAGCCACACCGGCCAGGCTTGTTTTTTATTTTTAATTTTAAAATATATTTTTATTGATTTCAGAGAGGAAAGGAGAGAGAGTGAGAGAGAGAGAGAGAGAGAGAGAGAGAGAATCATTGATCGGCTGCCTCCTGTACGCCCCCTACTGGGGATCAAGCCTACACCCTGGGCATGTGCCCTTGACTGGAATCGAACCTGGGACCCTTCAGTCCGCAGGCCAATGCTCTATCTACTGAGCCAAACCAGCTAAGGCTGTTTTTTAAGTCAGTATGTAGATGTGCCAGGAATGACATCCTTTGCAAATATTTAAGTTTATAATGGAAAGTTTTAAGTTTTATTTATTTACTAGAGGCCCAATGCACAAAATTCGTGCCAGGGGCTCGGCTCTCGCAGCCCCGGCTTCGTCCGAAAGGATGTCCCGAGGGTCATTCGGCTGTCCGGTCTAATTAGCATATTATGCTTTTATTATTATAGATTTTAAATATTTTTTGTTGATTTCAGAAAGGAAGGGAGAGGGAGAGAGAAACATCAATGATGAGAGAGAATCATTGATTGGCTGCCTCCTGCACGCCCCCTACTGGGGATTGAGCCCTTTTTTTTTTTTTTAAATATATTTTATTGATTTTTTTTACAGAGAGGAAGGGAGAGGGATAGAGAGTTAAAAACATCGATGAGAGAGAAACATCGATCAGCTGCCTCCTGCACACCCCCTACTGGGGATGTGCCCGCAACCAAGATACGTGCCCGCAACCAAGATACCTGCCCTTGACCGGAATCGAACCCGGGACCCTTCAGTCTGCAGGCTGGATGCTCTATCCACTGAGCCAAGCCAGCCAGGGTGAAAGTTTTAAGTTTTAGATGCCAACTTGAGACAGTATAGGGACTTGCGCTCAGGCGTGAAAAATATACCTGGTGGCCAGAAAGCCAAGTTAAGGCCAGGTGGCCAGAAGGAACATATGATCACGAGAATGTCACCTCTCTCCACTCCCTGCTTTTAAAACGTGCAAAATTTTATCTCCCTTCTGACCGCTTGCTTCTCCTACCCTGCCGTGGAAAATCCCACAAGCCCCCCCTTTTCTAAAAGCCCATGTCTTCGTGCAAGCCTGCTTTGTCCCCAGCTTATAAAAAGCCAAGCAGAGCCAGCCCCGAGCCAGCTCAGAGGGCCTGCCTTTCCTCTGTGCTGCCTGCCTTGTGCTCAGGAAAATGCTTAATAAAATCTGTCTGGAAATTTCTCTGGAGTCTCCTCTCTATTTCTATCTTGGGGAATTCAAGAACCCCGATGCCAGTAACCAACTAAAAGAATGTGTGAGGAGCCCTAGCCGGTTTGGCTCATGGATAGAGCGTCGGCCTGTGGACTGAAGGGTCCCAGGTTCAATTTCTGGCCAAGGGCACATGCCTGGGTTGCGGGCTTGATCCCCAGTATGGGGCGTGCAGGAGGCAGCCAATCAATGATCCTCTCATCATTGATGTTTCTCTCTCTCTCTCTCTCTCTCTCTCTCTCTCTCTCTCTCTCTCTCTCTCTCTCTCCCTCTCCCTTCCTCTCTGAGGAAATAACACAGTGCTTCTTTGGAAGGTCCAGTTTGAGGACCTCAAAGGAAGCCCTTCATTAAGTGTGGCTCTTAAAGATACAAAGCAAAGACCTCAACCTCCTGGGGGTCAAATAAACACCTGGTGGCCAAGCATGTGTTCCGCCCAGTAATTTGGCTTACCTGTGCTAATGAGGAGGAGGAATTGTTAAAAAGGGCTAACTCGCAGATTCTACAGGAACTGCCTTGGTCAGATAGGAGACAAAAGGACTCTGGTTCCAGCTCCAGCACCTCGGAGCTGCTTGGTCACCTTTATGGGGGACGAAGGAGAGCTGGACACAGCCTCCGGGACTTGGGCAAAAACCAGAGACCCGAGCGAGGGCTGTTCAGAGGACGCTTCTGGGGTCAGGTGGCCAGGTGAGACTGGCTTGCTTCAGCCTGGGTGCCTTTCTCCCTGGGGAATAACGGTGCCCCTCGGGGTTGGTGCATGAACTTCCTCAGATAAACTGAAGAAAGCACTTATCATTAGGGTGAACCATATGAAACTGCCAATATTCAACTGCCTTTGACCTGCCAAAGCGGCAGTTTCATATGGTTCATTCAACCTGTAACCGGTAGCTGCTCTATTACTCTACCCAGAGAGACCACGCTGTCCCCGCTGATGCCTCGGAGCGCCAGGCAGCCTGAGCACGTGGTGTTGACAACTCGCTGAGTGGAAGGGAAGAGATGAAGGGGGCTGCTGCCTGGCCACACGGACAAGCCAAAACTATTGCAGGGAGAGGGGAGGGGTTAAACCTAGAAATGCAAACTGTAAACCTCACAAGGGTAAGCCAATCTAAGCGGCAAAAACATGGCTAAAGGGTGACTATGATAATAAAGGCAGAGGTCTGTGGAGCATTTACACATCTGGGCATGGCGCTAGGCCTGTCTATGCATCCCCTCCTCTGGGCCACAAACAGCCCTCTGAAGTGAGTTCTACAGGAGTCCTGTGTTTAGCACATTAAGTTGAAAGGAGTTTACCGATGAGCACAGTAAGGCTCAGGGACGTAAACTAACATGCTCAAGGTGAGGACGGAGGGTTTGAAGCTGAAGATCTGACTTCCAGTTTCCTGGGGAGAATGACCCCTCCAGACCGAGGCTTCAAAATAAATTAGGAAAAAAATAAACCCCGCCTTGTAAGTGCTACCTTCCACTAATGACACGGCAGCTGAGGTTTCTTTAAAAAGCCATGTCTGTAAGCATATTAATCTCCACGAATAATAACCGGTTATAGGCATGTTAGTAACAGCGTAACGTACCTAATGCCCTGTCATCCAAGCGGTTCAAAGGGCTTCATCCATACTAATTATGCCCCAAACCCTTGTGAAGTGGTGACTGGTGCAATTTTATGAGAATTTAAAGTCAAGCAAAGAAGTGGCCTTGGGCCCAGGGGTTAACAGTTTGAACACACACCGATTAGCCGCCCTCCAGTGTCTGGCCAAGGGCAATTCAGAGGGGAGGCAACAACCAGCAGGACTCCTGACATTAAGCTCCTCCTCCGAGTCTCAGAGCTTGAAAACGATGAAGTGGGGGTGCCCAGGTCTGCTGGCTGGAGGCGGTGCCTTCCTTGGCAGCCCCACGCCTGGGCACCAGTGGGAACGTTCCCAATCCACACTGCTCCTCTCTTTGCTGAGGGACACTCCAGGTGTTGCCATGGAAGTCCTTTAAAGCATTCATAAGTAGCCTCACTGGTTTGCCTCAGTGGATAGAGCGGTCCCGGGTTCGATTCCGGTCAAAGGCAGGTCCCTAGGTTGCAGGCTCGATCCCTGGCCCTGGTCGGGGTGCATGTAGGAGGCAACAAATGGATGTGTTTCCCCCACTCTCTCTAAAAATCAAGGGAAAAATATCCTCGGGTGAGGATTAACAACAAAAACGTGCTCATAAGTGGACACAGGGATCTGACCCTGGAGTCAGTGGCTCTGTCCCTTAAGAGAAGATGCGTTCCCACTGCCAGGCAGGTCTGGTGGCAGCCTCAGGTCACCGCCTTCACCTGTGACCTCTGGAGTCCTTCAGCCACAATACCTGATGGAGAGGATTCTTCTGAGGCAACGCCTAGTTGGGTTTCAACGGAAGGGGAAGGGAGGGGTGGAGGGGAGGAGGGCCGCCCTCATTTTAAAGGCAAATACCTGGGTGGGTGGGGGGAAATGTCAGTTACCTAAGAAGGCCCAAGACTCAGCCAAAGTTACAGAGTGAGCAAGTGGCAGGACCAGCCTGAACACAGGTCTCCTAACACTTTGGTCCCCAATGGATTACAGGTGAGGAAGTAGTGAGGCCTCCCAACTGTCAGGAACCTCCTATTTAGGACATAGCTAGTCCAAACCGGGATACTTTGAGAATGACAGGGGGCTTTATTAATCCACACGGACACGAGGCACAAACCAAGACTTTTGGTCATGGTATTCAATGTGCAGCCTCTGAATGGGGCGTGTTATTGGCGAGAGAAGTGGGGTGAGGACAAAACTACGGGCGGGCAGCTGCTTCGAGCCATGGCTTCAACAGACCCAAATACCAAGGGGGTGGGGAGGGCAGCAAACCAAAGCCACTTCTCCCTTTGCTTCCGCTTCCTTGTGTGGACTTTGAACTTGGAATACTACCAACCTGGGCTGGGGTCCTGCCTCTGCCACTGACGTTGTGTGACTTCAGGGGAGTTACCTGAACTCTCGGAGCCTCGGCTTCCCCTCTGAAAAATGGAGCTGAGCATAGCACTCCATTGGGTTGTCATGTAATATGAAACTAGAGGCCCAGTGCACAACATTTGTGCATAACCTGGCCTGCGCCCTTTAGCAGTCTGGGAGCCCTTGGGGGATGTCCGAGTGATGGCTTAGGCCAAGTGGGCCTAAGCTGCAGTTGGACATCCTTAGGGCTGCCAATGAGGCAGGAGAGGCTCCTGCCACCGCTGCTGCACTGGCCTGCTGTCAGCCGGGCTTGTGGCTGAGCGTTGCTCCCTCTGTGGGAGTGCACTGACCACCAGGGGGCAGCTCCTGCGTTGAGCGTCTGCCCCCTGGTGGTCAGTGCGTGCCATAGCGACTGGTCATTCTGGCATTCGGTTGATTTGCATATTACCCTTTTATTATATAGGATAAGGCACGTGTTGAAACATTACATGACACATAATAAATACGAAAACAATTCTAGGTGTTACTATTAACTTTACAATTTTCATTTTCATTATTATCATTACTATTAGCAACAGTAAGGATCCTCTGGCTCTGATATTCTCTGATCCAAGAATTGACCTTTTACCAGCTACAACTCTGAAAGGAAACAAGCTGTTCCGGGAAAAGCAGCCAAAGGTCACCGAGGCAGGAAAGTGTGCTTGGCTATTGGTATCCAGGTGAAACCTCAGTTCCAATCTCCTGCTCCAGGGACTGCTTTACATCTGCCGGCAACAGCCTTTACATAGATCCCGCGGTGACACGACCACTCAGCACTTGTTTAATCTCAATTCCCACAATCCCTTGGGCTTAAACTGCTAACAGTTAAGTGGAAGCATTCTGGCTTGCTCTGCGGGTAACTCACAGTCAAATACAAGAGATACGGCAGCAGTCTGGCTAACCAGGCTCTGCTACATGTGTAACCTGGTTTCAGGCCAACTCCTGTCGCTTACCTTCTCCGGCAGGTGAGGCATTGCCATTTTGACAATAACCAGTGCCAGAGACAGAAGGCGCTTCCCAGAGTGCTGGCACACTGCAGGCAGCAGGGAGTGGTGCAGAGAGCCAAGGGCCTTGGCCGTGCGCAGACTCCATTCGAACCCCAGCTTTACTACACCTACTGACTGTGTGGCCTTGGGCAAGTTAATGAACCTCTCTGTACCAGTTTCCTCAAATGTAACATGGGATTATAGTAGTAGCCACCTTATGCGTTTGTTTTTAAAATCCTCACCCAAGGATATTTCTCTTTCTTTAAAAAAAAAAAAATCCTTTATTGTTGAAAGTATTACATATGTCCCCTTTTTTTCCTGATGGGGGTTTTGTGAAGATTAGCACAGTCCCTGTCATATAGTAAATACTCAACAGGTGTTAGCTGCTGTTATGAAGATGATGATGACGACTACAGTGACGGTGAATTGGCTATGGAAGTGTGGATAAAGGACCGATAGTTTCTTGCCAGGAGGACTGACAAAGGCTTCATGGAAAAGGTGACACCTGAGCTGGAGCCGGGAGCATGGGCAGGATTTCCAAACTCAGAAATGGGATGGTGCAGGTAGATTCCATTTCCTCTGCAAGGTCAGGTCATCCTCGTACCCGCCCTACAGGACGGATCTAAGACTGGCCTGCAGCGGAGTTACAATGCTAGGAAGTGACAGAGCTGCGATTTGAAGCCCGGTATCTCTGATTCTAAAGACCACGCTCAAAACACCCCGTTATATCTCTATTTTTGCACAAAATTCTGTCCTGAAGGGTAGGTACCCATGGAAACAGCTTCCTCTACCTCCCTGGGAGATGGTAAGCTCCTTCAGGGAAGCGATAGCTCAATAGTGCACACAGCTCCCACCCCGCCCAGGGCAGGCCTGGATATACAGGGTGTCCCATAACTGTACACACACTTTGAATAATTATAAAGGCAGTGTTTATTAAAATACATTTTGTTCTCAAAATGTAACAGAATCTACAGACAAAGTGTGTATACATTTTTTGGGGGACGCCCTCTATATGCTCAGTTGAAACTCCTATTTGCTAAATGGAAGAATCTGAGGCCCAACTCTTCTGGGCTGAGGCACAGCCTCCAGTGTCAAGGACTGGCTGCCATGCTGCCTCCTGGGTAGCTCAGCCTGTTGGTCCCCCAACAACCAGAATCCATTCCCTGCTGGGCAGGGCTGCGACTCAAGGCAAACTGCTTGTTCTTAACTTGATTTCAGAGAGAAAGGGAGAGGGCGAGAGAGATAGAAACATCAATAAGAGAGCCCTAACCGGTTTGGCTCAGTGGATAGAGCGTTGGCCTGTGGACTGAAGGGTCCCAAGTTCAATTCTGGCCAAGGGCATATGCCAGGGTTGTGGGCTCGACCCCCCGTGGGTGTGTGTGTGTGTGCAGGAGGCAGCCAATCAATGATTCTCTCTCATCATTGATGTTTCTATCTCTCTCTCCCTCTCCCTTCCTCTCTGAAATCAATAAAGAAATATAAAAAAAGAAACATCAATAAGAGAGAACCATTGATCGGCTGCCTCCTGCACGCCCCATACTGGGGATCGAGCCCACAACCCAGGCGTGTGCCCTGACCAGGAAATCGAATGGTGACCTCCTGGTTTATAGGTCGATGCTCAACCACTGAGCCACGCCGGCTGGGCTGTCCAGCGAGTTTTGATATAGAAGCTCAACAGATTATGGGGCAATCATTCCAACAGCATGCTTTCCATCACCAATCAGTGGCATGGGGGAAACACTCAACAAACAAGGTTAACTGAAACAACCAAGATACACAACTTCCTGCACAATCGGATCCCAGGTTTGTAATTCGGAAAAAAGACAGGAAGCAAGTAATGCTGATGTATGAACCAAGGTTGTCTATGAGTAATGGGATAGGTGATTACTTTAAAGAAGTAAATCTTCTAAGTGTGACTGCATCCCTTTAAAAATATTTCTTTACCTCCGTATTGTTTTGTATTTGAATGAGCATTTCTTTTCTGTTGATTATACATTCTTCCACGTGTGCGGAGGGCCTGCCTGGATCTGCCAGCGATGGGCAGGCAGAGCCTAGACACCTGTGTTACTCTGTTAGAGAAACACACAATTCCAAAACAGAAAAACGAAAGCTCTTGCCTTGTAGGAGAAGGAGCCCTGGCTCCCGGGGTCGGCGCTGCTCGTGGGCGGGAGCTGCTGCAGCTGCAGGGCTGCGCTGTGGGCTCGGTCCATGGTGTCTAAGCGCACATCCCGCGGGCCTGGCTCAGAAGCTGGGGCTGCACTAAGCGGGACCGAAGCGGTGAGCCATCTTCCCTGGTGGTGTTCACCCCCTTCCACCAGCCATCTCTGTCTCACGCCAAAGCCGTACTCCAAGGCCCTTTTGGCTGATTTATAGCCTCTTCCTCATCTTCACTCAGAGAAGTGCAAATTCCTGCAAGTGGACAACCAGGGATGCGTTTCCTGATTCCGGCGGTGCTCTGGGGGTTGGGAATGGGGGTGTGTGGGGGAGGAACGTTAAAAATGCATGTACAATGAAACATTGAGCCCAGCTTTGTTACCTGAGAATACCACTAGGATAAAGAACAAACTGCCATGAGAAGTGAGGTCATTAAAAAAATGATATCACGCCTTTGGTCCCCTTAATAAAGATATGTATCTTTCATCTATCTCAAAATCATTTTCCTTGGCCCTTAACACTCCCTTTTCCTCTCCCCCCATGCTTCCTTCCTCCCATCCTAATTTAAGTCCTACTTTTTCCATAGAATCCTCTAGTACAGTGGTCGGCAAACTCATTAGTCAACAGAGCCAAATATCAACAGTACAAAGATTGAAATTTCTTTTGAGAGCCAAATTTTTAAAACTTAAACCATATAGGTAGGTACATTGTTATTAACTTAATTAGGGTACTCCTAAGCTGGCCTTGGCTAAAAACTCAAGGGGCCAAAGAGCCACATGTGGCTCGCGAGCTGCAGTTTGCCGACCACTGCTCTAGTAGAATACTGCCTGCGTCTACTTCTCCAGGCCTCAAAAAATAAATTAATTAATTAAAAATCCTACTGTCACAAAAGGAACCATCAGGGTTCTGACTTAGGAGAGAAAGAATGAGGAAAGTTATCTCCATGGAAAAGGGAAGAACTGGGCTGCTAATGAGGGTCAGAGAGGTAACACAGGACTGGAGGTGGAAGATCTGTGCAACCAGGTCACTTTACCTCTGGGAGACTCAGTTGTCTCATCTGTAAAGTGGGGGTAATAATGTGACTTCAAGTAAAACCATCAATGATGGTAATTCCTGTTAACATCACTGGACTGATATTTCCAGTGGGTCTTGAACTTTTCTACCAAATAGAAAAGAAAAAGTATGCCCTCGAGTTGCGGGAGTCATGGCCTGACACCGCCGCCCCCCCCCCCCCCCCCCAAATGTTAAGGGTTTCTTTGAGATTCTCTTATATTTAAAAAAATAATAATACAGATCTGGATTCTACTGTAAAGTCTATGTTTATTTTAATATAAAAATATTTTAAATTGCTTTTGATCTGCCATGTGCTACTGGTTTTACCTTGGGCAAGTAGTTTAACTTTTCAGCCAGTTTCCTCTGCTGTAAAATATGGATAATAACAATCTTACCACAGGGTTGTGGTTAGAATTTGCTGAAATCATGCATGTAATATGGATGCAGAGTGAATGGTCAATGAATGTCAGCTGTTATTAGTATTCATTTTATTCTTTTTTGTTTTAACTTTAAAATTTTCTTTTAATTATTTCAAAGTATAATTTAGTCAGAAAATAGTGATTTTTTTAAGGGGGGAAATCAATAAGATTGGCATGAAAAATCTTTAATGGAAATGATTAAATTATGTTACATATATATATTTTTTAAATATACTTTATTGATTTTTTACAGAGAGGGAGGGAGAGGAATAGAGAGTCAGAAACATCGATGAGAGAGAAACATTGATCAGCTGCCTTCTGCACACCCCCTACTGGGGATGTGCCTGCAACCAGGACACATGCCCTTGACCGGAATCGAACCTGGGACCCCTCAGTCCGCAGGCCGACACTCTATCCACTGAGCCAAACCGGTTTCGGCTAATTGAAATTCTTTATTGTTTGAAGCATTACATATGTCTCCTTTTTCCCCCATTGACCTCTCCCTGGCCACCCCCAGCCCCCTTCATTTTATTCATATTGTTTAATTTATGCATGAATAGTCCTTTCTTCATTCCATGCATTCATGCAGCAGATAGTTATTGAGGGCCTATTATGTGCCAAACAGACTCAGTCTCTGCCATGACTCCAGGCTTCAGAAAGCTGCCTCTTGTCTTTCCTGTAGCTCCCACTTTCCTCTGTTATCTAGCCCTAGACCCAGGGATGCTGGTTCCTGGTGTGGATAGCAGTCACATGTCATAGGGCTAACGCTGTGTCCAGCATCAAGGAGACACCAGATGCAGGATTTACCACAGGGGCAGCCTAGAAGACCATTTGGCCCGCGTGTCACTTTATCAAATGGCCTTCAGATGGGGTTATACTTCTGTATCCATATATTACACTCATCAGACAACTTTATAACCGACGTCCCAAAACCAGACCTCCCAGACTGTAAAGCCCTATGAGTGTCTGTAACCTTGTGAATTCAGAATTATTCAACACTTGGCTTTAATGTGTGTGTGTGTGTGTGTGAAAAGCATTATTGTATTAAAGTGATGTATCCCTGCTTTAATTTTTAGCACAACAGCCTTAGGAAGAAAGACTGGCCCAGGGCTCTCTCGACCTCTGCAAGACCCTTCCAGGCCTTCACCCTGGAGCTGAAGGGGCCCTGGAGCTCACGCTCGGGGAAGATGTTTGCTGAATCCCCTTTCAGGTGCTCCCTTCCCAGATGTAGTCCAGAACCTGGCACAGTGACCTCCAGACAGACCTACTGACTGGCTCAACAGCCAGGCCTGTGAAGCACCTGCTTCCCCTTCAAGGGTGGTACTCAACCGCCACTCCAGAGATCCAACAGACACACCCGGCCCCACCCACAGGATATCTGAGAAAGCAAACGGGCCTTGGGGACATGCCAGCGGGGTGATGGGAATCCAGGCCTGTTAACCTCCTCTTAGACCAGCTGGTTTGCCCAGGTGGGTTTGATTCTGCTCTTGTTTGCTGTCATTTAATTTGCTTCCAAAAAGCAGCTTCCCTCTCTGCTCCAGGAACCCCAAGACCTCAGAGGCACTGCCTGCCAAAACAGGCTCTCTCTCAGCTGGTAGGAGTTTGGACTAAAGGCCCTGGAAGAACACTTTGCCAGTTGTCCTTCCTTCTGAGACATACATCATTTGCCTAATGACTCTCTTCTCCTGACTTCAGAGCACTTTCCCAGGACTAACGTACACCCAAGAGGCAAGTAACCAATTCTGTGTGGCCAGCCATCTCCTAAGTTTGAGGCCCTCACCGTCACTGGTGAGCACAGGGCTCCGGCTCAAGAAAGGAAAGATAATTCACTAGATACTTGCTTCCGCTCCACCCCCTCTGCCTTATCTCAATTAATTATTTCACCAACCCACAGAACAGGCTTTATAGATAAGAGAACTAGAGCTCATAGCTGCTAAGAGGAGGGCCTGTATTATAATTTGGCTCTGTCTGAAAAGAAAAAAAAAAAAGAAAGAAAAAAGATAAAACACGCCTTTCCCACCTGACCATTCAGCTTCTTGCTGATGAGCGCCAGTTAGATACCAAGCCCTTTTCCCTTCCTGGGCTTTGGCTCACTCAAGGGTTACACTCCCCCAGTCCCCTCCCATTGAGCTGGGAACTACAACTTCCAGCAGGCAGCATGGACCAAGAATGCTTCCCCCTATTGCACCTGCTAACTCCACCTGCTATCGCCAGGGAGCCCGAGGAATAATTTTGGCAGTTACTCCATTTCACTTCCTGATTTGGTAAAGCCTGCCGTCACCCTTATTAAGGCATACCCGTGCCCCTGTCCTCTCACCTTCGATGCAAAAATGGAAAAAAAACAACACTCTGAGACACTGACAAGGCTGGTGACAGTAAGAAGGAAGGGTATTTACACTAGGGGACCTCAGATGATTACAAATGCATTCGCGTTTCCAGAAACGACGGCTGCATTCAAGTCCCCACTCCCTCAGTCTCAGTCGCTACTCACCGCGGCGTTTCCTCTCAGGCCCACCTATCAGAGGTTTCTGAGCAATGACTTAGACGCTTCGCGCAACCCGGAGGCACAGCCTCCTTAATTCCTTCCCCAACACGGCGCTGCCTGGGTCCTGCGGTGTTTTGCTTTCAAAGGCCGCAATTTGATTTGCTCGGCTGCCTGCCAGTCAGAAGCTGGCGGGCACTTGGCTCAGACGAGTGGCTGTGAGGGAGGGTGGGCGGGACTTTGTGGAGTTGGCTGCGCTGCAAGGCTTGGTTGAAGCGTAGGGGGAGAGCCTGGGGGAGGAACAGCCTGCAGGAGCGGGGCTCTCACCTTGAGCCGGTCCCCCTAGCGGCCACAGGAAGGACCTTGGAACGCACCCGGTTCCCCCTCTCCCGCTGTCTTGGCGAGCTCAGGTGACCACTCACCTCCACCGGCGGGACAGGTGGCCGCTCCCGGACTTTGCTCCTGCCATTCCCCCAAACCCCACGCTCTCACCGCGATCCAAATCCTGCACATCCTTTAATCCTGCACATCCCGGTTTCCCCCCAAAGTTTCAGAGCCATAGATACATCTCTGCCTGCCCTCCCTAATACCTGTTGGGTGCATCCTATACCAACCCTCCCAGCACGTCCGCAGCTCAGCAACACTTAGGGCCCTCCAATGAGCCTAGCACTGATGTTTCCCGAATGCACAGCTGTGCTAATTAACACGAGCCTGGAACTCACACCTTTTCACTCACACGCATTTCCTTTCAGATCCTCACGACAGCCCTCTGAGGGAGACATTGAGCTCATCCCATTTTACCGATGCAGAAATGACATCTGGGCAGAGACCTCAGTGATGACCAAAGGGCCAGCTACGGCGGAGATCGCTCAGAGGGAACACCTGAGAGCACCCCGGAAATGGGCTTACAATGTAGGAACTGCCCGAGGGCGGCGTGGCGGGTGCGGGGATTCCCCAGAGCGTGGGCGGTCGGAGCTGCCTTCGGAGGGAAGGGCCAGGGACAACTTAGGTTTGGATGTTTGGATTTCATCGGACGTTTACAGGGAAGCCTGGGGCGGGCCCTAAGCGGGGGGCTGACCAGATGACCGTGACTGCTCCGAAGCCTGGAGAGAGGGGCTCGGGGAACACGAGGCGGTGGACCTCGTACCATTGCCCACATCAGTCCCTTTGGTTACTGTAAACAGGGCTTGGGTGAGGGTTCGTCCTCTTGGGTTTATTCCTTGAAGTGGGATTTCTGGGTGGGCAACATTGTGAGACTTTTGTTCTATCACAAGAGTTTTGAGGGGTCGCCTAGCTTTGAGGGGTCGCCTCTATTAAGTCCCCCCGCGGGTTCTGAGGTAGTTAGGCTGAAGCCCAAAATTCTGGCAGCTTCCCTGCCGTTTTTTTTAAAGCGTCTCTAATGATTGGCCGATAACTTATCACTCTAAAGAAACAGAGGACGCCATTGGCTAGAGTGACTCACGTGGTCTCCAGACTGTGAGGCTGTGGTTGCCATAGAGACGGAGGAGGTTGGGCAAGGCCGGACTCAGCCCAGGGGGAACCGATGAGGTAGGAGGCAGTTCCCGTCGGGGCACTGGTCCCAGGGTCATGGGAGGTGGACCTGGCGCACCCATGGGACACCCACCGGGACC
The DNA here is from genome assembly GCF_951640355.1 of Cnephaeus nilssonii. Taxonomy (NCBI): domain Eukaryota; kingdom Metazoa; phylum Chordata; class Mammalia; order Chiroptera; family Vespertilionidae; genus Cnephaeus; species Cnephaeus nilssonii. The sequence continues at coordinate 88,809,842 of NC_137078.1, forward strand.
CCGCCCTGCTGGGTACGAGGTGATGCCCGGAGGGCGGGAAGAAGCCACCGTTGGAGGTACCCCTCCCTGGATTGTGCCGCAGAGTCCCCACCTGGAAAATGGTGATTCTACCCAGGGCATGCCTTCCCCACGGAGCTCCCGGGCGGGGCCTGGGCAGCTGCCTCCCCGCCTCAGCCCCGCGAGGGTGCAGACGTTTGGAGGCTGCGGTGCCTGGCCGCTGGTGGGCGACAGAGAGCGGAATTCTAACCCCCGCCCCTTTGGCGTCCTTCTGCCAACATCTCTCCTGCTCCGAGCTCAGGCGGCCACCTGTAAAAAGAAAGGGTGAGATTGGCATCCGCTGATGAAAAATGTCAAGTGGGTTATTTACCTGAGAGTGCTTTGAAAAATGTAAAAAATAAGACATACCATAGCATTATAACAGAATGGATAAAATCTCATACGGTCGAAACTATTCATGCAAATCCCATAAGCAGTATACATGGTTTAGCATATATTGATATACCCTATAAAGTAACATACACGTATAAATACATGTATATCATAATAAGATATGTGATAATACTATAACAAATGATAAAGTTTTTTTTTAAACATAGAGATGGTACAATGATAACATGCCTATCGTTGTAATCATGTGAGGTAAATCTTCATAGAATGCAGCTCTTGAAGGAAAGAGTTGTATTATGAGTACATCTATACACATTATTGCTAAAATGTGTTTTACCCCTAGTAAACACGTTCACTCATTCATTCCATAAATATTTATTGAGTAACTACTATGTGCCAGGATACAGAGTGGGGATTCCATGATGAATATTCTATTGGGGAAGATCATAAAGAAATACACATAAAATATGATGTCGGGTAGAGAAAAATGCTATGAGAAAAATAAGGCGGGTTCCTGGGCTCTTCTGAAGGGGGGGGGGTTCTTCAGAGTGGTCCAGGAAGTCACCCCTAAGGGTTGAGCAGAGACCCAGATGAACCTGGTGACAGGACCAGCAGATGATGCCCACTGTAGCGAGGGGAGCAATCCCAGGCAACAAGGAGGTGTTGCAGGAGCTGAGGAGGTCCCTTGTGAAGAAGAGGGTTAGTTTCTGGGTAGTGGGATATGACAAACGAGTACCTTTAGACATAAATGTAAAATGTAACTCCCCACCCCCAAAGACATCTATTATTAAGTTCACTAGACCTTCCTGTAGTTTCAAATATTTTTTTGGCAGGCTGTAGGTCATTTTGTGCCCAGGTGGCCATCTTCAGTCACTTGAAGAACAGTCATATAGAACAGTGGCTTTCAAACTTTTTGACTGTGACCCATGGTCAGACATGCAGCACACACAGGAACATAGCAAACTTAACAAAAGACTACAGGCTATGGCCTGCGTTTTGAAAATCACTATCACCAATATGGAAGAGAAATGAGACTTATTCTGAGTCAATTTCGAGGGCTGGAATTAAGATGACTGGAGAGAGAAGAGAGAGAGAGAGAGAGAGAGAGAGAGAGAGAGAGAGAGAGAGAGAGAGAGAGAGAGGTCAGCTTGATACAGATAGGGACTTTCTAGCAGTTAGAACTACCCAACAGTGAACTGCCTCAAGAATTTTCAAACTGACCTCTAGGGAACCCCAGTATTCTGTGAAAACTTGAGGCAGCCTCAAATATTAAGAAAATGAAAAGGTCAACCTCAGACTGAGAGCAAATATTTCCAAAACTTACATATGATAAGGGGCTTGTATCCAAAATATATTAAGAACATTTACAACTCAATAACAAGATAACCAAGTTGTTTAAAAAGGGCAGAAGATGTGAACAGGCACTTTACCAAAGAAGGTAAAGAAATGACAAATAGCTGAAACCGGTTTGGCTCAGTGGATGGAGCGTCAGTCTGCGGACTGAAGGGTCCCGGGTTCGATTCCGGTCAAGGGCATGTACATTGGTTGCGGGCACATCCCCGGTAGGGGGTGTGCAGGAGGCAGCTGACCGATGTTTCTCTCTCATCAATGTTTCTAGCTCTCTGTCCCTCTCCCTTCCTCTCTGTAAAAAAATCAATAAAATAAAAAATAAAAATAAAAAGAAATGACAAATAAGCACATGAAAATATACAAATTAAAGTGACAATGAGATACCACTGTAGGGTCACTAAAATGACTAAAATTAATAAGATTTACCAGACAAGTGCTGGTGAGGATGTGTAACAACTGGAACAAACTACTGATACATGCAACACCATCGGAGAATCTCAAAAGCATTGTGGTAAGTGAAAAAAGACAGGTCCAAAACAGTACAGACTATGATAACATATATATGGCATTCTAGAAAAGGCAACCATTGTGACAGAAAGCAGAGCAGTGGCTGCCAGATACTAGGATTGGGAGGGTATTGACTGCAAAGAAACACAGAAAACTTTTTGGGCTCATGGATATATTTATATCTTAACTAGAGGCCCGGTGCACAAAATTCGTCCCTCAGCCCAGCCTGCACCCTCTCCAATCTGGGATCCCTTGGGGGATGTCTGACTGTGGGATTGGGCCTAAACCGGCAGTCAGACATCCCTCTCACAATCCGGGACTGCTGGCTCCTAACCGCTCACCTGCCTGCCTGTCTGATTGCCCCTAACCGCTTCTGCCTGCCAGCCTGATCACCCCCTAGCTGCTCCCCTGCCAGCCTGATTAACACCTAACTGCTCCCCTGCTGGCTCAATCACCCCCAATTGCCCTCCCCTGCTGGCCTGGTCACCCCCAACTGCCCTCCCTGCTGGCCTGATGGCCTCCAACTGCCCTCCCCTGCAGGCATGGTCTCCCCCAACTGCCCTCCCCTGCAGGCCTAGTTGCCCCCAACTGCCCTCCCCTGCAGGCCTGATCTCGCCCCCAACTGCTCTCCTCTGCTGGCCTGATCGCCCCCACCTGCCCTCCTCTGCTGGCCTGATCTCACTCCCAACTGCCCTTCCCTGCTGGCCTAATTGCCCCTAACTGCCTCTGCTTGCCTGATCACCCCTAACTAGACTCCCCTGTCGGCCTGATCTTGCCCCCAACTGCCCTCCCCTGCAGGCCCTATCTTGCCCCCAACTGCCCTCCTCTGCTGGCCAATTTGGTTCTGATTGGTCAGTTTCTATGCCAGTCAGCATCAAAAGCTCCGCCTCCTAGGCAGCCATTGGCTCCTCACAGATGAACCAGATTTGGTTCTGATTGGTCAGTTTCTATGCCAGTCAGCGTCTCTGGGCCTATCAAGGAGGCCTGATCGTAAAGGCAGGGCTGATCAGCAGCCTGGGTGGAAGCCTGGAGAGAAATGGAGGTCCAGCTGCTGGTCAGGCCCGGAGAGAAAGAGAGAGGCAAGTGCTGATAAACAGCTGCTACAGAGGCTACGGATCAGACCCTGCTTCTCTCTTCAGGCCTCTCTCCGGGCCTGATTCACAGACCCCTCAGCAGTCAGTGCTGGGTCACTGTGCCTGCAGCCATAGTTGTCAGTACTGACTTCCGGTTGGTTGAGCCTCCGGTGGTTGTGGATGTGACGGACCCAGGGTTTTTATATATTAGGATTGCAGTGGTAGTTCACACAATTGTAAACGTGTCAAAATTTAGAATTGTATACATAGTGACAATGTAGTAACTCCTAAATTATAGTGTATGTAAATGATCTCATGATAAATTTATAAAATTCAAGCCTTCGTTAGTTCTGGAAGCAACATCAACTGTGAATACTTACAGGGTTCCTGCTACAGGCCGTGAGTGCAGTGTGCTTGCCACTTGAGGTTATAGATGCTGGTAAACCTCATCCTCTACACGTTTCTTAGCCTGCCCTGCCCCGAGAACAGAACTCAATCCACGTAATTAACAAAAATGTGGAATGATCCCTACAAATGCTGTATTTTGCTGTTTCAGGTGCTTGGAAGAACCGTAGTAGAGTTTTTCATCAAACAAATGAAACACATCACAGAACGGTGCTAAGATGGCCACCTTGGCACAAAGAGACCTACAGCCTGCCAGAAGATACATGAAACTACAGAGAGGTCTGGCGAACTTCATCATAGATGTCTTTGGGGGCGGGGGGCGTTACATTTTACTTATTTATGTCTAAATGTACCCATGTGTACTCATAATTCTGTATTGCATATCTACCCGCATGTGTACTATTTCCAGAGCGCTTCCTTCCTCTGTGTAGATACAGATTTCCAACTGGTAGCATTTCTCTTCTGCCTGTAGGACTTCCTTTAACATTTCTTATTACTCCAGTTTGCTGCTGATGAACTCTGTCCGCTTTTGTATCTATTTAAGTCTTTATTTTGCTTTTGTTTTTGAAAGGTCTTTTTCTGGGTGCAGGATTTTAGGGTGACAGTTTTCTTTTCCTTCTTTTCCTTAAAGGTTTTGTTTCTAACAGTGGTCTGCTGTCTCTACTTGTTCTCTTTGTATGTAACGCCTTTTTCTCCCTCTGCCTGATTTTAAAATGTTTTCTTTATCACTTTGTTAAAGCAATGTGATTATTTTATGTGCCATGGTGTGATTTTATTCATGTTTCATGTGCTGAGGTTTTTATTTTCTTGGATCTGGGGGCCTATAGTTTTTATCTGATATGGAAAATTTTCATCTTTTTCTTGAAATAATTGTCTTTTTTCTCTCTCCCCACATCTCTTCTTTGGAGAGTCCAATTACATTTATATGAACTTCCTGGAAGTTAACACATACCTCACTGATACTCTGTATTTTTAATCCTTTTTCTCTTTGTGTTTTATTTTGGATAATTTCTATTTCTATGTCTTCAAGTTTCCTAGTCTTCCCCCCCACCCTCCGCGTCCCACAGTGCCTAGATTACTGTTAATCTCATCGTGTGTGTGTGTGTGTGTGTGTGTGTGTGTGTGTGTGTGTGTTCTCATAAGGTAGGGGTCCTTAAACTTTTTAAACAGGGGGCCAGTTCACTGTCCCTCAGACCGTTGGAGGGCCGGACTATAGTTTAAAAAAGACTATGAACAAATTCCTACGCACACTGCACATATCTTATTTTGAAGTAAAAAAAAACAAAACGGCAAAAACACCCGCATGTGGCCCACGGGGGGCCGTAGTTTGAGGACGCCTGTCATAAAGGGTTGCTTTGAAACACACCTTTCTATCACAGCCAGAAGCCAAAATGTTTGATCTCCTTTTTAGTCAAGGAGAAACCTTTCCTTCCTCCAGGGGAATGTCCTCCCTTTTGCTTTTTTTTTTTTTAATGCCGCCTCCCCCCGCCCCCCCCCTTCCTTTACTGCCTCCTCTGCAGTAATTCTAATGACTTAGGCTTTTAGAAACCAAAGCTAGGAAGGCTTGGGTCTGCTGCTTTCTGATTTGCTCTCTAGCTCCCTTAAAGAAAAAATACATAACCATCTACCTACTTGAATGGGGGAGGGAGGGAGATGGGAGGAAAAGACTAAATCTACCATAGGTGGGTGTTGCCAGATGTTTTCTAGCTGAACATATGCAGCATTCTGCTTCTTTTACTTGCTTCATCCTCAACCCAGCCAAATTAGGCTGGATTGCCCCCTCCCCATCATTTCATTCACTGTTTATGAGTCTTAACTATGAGCCAGGCCCAGGCAGAGGGAGCACAGCGTAGAGTTGAAGAGCCTGAGCTCATCAGACAAACTGCTCGAACCTCAGGTGTTGTACTAAGTGTTGCTGTGCTTTGCATGAGTAACGTGGTCTCTCTGAGCCTCAGTTTCCTCATCTGTAAAGCTTGTTAGTACTTCCTGGGGGGGGGGGGCCTGTTGGCACTGGGCTTTCCTCTCTGAAAAAGAGTTTTGTTTTTTCAAAAGGTTGGAGGCTAAGAAATGGGCCTTCAAGACAGTTTTCAGGCAATCTCGCCCCTACCCTTCTTTCTTTCTCTTGGCGCTCCTCTTTCCGTTTCCCTCGGAGGGTGAGGGCTCTGATGTTGAGATAATTGGGCTCACTGTTGTGGACATGCAGCAGTCAGGGTGGACACCCCTCCCGCCCCCCTAATTCGGCTTGGATGTCAAGACCGATGATGCCACACACACATCAAGGGGCTGTGGAAAGGTTTAATACTCACATGAGGAGGCTCTCTCTGGGGAGTTCAGGGCAGGCTTCCTAATCTGGCCCCACAGTGGCTGGAGAGAGCAGGGAAAGCAGACTGACCTGGGTTTTATTGTGGGGAAGAGGTGGGGCTGGAGTGAGGGCAGGGGTTTGCCTGGCTGCATTCTAGCCAGCACCATGGAGGGAGCACCTGGCCTTCTCATCAGCTTGCTGGGACCAGGGGCCGAACAGGAAGAGGGAGGGAGGGAGGGATGGAGGGGTGAGGCCTAAAAGCTGTCAGCAGTCAAACCATTTCTATTCTACTCACTGAACAGAGTTTGTAATCAGTGGGTGTGCAGACAGATGCTGCCCGTGGGATCAATATTGTGGCCATTCTCCCACGGTGGGGTGTGGGAGAAGGGAGAAGTGGGATTTCATATATCATTTATACATCATGACTCAGATGTATAACATTTTAACTTGATTTTCTTTAAGTGATGCCCTTCCACTTTCTAACCCATGTCTGCTCAACGCCGAGAGCTAAATTCACAGTTTTGCTCTGTGCCCTGGGAAGCGAGAAAGCCCGGCTCTGGGACCTCCCTGCCTCTCTGGATCTTCGTGGCGCTTTGCTGATGTGTGACTGGGCTGGGCACGCGTGATGGTTTCGTGTCCTCCTTCCCTGCCAGATCTCCCCTCTTCCCTGGGACAATTCATTTACACCATGTCACCAAGTCTCTCTAGTTTAAGAGCTGGAGGGGAAGTCCCAATAAGTTACCAAGAGGGAAAGAAAGTAAAGTGGGGAATACTTAAAAAAAATTTTTTTTATTGATTTCAGAAGGGAAGGATGAGGGAGAGAGAGAGAGAAACATCAATGATGAGAGAGAATCATTAATCAGCTCCCTCCTGCACACCCCCTACTGGGGATGGAGCCCGCAACCAGGGCATGTGTCCTGACCCGGAATCGAAGTGTGACCTCCTGGTTCAAAGGTCAACGCTCAATGACTGGCCGGGCAAGTGAGGAATACTTTTTTAAAAATCCAGCTTCATGTTTATCTCTTGTCCAAAGGCAAGTTTCTCTACAATTCCATTTCAGATAAAACATACAGCTCTGTTTTCTGCATTTGCCAATTCTTTGCCCTGTGTTAATTTTTATTTTTGTTGTTTAGGTTTTACCGCTGCATATCCAACACAATCCTCCATTCCTTACAAATCTCAGTCTGCAAATATTTCAGAATCAGAAAAGAAAGGATTTAATAGTCAATCCAAGAGATTTGATCATAAAAAGGTAATGGCATTGTCTTAGAGATCCTTTACTTTTAGTCTGGATTTTAGCCTCAAGGGACAAGCAGGTGAATCTGGCTGGTGCGTCTCTCCCTGTGACCAGTAGAGGGCGGTGCTATCCAAGGAGCCACAGCAGCCTCTCCAGCTGTGCTCTTGATGGTAAGAATCAGCTGAAACAGGCTCCCGACAGGGGGAGCCTACGGGTTGGTGGTCGCCAGAGGGCTGGGGGAGTTGGGGGGCTGGGTGAGTGAAAGAGGTGACGAAGGGATTAAGAAGTACAAATTGGCAGTTACAACATAGTCCCCAGGATGTAAAGTTCAGCATAGGGAATATAGTCAATAACATTGCGATAACTGTGTATGGTGCCAAGTGAGCGTGGGAAATATCGGGGCAGAGGGCACTTTGTAAAGCATATGACTGTCTAATCACTATGCTGTACACCTGAAACCAATACAAAATAATACTGTAAGTAAAAAAATTTAAGAATGAGCTGGAAAGATATTAAATCCAGGGAAAAACAACATGTCCAGATGGTGCTACACTGAACCCAAAAATTTTAATAAGAAATGTATTTCAAAAATTATTATAGAAATAGAACATTAAAAATCCCAGGGATATAAGTAACAGGTAAAAATCTTTTCCTCTTTCTCCCCCAGCCTCACTCCTTAAAACATGGAAGGGAATAACAAGACTTTCTTTGAATAACAAAAAGGAAAAATGAGTCTAATAAATTTAAAATGACCTTTGTGATGAGGGCCCCCTCATTTTTAATACTTCTTTTGACAACGTGTTACTGCTGCTCCTGTATTTTCCCCATTCTCACTCTCTCCCCCAAATATCTGTGTCTCTTTTCCTCTTTGATCTGGGAAGTTCTGCTTGGCACCTAACCAGCGATTTCACCTGCTAAAGGCCCAGGGATCTGACCGGCTCCTCTCTCACCAGCAGGGGGCTCAGACAACTCGCAAACGTTTTCAGTTTTCTTTAAAACCTTCATCCCTGCATTCGTTTAACCAAGACTTTTAGAATAACATTCTTGGGGAGTAATCATCATCTCAGTTACCCTTTGCTGCATTCTAAAAATGTTTCTCATCTTACCACCTTGCCAGGATGGTGGGAGGGAATGAGATCTAGCTTCTGAATGAATGCAGGTGAGTCAGGAAGGAGTTGAGGGGCTTGGCCAGCCCCTGTGGCCCTCGCCTGTTCCTTCTTTGTAAACAAGAATGCCCAACTAGAGAACATTTAAGTTCCTTTCACTTCTGGTATTTTAGGGTTCTAAGAAAGCAAATAATAAAGAATATAGTACACACACACACACACACACACACACACACACACACACACGCGCGCACACATTTTTAATTAATTGCAGTGTTTCCCCAAAGATGATAAATAAGGTATTTGCTTGGGAGTTTTCTCTCTTCTCTTTCGTTTCCCTGTCTATGTTTTAGCTGTCCATCTCTCTCTTTTTTTTTGTCTGGTTTTCCATTTGTCAGTTTAGCAAGAATATATTAGTAAGACATTTGCAGTCCAGCCTCCAATAAAAATAATAGCAGCCACCATTCACTGATCTCTACTACGGGTGAAATCATTTTTAGAACACATCTCTAATCCTCAGAACAATGCTAAAGGGAAGGGTTTATTATCTTAACCGAAGAGGAAACCGAGGCTTAGGGACGTTAAATGACCCGCCCAAGGTCACAGCACGCAGGGTTTGGCACACAAGAGGCCCTGCGTAAATATTTGCTGAATCGATGTGGAAAGAATTAGACCTCAAGCCCAGGTCTAGCTCACTCCAAAGCCTCACGCTCTTTCCACACACCGCACCACGCCTCCCTTTGTGGCCTGCAAAGCCATCCATTTGATCTCTGAAAGTCAGAGAGCATGTTTCTGAAAGGGCTTAGCAAAACGGACCGAGCTCCGGCCATGGGGAAGATGCCAAGTAATGTGTGCAAGGCTCCGTTCTACGTGACCTAGTGCTGATGACGCAAATACAGAAATGGAGCGGGCTGGCGTTTACAGTCAGGATCTTAAATTACTGTCGGCTTTCAGAAAATTCTCTGCTGAAGGAACCAAGATGCAGCCAGAGCTATAGGCAGTGTCAGATAGAGAAATTGCTCAGAAATTTGACTCTGTGGTCGCATTGGTTAGACAACGTGAAAACTTTCCCCTAATATTTGAAAGTGTTTGGGAAATGAGTGTGGACCTTTGTGGAAAGCGCAAGGAATCCATCAGTCAGGTCCCCCGAGTTCTGCTCTGTTACTAGCTGTGTGCCTTGAGTTCCTTGACTTTTCTGGGCTTCAGTTTTTTTCATCTGAAACATAAATTTTGGATTACATAATTGTATTAGGTTCTTCAAGCTCTAAAAACAGAAATAGAAGTCTGATTCCGTGCTCATTGTTCTCATTTGTCCTGAGGGAAGTGGGCATTGAGAAGTTAAGGATCTCATGTAGCATCACCCAATAATTTAGTGAGGCAATACGAATTAAAACCAGATTTTAAAACCCCAGTGTCTCACCGCCCTTCTTCAAACATTCCTCGCACACGCCCTGTGCCTGATCTCATAACTTGGTTGTGGCCTCAAATGAATTCTGTGACCCACTTAGCACATCTCACGCGGTGCCCTTTGAAACGTGCACGCACCTTATCGTCTCACTTTGTCGGAAACGCCAAGGCCGCGTTGCCCGGCTCCTGTTCCCCCATAAGAAGCTGACTGCTGGGTGCCAGGATCCCTTCCCAGAGCTCGGTCCTGGACCGGCAGTCTGCTGCTCGGAACGAGGCCTGCTTCCCTGAACGCTGTACAGCTGTTTACAGAGGTGCTGGGACGCTCGTACATGCGAGGCGAGCCTGGTCTGGGGCCGGGCATAGCCCCGGGGCCTGATGGGCACTTTCTTCCCCGACCTCCCCTGTCTGTCCCATTTCACCCTGGACTGTGGTTACTGTTTGCCAGGCTGGGTAACACTGGACACTCACTCACTGTCTCTGCATCTTCGTTTCCTCATCTTCAAAATAAGGAGGTTACCATAGGTGGGCCTTTCCAGGGATCACTGCTCTATGGGGTTTTTTTGTTTTAAAAAAACCCACATATTTTATTGATTTTTTTACAGAGAGGAAGGGAGAGGGATAGAGAGTTAGAAACATCGATGAGAGAGAAACATCGATCAGCTGCCTCCTGCACACTCCCCACTGGGGATGTGCCCGCAACCAAGGTACGTGCCCTTGACCGGAATCAAACCTGGGACCCTTGAGTCCACAGGCCGACGTTCTATCCACTGAGCCAAACCAGCCAGGGCTGCTCTATGGTTTTAACCTGATCGATCCCTCCAGGCACAAGTAAATGAAGAGTGGTAGGATGCAGGCACCACAGGCTCTGGATGGGCACAATTTAACAACACAATGTACCTTCAGACATGGCCTGACAGCAAACCTGCCCTCTCAGTGGTAAGGAGGCCAGTGTTTAATTTGTGGCGAAGTTGACGCTCTTCACTTATTAACCCGAGAAGGCACTGGGCCAGGGCTGTTTTCCACGCAGGGATGCTTCCATGAAAAGAAGCTCAGTGTGCATAGACCCCCACGTTCAAGGGCATAATTGCCCCTAAGGGTGCAGTCAGCTGCAGGTTTGAACCCTCTGCCCGACCCCCCTGCTCTGGAAGCTGGACTTGTCTGCATCAGTCACCAGCGCCCCTCCCAGCGGGTCTGCAGGACCCAGGCCTGGAGATAGCAGCACTGGCTGGCACTGACAGGGTGCCAGGCGCCCCTCGAAAACCGTGCATTCATTAATCCACATAATCCCCACAATAGCCTGGGAGCTAAGTCCCATCATTATTCCCACTTTTCAGGTAATGACCCTGAGACACAAAGAGGGTTAAGTAACTTGTGCAGCCAGGGTCAGGCCGAGCGAGGACGAACCCAGGCAGCAGCTCCTGGTTCCCAGCCTCTCCCCCGGGGTGCAAGCAAGCACACCCTCCTCTGAGCTCCCAGAGCCAGTCGTATGCCCCTGGCCGCCTCCTCCTGGGCCTGGTGGTGATGGGTGTGCTCCTCTTCTCCCCACCTGCCTGGCAACTCCCGGGGTGGCAGCCATCGCCGTCCGTCCAGGACCCGAAGCCCTCGAAAGGGGGTTGAATGAATGACCCCCATTCGTGCGCCTGCATTTCCCACTGAGTCCAGGCACACAGCCCATCCACGCGCAGTGCTTCGCTGCATCTCCTGCCTCCCGCTCCCCGGCCTTGTGAGCTGCTGGCTGGCTGTGCCGGTAACCTCGCCCCTTAGCCCGGGCCCGGGCCCCGGGAGTGTCAGAGTGTGTTTGTGGAGTTGACTTTTTGCCCACGTTCCACTCGGGATTTCAAGGGACTGCTAACGGGCTGATGCCAGGTTTAAGGACATGAAGGAGCGTGGCATCCTCAGAGACGCCTGACTTAACAGAGACCATGAAAACGTGCTTCCACTTCTCTTGTCTGACTGTGTTTCCAGCGTAGCCAGGCCAGCGATGGGCAGAGACCTGGTCCCTGTTTCATCACAGGTGACCAGCGTTCCACCTGCCCACCCCCCCCCCCCCCCCCCCCCGCCCCACACACCTGCCCTTCACCTGGTGACAAGACACACTCTCCGTAAGAGAACTCGCCCTGGTTTTCCTGGGTGCTCCCCCAGGCTCCCAGGGACATTTCGTTCCGGTGTCCTCCCCCATCTGAGCGAAAAGTGGCATTTTCTTGTTTGAAGGGCGCTGGCTGCTCCTCCTTTCCTCCTGTGATCGGAGGTGCGGAAACTTTGATGCCACGTGTAAGTGTACGGGGTCGGGGAGAGGGTGGGACAGGGGAGGGGAGAAGCAGGAAGGAGGAAGGCATCTTATAAAGGGCAAATCTGTCGTAGACACTTTGAACCGGAAGGGGTCAGTGGATGGACATGTTGTTCGAGACCCTCAGACTAGAGGCTTTTGTGGAAGGAAAGGTTCCCTCGGGAACCCAAATTCTCGTGTGGCTTTGCCAATGGATTAGCCACAGGACTGGGCTGTTTCCGCCTCGGGCATGCCCTCCTCCTGCTGTATGCCGCTCGCCATTGGCAAACTCTCGGTTTTCATTCGTCGTGTGCCCTCCGAGACAGCAGCCAGCCGCCCCAGAATCGACCAAAGCAAGGGGGAGCACCTTAAAGAGTCAAAGGCAGCTCCGTGTGGCCTTTGGCCAGTGATCCCACAGACCACACTTTCCAAGCCGGGAAACGGTTTGGCAAACATTGACTTGACAAACCTAAAATTATTAACTGGACGGGATCTGTGAAACCGGGACTAGCAAATCCAGGCTGTGTGCAGGTGCCCCTGGCTCCGGGCTGTGGGACATTAAGCCTCCCATAACCTCGGGGGACCTCTGGGGTGAGGAGGTAATGCCTGCCCCCTCTCTTCCCCGCCTCCTCCCCCCTCTCTAAACCCGACCTAAGGTCAAGTGAATGTGGGTCTGTGTCCCGCCCTCGGCACATGCAGAGGCTGCTCATTTGGGATGTTAATCCTTCAAATGAGCTCTCGAAGTGCATCTCGACCAAATGTCGCCCAGATGTGTGTGCGGTGGGGGTGGGGAACACATCAGCCTGTCATCCCTTGCTCAGGTCTGCAACCCCAAGGGAAGGGCCTGCTCCTTGACCCTGCCACAGGCAGTGCGGAGGGCAGTGAGGATGATGACAGTGGCTGCACAGGCCGGCACTGCCGCCACCTCTCCACACGTGTTGGCTCACTGATTGTCACACCGGGAGGCCGGCACAGGAGACAACAGGAACAGCACCTGGCACCGTGCTTCCCGCAGGACACTCAGCAGGCCGTCAGCATTGCTCAGAGGAACAGTCCTCCCTGCTCGCTCCCCACACCCATCCTTGTTTTGTTTGCTTATTTGGTTTTATCCTCCGGGGTAATCTTGGCCAAGAAACTTGGGGGTGGCTAAGTTCACACCAGTGGCAAGTTGAATTCTTGTTCTCTGTGTTGTGCTCTGAGAGGCCTCAACTCATCAAAGTCACGCGACGTTAGTCACACGAGCTGTCATCCCAGGGGTGAAAGGTCTGGATTTCTATTGCCCTCCCAGCGAGCCGCCCACCACCTCTAGCAGCTGCAGGAGAAGGTGCGAATTCTCTGCAGCTGGACGTTTCCCTTCAAGGAGCTCCATGGGCGTCACATGAAGGTAGCAAGTGGTGTGCTGGCAAACGCGCTCTCCCCTCCACCTAGTAAAGCTCTGATGGATAGCATTTGCCACTTCCTGTGGTATAAATACTCCCATTTCTGAATTGTTAACAGTTGCTCTCCCAGCATACCACCGCCTGGAGGGCTCATCTTGGACATTCATTGAGAGCCAACAGGCTACACGTTCCCCTCCAGGCTAAAGGGGACACTCCTGTTCCAACTGACCTGGATCCAAACATGATTAACCCTTTGCACTCACTTGCTTTTTTCTTTATTCTACTTGGGATTTAATTTTTTAAATACCCCAGATTTTACAAAGCGCGGCAGTAGAATAAAAAACTGGAGTTTCTTTTCATACAAACTTATTTATTTGGATTTTTTTATATTTCAAATTATTGATACATTCAAAGAGTAATTTTAATCTCGACATCCGAGTGCAAAAGGTTAAGGTCCAGGAGGGTTGCCAGATCTAGCAAATAAAAGTATAAGGTTCCTAGTTAACTTAGAACTTCAAATAAATAACTATTTTAATGTAAGTATGTCTCAAACAGTGCATGGTACATACTTCTACTAAAATAGCTTTTGCTGTGTACCTGACATTCAGATTTAACTGGCAGCCTTGTAGGTCTGGTGTTTTCTCTGGCGGCCCCAGCTCCTCAGACACATACTGGTGCCCAGGAAATGCTTGTGAGCTGGTGGCCGTGTGGGGAGCGTGGCAGTAGACTGGGACGTAGAAGCGTGTGTCTTCACTGTTCACTCTTAAACCTAGAAGAGTCACAGGCACATTTCCTGCTTCAGCTTTCCCTTGGCTTAGGGACTTTGAAAGCCAAAAGGCACTGGAAGACATTTCATCCAACATCTTTGATTTACAAATGAGGAAATTTAGGTCGAGGGAGGTGGCTGGCTCCTAGTAGGAGCACTGGGAACAAGAATTCCTGATTCATAATCCAGTGGCATCATCATTATTATTTTTTTATCCTACACACTTAGTGGTGAAAAGTAGACTCTGGGGTTCCAATTCTGGCTCCGACAGTTCCTGGCTCTGTGACCTTGGCCCTGTCTTCTCATCTTCCAAATGGGGAGTAAATGACTTAGTGCATGTGAAAAACTCAGAACAGTGTGGCCGGCACATAGTGACCACTCAATAAATCAATGCTGGCCTGTGCGCAGTCCCTAGAAAAAGCTCTTCCACCCTGGCGGTGTTCTCGGTGGTTAGCGCCTCGGGCTGCACCCCAAAGGGTAGCAGATTTGATTCCTGGTCAAGGGCACGTACTTCAGTTCAGGCTTGATCCCCAGCCCCAATCGGGGCACTTGTGGGAGGCAACCAATCAATGTTTCTCTCTCTCTCTCCCCCTTCCACTCTCTTTAAAAAAAAGAAAAAAAATCAATGGAAAAAATATCCTTGGGTGGGATTAACAGGAAGAAAAAGCTCTTCCTTGTTTCCCTGCAGCCCCTGGAATCTGCGCCCACACGCCAGGGTTCTCCTGACCTTGGCGTGGTGCTCATGCACCTGCATGGCCAGCCTCACTCTCCCTGGCTGTCAGCGCCTCCCCGTCCACCAGCGATCATCACCACCCCTGAAGCAGGAATCAGCTCCCCGCCCCCACCTGCAAGGCTCAAAGGAGCCACTGCATTTGAAATCCGGCACAGAAGAACCTGTTAATAGCAATGGAGACCCAGCCTTTACATTAAACCATAATCACACACTGCTCCGGCCCAAGTGGAAAGTCCTTCAAGGCCCCGATGATACCGCCAGCTTTCTTTCTCCCACAAGGAAGGTAGTAGGGATGGTGGAGACAGATGAGCCTGGGCCAGAGGCTGGAGAGAGCCCGCTCTGGAGCCATCATTGAGTAGCTGTGGGCTCAATGTCTCTGGGCTTCACTTTCCTTAAAAGGGACCTGATAATGCCCCATTGCCAAGGACTGGTGTGCACCACGCGCTTAGCCCCAAATTTGGGTACTGCCACGCACAGCGGTGGGACCTCGGGCAAAGTAATCTCCCCCTGCCTCAGTGTCTCCATCCCCTAAACGGGGGCAGGACCCCCGCCCGCGCTGGGGGATTAAAGGAACAGGCTTTGAAAAGCTCCTGGCACCGAGCAGGCATCCAGTAAGGTATCCTTATCATCTCATGCTACATGCTTGGCCAGCTTCTGTCAACATGTACTTCCCCTGGTAACCAGCATGGGAGGTGAGAAGAAAGTCCAATGAGCAGCTCCAGCAGAAAGAAACTCAGAAGTCAAACTCGTGCTTACTCCTCTCTAACACACCTGCAGCATTTAGCACCTGAGCCCCATGCACCTGAGAGGTAGAAGCGGTCTCGTTTGGGAGGAAGGTTGTTTTTGTTTCATTTTGCTTTATAAACAGAGACACTCCCTGATTTCTCTTCTGAAAGGCTGAGGAGGAAGCTGAGTCAGGTGGGGTGTGGTTAACATGCAATCGGTTGCCCTTCCCTCCCCGTGTGCTTGGCTTACCCAACTCATGGACACCGGTTTGCACATCAGCCACACTTACTATCCCATGTTATGCCCTTTTCTCTAATGGTGTGGAAAACAGCAGCGTTCTTCCGCAAGAGTGAGTAGGAAGAGCAAGGGCTTTGGGGGTCCCAGGCCTGGGCTGGCATTCCAGGCCCAGCACTTGGTAACTGAGACGGTGACCGGGCAGGTTAGGAGATGGCGCAGCCGGGCTGTCACCCGTGAAGTGGCGGTGGGGCGGTGGCGGATCACTGTGAGGCTTAGTGTTAATGGGTGTGAAGCCCGTGGAAAGCCCAGTGGAACGGAATCTGTCCCGGTGACGCCACATGCTCTTCCCTTTCAGGACAATATCCCGGGTCCTGGGTCCTACAACATCACTCACCAATCTCCAGTGTTCAACAGCGCCTCGCTGTCCACGAGAGGGACGTGCACATTTCCCTCGAGGGTAAGAGCCCCTTCTCCTGGGTGTGAGCACCAACTGATCCATCATTTCCTTCACTCGTTGCATAATCATGTATTGGACATCTGGTCCCTTCTCTCCAAAGGCCCGTGGTTCTAATTAGGAGAGTAACTGCCTCCTCCAAGTTCATGCAGGTAAATTGGAGTCTGTGTCTTTAAACTCCACCTCCCCCCCCCCCCCAGCTACACATTTCCAGAATGGAGAGAGAAGCCAGAGGAATAATATTCAGAGCCTCATCACCCAAGACCAATTTTGTCATCATGGAGTAGACTAAGCAAATGTCTTCCTGAGATTTTTAGGCACACCAGGAAAAAATTATTCTACATCTCGCCCTAATACGCTGTTTCACACTGCGTAGTCTAATTGAGTTATTGACATTATTGAGAAAGCTGATGGGGCCAAAGTGAGAGCAGGCAGTGGGCCTGGAATTTAGCAACCTTCCTCCCCACCCTCTTTCTCTTCTTTGTAAGATGTGGCTCTTGATCTTTGTGGAGGGCTCTGACAGTCAAATATATAGGGTGTCTCCCAAAATGTATACCCAGACATTTTTTTCAATGGATCTTTCTTTCTTTTCAGATTTAACCCATTGGAATTAATAATTGTTCAAAGTGTGTATATATTTTTGGGACACCCCTTATATGAAGTGCAAATATCCCAGACCAGGCTTGGGTGAAGATAATTTTTATTTGAATATTTATAAATTGGCAAGAAAAAAATAGATGTAGCAAGGGCAAAGGGCCAAGCTAGGGTAAGGCTGAGGTAAGAAAGTAAAAAAGAGAGCAAACCCAAACTCTGGTATTAACAAAACCCATATGCCATCTGTCCCTTTAAAAGTTATAATAATCCTTTGCAAAAATGTATTATGATGCCTGACATTGGAACTGATTTTAAAAAGAATCACACAAAGAGACCATTTAAGACAACCTGAATACGGCCGCTTATTGGAATTCAAGTTTGGCAGAGCTGAGCCCTCAAGGAGCTCTCTGCCCGTCAGCAAAGAGGGGAGGTGGCCCATGCCTCCAGGGAGTTCACGGAACAGCCACGCCTCTGCCTTCTTTCCGCCCCGAGCCCTGCGAGTAAAAGAGACTCAAAAGCAATCGGCAGAAGGAGCGCCTTGCCTCACAATGCCCTGGCACGGGCAGCGAGACTTAAAACCTAATCCTGACTCAGCTGTGGGTTCCCGATGTGACCTCAAGCACGTCACCCTCCTGGGCTCCAGCTGCCTCATAAAGCGGAGACTCCCCGAGGCGCTGGGCACATGGACGTGGCAACCAGCGAGAAACCCTTTGAAACTGCAGAGCACAATAAACATGTGAAATGTTATGGTTGTTACCACCTGAGTCACACACACACAAGACTTCCTGCAACACCTAGGTTTTCTCTCGGCGGACTTCTTGGCCAGATCGTGGCAGTGCCCATTCTTACTCGGTGCCACGGAAGGAAGGGGCTGAATCAGAGCAGGCCACACGATCGATGGATCGATCGATGGATTCCGTGCGAGGCTCTACGTGCAGTAACTTCCCCGAGGACGAGGCTGCGCTGTCTGGAGGAGACGGGGCCCAAGCGAAGATTTGAGGATTATGGAATTGAGTCAGGCCTCTCAAATCTTTTAAGAAATTCAGGCCAAACCCAAAGCAGGGCAGACGATGTTGTTCAGGCTTCCTCTCCCCTCCTTGATGGATGTGAGGATTTATATTTACGTTTATAAGCAGTTAATTCCTATGTCCTTGGGCATGGGGCCTTCAGTGGTTGATGGAGATGTGTCAGGAAATTCCCCACATCTTCCTTGGTTTCTTTCGGAACTGGATGCGAATTCTGTCCCTTCACCTCAACTTCCACCGTTAGCACCCCCTCCATTTCCGGACTGAAGGTGCCGAGGGAGTTACAGGTGGCCCTCTTCAGAGAAATCTGGGCCTTCCCGGTGTGCCCAGGAGGAGGTGGCTGTGGGTGAGGCCGGCCCAAAGGCTCTGTGGGTCTACACGTTTGAGAAACTTCCTGATGACTATTGGCACAGCTACACCCAACCTTTTGAGAGGACCTGTCATCTCTCTAAGTCCAAATTATATAAGAGCTTCATTAGAGCCTTCCAAGTCTTTGTTCCAGAATTATTCACAGCAGATGAGGCAGGTGGGAGGAGACGTTGATGGCCATTCTACATTCGCACCGTGTCAGCAGTGGTTCGGAAAAGTTAGTGTGTGCTGGAGAGAGGTTCGTAAATGCCAGCGTGTGGCCAGACTGGAGACCACGGGCCTGGCAATTAGAAGGCGGCCAAGGGGTAGGGAGGCTGCGTGAGTCAGTGTCACTTCGGCTATCCTCTGAGATAAAGCCTATTATGATGCTTCTATTATGAAACATTGCCTCAAATTGGAAACTTTTAGCACAGTTTTCCCCCAAATGTACGTGAATAGGCTTTCTAGGCCAAAAAGGTTCTATGATCCAGTAAATTTGAGAAAGCCTGGACAGGTTTCTTTATTGTAGACAGTCTCAGAGCATTTACTCTGCCGAAGTGTATTATGGCTCCTCAAAATGGGGACATGGTCTGAGACTTCTCAAATGTATTTGACTCTGAGGCTCTCTCCCAGCTGCTGTCACCACCAGCACAGCCTTATCTTAGAGAACTGGTATGCCAAGGAGCACGCATTGGGAAATGGCTTCAGAAAAACATGCTTGCCCACTCGGTCAGGTGACTCGATTGGCACCACCGAGGAAGGTTTGACCTCACCACCCTTCTTCCGTGGAAGTTAAAAAGAAAGAGCAAAGGAGTGCCAAACCATTGGGCAGAGGAGATAGAGGGTCTCGATCCTTCCTGAACTAAAACCTCCCACAGTCACTCGTCAGCGGCTCCTCTTGTTATTGCTGTTCCTCCTCTGGACCCGCTCCTCTTCAGAACTGGGTGTCCGGTCTCTATCATGTAGTGGAGGCACCCAGCCTGGGTGCGAATGTTGGTTCCCCCACTTCACTAGCTGAGGAAGTTCAGTGTCCTCATGAGTAAGGTGAGGATAATCACAGTATCCACTACCCAGGGTTGCCGTGAGGATTAAATGTAAAAACCCATGAAACATGCTCGGTTAACCATTGCCCAAAATGCAAAGGCAACGTGAGCACAGGATGGAGAAGGCAGAGATGAGGCTCAGACGCGGCTTAGACTCTGAACAGCTGAGACTCTGCTCCTGGTGGCACATCTACCACGTACCACGGTGGCCCATAAGCCAGATGTTGAGAGCCATTGCCACCCAGCGTAGACTGAGGAGATGGGGGAGGCCCTGATGCCATCCCACCACTTCCCCCACCTTCTGTGTAGTGATTGATCCCTATCAAGCTGAGGAAAACTAGGGCAATGTTCCCAAGCGTTTAACCACAAAATACTGAGAAATATTTGGTTTTATCAGAGTCCAATACTTGCCATACTCTCCTGGGGTAAAGCGATGTTATCACCTAGTTTCTGTGGCTTTTGACCCTTTTCATTTGGCAAACACTGATTCTGTTTGTTTTCTTTTAAAAAAACACACAACACACTAAAAATAGTTTATCATGGCTTCCTGAAAGAAGCAGAATTGGTTCTGTTGAAACACAAAAATATTGTAGGGTTTTATGAAGTCAGTAATGAGTGGGGGGTAGGAGGTATGGGTGGACAGCAAGCTCTATGGAGCCTTGTATGTAGAAGACATTAGAAGCAAACTTGTTATTTAGGCAATTCAGATTACTTAACCTTAGAAATAAGACGTGTAAGTAGAAAGAAAGCCTGGGTTGGAGGGAAAAAGCCTAAAGTTTCCATCATATAAATAACCCAACAGCTGATGGTGAGTCAAGTGGCTTGAAACAGGATTGGGTGAAAATGCATTGATGGCAAAATTATTTATGCTAAGTCCCAAACCTCAGATGAGTAATTTGAGTTTACAGAAGTGAAAACAGGTCGGAACTTGTGTTTTCAAAGAGCGAATCCTCAAAGCCCAAGGTCAGTTTATTATTGTTACCTGCCAGAGCGTCACCTTTTATAAGACGCTTTTAGACCCACTGTGGGGCGCCATCTCTCTGACATCGTCCCGTGGAGCCACAGATTATGTGACCATGCTGATTCCTTTGGCTTTCTCCCCACAGCGTGACCGAATGGGCCCCATCGTCTCTAAATATCCCGCAGCAAATGCGTACACTCTGCCGTCATGTTTTGTTTCGAAGAAAGACTTCAGTAATACCTGTTCCAGCATGTTCCAGATGCCAAGCTTTGGAAAAGGCCTCAGATTTGAAACTCCTGCACCAAACCATTACAATGTAAGAATACTGCACGTGCTCACTAAATATATATTGAGTGGATGGTTTACTAAAATAAAAGGAAGGAAGGGGGCACTTTGGGAAATAGTACTTTAATGCAGTTGGTAAGCCAGTTAGCATTTGTTGGGTACCCAATGGGTACACGAGGCTGTGCAAGACTCTTACAAGGAATTTGCAGAAAACAGAGGACAATGGGGGCTACACGGAGACCAGCATGAGCAGTGGGAAGACCATTGCCCTGGAAAATGCTTAACTGTAGCCACTCCTATCATGTAAGCTTTCCGGGACAGTGTTCTCATCTCTAACAATGAGTATACACTGAGTGGCCAGATTATTATGATCTCTGAACGCATAATAATCTGGCCACTCAGTGTGTGTGTGTGTGTGTGTGTGTGTGTGTGTGTGTGTGTGTATCCTATCTCATAAAAGAGTAATATGCAAATTGACCATCACTCCAACACACAAGATGGCTGCCCCCATGTGGTCAAAGATGGCTGTCCCCATGTGGATACAAGATGGCTGCCACAAGATGGCCAGCAGGGGAGGGCAGTTGGGAGGGACCAGGCCTGCAAGGGAGGGCAGTTGGGGGTGATCAAGCCTGTAGGGAAGGGCAGTTAGGGGGGACCCAGGCCTGCAGGGGAGGGCAGTTGGGGGAACCAGGCCTGTAGGGGAGGGCAATTAGGGGTGACCAGGCCTTCAGGGGAGGGCAGTTAGGGGTGACCAGGCCTGCAGGGAAGGGCAGTTAGGGGCAATCAGGTTGGCAGGGGAGCATTTAGGCATCAATCAGTCTGGCAGAGCTGTGGTTAGGGGGTGATCAGGCTGGCAGGCAAAAGCGGTTAGGGGCAATCAGGAAGGCAGGCAGGCAAGCAGTTGGGAAGCCAGCAGTCCTGGATTGTGAGAGGGATGTCCGACTGTCCGTTTAGGCCCAATCTTACCGGGATAGGGCCTAAACGGGCAGTTGGACATCCCTCAAGGGATCCCAGATTGGAGAGGGTGTAGGCTGGACTGAGGGACATGCCCGCCCCCCGCGCCCCCCCCCCCCCCCCGTGCATGAATTTTGTGCACCAGTATATATATATGCTGGTGCATGGGTGGGGTCTGGCCATCCTGGCCAAGGAGAGGGGACATGGGCAGTTGGCCGGCCTGCCTGCTGGTCGAACGCCTGGTTGAGGGGACAATTTGCATATTAGCCTTTTATTATATAGGATATACACTGAGTGGCCAGATTATTATGTGTTCAGAGTTCATAATAATCTGGCCCCTCAGTGTATATTATTTGCCATTTTATCTGCAGATACTACTAATTTAATTTTTAGGTTCTTATAGGGAAAATACACTTCTATCTTTCCATATCAGAAAGTGGTGTTTTGTTTTTTTTAAGAGTAGTGCTCTGCCAATTCTGACCACTTCACAGTCACTGAGGCAGAATTCATGGTTAAGAAATGGAGTCAAGTTCAAATCTTGACTCTGCCACTTTCTAATCGTGTGGCTTTGGTCAAGTTCTATGGGGCCTTGTACCTTCACCTTCCAGGACGCAGTTTATTCATCTGTAAAATGGGGATACACATCTAACCTAGTTCATAGTGTTAATGCAAATATTAAATGGGGTAATCTATGCTGAGCGCTTAGCACAGCCCCTGGCAGGAGGACTCCACAGTCCGTAGGCATGGGTAGGCCTGTCTTTGGGGGAGACACACAACCTCTTGAGCCTCAGTTGTAAAATGAAAGTAATTACACTTGCCCTAGGGGGTTATTATAAGAAGCAAACGAGGCAGCGAATGTGGATACATAAGGCATTATACCAACCCAGGAGCTAGACAGTGGAAGTCCCTGAGAATGCGGCTGCCCAAAGCAAACCACCGGCAAAAACCAGCTGCGGTTTCTTTCCTGTTCTCTTCCTCCCGGAGCCCCTCCCTCCGGTGTTAGGATTACGCTGTGCACAGTACATGTGCATTTTCTACTTAACTACATCTTGGATTCCGCGTCCCCCCCTCCCCCCATGCCATACGCTAAATCAGCTCCATTCTCTTTGACCCGCCCGTAAAGCTGCTATTCTCCTAGTGTAACAGTGAAATCTTCCAGGGGCACACATTCAGCGGGCACAGAAATGCCCTCTTTTCAGTTGCCTTTCTGTCTGGGCGAGGAATGGAGCTGCCGTAGTGTTTTGTCTGCAGGTGGCTTTTCCCAGACCCGGAGAACAATGGCTGAGTCAACTGGCGAGGAGCAGAATGCGATAATCCTGTTAGCCACACTGCGCGCGGAGGTCTGCCCAGGCCTTTCTTCGCCTTTGCTCACCACGGTCCCCGCTCCTCCATTCGAATCCTTTCCCTCGATTCCGGGTTATTACTTCCTCTCCGGCAGCCTGGCTCCTCGCCCTGGGCCCAGTAATTAGCCTGCTCCATCTGATCTTTCTGTTTGCCGTCGCGGCAGGCAGTCTAGCCATGAGGACCCTGGGAAAAGCTAAATTCCTCCGCCTTTGTCAACACAAAATCAAAATGCCATCTGCATTTCTTGAGAAACATTTCTCGGACAAAGGAGTATCACAGAAAATCAAACCATCCTGGCCCCAGCAAATATTTTCAGTCATTCGGTAAATATTCCCAGCCTTCGCACGTACAGTTTTATGACATCTTTTATCGAGTGAATACAGGAGCCGGACCGCACATTGGCATTTAAAGTATGTGTGATGCACGTGTAGCATAAGCGTGATCTCCGGGATCTGTTTCCTTCTCTGTGACTTTTAGAGTTCCAAACACACTGGACACTCTCCAATGTGTATTGTGTGGGTGAACCAAAATTCTTAACTTCTGGTCAGTCCAGAAAAATCAAGGCAAGAGAGTGCTTACACACCTGATTATAATCTTAAAGTACCCGATCTCCTAGCATGCCCCAAACCCTGCGTTCACAGCGGGACTGCGCAGTAAGGAATCAGGTGGGGATGTGTAGGACTGAGTCTTCTGAAAAGAATAAAAACACCGGAAAAAGAATGGAAATAATTTGCATGTGTAGAGTTACATGGTTTTTTAAAAAACACTTTGCTATAGATGATTTCCATTGGCCTCCTGCCCCCCAGCCCCACCTCAACAACACTGGGTCAGGTAGAGCAGGGGTTATCTGAGCCGTCTTGCAGATGAGAAAACTCAAGTTCAGAGAAATTAAAGCACATGTGCAGATCACCTGCCCCGTATGTGATCACCTGTCCTGTGTGGGATCACCTGTCCTGTGCGGGATCACCTGCCCTGTGCGGGATCACCTGTCCTGTGCGGGATCACCTGCCCTGTGCGGGATCACCTGTCCTGTGTGGGATCACCTGCCCTGTGCAGACACTTGCTGGTGACCCTGAGCTCATAGCCGGTCCAGCTGGGTGATGGTGAAGGCACTCTCCGTGTGACCTTTTCCACTCACATCATTCATTTTCTGAGGAGGACAGTGTGACCCTCGTCCAGGCACAATGACAAAGACAGAGAGAAGGCAGGCACTGGGCACAGCGCGCTGTTTCTCTCCCCAGGCCTCCGTCTCTTACTGCAAGCAGAGAAACAACGTCTGTGCCCGAGCCGAGTTTCTGTCCAAAACCGAGAGAGGAGTGTTCACCATCCCTGGAAAAGGACCGGCACCAGGTAGGCAGCCGCCTTGCACTGGCCTTGACCGAAGGGGTCGTGTCCAGATCGGATCTGAGGGCACCCAGGCCTCCAGCGGCCGTCTCTGGAAGGAGTTAGGCTTTGGGAGGTGAGGGGTGGAGGCAGGTGTTGAACCAAGGGGAGAAGCGTGAGGAAGGGAGGAGCTGTCCTCCTTTCCGGGAAGAATGGCTGGTTCTGGACATGCCCCCAAAGCAGCCTTGCTGGTGGGGAAGTGGCTTCTCACCTCCCAAGTGTGTTCATTCCCACCCCCAGGCGCCCCCACAGGCCGCTGGGGCACACAGTACCCAGAGTGGATTGCTTTGCAGCCCTCACACATCTGTCCTCACAGGAGGCTCAGAGTGGGAGTGACTTGCCCAGTGTCACAGGGCAAGCCCAGAGCCCAGAGCCCAGAGGTGTCTGATGAGGAGACTGTTGCCTGTCATCCATTGTGACTTCTGAACTCGC
Source organism: Cnephaeus nilssonii (assembly GCF_951640355.1). Lineage (NCBI taxonomy): Eukaryota > Metazoa > Chordata > Mammalia > Chiroptera > Vespertilionidae > Cnephaeus > Cnephaeus nilssonii. Next base: position 88,834,546 of record NC_137078.1, read on the forward strand.
CAGGATTCAGGAACACACAGGGCTGGCCTGCGAGTGTTCTCCCCGTTGGGCTGGACGCTCTGTGCCCGAGCCCCTCCCCCACCTCCTCCCCGCCGGAACCGTTTGCAGGGAGCTCTCCCTCCATCAGACCTTCCCTGCGGGATCTGAAGACCCCCAGGGAGCCGCGGCCCCGCCCAGAGGAGGAGCAGGGTTTGCCTGGCGCTCAGGCCTGCTGGAGGGGGTGTGGATAAAATTGCAGTGCACTGTCGGATTTCAGCAAATGCAGATTAAAGTTGAGATTAGTTTGAAGCTGAATAACAAAATCAGCCCTAATTAGGAGGCTAAGCCCGGGCTAAAGCTCCCCGGCCTTGCATCATCCGAGGGCAAAGCCCCACCTTGTTTGTTTGTACAGAGAACAAAGCCGGCATCCCGGGGTTTGGCCAGAGGCCCCGCCAGTGGGCCCCGGGATGCGGGCACCCCTGCAGCCAGCATGTGCCACTCCCTCAGGAAGGTCTTATCGCCGAGAACAGGAGGGGGGAGGGGGCACCGGTGTCGGTTAAACTCCTACTGTGTGCCCCAGCTTTCCACAAAGCGGTGTGAGCTAATATTATTATTTCCCCCATTTTACAGATGGAAATGATACTTAGAAAGCAGGTGACTCGCCCAGGGTCCCAGTGGATTTTAACCCAGGCCTCTTGGGTTTGATGCCTGCCTGGTGCCTCAGACACCTCCCCCCTCCACTTGCCAGGGGCCTGGGACCTCTGCTTTGACCTCTCCCCTCTCGGAAGTAACACCATGGTTTCACTTCCCCCTCTGGGAGAACACCAGATGTGGAGCGGTGATTGGCATCTGCTGCTCTGCGTGCCCTTCCGTCAACGCCAGGCAAAATGCTCACCTGGACCTGTTTGCTGGCTGGATTTCCTCCAGTTTAGATGTACCAGCCACATCACCACGTCCACCTCTATTTTTTCTTGTCTTTTAGAGCACGGGGAAAGGCCTGTGTTAAAGTGTCGCTTGCAAACATGGGTCACAGAATCGGATCTGCCGGAGCCCCGCCTCGGGCAGCAGAGCCCAGCCGCGCCCGGGGAACCAGTGCTAACGGGGCTCTCGGGCTCTCGGGGCCACGGGGCCACGGGAACATGCGTGCCTTTCTCCTTACTTCTGCTTCTCAGCATTTTATCACCAAGCATCGCTTTAACCCTTTCCGGTAGCAGTAAATGAGAGAGAGAAGGAAGCAGAAAGACAACGAGAGATATAGACACAGGCTGCTAGCTGGACGTCTGCCTTTAAAGAAAAAATTTAACCCTATGCTGGGAACACTCTTCAAGTTATTAAAAACCCTCCCAGAGCCTCATTTTTAAGCAGATGTAGAGTAGGCCATCGTGTGGTGGTACCATGCGTGAAGGGACAGATGCCCTCTCACTGGAAATGGAGGTGGTTTTGAGCTGATCACTAATGTAAACACAGTGGCCGCGAGCACCCTTGTAGTTCACAACTTGTGTGCAATCAAGATTGTTCCCTCATGTAAATCGCTGAAAGTGAAATCGCTAAGCCAGAGGCATGTAAATAGTTAGGGGTTTCGCCACTTGTGATCGAATTGCCCTTCAGCACAGGGATCACGAGGCACCTTGCCCTGGCCGGCACCCGGGCACGACCGTTTAAGGAAAATCTTGCTAATCAAGTAATAATGTTGTTTTCAGTACTTTTTGCAAGGGAAAAGTACATTTTCTTGAAACAAAGCCAACTTTACAATGTTTAGGAAATTTGGACTATTTTTCCCACCCAGAATGCCACCCCTCATAGAATTACCCCCCTTGCCTGGGGTGCCGCCTATTTGTATTCAGATTTATCCATTTGTACCTGGATGCCATCACAGGGCATAGACTTCCAGGCTTGGCCTTGCTTATTCACTCACCTTTATTTTCGGAAACACGGCCAGGTGGCCTCATGGTCTTCACTGTAGTGACTGCTGTGATGTACATCATATGCTCAGAGCTTTTCCATCTGTTGAATCATTTTCTTAATTTCGGAGTATTGGGGAGCCTGGGTGTGCAGACGTCCTCAACGCTTTTGCCTAGTGCTGCTGCTCGTACTCCCAACGCCTGCACCCACTGGCAGGGCACCCACAAGCTAGGACGAGACTGTTTCCTCCTCCCCCAGCTCAGAGCATCCTGCTCTTCCTGGCAGCTTTGTGCACAGTCACATTGACTTTGTTCTGTCACCGTTTCTTGAGATGGGGCATGGTGGGAAAGCAGGGGCTTTGGAGACCGGTGGCCTGGGCCCATAATAGGTGTTCAGTAAGTATTTGTTAATTGCAAAGTAGTTACGAAACAACTACTCTGTGCCAGGAACCTAATATGTTATTCCACTACTACAACCACTCCGTCGTTGGAAGAATTCTCCTTCTTACTTTATCCAGGAGGGAGCAGCTGGGCTTAGTCCCTGGTTAGATGGGTGTCTTCGGGCAAATGGTTTAATATCTCTGAGCCTCAGATTCTTCGTGTTTAGCATGGAGGGGATAGTACCCACATTGCTGGGCTGCGGGAGGATTACATGGGCTAAGTATGTGATGCATGTGGCCCGTGTTGGCTAAAGGTGAGGATTGTTTTCAGCCCCTTCAGGCAGCCCTGGCATTGGACCGTCTTGGAGTGATATCGCCTTACAGTCATTAATGTGTTCTTAGGCGGGAGGTATGGCTCTTTATTTATGTGAGAAGTGTTTCTTATTCTGTTCTAAAAATTTCTTTCTGTTTAGGGCATTATGATATCAACGAATCCCTTGTGAAGCAGTCGCCAACGACATTAGTGTCCTGTTTTAAATCAAAAACTGACCGTGGATTAAAACTGACATCAACCGTGCCGGGACCCGGTTATTACAACCCACACGATCACATCAAAATTCCGAAAAAGGCACTTATCCCGTGAGTCCTGCTGATCCCGACCTTTCTTTTGAAAGGCGGTTCTGGGAAGGACCCCAACATGGGCAGGAAAGGGAGGGGTGCCACGGCTTGTCAGACGCTGTGCCAGGTCGCTGTCCTTGTTGATTCATAGTAGGTGCTCAATAAGTGTGTGTTGCATACATAATACGTATTGAGCAACTACTCGGTACCAGGAACTTAACATCATGCCCAAGTATCATAACAATCCTGTTGTAAGAATTACTCTTCCTGGAGGAGGGAGCTGGGCTTCAGGGAGACTGAGAGATTTGCCTAAGTCCACAGGCTAACGAGGTGCTGCTGGGAATCAGGCCCGAACTGCCTGGCTCTTTCCATATTCCCCACGATGCCGTGCTCTCCCGGGCTGACCGTCCTATTTCACAACATAAACCTCCACCGGGGGGCAGGGTGGCAGGCATGCGAAGCAGTGGAGCTCGAATAGTTTTGTGCTGATTGGTGAGCAGCCCGGACCCTGGAGTTGGCCGGACCTGCTGGACTGAAACTTCAGCTCTGCTTTCCTGCTCGGTGACCTTGGGCACTGCACCCTCCCCTCTGAGCCCCCATGCCCTCATCTGTAAAGTGGGGGGTAATTCATGCCTCACAGTGTTGTTTGCTGATTTAGAAATATAGATTTGGCATATGGATGGCAGATGCAAATGGTGACTTACTATTAACACAAATTTAAAAAGTAAAGACAGGTACTTGGTGTTACTTTCACCGAAGAGACTAAAAGACTCTGAGGGCTTATGACCTTTCAGTCGGTTCTAGAACTTCTAAAACTAACTGAGTTAAGGTCAGTGCCATCTAAGACCGCAGCCCTGCACAGTCTTCTCCAGGCAGGACTGGCAGCTGGGAGGGCTGACCAGGGGCTGGGACCGAGCCTATAGGACCTGGGCACCTCTGAACAGGCGACTGGGCTCGTAGCCACAGCAGGTCAGAAGTCTGGGCACCCCAGGGAGGCTGACAACGATGGGCATGGTTCAGGGCAAGGACAGAGGGGAGCTGGGAGCCCAGCACGACATGAACCTGACGAGTGCAGCGTAGGATCCAGAGAAGGGACTCGGACCTCAGGGGGAGCCCGCAGGACAAGCTGCGTCTGCCCTCTGGTCCCTGGGGACTCAGACCTCGGGGGGGAGCCCACAGGACAAGCTGCGTCTGCCCTCTGGTCCCTGGGGACTCGGACCTCGGGGGGAGCCCTCTGGTCCCTGGTTCTGCAGCTTGACCCTTCACAGGCTCCCGGGCTCAGGACCAGGCTCTCTCCAAACATCAGGGACTTCCTGCCTCAGGTTGGCTTAGGCACCACGCACACCACCTCCCCGCTACTCTGGCAGCGAATACAGTGGGAAAGAGGATGGCTGTGCAGTTAGACCTGAGTCTGAGTCCTGACTCAGTCCCCTGCAGACACTTCTCTCTGAGCAGTTTCCACGTTGTTAGGCAGAAATAAGAACCTTATCTTTTAGGGGTTCTGTCAGGATTAGATGAGAAAGTGCTTGAAAACAGCTGTTACTATCATAGCTGCGATTACCCTGTACCCTACAGGCATCCTATATAATAAAACCCAAATATGCAAATCGACCGAACGGCAGAATGACCAGTCGCTATGACGTGCACCAGCTACCAGGGGGCAGACGCTTAACGCAGGAGCTGCCCTCTGGTGGTCAGTGCGCTCCCACAGGGGGAGCACCCGCTCAGCCAGAAGCCGGGCTCACAGCTGGTGAGCGCAGTGGCGGTGGCTGGAGCCTCTCCAGCCTCTGCAGCAGCGCTAAGAACCCTCGGGGATCCCGGACTGCCAGAGGGCATAGGCTGGGCTGAGGCACTCCCGCCCCAGTGCACGAATGTCGTGCACCGGGCCTCTAGTATTAGGATATATGAGCAGCTGGTGTTTGGCATGGCCGCTCAATCCCCCAGCCCGTATCTGGAAGCTTGGTCAGGAAATGGGGAAAGGAGAGTGGAGAATGCTCCATGTTTAACCGCTTTCCCCAGAGAAGTGTCACTTGGCTGGGCTTAAAACGAGATGAGCAGTTTGGAATAATCTCATTAAATGGCCTTGGCATCTGCCAGCCCACAGGCCCTGGAGGCTTCTGGGCCTTGTGGAGGCTGTGGAGCTGCTCAGGTGAACAGAACACCATACCCCCCAGCCAGGCTCACCGGGAGCAACGCCGGGCCAGGCAGGGGCGAGGCGGCAGAATGCCGGTCGGTGGCCACACACAGCCGTCTCTCCAGCGGGGCCATGCACTGGTGCTGGCGTGTCTGGGGGTGTCTGGGGCGCACTGGCTCTCCGTGATGCTTTGTGAATAATGGATCCGTGGTTAATAAGCCTCGGAAACACGACCTATAAACCCTCTGCCCCGGGAGCATCGCAGGGAGCGTGGGCTTATTAAAGGCTCTGAGAAGGCCTGCACAAAGGCTCCTATTAAGCCCAGTGTCTCTTAAATTCAGGCTTACCTGGGCGAGTAGATGGCGTCCCAGCCTCTGTGGCAGGACATGTGTGTTCACTGGCTCTGGGGTCGGGCTGCTCTCAGCACCTCTCTGGCCTGCGTTTCTCTCTGTGTGAAAAGAGGGGAGGTCTTTCATTCCTGACGCTCCGTGAGCCCAGGAGAGCACAGAGGGGGCAGCAAACACGGGGCCAGCCGGGACCCACAAAGGAGGTCCAACAAACAGATTTGTAATTGACGTGGAAAGGATGGAGCTGAGAAATCTGTGATTTCACTTAAAAGACGAGATGATAAAACGGAAGCGTGCTTTGGTTATTCTAAAAACAGATCCATCCGTTTACGTTAATGATGAAGGAATGATGTAAGATGAAGAAAGATACAGGCTCCCCTGTGTCCCGGAGGGAAGAGGGACAGGAGGGCCTGGGCGCCCGTGTTCCGGGACTCAGGCCCCTGAGAAGGTCTGTGCAGTTTTCTGTCACGTGCACGGAACACACGTGTGACCGAGTGTCTTGGGTTGGAAGGGCTTGGATCCCCGTTTGGGGGAGGGTCCAATTTGCAAAATGATATGTAGGTTCTGCTCTTTTCAGGGTGTGGGGGGAACTGGGGGGGATGTTAGTCCCATGTTACCGACCAGCAGGAGTGGCGCCCGGAGTGGTGAGAGGGTGGCGATGTGACAGGCGCTCAGAGCCGCAGGGGCTGAGCCTGTGGCGTCTCCTGGGAGACTGTGGCAGAGAGGGATATGCACAGGCTGGCCGTCACCCCCAAACTCCTGCCTTCCTCACTCACCGGCCCGAGAACCTGGAAGGAGGGGTACTGAACTCCCGGGAAATCCAAATCCATCCTCTGTGAATTGGAACTAACGCTTGTAAGGTGCTGGCAAGAATAATGTAAGCTAACCCACAGAGCTCACCAGGTTCGGCGCACCGTAAGCTTGCATACATGTTGAAGAGGATCCTCTACACTCAACTGGTATTACTTTTTAAAAAATTTAATATAGTTTTATTGATTTCAGAGAGGAAGGGAGAGGGAGAGAGATAGGAACATCAATGAGGAGAGGGAATCATTGATCAGCTGCCTCCTGCTCACCCCACACTGGGGATCCAGTCAGAAACCCTGGCATGTGCCCTGACCGGGAATTGAACTGTGACCTCCTGGTTCATAGGCCGCCACTCAACCACTGAGCCACACCGGCTGGCTGGTCTCCGTGTCTTGAGTGGCCCCTGAAGGGCGGATGCTGTGCGAGGGCTGGTGGGTTGTTTGCGGCCAGTTCTGGGCTCCTTGTTGAAGAACAGGCGACAGGGGGCCCCTGCTCTGGCCACTTTGCTGACTCAGCAGCTCAGAGGCCTCACCAGCTCCCAGGGGGCTGCAGAGCGAAGGGCCTGCCAAGCGTTGGTCACGGTGATGACTCACTGGGTCAGGGTGGGTCGGGCTTTTGGAGAGAAACCGTTTCTCCCAGCTCAGCCTTCCAGGAGGTGAAACTCCCTCTGACGTCTTTCTAACCCTGGGTCTCCTTCTGGGAGCCCTAAGCCACTGTCACAGCTGGGCCCGGAGAATCAAGCCCCTGGCCCCCCTTCAATGTGGGCGATTAGGAGGGACCCACCTAAAGTCCCCCTGGGGTTTCCAATTAGATATGGGGCGCTCCTTCCCCAACGCTGTAATCTGTCACCTGCTACCTGCCAGACAGATACTGCATTCCAGCCCAGGGGCATGGCTGCCCTGTAATGAGGAGAAAAATTGCCCCTTTATCCCTCCAGACCCTGGGAACCCCCGAGGCAGAGTCTGTGCTGGGAGTGTCCCCGGGGTCTCCATGCCGCCCCCAGTGACCTGCTGAGCCCTCTGACACATTCATTATTCTCAGCGATTTGCAAACAGCTCACGTTGGAAGCTGCAAACACACTTAATCCAGCTGTGGCCAACTCAGAGCTTTGATAGATGTTTTCTTTCCACGGGGCAGGACCAGGGTGGCTTTTATAACTGAGCCATGAGGCTCATAAAAGCCGGTCACAAAGCTCTGAGGGCTGCCCCGGGTTTGATCCAGCCTGACCTTTGTGATGGGCCCAGCCCCGCCGCCACACGGGGCGGGGGGGGGGGGGGGGGGGGGGGGGAGGAGCAGCCCTGGCCGATGATAAATCTGTCTGGGGGTGGGGAGGAGGGGGGGTCCAGATGTCTGGGCTCCCCCACTTGCTCCAGCCCCTCTGCTTTTCTCTGCTGTTCAGCAAATGTCCCAGAAATAGGGACAGGGCCTCAAAGATGAGTCAGACACAACCCTCTCCCTTAAGAGCTAGTCAAGCGAGGGGCATAGAAACAGCGAGATCTGTGCAGAGGAAAGAATGGCTAGAATGTGTGGAGGGGCCGGCTACACTGATATTATCTGGGGCCACGCTTCCAGCTCTCCTACAGGTCGGCACTGTATGTAGACTTAACAGGCCAAGTGCAGACTCACCAAGGTGCTGGAGCAGGGCGCGAACCCAGGCTCCCCGAGGGAGGGTGGGGCGGTGGGGAGGAGAGAGGCTGCGGCCTGCGAATTCCCCCGCAGGAGCAGAGAAGTGAAGGCGGAAGCAGAGTTTGCAGGGGAAGGCTGAAGGAACAGCAGGGGCAAAGCACAGAGTTGCTGAACACTGTGGTGTTGGGTGTTTCCAGAAGGCATCACGGGAGCGGAGGGCACAGGAGGTTGGGCTGCGCTGAGCCACGCATGGAAGCTTTCCTTTAGCGTCTCATCGGGGTCTGGGAGGGCGGGTGGTCAGAAACAACCAGAAACCCAGAAACCACAGGCGGATTGAGGTAGGAAGGCAGGCAAGGTGGCTCACCCTTGGTCTCCTTGCGCCCCAGTTCCTGTCACGAGGGGCTGCAGCCTTTGCCCCTGCTGTTTCGCTGCTGGAAATGCCCCCTTGCCCTTGCCCACCTTTCCTACCTGAGAATTCCTGCGCACCTTTCGGGGCAAATGCTGGCCCTTCGAGGGTAGATTTCTGTCTGTCTGTCTGTCTGTCTGTCTATCTATCATCTATCATCTTTATCTCTTTTTCTCTCTGCTATCTATCTATCTATCTATCTATCTATCTATCTATCTATCCATGTATCTATCATCGTTATCTATCTCTCTCTCTGCACTCTCAATGTAGTTTTTATCTCTAGTTTAATATTTAATATTTTAAAAAAATAATGCAAGTAAAGCACTAGCTAGTTTTCATAACAACCTGGGTGGCGGTATTATCACCCTTCCTTTTACAGAAGCAGGAACAGGCCTGGGAGGCAGAGACTTGAAGGACACACAGCTAGTGACTGGGGGCGCCTGAGTGCAAAGCGGGCCTGCCTTCAGCTGCCACCAGCGTGATTGCCACTGCAGTGGACTGCCAAGCTCTCAGGGGTGTGCAGGGCCTGCGTCTTAGCACAGAGGAGCCTGGACGCCCCAGGATGCCTGCTCAGAGCCTCACACATGGCCGACACTCTCCGCAGACCCAGAGCTGAGTTGGCAGGGCCGAGCCTCTCCTGGGCATGCTGCTGGCGTGGAGGGCAAGGGACCTCTCTGACCAATTTTCTTCTTTTTCTTTTTCTTTTTTTTCTGACCATTTTCACCAAGAATGCTGACCAGACCCCGACCCTGCCTGCTCAGCCTCCTGCAGGTGTCCCTGGTTGGGAAAGTAGGCACCTCACGGTGTCTCAAAGAATCGGGCTTGGGGGAGACTCAGACAATGGGGTGACCTCATACAGTGGTTGGCTCATTTCAGACCTAATGTCCAGGAATCAAGCCTGTTTCTCAGCTATGTCAATCACACACTCATCTAATTTCTGGGAGTTCTTTGAAGAGGTGACCCAAGCCAGAACAAGGAGCAGCCAGCTTCTGTTTATAAGGGGAGAGTTGGCTGATCACACACTATAACCAGTTCTCCCATGCCAGCTGGAGGGGGTAAAGGAGGCAATGTTTCCCCCCCTTTTCCTATGGCACCTTTGTTCTAAACATAAGCATCAAAGCCAGCTGTTGGAGCCTCAGGAAGATTTGCTGTGGCTTTTAACGACCGCCCCTCTCTCCCGGCAGTGGGAGTGTCCACCCTCTGGGTGACTCTGTGAGGGAGGGCTCTCTTTCCTGAGGCTCGGCTGCTCCTCTGAGACTGAGCAGCCGGGCAGAGTGCTGGAGGAATCACAATAGCGATGACTCGTTTTATTGAGCACTTACTGTGTGCTGGCACTACGTTAGGTGCCTTTTCTCCACTCATCAAGTCCTGTAGAAAGAGTGGGTGCTGTTGCACCTTGCCACAGGTGGACAGGCTAGGGGACTTGTCTGAGTCTCGCTGCCAGGGAGTCACTCAGTTCTGTGTGACCCTCAGACTCAAAAATTCCCCGATGCCTTCCCCCGATGATTAGGCACCGGAGACTTGGGTCTTGGGCCGCATTATCCCTGACGTGCTTTGCACTCTGGGGGATTAGTTTTCTCTGGGCACCGATTTCTTTAGCAAAATAAGGAAGTTGGCTAAGACGCTCTAGGTCCCCACCTGCGCTCTGAGTTTAAGAATGCCTCTGTTCCAGCAGTTGCTGGCCACAGGGCGGCAGTCTCCGTGGCCAGGATCCCAGTTCCCTCCTCTGTTCCCCTGGGCTGGCTTCAAGCTGGGTGAGTCCCTGTGGCTGTTCACTGCTCCGAGAACTCCTCTTCCCTGTCGGTGAGAGACCCGGGGAGAAGCCTCGGTGTGAGGCGGGAGCAGGCAGCCCTTCTACTGAATGGCTGGGAGAGGAGAGGAGTGTGATTCCCATAGCAATCCCAGAATTCCCTGGGCAGCCCAGCGGACCCTCTTTGAATCAAGGGTTGATGGAATGTCACAGCTGGAAGGGACCTCAGAGGTCATCATATCCCACCCCCCTCGTTTTACAGATGGGGAGACTGAGGCACAGAGTATATTCGTGTCAGAGCTAGGGCCTAAGTACAGGTTCCACTTCTCTTTCATTCATTCTCTCAACACCAGGCATGAAAGATGAAAGGCTCCCCTCTCTGAAGGAGGGGGAGACAGACCTGAAAACAGACCATGGCAATGGAAGGGGTGTGCTATGCAGGGGTCCCTTAATTCCCAAGCCAGCATTTTTCTACTCCCATGTCCTGCCTCGACAGGAAGCTATGTGGTAGGGCTCTGGGGAGTCAACACCGAAATAGTCTCTAGAGATCTACTAGTCTTGGGATAGCAAACCCCTGGAAACCGGGATGCCTGTTTTTTTTCCCCTGGCCATGGCAGACATCACAAGTAGATCACAATGCTCTTCATAGAGCCAATGCGAAGCCTCCGTTCTTTACACTGAGCTCCAGCCAGGCATTGCCAATCGAGCAGGGTTGACAATGAGATCAATGCTGTCTGCTATTCCTGATCAGCTCAGTAACATCATTGCAACAACAGTGTGTACGGAGCTCTCCCGTGGTGCTGGGCTGTGTCTGTGTTTTCTGTACCATCTCACTGAGCCCTGACGACAGGCCTGCGCTGTGGGTACTATTATGATCGCCATCGTGCAGATGAGGAAACTGAGGCCCCGGGCCCCCAGCTCACAGCAGTGGATCCACAAGAAGAAATAGGTCTCCTGGCGCCATGCCCAGTCCACCTGCAACGGCTTGGTGCTGGGCAGGTCTTGGCTATGTCTAAAAACTACCATTTCCCCAATAGACTGCGCTAGTGACACCTTCCCATTTTGTCTTTTCTGAAGGAAACACCCCATCCTGAACTTCTCCACCCAGCCTCTGTCTCTGCCCCTGAAGCCGTCTCTCCCAGGCCCTGGGCAGTACGAGATTGTGGATTACGCGGGGCCCGCCAAGTATTTAATCTCCAGTGCATCGTTCGTGTCCAACACCAAGCGGTGGACAGCGGCGCCGACTCAACAAGGCCTGCCTGGCCCAGGTGAGAGGACTGTTTGAAATGACTGTAAAAACCAAATCCAGAATTGTTTGTCATTCCTGGGCCATCAAATGCCACTGATTTGTAGGTTGTTTGCCAAACAGGTTATTAGGGGTTAGAGTGGATTTAGAAGACTTTTCAGCTGACGCTTTCTGAGTATGAAAGTTTTTTTTGTTTTTGTTTTGTTTTTTAAAGTGAAAGGGCTCTCAGAGATGACCCAGGCCAGGGATTCATAACCACGGACCATGACCACCGAGAGGCTCAGAGACAGGCTCCAGGGGTCTGGGACTCTGTCTGCAGACATTCTCTTCTGGGCTGAGGGGCCATAGCTTTTGTCAGGTGGCCAACAAGTTCATGTTCTCACCAATGTCTTAATCACTGGCCGCGCTTGGCGGAGTCACTTCATGGACGGGGAGCCGGGAGAGCAAGGTGTCCGCAGGCCTCGGGAGTGAGGGGCAGCCGGAGCGCAGGTCGTCCCCGCTGCCTGGTTTGTCAGCCACGAACCGGGGACTGTTCACTGGGCAGCTCTGTAAGGCTAAGCCAGTGGTCGGCAAACTCATTAGTCCACAGAGCCCAATATCAGCAGTACAACGACTGAAATTTCTTTTGAGAGCCAAATTTTTTAAACTTAAACTTCTTCTAATGCCACTTCTTCAAAATAGACTCGCCCAGGCCATGGTATTTTGTGGAAGAGCCACACTCAAGGGGCCAAAGAGCCGCATGTGGCTCGCGAGCCACAGTTTGCCGACCACGGGGCTAAGCTATCTAGTTCCATTCCCTTCACAGGTGAGCTTAATCGGTGATACTCTGTGACTCGGGTACCTACCTGGGAGTTAATCGCACGAGGCACCTATTTGGAGCTGTTCACAGAGCCCCTTAGCTATTTACCTCCCCCTGACATGACAGACCTTTGGCACGGACAGGTGGGCACGGACAGGTGTGCTGGTGTGCAGGTGGGGTGGGCAGAGGAAGGCGGAGCTGAGGCGGCTGCCAGGCCTGTTAAATTCAGTCTTTCAAGGAGCATGGATGCTGCTCCCACCCTGGGGAGGAGGCAAAGAGTCTGGTGGGGAGACACCTTCCCCCTCCAAACTCACAGGTGAGTAGAATGGGAGGCAGACAGGACAGGGAGAAAGGCATTCGCATAGCCTTGGCCTTGGAGACGGAATCAAGCCAACAAGACGGCAGAGGTCTGACCTTCAGGTCGTCTAGTCAGTCCAGGCAGAGGTCATTTTGGTTGTGTGATGCTTCTGTAAGTGCCGAGCTCCGCTGGGCGGTCTCAGGAGGCCCGGGGGCCAGGGGAGACCATGGTCTGACCCTGTTGGGCCCAGACCCCTAAGAGCTTTGTGTCCGTGTCTTCTCTGCGCTGTGCATGGTGCGAGACACCTGGCACACGGGTCGGACAGTACCTCCTGGGCGTGAGCACATGCGAACATCTGCCTCCTGGGCCCCAGGGGTGCAGATGTGCCTGGACTGCCATGTGCCCCCATCAGCAGCTTCCCAGGCAACCAACAGAGGTCACCCACGGCCCCTCGTTAACCCGATCAGTGTCAGTGTGAGTTTCCCGTCCCCAAGCCCCTGTGGTTCCGGCTGCTGGTTTCCTGAAGAACCTGCAGGGTCATGGCTTTCGCTTTTCTGGAAATTTCTGAAATCAATCAAAACAAAACCCCGTCAAGCTGACACCTTGCTTCTTTAAGAGTATCGCTTTACTCAGTCTTCCCCCCCCGCCCCAAATTTCATAGGAAGGCTGTAAGTTTTGCTTTGTCAACGAAGTGAAAAGGGGCTAAAGAAGGTGGGAAACCAGAGTTTGAGTCCTACCGCGGCCAGTTAAGAACCAGATAACCTTGGGCCGTCCCCTCCTCTGGCTGCCTCCCCACACGGATGGTGCAGGGGCTGGGACAGGGGTCCCACTGGCCTTGCCAGCTCTGACGTAGAACGAAAGAGACTCCTGCAAGTGGCCTTCTCCGTCTTCACGCTGCCCCTCTCTCCTCACAGCCACCTACAAGCCGGAGCTCCCTGGGAAGCAGTCCTTCCTCTACAACGAGGGCAGCAGGTGGATCCCGGTGTTGTAGCGACCTCACAGGCACGGCAATGCCCGGCCCCCAGCGGCCCCACGTGGGGCAGCTCCGCCACCTGGCTCCGTTGTTGCGGCATTTGTCCTGGTCTCGAGCTGCCTCCTGGAGATTGGGCCTCCCAGCCCTCTGACCCCGTGGTTTCCTGAGAAGAGGAGGAGAGGACAGAGCCTCCCCGGTTCCTTGGCCAGGCACCTGTCCAGGCTGCTGTCTGCACCCTGCCCTCAGACGCAAGGGGCTCCTGACGCTCGGGCTCCAGGGAGAAGGTAGAGGAGGGCAGCTCCCTGCCTAGCAGCCTGGTGCTGACCAGGGCTCTGGGGCCCACGTGCATCTGCAGCGGGGACAGCACAGCCTTCTGGCCTCGGCTTCCAGACCCTCCGGGTGTTCCCAGAGCTGGAAGGCTCAGAGGCGCTTGTAACAGACACGAAGGGGTTGCCTGGGCTCCTTGGCCCCCCAAGCCCTTGGATCTCACCTTCAGGAAGAGCGTGGCAGCCGTCACCCGGTCACCGTGCTCAGCACCCACCCCCAGGAGAGGCTGCCTCATGCTTCACTGGCTCCGTGTTCAACAGCACATGTGGGCGGGGCCCTGCGGGAGCCAGAGCCTGGAAACGGGTTCTGGGGGGCACGGGAGCCACGCAACACCCTGAGCCTGCAGGTTCTCACTCTCACCCGGCCTTTCCCCTTCCGGGGCTGGGCTCCCCAACCCCCCGCTCAAGTTGGACACTTAATGCATCTTTTCTGGCCTGTCATTTCCCCTCGGCAAGAGGAGAAGATTCCCAAAGAACCAGGAGAAGGTAGAAGTAGCCACACACGCCTCCTTCCCCAAATATTGGCATTCTCTTTCAGTTTCGTGAGTGGAACTCTCCCGGGCAGCCTGCCCTCCCCACAGCGAGGACAAGGCTCTCACTTCCCTTTCGCGCCCTCCTTTGACTTTGCTCTGGAAATGCTACATCCTGGGCCTCCATGTCAAAACTGGCTGCTGATTGGCTCTCCACTTAGGGAGGGGTTGGAAGGATGGAATAACATCCAATTAAATTGAAATCTTGCATCTCACCAAAGCTGGCCTCTATGTGACCTCTGATTCCCGCACGCGCCCATTGCTTTGGGAGACGTTGGAGGTGGCGGGAGCTCGGTGCGGGAGCCTGGTGCTCCCATCCTCGCAGGCCCTTCTCCTCGAAGAGTTGGATCAGAATTTGCGGGCTCGCGATCAAGCACTTCCAGGGCTGGGTGGGCAATGCATGGAGCAAAACAGGTGATGCCGGGGTGGGGTCAGGGGTCTGGGAGCAGAGGCTGCTGCCTACCTAACGGGGCAGCCAACTCGGGTCCAGCAAACTGTCGCCAGATCTGCAGGTCTCTCAACAGAATCTGGGAAATACTTAAAATGTGCAGTGTCTTGATTTGAGATGTTTGCAACCGTGTTTCAATGTAAAGTTTTTTGTTCAGGCCAAAGGAAACTCTTCAGCAAACCATTGGTTGTCCCTTGGGAGCTAGACGTTCTGGAAGACGCTTTCAAAGTGACGCTTAGAGCTGTACTTTTCTTTCACCCCAGACTCTTGACAATGAGGCCAGACCCCAAGGCCTTGGTTCTTGGCCCCTCTGACCTGGGGGATCTTAGCAGGCCATTGGGCTGGTAGGAGCAGGCTCCAGGGAAAATGACTTAGACAAGAGCACAGGGCAGAGTTGGCACGAGAACTCCTAGCCTTGGGCTCTGCCCACTGACCCCAGCTACGAGGTCCTCGGCAAGGTCATCCTGACCCTTCCAGGACTTCTACATGTCCAGTCAGTGCTCCCCAGGTCATAACATTCAGCTGTGGGACCACACAGGACAGAGAGCTGGGCGGGACGCCTCCGGGTGAGATGCCTGCTTTACTAGTGCCCAGCTCAGCACTGCCCTTCAAGTTGGGGCAAACACCCCCAGGACAGGAGCAGCCAGGCCGTGTCTACTCTCACCCTCTCCTCCTGGCAGACTTCCACAAAAGGAACAAGTGAGGCATTTGAAGTAATACATAGGCAGAATTTTATTACTAAATACTATATGAGTATACAAAATGCATAATTGAATAACAGCTAAAAAAATAGTCCAAGAAATGTGAAATACACATTTTTTGAAATGATAAAAATGTATCCGTGAAAATATAAAATGTTGCATATATATACAATATATACTTATATATTTATAACATAAATGAAAACTGTGAGTGAGAAATGTGTACAACAGTGAGCAGGGTGGTCGGTCATTTATGGAGCAGCCACTTGGTTGTGGCCGATCAGCTCTATTATTTACATCGGGCCCGGAGGAAGTCCATGAGAAAGAGGGTGCGTCCACCACGGTGTCTTTTAAAAGTCATTTGCACTGAAAATCAAGAGTGTTCGAGTTAACTGACCCAAGGGTGAGAGATCCTTGGTCTGAAGTCGATGGAACGACCAAGAATGGGAGCGGACAGCGGTCAGGTCGGCTTTGGGAGCGAGGCCCGCCTCCAGCACCGGGATAGGCAGCAGCTGCGGAGGAGGAACCAGTCTGCCGGGCATTAACCAAGACGGCACTGTCTGGCTGAGCAGGCACTGGCAGGCGCTCAGAGTAGATTCAAGCATGAGTGGGGGCTCGGGTCAGGACACCTCCCAGGTCCCTTCCTGGCCCTGACGTCGGTGGCTCGGGCCTCTTCCTTCTGGGAAGGTGTTCAAGTAACGGCACTGAGGCATGAGGAGAGGTTGTGTGCGGCATGGGGCCCCTGGCAGCTGGCTCCTGGCCTGGAGCTCACCCCCGGGTCCTCACAGCTCCTTAAGGGTGATCTGAATCTTGCCATCAAGCTCCCCCATGTCCAGCAGGAAGGCGACATGGTTGCTGTAATGCTGAATGATGTTGTTGTCCATGTTGACCAAGATTCTGGAAGAGAAGAGATGTGGCTAGACTGTGGGAGGCCCCTTGCTTTCAAGGCCTCTGGTGACAAGGAAGACAGTGATGGTTACTACATATCGGGGACCCCCAAAATTTCAAGCGTCTCACACTTTCTCTCTGACCCTCATAACAACCTGCAAGGTGGTGGTTCCCTGTCCCACTTTCAGGGGAGGGCACAATGCCCAAGTGGCCGAGCCACAACTCAAACCAGGCCTGCCAGTTACCATGCCCCTGTCTGTGCCAGGGTGCCTCTCTCAATACACGTGAGTGTGGGCACTTTTGAGCAACTAAAGGTAGATTTGGGGAAGACTCGGTGCTCCTTAGTCACCAGCCGGGCTGAGGACTCAGACACAGTGTGAGTTCAAGTGCAGGAGGCGTGGTGGGTGGACAGTGTGGAGACAGCGACGTGCCACTCAGATGTGCCTGCCTGAGCCCGAGGCGAGGGCCACACGAGCCCAGTCTAAGGCCCGTCCCCAGGAAGCTGACTCTCAGGGATGCACAATAGACTTGAGGCGCTTGGCCTTCTCTCTCCCCACAGGCTTTAGGCCAGGACCTGGGCCAACCTGAGGGGGAGAACGCCTCCGTGGCAGGGCCTCTGCAGGGGTCAAAGCCAGAGCATGTGCCACAGGGCGCCCGCTAGGAGCTGCTTCCCTGGGGAAGGACCAGGAAGAGGTGACCCGACCTGATCCTGCCAGGAACGGAAGCGAATATTTCACCCGTCCATTCATCCATCCATCAGTCCTTCCCACCATCATTTGCTGAGCCTTCCACATGCAGGGCCTTGCTCCAAACAAAAACAAGGGTCACATAGAGACCCTAGAGCCTGTCCTCCAGGAGTTTAGGATCTAGCATGGCCCCGGAGAACAACGCCTTGTAACCCTATTACTCTAGCTCATGATGGGGAAACTGAGGCTCAGAGGAGTAAAGTCATTTGCCTCAGGCCGCACAGGCAATAGATTGCCCAGCTGGGACTTGAATCCAGACTTTTGTCTCTCTTCACTGCATCTTTTAAAAAATATATATATTTTATTGATTTTAGAGAGGAAGGGAGAGGGAGAGACAGAAACATCAATGATCAGAGAGAATCATTGATTGGCTGCCTCCTACACGCCCCTTACTGGGGATCGAGCCCGCAATCCAGACATGTGCCCTTGGCCGGAATTGAACCTGGGACCCTTCAGTCTGCAGGCCGATGCTCTATCCATTGAGCCAAACCAGGTAGGGCTGCATCTTTTTGTTTTTTTAGAAAAAAAAACAAACAAAACACATCACCCCCCACCCCATAAATACAAATTAGAAAGTGGCATATATAAGTATAAGGCAGGCAAAATTCAGGACTGGGGAGAGTTCAAATGAGGGCAAGATTACTTTAGGAGGGGCAGGAGGGTGTGGTGAGAATCCCAGACCACGCTCCTGGCAGGCAGCTGCCTGCTTTCCTGAGGACCCCAGGGGAGGTGGTTGCCTTGTCCCCACTCCCCAGGGCGGAGGGACAATGGAGACAGCGGTGAGCGGAAGCCGACTGCCATCTCTGCAGCAACATCAAGCAGCTGCTGCTTTCGGAAGGAGGTCTGGGCTCAGGCTGGGGCCGGGTGCTGCCTGCCAGTGTCTGATTACAGGCTCCGGCTTCCTCACGTCAGCTGGTAGTTCCTTCACTTTACAGAGGGGTCTTTGGGGGCAGCGGGGAGGAGGGGGGAGGAAGGCAGAGGGGTGGCCCTCTGTCAGGCTGTGTTTGTGTCATACAGTGGCATTTACAGGGTGTGTCTGGGTGCCAGGCACTAAGTGCCTACGTGCACACACTGAAGATGCTTCCCTCCCGCGCCCAGGCAGGGCCTCCCAGGGGCCCAGGTGCACACCTGTGCACGAGGGAGCCCAGACAGGTCCAGGGACCCTTCCCCTCAGAGGTCAATGACCCCTGGGCCCTAGAAGCAGGGGTGTCAGGAACGTGTCCCAGAGCTGGGCCTCGTGTCACTTGCTAGTTCTAGCTGTCTTCTGTCCTGGTTCGCATGAAACCCCTGGCCAGCTGCCAGCAACAACAATGTATTCGTCTTTCAAGCACTCAGTGGTGCTTGTAAGGCTGATTGCATCTACCTTTGTCCAGAGGACTTTCGGGAGGGTTCTGTGAAAATAAACTAGGCCACTGATTAGAATTTCCGGCTCCTCAGACCAGAAGCGTCCGACTCTTAGGGAGGTGACGAACGAGCCTGGCCTCTCCCAAGAGGCTTTTTTGGGGCTCTTCTCATTGGGCATCAGAGGCAATCCTGGACCTGAGGTTTCCATGGTTGGGGGTGTGTATGGGTGTGGGTGCCTCTGAAAGGCTGCTGAGTGATGCCCTGGGCTGTGGGGCTGGCCTGGCCACAGCCTTCATTTGCTCACTGCTTAGCGGTTAGAGGAAAAAGCAGGAGGTAAGATCAAGTAGGGGGTGTATGCACAGCCTTTAGACAGGCCAGGCTTCCTTCTGCCATTTACTGACTCTGTGATCCTGGGACTACTCAGAACCTCAGGCTCCTCCTCTGTGGAAATAGAGATGATCACCCAAACTCAAAGGGCCAATGAGAGGATCCCTCGGAGTGATCGAGCCCAGCACCTGGCGTGTGCAACGTGCGCCACAAATGGAAGTCGTTACAATTATGGCTTAACTAGCTGGCTGGGCTTGAGGGAAAGACTTGCCACTCAGCCAGTGGGGCTAGGGGTTGGGGCAACCCCACACCCCAAATCACACACAAGGGCGCTCCCAGCCGCTCAGCCCAGCTCTGGTGGGTCGGTAGGGAGGCTGGCCGCAGGTGGGGCTGCAGCAGGGGGTGTGGGCACTGGCACGGAAAGGGGAAGTGGGGCTGGGCTTGTCCGGGCAAAGCAGAGCCTGCCCTCTGCTGTGAGCCCCAATTTGAAACCGAAACTTGAAAGAAAAAAAACCCTAGACACTCACACAACCAAAACCAAACGGATCCTTTCCCAGGGGCCGCCGAGCCGCACACCTTCCCCACCCCGCCCTTCCATGGGAAGCCGGGTGGAAACGGAGGAGGGAGGGGAGGCAGGGCTGGGCCTGCGAGGAAGGAGGCCACCCTGGGCCTGACTGGATGGGGCCTCAGCCGGAGCCCCAAACCTGCCTCGCTGCAGCTTCTGAAAAGGACAGGCCACAGACGCACAGGAGTCAATGCCTGCACACCTCCAGGGCGGCCAGGACGTGCGGCTGGAGTTAGACTGCGCGGGGCGGGAGGATCTGGTCGGAGGTGTGGGCAGTGGGGCAGGGAGGGTTTCCCAGAGCCTGGTGCTGGGTCCTCTGGGCAGGGAACGGCAATGGCGATTTTCACTGCCGGGGGTAGGGGGCTCGGCTGGGCTGGTGAAGTGACCCAGTTAACAGGCTGCAGCCCCAGCTCACGGACTCTGACCGGGGGACTGAAGCCTGGGAGGGCAGTGACCGCGTGGATCCCACACCAAGGATGTCCCGGGGAGAGAACACAGGGAGCTGTCGTCCCTAGCACGAATCCCAGGAGCCCAGGGGAGGTGACAGGCACTGCCTGACCCCTGGAGGGTAAAACTTTGCTCCCCGAAGCCTCCCGCAGACCTGAAGGTGGAGGAGCCTGAGGAGCATCCCTGGTGGGGCTCCCTCAAACCACACCCCATCACAGTTCCCTTTCCTGACGCATGGCCAGCCACTCCCTCTGGGCACTGACTCAGCAGGTAGCACTGCTGCTGGGCTCTCTGCCTCTGAGACTTTACTCTGCTGCTCCTGCCCCGGAACACGGCTGATCACTTCTGAGCCTCAGTTTCCCTACCTGTGAAGTGTGAGTAATGGCATCTACCTCACAGAGTGACTGTGAGGGGAAATGAGATAGGCTCAGCACACTCTCTGACACAAAGTAGTGAATGGCAGTCACTATTATCATCACTGCAATCAAGTGACTTGGTTATCCAGAGGTCTTGGGACTTGAACTTGAGTTTTCTGACACGTGGCCCTGCACTTCCCACAATCTCCCACTCCTGTCCTTCCCAATAGCCCTCACCGTCTGGTCTCTGCGGGTGGCCTTGGCCTGACTGGGGGCTCTCTACCCAAGCCCACATCCCCTAGTCCTCTCCACAAAGCCACGTACAAACACCACTCAGCACGGAGTAGCAGGCCCATGCTGGTCAGAGTGGACCTGCTGAGAGCTCCATGAGTCAACATTTTAGAAGGAATGGGGCAGTGTGGAGACGGGGAGGGAGAGCTGGCCTGGGCACTTACCCCCGCTTGCATTTCTTGTAGACTTTGTAAATGTTCTCTTCAGGAAGCCCATACTTCTCAGAGATCTGGAAGAGAACAGTAGGGGATTCATTGTCTGCTGCCCAAAGTGGATGTATCCCATTCTTTTATATCATGACTTTCAATTTCCTAGTTATAAAAGTGTTATACGTCCAGCCCTGGCTCAGTCCCATACACTGAAAGGTTGAGGATTCAAGTCCCAGTCAGGGCACATGCCTGGGTTGATCCCTGGCTGCGGCACAAGCAGCAGGCAACCGATGGATGCTTCTCTCTCTCTCAAATCAATCAATAAAAAAAACAAGACACACATCCTTAGGTGAGAATTTTTTAAAAAGCAATATATATCCAGATTGTGGAAAGATACAAAGAAGAACATTACAATCACCCATAATCCTGTTTCCCAGTGATAAACACCATTAATATCTGGGTATATTCCTTCCCATCAGGCCATGTAGATAGATATTTTTATATTCCACAGGTAGTTTTACTTATCCTTATATAGTATAAGCCTTCCCACATCATCACAAACTCCTGACAAACAGCATGGTTAGTGGCTGCAAAATATCCCAAAGGGCATCACCACGTCCCTCAACCCCTGCCGACGTCCCAATACGGATCGTCCCAGTGCTGAGGGCTCCCCTCCACCAGTGTGCAAACTACTCATTACAGAGCCCAGCTCGTAAGACAGCTGGAAGAATTAAATGAACTGGCCCACGTAAAACACACAGGACAGTTCCTGGTATGTACCAAATAAATGGCCAAGACTCAGTAACTGGTCATTGCTATTATTTTAGAAGTGGAGCAATAGGGATGCTCTTACCCTATTGTGTGTGTGTGTGTGTGTGGGGGGGGGGGGGCGTGTAACCCAGACATTTCCCCCTTCGAGCAGGAATTACTAATCCCATTTGATGGGTGTGGATGCTGAGCTGGAAGAAGGTAAGGCCTTTGCCCAAGGCCTAGCCTAGAACCCAGGTTTCCTCCCCATCACACCCCAGAGCACTGGAGCTTGTTCTACGGATGAGGAAACTGCAGCTCAGCGGCTGGTGAGCACTGTCTGCACTCACACAGCATTCAGCCATTTCTCCCAGAACTCCCGTTTCCTCGGGCAGACACAACGGTCCCAGCTCCACCACCCGGAGCTACAGAACTCTTACTTTGCTGAGCCCCAGATTCCCTGTTTGTAAAATGGGTGTGATAATGGGGGTACACAGCAGGGTTGTTCTGCACATGAATTGAGACGATGCTGTAAAGGGCCCTGGTGAGGGCTCAGTCAGTGTTGGAGGTTAGTGTTACTGACGGCCTTGAAGCGCAGGGAACCTCAGGCCAAGGGCTTCCGGTGGAGGTTGTCCTCACTGGGCCTTTTAGGATGAGGATCAGGTTCGGCTCTCCGTTATTCTCTGCTGTGACAGGGATCCCTCCAGGCAAGAAAAATTCCTAGACTATTTATCTTAATGGCGGTGTGACTGGAAGCTACCGCAGTGCCTCAAGTCAATGCAAGCTAGAACTTAGGAATTTTCTACCCATGAGTTGTACAAAGACGACATAGGCTGCTCCGTAGGTAATAAGCTCTCCATCCCTTAAGTATACCAGTCAAGACTGGGCACCCACTTGGCAATTACTGGGGGGAGAGCTCAAGCACTAGATGGGGAGCTGACCCTTTAAGGTTCTATCCAACCCAAAGATTGAGTCTACATTCAAAGGACATTTACTGGCCTTTTGGGAGCCCAACTTCCTGGGGCGGGTGCCAAGTAGGGTTGATGATATGTGAGGAGAACAGGAGAGCTTGGGCGAATCCCAGCTCTGTCACTGCGAGTAACTTTGGCAAGTTATCTGACCTCCTTCTGGGAGGCTGTTTCCTCACGGGGAATGAGGCGATAATAATAGTACCCACTTTTGAGGGTTGTTAAAAGAATATGGTGAGCTGGCAAATGCAGTATGCCTGGCACATAGTGGGTCTTCAAAAGGTGGACAATGTTATGATTTAATTTCTTTTTCTCTCCACAGCCCAAGATCTTGGAACCACGTGGCTTTTCTGAGTGGGCCGACCTTTAAGCACAGCTGGCCCTGGTGAGGCGGCTTGCGCAGTTGTGAGCTGAGCCACAAAGCTGCTGTGGGTTTTGTTCGGGCTGTTTCACCTGCTCTCTGGTGGTTTGGGGGTGGTGGTAGGGGAAGGTCTTGCCCAGACACACCTTCAGCTTCCCTGGCCAGCACTCCATCCTCCCCCCAACCTTCTCAGCCAACCACAAGCTACAGGAATGAGGCCCCCTGGGAAGGAAAAAAGTGTCTCTGGGGTCTGGCCTTTTGGGGTTTCATTCCCATTAAAATAGAAACAAGTTTGCAAAGCCAACAAAAAGCTCTGGCTTGTCTAACAGCAGCCATCAGATTAAGGAGGATTTATGGTGTGTGCGACTCCCAGGGTGGAGCCAGGGTTCTGGCTGCAAGATAACATCACAGAGGCTTAAATCTCCCCTCCCCCCCCCCCACACACACACACACAGCCGGCCCTCCCAAGTGGGTGGGACAGGTGGGCCACCACAGCACCAAGGCTCCAGCGCACTCCTTCCAGAGCCCGCCTTGGGCAGTCAGACTGTGGTCAGAGTGAAGACCTGTGGGCACAGGAGCACGAGAGGGGGTCTGGCCAGGCAGGCGGGGTCCACAGGCCTCTTACCGCATTCCTCAGCCCCTTCAGGTCCGGGGTCTTCAACATGAGGGCATCAAACACCTCCTCAGTCTCCCTCCGCACGTACAGCAGAACTGAGAAGCAAAGGGGCGGCTTTTAGTGCTGCGAGGAGGATAAATGAGCCGGGGATACTTAGGGGGTGGGGGCATCTTAAAAAATATCACTTCCTTTCTCAACATAAGATTGATTTCGGCAGAAAAAGACAACCCTTGCTGAGGGTCTGTACCCAGCTGGGAACCCCCCGGGCTCTGCGGGTCCCAGGCACTTGCTCAGACCCTGCTGATCTTGGCAGGTGTGAATCCCCGCTCTCCCACCTGCCAGCGATGGGGCCTGGTGGTTATTTTAACATTACTGAGTCTCATTTTATCCAAATGGAAATGGGTGGAACCAGCCCTATCTCACAGAGCTGCTGTGGGGATTAATAATTCTTGGAAACACCCAGTGCAGGGCAAGGCCCAAGTCAAGGTTGGGGAAGCTTTGGCTCTTGGCTGCTGGCTGGTGTCTTCCTGCTGGTCAGTCACAGGCCCCAGAGGTTCAGGCCTGTCCTTCTCTCCCAGGAAGTCACCGACTCAGAGTGTCCAAGCCAGAAAGCCAGCTACAGGAACCCACCCTGCTCCCACCTCCTCTAAAGTGAGGGGGATTTGCCCAACATAACCAGCCTGTCACCTTGACCAGCGCCCCAGGACACCCATGTCCAACACGGTCAGAGGCGGGGGGAGCCCTCCAGCTCCATGACTGTCTCTCTAAGCACCTTGGGTGCCCCTTGCCCCTCCCCCACCCCCAAGCCTTGGCCCAACCCCAGCTCTGAAGCGTGGAGCAGCCCCTCGCACTCTCTCTGCTGGGATGGGTGCTGTCCGGGCTGCCTGGGCCAGGATCAGGGATTGAGGCTTTGGGGGAGGCCTCAGGGGGAGCTGGGTGAGGTGGGCCCAAACAGCAAAGGGGCTGGGAGTGAGGCTACCTCTCTGCAGGTCGTCTTCCTTGGCCTGTTTGGAGGGCAGAGGCTCCAGCTCCTCAGCAAAGGGCAAGCAGGCACGCTTCAGAGGCAGCCTGTGGGGCGGCAGAGGGGGCTCATCAGGAACCCAGGAGGACCCGAGGCCAAAGGACCCCACTGATCCTGCAGGGCCTCAGAGGTGAAGGAGACCCCATGAAGGCAGGCAAAGCAGGGGAGCAGTGGTTAGGGTAGCATGTTCTGGAGCTGGACTGCCTGGGTTCAAATCCCAGCCCTGCTGCTCACTCGCTGGGTGACTCAGGGTGAGTCAGCCTCCCAGGGCTCCCATCTGTGAAATGGGGTGACAGTAAACTAGCACTATTCCATAAGGTCGTGAGGCTGGAGGAGATGACGCACACTGCTGTCACAGTGTGTGACCCCCAGCGGGGCCTCAATAAACGTGGACTGTTGTTTTATTACCAACATTATTTTTTGAAAGATCAGGTTGGATGGATGTCAGTCCACGGGAGGAGGAAGGGCTGTGGGATCTGGAGTAAGACTAAGGCTCCAGCCTGCCTCTGCTACTTAACAGCTCTGTGACCTTAGGCAAGTCACTTCACTTCTCTGAGCCTCGGTTTCCTCCTTGATAAGTAGAGCGATAACCCCTGCTTGCCTGCCTCACTGGGGCTGTTGTGAGGGGATAAATGACATAATTTGGTGTCTAAGCACCTTCTGAAAATACCTCTTGTTTATAGGGAAGACTGATATCGACAAATGATCTTGTGAAGTGCTTCCCATTCACAAAAACTCATTTACACTCGGCCCTCTCCCAGCAGCCTCGCCCCCGGAGGTCAGTTTCTCATCTGACAGATTTCCAGGCTGAGGCTGAGGGGAGTGAAGGGGCTGTGGCTGACAGACAGAGGGTGGAGGCCCTTCCTGGACTGAAGGGCCAAGGGGAGGAGGGCTCTGAGCCCCTGAGTCCTCCACCACAGCTTCCCCTCCTCACCCTCCAAATCTGAGCCCCATCTCTAAGGCTTTTTCTTTCCCTTTTTACAAGCAGCTGTCTCGCCAGAGATTCGCCAGCTTTTCACATAAAACGAACCCATAAAAACCCAGGCAGTTTCAGCGAGAAAGGAGCATGAGTCTAGGAGCTTGGAGGTTGGGGCAGAGTCCCGTGGCTGCTTCCTCTGGGCCCAGCCCTCAGCTTGGGAGGCAGGTGGGGGCAGGGAGAGCAGTGAAGGGGGGACAGGTAGGGCGGTGAGGCCCTGGGCTGCTGGTCTCCGTACCTGTTGGAGCCGCCCTGTCCTGCCGAGGGCACTGCCTGCAACAGAGAGAAAAGACGTTTTCCATCACATGCAAACGCTGAGCGGAGCCCCCAGATGCTGCAGGCTTTCTGGGGGACAGCCTTTGGCTGGGGGAGAAGGAGATGCAGTATGGGTGCCTCTCCAGCCCATTCTGCTCAGATCACAGCCCTTTCGTGAGCTGAGACCTGGAATTGAGAGGAAGCACCTCACCCACGTGGAATGAGTCAGGGACTCTGACACAGGAGGTGCTGGAGAGTGTTGGCAGGATCAGGGAGTCCCACCTGAGCCCAGCACGCCCAGACTGTCCTGCAGCAGGTGACTAGTGTGGGAGCTGAGGCAGAGGCGGGAGGAGAGAGCACGCCCTTTGCCCCTCCTGTGGGCCTGGCACTGCTGCCTGGTGCAGTCATCGCCAGTCCCAGGAGGAAACACTGTGGCCCAGAGAGGCCAGGGAGCCCTGGGGTAACACCCAGCAGGAGGCAGTCCGGCTTCGGACTCCGGACTCCAGTTCTCCACTCTTTCTGCTTCCTGGGTGCCCCGTCTCAGGCCACCTGTGCAAAGACTGGTCCCTCTGTCTTTCCCCACAGATTAGCTGTAACCTGGCCACAGGGGCCTTAATCGCCAGTGGTCAGTCATCTTCCCACTTGGCCTCTGGTTGGGGAAAAGAGTGAGTTCGTGCAGCCGCCTGTGCTGGAGGCCACAGCTCCGATTCTGGGGCAGCGAAGGGAAGACGGCGGACGTAGAAAAGGATTTAAATGAGTGCCACGGACGGCACCAGGACCGGCTGCTGTTCCAGCTCCATAATCTATCTGTACACCAAAGGCTGTTTCTGCACACATTCCCCCTCAGCAGTGGGGAGCTATGACCTCAAAGGAAGGAAACTGTCCAAGTGTTTAACTGGCCGACAGGCTGTGGGAACTTGACTCGCTGCTGACTTGTTGTGGACCTTGTCTGGAAATGGGGATAACCAGTCTCTGCCTCAAAGGACGGCTGAGGGGAAACGAGACAGTGCGGCCAAGGGCTGGGCCCAGCACGCCCGGCACGCCAAGGTGCTCCGTGACTGTCTCTGCCTGAGAGGTGGTGAAGCCAGTGGACCAGGGCACCGTTTCTGAAGGCAGGCTGCCTGGCTCGGGCTCGGCCACTCCTGTGTAATTCTGGGAGGACTCTGGGCCTCAGTTCCCACCCCACAAATCAGGGGAGAATGGTATAATCCACTTCACAGGGATGCAGTGGGGGTCAGGGGAGGTGACGGGGGAAGCACTGAGCCTGCTCACAGCATGTGCTCACAGCGTGTGCTCACAGTGTGTGCTCACAGCGTGTGCTCACAGCGTGTGCTCACAGCGTCTCTGAGATGAGTATACCCACTAACTTTGAGGAGGCTACCATCAGGTCTGGGGCTCAGATATTAGAAACCTCCTCTGTATGTGCTCCAAGCATAAACACTCTGATGGCTATAAAGTCTATTTCCTCATTAACATTCTTCTCTGGAGTAGAAAAGGTCACTGAAGTGATGTGATCGTATATACACATTTTTAAAAATTTCCTGGGATTCAATGAAGGTACTTTCATTTTGATGTAAAAAATATTAGGACACATAAACATCTAAATGGACCTGGATTGGCTGAGTGGCAGGTTGCTCCCCACTGGTCTGTGCTAAGGAGCTAAGACCCTCTCTCAGCCCAAGGCCCTCACCCCTCCAGGACGCTGCAGGCCAGAGAAGTGCACGTTGGGAATGAACAGCACTGGTGGGGTTTCCAGGTCAGCCTCGGGCCGCAGGTAGGTGGTCTCATTGCCCCTGAAGCCGGACAGCAGACAGCCCTTGATGCCTGGTGGGAAAAGGGAGGCATGGTGACCTGAAGTCCCTCCATCCATGCCCCCAACCTCTGCCCTCTAGTCTCCTTGACCCCTTCACCCCAACCCAGCCCAGTCCAGTCCCTGACTCATCTCCACTGACCATTGTTGCTGGAGTCGGGGCACTTGACTTTCCTCCGGAACTGCTTCCGCTCATCATCCCGCATCTTCCTCTCGGCTCCCTGTGAGGGGGAAATGGAAAGGGAGTCATTAAGTGTCTTGGGAGGGGCTGGCTGCTTTGCATCTTGAATATGGCCAGCCTTCTGATGCTGCTTGCTTCCCAGTGTGAGACCAGGAAGTAGGAAAGTACAGAGAGAGGGAGGGAAGGGGCCGGGGGATGAGAGAGCGAGAGAGAGGGGGGGGGGGGGGCGGGAAATGAGAAGAGAAATGTGAAAAAGAGAGACATTTCTAGAGCTCTGGAAAGACATCTTCCGAAAGAGATGAGATAGGGCCTGGCAGGCAAGGCTCAGTGGTTGAGCGTCGACCTATGAACCAGGAGGTCACCGTTCAATTCCCAGTCAGGGCACAGGCCCGGATTGCAGGCTCCATCCCCAGTGTGGGGTGTGTAGGAGGCAGCCGATCAGTGATTCTCTCTCATCATTGATGTTTCTAGCTCTCTCTCCCTCTCCCTTCCTCTCTGATGTCAATAAAAATAATAAATAAAATAAGATAGATGAGATAGGAATGCAGAGACAGGGGAAGATATCCATAGAGAGGCCAGGACAGACATTGACAAGCACAGAGACACAGAGAGAAATTCAGAGAGCAAGTGCAGAGAGGACAGACACGCCCAGAGTGGCTGGTAAGGATGCAGGGAGGGGCTGCCCTCCTCCCTCCCTGGGCCCAGCAGAGCGTCTGTCCGCTCTTGTCACCTTGTCACAGAAGATCTTGATCTGGCAGACAGCGCGGTGCACCAGGCGCTCGGTGGCGGAGCCACAGTCATAGGTGTCAATCTGCAGGTTCAGGGGGACACCCTTTACCCCCTTCTGCGACGAGAAGTCTGTGCTGAGGCAGTTGACACCGATGAACACCTGGGGACAGACGGGGGAGCTGACTAAACAGCCTGCCCAGGTCCCCAGCTCTGCTGTCCCACCAATCCCCTTTATTGAGCCCACTGTGTGCCTGCTGAGCCCTGATTTCACACGCTCTGGAAGCAAATACCACCTTTCTTTTACAAAAAGGGAAGCTGATGCTCAGAGAGTGGGACAACCGTCCCAGGGTGACACAGGGAGGGTGTGGGGGAGCCGGGGTTGGAGTCCAAGTCTTTACTAGTGGACAATGCACTAGACTGACACGGCAGCCCAAACGATCAAGGCCCTGAGAGGGAGATTAATGGTCCCTTAGGGGCTTAAAATCAAGAGCCTCATTTTTCTACAACTCGGAGCGAGGAGGTGGAGAAGGGCCAAATTCCCACCCCCAGGCCCCCAGCTTCAGAAGACCACCGTCCTACTGGGCCTGGGCCACAGAGAGTGAGACACTGCCCCTCTGCACCCCAAACACCAGCTCCAGCCAACACCAGACCAGTCACCCCCATTCACAGCTGAGGAAATGGAGGCTCTGAGCAGGGAGTCAGGCAGGGTGCAGAGTGGAATGAGCCTGGACATGGGGCCACCCACATCTGGGGTGGGAAGCTGGGCTCTGCCACTCACTACCCTGTGGACAGTGCTTTAACCACATGGAGCTCTTTCCTCAGCTGCTGGGCTGTGGGTCACTAGTGGCCTTGGCATGCAGTGGCTGCCGGATATGTGTAGCTGTTGTTAGTGGGTCAGCTGGAGTCTCACCCAAAGCCTAGGCCCGACTGAGGGTGGCCTGGGGCAGTCTCAGCAGGGCAGTCCCTTGCAAGCTCACTCTTCCATGGGGTGCCAGGACCAGACCCCACTCCCTTGGAAATGACCCTGACCTGAACAGCAGGGGTGGGGGTGGTGCCTGAGCAGACCCCCTTCCTTCCCAGGCCGCGGGGGGCCCTGGGCACATGCCAGACATACCTCCCCCTCAGCCAGCTCAGCCCTAATGTAGCCCCCACCCAGCTTACACCTGAGAAAGACCCACGCCTGGGGGCTTAAGAAGCTGTGAGAAAATCCCAACCGAAACCCACCACTCCCTTCCCACGAAACTCTGTCCCCACCTCTCTGCACTGGAGGCCCCACTCCCCCTCCTGCCCCTGGCACCTGTTTGAATAATAATAATCCCTGCCTTTGGGCCTCCCTTTGTGTTTTCAGAGCCCCTCACTCCATTTTCTCAGGCCCCCCTGGACAGGCGGGGAGACAGGGATTAGCTCCCAGCCTGGCCAAGGCCAGAAATGTCCTTGCCATGAACTGAACCCAGCCCTGCTCTTGTGGGCTGAGCCTGGGCCAGGGAGGGGAAGGGACAGAGGCAAGGTCACCCAGCCCCTGGCTCTCAGACTGGTGGCCTTTCCACCATGCCAGCTCTCCCAACACAAAACCAAGACACAGGGGCCCAGCAGCACTCAAGGCTGGCCTTGAGCATTAAGTAGCTTAATTGCTGGTGCAAAAAAAAATCACCAGAGGCTCCATTTCTCAGGCCTCCCTGGTGGGTTTGGCACTGTGCCCATCTCAGACATGCATGATCTGGTGGAATCTTCGCCACAGCCCCAGAGGCAGATTACTGTTTCCTTCCTATGGCTCAAGAAAGGAGGCACCTGGGATTTCAGCCCTCATCCACCGGACTCCAGAGCATTTCTCCTACAGCACTACACTGGCCTGCCAGTCAGGAAACCTGGCGTAGCAGCAGCTTGTGACCTTGCACAAGGCTCAGCTTTCCTATCTGGTGAATGGGTGGACTGGATTAATAACAACAGCCACCACTTATGTGCCAGGCTGTGCTCTACCTTTTACTTATCTCACGTGATCCTCACGTCAGCCGAACGGCTGGTGCTATGATTACATCCCAATTTTAAAGCTTACACTGGCCTAAGCTCACAGGGCTGGGATGCAGGCCCAGCCTTTCTGGCTTCAGAGCTGTGCTTCTCCACCGCTCTCTATCCTGCCCCCTCCACTGATGCCCTCATAGGAGCAGCTGCCACAGTCCTAGGTGCAGGCAAGCCCTGTCCCCAGAATGGGGACTTCGGGCGGCCCGGCCCTCACCTGGCCATGCCCCAGCACTGACCTTGGCCTCCTCGTTGACATTCCACACGAAGGACAGTGCATTATAGGCCACCTCCTCAATGTGCTGCACGGTGTTGAAGTTCTCTTTGCAGTCAGCTGAAACCACAGGGAACCAGAAGAAGAGTCAGGAGGGAAGGGGTTTGGGGAGACCGTGGGAAGGAGGCATTGAGGAGCTGGGCCCCATTCTTGGCAAGGACTTGCATCCTCTCCCCCAAGAACCATGTTTCAGTGCAGAGAGGAAACTGGTAATTGTGCCTTGGGTTACAGATGGGGAAACTGAGGTCCAGCCTGGGTAGCAGATTTGCCCAAACCCTGGAGGGAATCCCTAACTTTGCCAACGAGGCCAAGGCCTTCGTTGTTTTGGGGTAAAGATTATACTTTCTTTGAGATTATGATTCAGGAGATCTCTCAGATAAAGCAGTAACAATAGTAGTAGTAATAGTGGTAGTAATAGCAGTGGTACCAGTACTACTAATGCTGAACTATTGAACTAATAGTGAACAAATGGTAGCATCATTTAGGAACACGTACAATATGGCAAGGCCTTAGTTAATCCTCACAAACTATGAATATTCAGCTTTCACATGAGGAAAATGAAGCTCAGAGAAGTTTAGTCACTTGCCCAGGGTCACACAGTAATAAAAGGCAGAGCAAGGAGTAGAGCTCAGCTTTGTCTGGCTCCTGAACCCAGGCTCCCAACCACTCTGCTCTCTAGGCTCTCAGGAAGTCACTGAGTCGTCCCTGTTGTCTCATGTTCCCCAGCATGCTGTGTTCCAGGCAGAAACAGCACTGTGGGCCAGCAGGGCAGCCAGCCTTGTTCCATTTGACAGTTGAAGAAATGAAGCCCAGAAGGAAACGTAACACAGGCCACACACCAGGAAGACAGTGATGGAGCCAGAACCTGGAGACCCGAGCATGGCCTGTGTCTCCCACCAACTTGGGGCCTGGCCCAGGGACAAGGTGGCACGGACACAGGGCCTGCCTCCTGCCCCCTACCTTCTGGCAAAGCCTGCATCCCAGCTCCCAAAGCACAACTGGTCAGCTGGGCCTGGAGCTTCCAAATCACCAGCAGCCGACACTGTTATCTCAGTCCTCTAAGGCCCTGATGGAGACAAGCCGCCCGCATCCCAGGGGCCCATTTATCTGACACAGCTGGAATCCCCAAGGCCCTGTTTATCCCAAAGCAACACAGAAAAGAGGCCATTGCTTCCAGACAACAGATGCAAATCCCTGCAAATGCCACAGATTTTGACTTGGGAGGGGGGGTGGGGGCAGGCAGGCAGCTGGGGTTGCAACTAAGTCCTTCAGAGGTCAGAGGGGACTGGGAAAAAGGGACACAGCAAGAAAGGCCTGATAGGTGTGTGTATGTGTGTGTGAGAGAGTAAGAGACAGACTGGGAGGGGCATGGGACGGCTCTCACCCACGTCGATGACCCGCTGCTTGGCTGTGGGTTGCCGGGAATGCCAGTGCTTCCAGAACCGCAGCTGCTCTACCGGGACCTTCTCGTTGTCAAAGACAACCATCACCACACTCTGCAAGCACAATGGTCACTGTGATCCCAGCCGTGGGAAAGGCCCCCGCGTGTGGGTCTGTTCCCTGAGCCTGGCTCCAGTGGCCCTGACCTTTGGCCTTCGTTTCCCCCACTCCATGGCAATGGGCAGTTACCCAGCAGCACCCTTCCCCTGGGCCCCTGGCAGGCAGGGCTGACCCGGCCATCCCACCCCTTCCCACGCTGCTTCAGGGCCAACGCACCTTGACTTTGTTGGAGGACAAGGCAAGGCCTTTGCCGCCCGCGGGGGTCCGCAGGGTGATGGGGTAGAACTGGCCCTTGTTGAGGTAGGCCATGGGCGATTCACCTGACTTGATGTGGATGGCTTTGGGGGAGCCCAGGGTGTACTCAAAGTCACTGTGAGGAGGAGGGAGACGACAGTGAGACTGGGCTCCCAGGCGGAAGTACTCCCGAGGGCAGTGGGAGAAGCCTGAGCTTTGCTGCAGACTTGCTGCGGGACCTTGGTGAATCACTCTACTTCCCTGGGCCTCAGTCTCCTCAATTTTTGGAATCCTATGTAATGGCTTTGTTGAGCCCCAGCCCTGCTGAATAATAAATAGTGGAAACCAGAGAGACTTCTGAGTGACGAAGCCACAGGGGACATGAGGAGCGGCAGAGCCCTGGTTTTCTGACAGGGCGCTGAGACCTGAGCCCGGGAAAGGGATGCAGAAATCATTCTGTCTTTTCTTTCATTTGAATGTCACTTTCATTCTCCGCTCACAGGGCAGTGTGAGGCTCTGTCTGCAGCGCCCTGCCCACTGAGCAGGTGACCAAGGGTCCACAGGGACTGAATTACCTCTTGGGGCTAGGGTAGTCCTCTGGACACGGAGGTTCCGGGGACGTTTTCAGGATATCTGGGAAGAGCAGCGACTGCAGAGGAACACAACGAAAGGGAATAAATTAGTAGGTTTGGGCTGCTGGGCCCCAGCCTAGGCTGCTGCACGTAGCTGTGCAGGTGTGCAGGGCACAGCCTGGACAACAGGTCACGGCAAACCCGTGTCTAGAGCTCTGACCTCCTCACTGTGTTCTCTCCTTCTGCACCTGCATGCATGTTTCCGGAGAGACTGTGAGGGGTACGGGGATGGGCCCTCACCTCCTGCGGGTCATCCTTGAAGGTACTGTCTGGCTGCCAGCGCTGTGTGGGTGGCACCCCATGGATGCTGTCAAACAAGGAGTTGAGGGAGCCATTATCATACACGTCACTGGTGGGCAGCAGGTAGCCGTCCACAGAACCAGCTTCCAGCTTGCTGGGGCCTGCGGGGAGGGCAGCTGCCTTGCCCGGGGAGGGCATGGCCACCTCCAAGCTCATCAGGTTATTCTTCTTGAGCACATCTGGGTACTCTGGGGTTCCAGACACGTTCTCTGTCAGGAACTTCATGAGGTGCGTGGGACTTTCGAGGGGGGTGAGGTCCATCTCGTAGTCCATGCCATGGTAGTACCTGGGGAGAGAGAGGAGGGCTGAGTGTGCCTCTTCTCTCCGAGGCGTGGGGTTGGAGGGTGAGCCTCACACAGCACACTGACCTTCTTTAGTCCACTTAATGTTTAGGCCCTCGCATGAAACAAGACCTGGAGTAGGCCAATGTGTCACTGAGGAGCAGGGAGGAGGGGCTCAACACTGAGACCAAGTGCAGGCTCAGGGCTGCTTTATCCATTACAGTATTTGGTAACTTAAAAGCTGAGCGTTCATTTGTTTCTTAGCCAGAGTTAAATGCCCCCACTTTAAAACCACTGCTCCTGTCATCCCACGGGTGTGTGCGGGAGTGAGCATCTATGAGTGCAGTTCATTGATGTTGAGAGAAAGGTCTGGAAGGATAGACCACAAACTTTAAGGGAGGCAGAGGAGCGGGACTACAGGAATCTTTTACTTTGTACTTTTTACATTTCTATAGAGGTTAAATCTTTTACAGCAAGTCGGTATTACTTTTATAATCAGAAAAGCTAACAATATTTTTTAAAGTTCATTTTGAGAAAAGTCCCATGCACCAAAACCCACTGTTCCTAGCAGGGGAGGGACCCTGTGCCAGCCACCGGCACCTCAGCAGCTTGGATTTTCTGGAAGACAGAGAAGAACCCAAGTTTCCCAGCAGAGGACCTGTATGCTGGCAGGAAAGAAAACCTGGAGAGAGGCGTGCAGGGTGCTTCCAGCGCCAGAGATGGAGGTGGGAAGGGTGGAGAGACAGAGGTGGTGGTGTGGGTGAGCCTCACCTCTTTCCTTGGTCGTTCCGGCCCCCGGTGGTGGAGGACAGTATCCGCTTCTCCTTGGGACCCTGAGAGGAGAGGAAGGAAGGATTTATGCCTGGATCCTGGGTAAGATCCAGCTATTAGGAGCCTCAACTCGCTCCTGCGCACTTGGCCAGGCAGGGGAGCAACCTTGGTCACAGGGAGAACACTGCCAGGACTCTGAGTTGGCAGGAGCTCTAACCATCGTTTAGTCTGAGCCCAAGTTAGAGAGTGGGAGAAATACCCCAAGATTAGCAATTAGAAATCTCGGAATGTTGGAGTCAGGTAGGCTTGGCTTAAGTCCTAGTTTTACCGCTTTAAAGCGCTTTGTGCTTTGGATAAATGATGGCACCTTTCTGCGACTCAGTTTCTTCATATGTCAAATGGGGAATGATATCACCTACATGGACTCCAAATCCAGATTTCTTGGGTTCGATTCCTAGATCTGCCACATACTGGCTGCATGACCTTGGGAAAGTCCCTTAACCTCTCTGTAACTCACTGTCCTTTGAAAAACAGGGATAATAACAGTAATACCAACCTCAGAGATTGATGTGAGTGCTTAGAACAGCACCTCGCACATGGAGAGTACTACATAAATGTTACCTTTCACGATTATAATTATAATATCGTTGTATCTTAGAGCATCCAGGTCACTTCTCCCTAAGGCTAATAAAGCAGCCAGGTCTCCATCCCAGGCTAGTTACTCCGACACCTGGACTCTTAATCACACCCCATGGAGAGTATGAGGGAGGGCACCTGGCACAGTGCCTGGCAACCAGTAAGAAACGGTAAGTGGACCACATGGCTCAAAGCCACGTTGCCAGTTTGTGGCAGAATTAGATCTCAAATTCCCAACTTGGTGCTCTTCCCACACTATTAGACTATCCACAGGGCTGTTCCGAATCCAGCGTGCCCTGGATGGGGGAAGGTAATGTCTCACAGGACACTCTTATTTCAATGTACCACTCCACGTGTCCCTTCAGAGCCTGTCCCCACCATTCTGGCCCTGGGAGTGGCCTATTAACCAGGGGAGGTGGGGCTGGATTTTATTTTATGGTTTAACCTTAAGCTGTAAATACCAGGCTGGTGGTTAAACCCAGACCTAGAATTTTGGCTCCTATCACGTCCCCAAACTGAGGCAGCCAATTCAAATTTCTTTTCCTTCAGCCTGGCTAAATGCTGTCAGGATGCTATTGGTCTGCTGGGGAGAAGGTAAGGTAGGGTAACCACTCCCCTCCGGGATGAGAACCAAAGCCAGAGAGATCATTTGGAGCCTTCTCATATCTGGGGCCATTTCTCCCCTTGACAGCTAACTTTACAATTGGCCTTCCTTCTTGTGGCAGAGTAGATAAAATACTGCTTGGGCCAGTGACTTTGAGGACTTATTTATAAGATGGCTTTAAGTCTTCTAATTCAGAGCCAGTTATCTCAACACTTAGCTTTTTGTGCCTCCCATCCTCAAATTTGGGCAAGTCTCATAGAGCAATCGCCCAGCCCAGGAATAGCCAGAAAGTTGGATGTCATGTGACAATTCAGACAACTGTGTAGGGGCTGCCTGAGTTTTAAAAAGATTCTGTGGCCTCAAGTACCCTCAGTGAGAATGCAGACTGTAATCCTCCAGCAATGTCTGGAACAGGCGGTGGACTGGGGGTGGGGGTGATGTCATATGTTTTATATATTTGTGATGGCTAACTGGTTCGAACCCACTTATCAGAATTGGGAAGGCCTAATTCCTGTTCTCAGCCAAGGCCCTGGAAACTGTTAGAGAGTAATAAAAGACAGTCTGTCAGAAGGCATTACAATGCACACAATGGCAGGGGTAGGAAGGACAGTAAGACAGGAGAGAGGGAGGTGATATAGCAGGATGGCCTCCAAGAGAAGGTGGGTCTGCGGAAGGGCCCTGAAACAAGAGAATGGGTTCAAGAGCACAAGGCATGTTCTAGGTGGTGGGGTTCAAACAGGCAGGTGAGACTGACAGGGCAATGGGATGACCTAAGGGACAGGGGCAGAAAGAAGAGGCAGGTTGGGGGGTGTTGCTGTGATGGAGTATGGCTGAGGCCTTGAACCATTCAATCAATATGTATTGATTACTGTGTGGCAGGCAGTATGGAGCACTGGGGATTCAGTAATGATCACAACATAGTTCCTGACCTCCAAGAGCTCAGTCTGATGGGGGAGATGAAGAAATAAATGCACAAATAGCAAGTTTCTAAAGCCAGAGTCAAGGATGATGACAGTAGTTGCTAAAGGCGCCCAGAGGAAGGCTCAGAATGGGAGACCCAAGAAAGACTCCCCCCATTTCAATGAATAAATGAGGAGACATTGAAGCTGAGACCCAAAGCAGAGAGGAGGGTTTAGTCAGGGGGAAGGGGAGGGTGCCAGAAAGAGGGAATAGCATGTACAAAGGCTGACAGGTGAGAAAGAACATGGTGATGCGCTGCGACTTGGTCATAGGCTGTTGAGCCATGAGGCCTGAGAGTGGAGCTGCACATTCAGTCAGAGCAAGGCATGCCCAAGTGGCTAACATACCATATAGTAATCATAGAGGAAGCTCAGGGCTGCAACGCTGTCATCATCCCCATTGACTCTCATCATGGCCTTTGTGGCGGCTGTCAAGGGGTTTTCCAGGTAGGTCTTCCAAGCCTCGTCTTCATTAGTGTAGGGGAACTTCTGGAAGTTGACTGGGTCGTTCTTTAGCAGCCGCACAGACCTGAAACTGGAAGGCAAGTCAGGAAGGTCAAATGAAGGCTGTCCCAGAAGATGGTCCATGAAGGGTCAGCCTCAGGCATTCAAAGAACAGTAATCAGCCTTGAAAATTTGAAACTCCTTTTTCTACCACCTTAGGCAGTTTGGCGGCAGAAGAATGAACTCTAGAGCTAGATGCTTGGGGTCAATACCAACTGTTTCCATGCAGAAGCTGTAGACCTGGGGCCTCAGTTCCCTCATCTACAACATGAAGACCGTAACTCCAACTTGCAAGCCTTCAGAGAGGATTCAATAAATGCTTCCATAGTAGATATTTATTCAAGGAGAATCAGTGTAACAAAGATGGGAACTAACAATGTCAAGCTGCAAAGAATAACATTTCCAGATAACTCAGCAAGAGTTCTTCTAAAGAAATTCTCTTCAAAACCATAGGTACAGAAGGCAGAAGATCATTCCTCGTCATGGAGAGAGACAGAGAATCAGAGCGAGGAGGCCCATAGGAGGAGTCTGGTCTTGGGAAATGGCATTTCAGACCAACATGTATTGTAGATTGTCCAAGCAGATGCCCAGATGCCAGGAACTGGAGTGGAACACTGCTTGGCACACCGAGGCAAGCAGAGCCTGGGCACTGTGCTAAGAACTTGGACAAATTCAAGGCACGTGGCCCAAGAGTCAAGTCACATGGGCTGGAAGGAAAGAGATCAGAAAAGGCTCTTTAAAGCAGGCAGACATTTTAGTTGGGACACCCAGCACTGGGGATTATACCACTCAGAAATGTAGGGGGAGGGAAATAGGGATAGACAGAATAATAATGATGATGATAAAAATAATATGTAACCTTTTTTGAGCATTGGCCATGTTTTGGGCACTGAGCTAAACACTTTCCATGGATCCTCTCATTTAGTTCCCACAACAACCCTGTAAAGCAGGTACTATGATGATTCTTATTTTATAGGTGAGGAAACGGAAGCTCAGAGAAGTTAAGGGAGTTCCCCAAGCTCCTGGCCCAGAGGGGAGTCAGCTTGAGCAGGATGCCGCTGTAATACAGAATAGTGGTCTTGAACTTTAGCTGCATCATAATGACCTAGAAGGCTTGTTAAAACACAGATTTCTACACCCTAGCCGGTTTGGCTCAGTGGATAGGGCAGCAGAAGGGTCTCAGGTTCAATTCCAGTCAAGGGCACATACACGTACCTCAGTTGCAGGCTCGATCCCTGGCCCTGGTCAAGGCATGTGCGGGAGGCAACCAATCAATGTGTCTCTCATCAGTGTTTCTCTCTGTATCTCCCCATCCCTTCCACTCCCTCTAAAAAAACAGTCAATGGAAAAATATCCTTGGGTGAAGATGAACAACAAAAAAACCACCCACAGATTTCTGGGTCCCACACAAGAGTTTCTGATTCAGTAGGTCTGGGGTGACTGAGATTTTGCTTTTCTAAAAAGTCCCTGAAAGCTGATGCTGGTAGTCTGGGAGCCATACTTTGAGAATCACTGATATGGAACATGCTCTTGTGAGCAAAGGCATAGAGGTGGGCAAGTTCTCTTTGTGTTTGTTTTAGAGCGAAGAGTATGTACAGGACAGTGGCGGGAAGATGGGGACAGCCAGGCCAGGAAAAAGAGCCCCAGAGATGAAGTAGTCCCCAGTGCCCCCCTTTCTGGGTGAGCCTGATAGACTCACTCATGGGAACAATATCAGCCGCTATTTACTGAATATAAATGAACGCTCTCCAGTCATTAACGCTGTTCCTTACAAGAACACTACAAGGTAAGGACCATTTGCTTTATTTTATAGATGAAGAAACCAGAGACTTGGAAAGGATAAGGAAAATCCCAAGATCACTCTGCTAGTCCATGACACAACCTGGATTTAATCCTAGGCTTGTCTAGTACCAAAGCCACATACTGTCCACTAAGCCACACTGCTTAACCGTAATGCAAGAGGGCAATCTTACCACATCAGGAAGCCACTTTAGTGGTGGAATTTCAGGCGCTGTGGTGGAGGGTAGGTGGGCAAATCCTGTCACAGGAAGTGGCTTCCTGCTGCCCTGCAGCTCAGGCCTACATTCTTAGACACAGAGTGGGAGCAGCAGTCAGGCCACACCCAGGCAGGCCGTGGGCAGCAGCTCTCTCACAGGTTTCATCCAGGGCACAGTGTCTCCCATCCCACTGGGCCCCAGGGTGTGGGGCCTTGGGCTTTGAGAGGCAGGGAGGGAGAGGGAGCTGTCACACAAAAAAGAGAAATGACAGAAACCTTCCTGCTCCAGGGGTGCGGAGAGGGAGGCACACCCCGAGTTTCTGCTGCTATAAATCAAGGGCCTCAAGAGGGGGAGTTGAGAAGAGGCCCCTCCTAGCTGCCTCCTAAGCCTGGGGTTAGAGGAACTTATAGAGCAAGCCCAGGATGGCTGCCACCTCCTCTCCCAGCCCCAGGCTAAAGGGAACTCCCAAATCAAAGGGCCATGGGAGAAATGGGGAAAGGCCTTATAGAGCCCACCCTCTTGGTCAATTGGGACCCCCAGTGTTGTTCCTTGTGTGTAATATGAGTCTAATAAAAGCACCTACTATGTAGAATTATGAGGATTGAGTGCATTGCCATGTGAAAAATGCTCAGAACTTTTTCTGGCACTTAACAAGTGCTTAATACATTTGAGCCATTATCGTGCTCTGGGCTCAGCTTGGAGGCAGACATCAAGGTGTTGCAAAGAGGTACAAGACTTGGCCACTCTGTAAGTCAGTGGCAGAGCTGGGCCTAGAGCCCCAATTTGTTGACTCTAGTGGAATGATCTGATAGCTTTGATGAGCTATCAGTTATCTTATCCTATTTAAAAATTATATTTTAGAAGTCACATCAGAAACAAAAGAACAGACAATGTTTGTTGGTCACCTGGGAGGATTTTCTAGCCTACAAGGGTCATCAATCCACCCAGTAGATTCCTTGATACACAGCAGCTGCCCTGTCTTAAGCATTTACCATATACAGACAGTGTGCCAACTGTTTTTCTGTGCATCTCTTCTACTCTGCACAATAGTCCTGAGAGATAGCTATTTGGGAAATAGAGACCCAAACAGGTGATATTACCTGCTTAAGGTCACTCAGCTAGTAAGTGGTGGAAGCTAACTTGAACCTGAATCTGTTGGACTTCAAGATGCAGCTCTTAATCCCAAACTAGTCTCCTTTCTAGATGCCTTTCCCATCGTGGAAATTCCCCTCCTCTGGAATATACCGAAACAATGCTCTACTGTAAGACAAAAAGGGATTTCCCACCCATAGAAAGCTGGAGGGACTAAGTGAGAAAGTGAGGTGACTGGAAGAGTTTCTGGCCAGATGCCAGGAGCTGTAGTGTCCGGGTCCCAATGCCTGCTCATGCTACCAATCAACTTTATGTTCCAAGACTAATCACTGGCTTCTAGAAAGTTCTGGCTATGGATAAGGTTAACATTACTTATGTGCCAAATCCTGAAATCCAATATCCTATTCTCTTGAAGGATGGAATTAAGGGTTGAGGGCCCCGTGGGTAAGAGCCATGAAAAGGGTTCCAAGAAGGAATGAGCCCTACTCATGGGTGACAGAGCCAGAACAAAGAGGGGAAACCAGGTGACTCTCATCCTATGTGGTCACCTTCCTCAGAGCCTCCCCAAACTCTCTGTTGGTGTCCCTGTCCAAGGCAGAACTCCTCAACTATCAGAAGGTAAACTGGAGGTGGGCTGGAGGGGATAGGGAGAGGACTTGGCTCTGGGCAACCTTCTTGACATCGGATCTCCGCCAGCACACAGCACAAAAGAACCCGTAGCACCATGGAAGAAAGTGACACTAGAGCCATAGCCTGACAGACCCATCTGTTAAATGGGTCTATTGAATGCCTTCTGTGTGCCAGTCAGGGACTCTTCTAGGCACTGGGAATCAGCCAAGAACAAGACAGATAAGGCTCTGCTCCCACGAAACTGACAGTCTAATTGGGAAGACAGTCCATAACAAGTAGGTAAATAAGTTAATTTTAGCCAGTGATAAGTGCTGTGAAGAAAATTAGAACACAGTCAGTGATGGAGTCACCAGGGCTGGCTACTTTAGAGTGGGGCTAATCTCATGGGTTGTTAGGAGAATTAAATGCATTAACATAAGAAATGTGCTTAGCCTAGAGCCTGCCAGAGAATAATCGCTCAGTAAATAATAGCTATGTCACCACCATCATCATCATGACCATCATCATTTCAGAACCCCCAAATGAGAGTAAAGGGGAGACTCCGCCTGAGGTTCTTAAATTAACATCTTCCTCAAGCCTCCTGTGAACCAGGTTCTGTGTGAAAAACAAAAGAGACATGTAATAATCCCTTGCCTTGACTTTCACATTCATTATCTCGTGGAGCCTCTCAACATGCATGATGTGTTATTATCTCTATTTTACAGACCAGGAAATATAGACAACAGGTGACCTGTTCCAGGGGACTGGCCAAGGAGTTACAAAGCCAAGCCTCCTGAGATCTGGCCTGGGAACTGACTCAACACTAGACACCTTTCCATCAAACCACCAGTTTCCAAGAAGGGATGTAAAGAGAGGGGGGAAATACACAATTCTGGGAGGCATCTATTTATCTAACCATCCATCCCTCACTTGAACAAAAATTCATCAAGTTACTACTATGTTCCAGGTCTTGCCCTAAGCAAGACAATAAGGTCATCCCTGCTTTTGAAGAGGTTGCATTTTAGTGGCAGCAAGACAGACATGACCACAAAAACAAACAGCTAAAATCAGATAGGTGAAGAAAGCTATGAAGGAAAAGAAGCAGGGGCATGTCTGACTCCTTGAACTCTGGGGAGTGACTGGATGTTGGTTGAGAAAAAGGCTAGAGGGGAAGAGTGAGCATGGAGGTGATTGGGGAGGACTTTAGACCTCCCAGAGGAGAGGAAAGGCAAGCTCAAAGGCATAAGCCTGGGACAGCTCCCAGAGCTTCTTCACCTATTAGGTGTCAGGTGTGAGCCAGGTCCTTTGCATATGTTTCCTTGTTTCAAGGAAGGCCTGCCCACGGAGGAGGAAACTCAAGTCTGAGATTTGATAATCCCTCACATTTGCATAGTGTGTTATATTTTTCAACATGTTTCTCATACATTTGTCATCACCTCTGATCCTGCAACACCCCTATAAGATAAGGAGGGAAGGTATGACGATGCCCATTTGATAGCAGGAAAAACTGAGCCACACAGAGGCCACTGGCTTGTCTAAGGCCACCAGCTGGTATCTCATGGCATCAAGCATAGAGCAGAGGTCTCTGGCTTCCAGCATCAAGACTGTTTCCTCAGAGTGTCCCTGGTCTGGCTTCTCTTCTGAGAGAGGGTTGGATACAAAATCAAGAGAATGGAGCTTGGGCATATATCCCTGATAGGCCTCACTTCCCGAGGCCTCCTAGCCCTCGCTTGTGAGACTGTGCAAACTGCACAAGCAGGGGCCCTGATGTGGATGGGACCTCTCCCCAGAAGTTCACTCTGGACCCACAGCATGGGTGGGGTGAGGTAGTGGCTACGCCATGCCCAGTCAGATTCTGAGCCTCCAACTCCAAAATGCATCATTCTAGGAACCAGAGGGAGCCTCCGGTGGTAAACTGGGGCTTCATCCCAACAAGTCCCTTTGGATTCTAAATTCCCACTTTCTGGCTGAGCCACTTAAAATGCCCAGTTCGGCTAAGTGAGTGTATCTCAGCCACTAGCTGAAGCCTTTTGGCTTTTCCCCCCCTTTGTTAGAATCCTAGCAGTTTAAGGTGCAAAGAGACCTTAGAAATCTCATTCCAGAGAGAGAAGGTGTGACTTGCCTGAGGATATAACAGGACTGGGACTCAAGTCTCCTAGCTTCCCATCCAGGACTTAGCTCAGTCACTGCCCTATCTCAAAGGCATCTCAGTGATTCAGAGATGGAAAAATAAGGACTCTTACTCAATTTTTCAGAAGGGGGAAGAAAACTCATTACCAAGGGGGTGGCCTCAAGCCCCACCCAAGGAGGTTCTGGCACAGGACAAATCCAGCAAGTTGGACCCCACCGCCCTCCAACCTGAGGAGGAAGCGTTCCATGGGCCACCTGAGCTGGGTGTTGACACCCAGATACACACAATGACTTGCTAAACCTTGTTGTGAGCCACCCAGTCTCATCAGCGGTGATCAATCACACTCACTAATTACCCACAGGGAGGCCCTGGCACAACTGCTCACGGAGGAATCATTTTTCAGTCAACCCCATGCAAGGTGTTCCCTGGGCATGACGGCAGCGCTCCAGGGTTCTCATGCTTGCCGGCGGCCCATCTGGTTTCTGGATGCACAGGTTGTGAAATGTGCCTTGTCACATGCCGGGGGCTCACGTGGGGGCTTCAATGAGGAAATGGCAGAGTATAGGCATGGCTCTGCAGTGATTCTAGTTTCAATGAGATAGTATCAGTTCATGTTATGGGGTGGGCCCCAGAGCTACACAGACCTGGGTTCCAGCTCTGCTACTTACTAGCTGTGTGACTTTGAGCAACTTGACCTCTCTGTGCCTTGGGGTTTTTTTTGAACCTGTAAAATGGGGGGAGATGAGAGTACTAAATTCACAGAATTATTATGATAACTACTGTTCACTGAGGGCTTACCAAGGGCCAGGTGCTGACACAACAATTTCTGGTCATTGTTTTATTTAATCTTGACAACAACTCTGTGAGGTGTCACTGTTGGAAAATGCAATGAGATAATGCAGGTAAAGTAATCAGCATAGTGCCAGCACACAGTAATGTGAACTATTATTATTATTACTAATACTTGGTGGGGTAGCCCCCAGCATATTGCATGGCAACCCACAGCCTCGCTTTCTCCCACCTATGAATGGGATCATCTCTTCCTGGTGGTAGAAGACCTGATGCTTGGAGATTCCCGGATAAGAGGGACAAACACTGCCAGCTGCATCATCTGGATCAAGGTGGGCAAGCTGAGGGCGGTCAGGCTCCAGCCAACGCTTTCAGCTGCACGTAGATTAATTATATGCCATTTTCTAATTACACCAGAAACTCACTTTCCCTTTGAAAATTTCTTCTCTCTGTGGGAATTTTTCTTTTGTGCTCTATTCTCCTCTTGGTTTCCTGTCTAATTTTTCTTTTTTTTTTTTTTACGCTACTGTTCAATAAAGTTGTGAAAGAAGTTGAAATCTACCTCTAAACCCAGGGTCCCACATCTTTTCATTCATTCACTCACGGATTCATCCCACAAACATTCACTGTAACAGGCCCTGTGCTGGGTACTGGGACACAAAGGTAAATACCACAGTCGCTGCCCTCAAAAGTTCCCAGTTCTTGCTGACCTCCTAGCAAGGCCCAGTGAGAAGACACCAAATATTGGCGAGATAATTTTCCTTCAGAACCTTCACTAGATCATTTGCCCTGACCCTTTTAGGAGGCAAAAGGAATAGAGAGAGGGAGGCAGCCAGCCAAGATTATTTGTTCCATTTTACAAGTCAGAAAGCTGAATTCCAGAAAGGAGAGGGAAGAGAGGGGGAGGGAAAGGAACAAAGTTATTTAATAGGGTCAGGCCCTGTGCTTTCATTCTCATGCGTGCCCTTGGGAGGTGGGTGTTATTACTGTCATTTTATAAATGCA
The DNA here is from genome assembly GCF_951640355.1 of Cnephaeus nilssonii. NCBI lineage: Eukaryota > Metazoa > Chordata > Mammalia > Chiroptera > Vespertilionidae > Cnephaeus > Cnephaeus nilssonii. Next base: position 88,878,926 of record NC_137078.1, read on the forward strand.
GAGACTGACACTTCTAGAGGTTAAGGCGCTCATCCTAATGTCACCCAGTCTATAAGTGGCAGAGCTGGGCTCAAACACTAGCAGTTCTCAGCCTGCTGACTCAGCAACTACACTGCAGGTCAGCGGTGGATCTGGGAATATCCTGCCTCCCAATTCTCTGCCAGGTCTTCTAGGCCAATGGTTCTTAAACTTGAACATGCATCAGAATCACCTGGAGGGCCTGTTAAAACACACATTGCTGAGTCCTACCCCCCTGCCCCCCCCCCCAAGTTCTGATTCAGTTGGTCTAGGGTGGGGCTGATAATTTGCATTTCTAACAAGTTCCCAGGGAATGATGATGACGATGACGATGACGATGATGATGATGATGATGATGATGATCATGGTCCAGGAACGACACTTTAAGAATACTGTTTTTAGGTAAACCAATAATTTTCTTTTAAAAATTAATCCTCTCCTCCCCCTTCCCATTTCAAAAGTAACATAGGTTTGTAAAACACAATGTATAAAAAGAGTTGGAAGTAGATACGAGAATTCACCTGTATTCCTCCACTCGGAGATAATCACTGTTAACAGTGTGGCACATCTGTTTTCAATTCATCTGTTACAAGCAGGGTGGCATATTGGTGTGCAGCATCGTAAGGGCCCCTGGATTAAGATCCCAGCGGTTCCGTGAAATCCTGGGCAAGCTTGAGGCAAGCCGAAACCCCCTTCTTTGCAAAAGTGCACTCATACTCCCCTCCCCTCATTGGGTTATTGGGAGAGTTAAAGGGAAGGATGTATTTATCAAGCCCTGGACACTGTGTCTGCGGTGGATTCCACGCTCATTAAATGGATGACTGTTATTTTTGTTTTCACCAAGGCAGAGCTCCGACTATGCTAATTGTGCTTCAGCCCTGCGGCCCTTCCTCCCCCTCCTTTTCCTCCGTGTGGCTCCCGGAGACCCTTTAGGCTCCAGGCTCCCGACGGGGGCCCTCACCGGGAGCGGCAGAAGCCTGCGGCGTGTGCCCCGCGCCCCGTGCCCGGGGTCGCCAGCGCCGTTAGGGTTGTCTCGGCCCCTCCGCCCAGTCCGCCGGTTTTACAGCCCGGGCGTAATGAGGGCTTTTAACTTTTCATTCACCACCAGCGTAACTCCGACTTTTAATAACACACCTTGTGCACGACAAAAATTTGCTCCTGGCAATCATGGTTTCGACCACAAAACCACAGCGGGGAGGCGTTCCTGGTTAACTCTTTCAGCGCTCCAGGCAGTCTGGAGACGGTGCTCCTGGAAATCAGAGGGAGTCTCGCCGAGGAGGCCCGCGGCCGCTGGCGGGGAGGCTCTGGTCCCCTCCCCACCCCGGGTCGCGGCTCTCCAAGGCTTTGGGGAAGGAGAAGATTCCAGTCGCGGCTGTGGGCCCGGCGAGGGGGTCTAGAGGGGAATTCGGGTGGGCCTCGCTCACCTCCCTCTCCATTCAATGGACCTACTATGTGCTCATCACTTCCTCTCAGAACTCTCATTTCCTCGAGGGGCAAGATGAAACAGCACAAGTGTGCCTGGCACACAGTGTGCCCTCGGCACCACGACGCACAGAGCTCCGAGGATCCGGGAGGGCCCACGGCGCCCTGGCGAAGGCCCAGGCCTATGGCTGCCAGGTCCGTAGCCCTCGGGTAGCCCCGACGGCGGCCAGTGCGCAGGCGCCCGCTGCAAGGGGAAGACTTCAGGCAGCGACTTCCGGTGCTCCCGCCGCCCCAAGATCCCTTGCGGCCCGCTCTAGCCCCCGGGCTGCCAAGGGCCACGGGCTGCCAAAGGCCACGGGCTGGAGGCAGTGCTTGGCTGGCGGAGGGCTGGAGGCTGGCCGACGCTCCCCAGCGGGCTGGGCCCGGCCACATGAAAGTCCCCTGCGCTCCACCCGCCAGCTGCCTGCAGCTGAGTTCTCACTGCACCGCCCTGGCCTCCATGCTCCTCAAGACCCGGCCTTGGCACTGGGCCTTCCACCAGAGGCCTAGTAATCAGGCCCGCGTTTATGGCGCTCCTACTCTGGACCGAGTGGCCCACGCACGGAGCCCGTTGTCCCCCTGCCAGGTAGGTGTGTACAGTCCCTACTGGACCGAGGTGGAAACTGAGGGTCAGTAAGGAGAAAGAAATTCACCAGGATCCTGCAGTTGGTAAGTGACAGAATTTAGAGTCCTTTGCAAATCCTGCTTTCTGTCGGGGCTCAGGATGGACTCCAGGACCAGTCTTTCACTCGGCACTTTTTAGGGGAAAGCGGCAACAAGAATGTGGCCAAATCAGCACCAGCAGCGGCCACTCAAAACCTGCAAACCAAGCACTTGATGCCCTGAACCCTCCCTCTCCCCCCCCCCCACCCCCCACACACACCGTAAGGGCAGCTGAGCCCCCAGGCACTGAGGCTCTGTCATTGTAATCTTAAATGGTGGCTTCAGAGTCGGTCTGCAATTACTCTGCAGGCACAGGTCCCCTCACCCCACCCCAAGAGGAGAAGCCTCAACTGTCAGCGGATCTGACTTCAAACTCAAACCATTAAGGAGGAGAAAAACAGGAAACCTTTCTGTTGGAGCAACCCAGCTTCAGGACACTTACCCCCTAAGGAGCATCAGTGAATAGATTCTGTCTGCAGAATCGAAATCCCAGATGTGGGCAGGAAGGCACCTCTGCAGTTTTAAGCCCCGGATCTAAGTGCACTAGAGACACATCACAATTTTTTTTCTCCAAGTGTGGAAAAATAGGAAGCAAGAGGTTCAGAAATGTTGTTGATAGGGTATTTGTATATGAGGTACCAAGGGTATTATTAGCTTGCTCTTTACCAGGTTTTAAACTGATCACTTTTTAAAAGTTGTTGGATTCTCCCAACAATTCCCTGAGGTGGTTACCACTGTGGCCAAAATTGACAGGTGAGAGAACTGAGAGTGAGAAGTGACTTGCCCCAAGTCACACAGCTAAGTAGTGGCAGAGCTGGGACTTGAACCCAGATATTGGTTCCAGTGCCCCTGCTCTAATTCCAGTTGTCAACACATTGTCAACTCCAGGGAATTCATTCAAGAGAAATCTGATGCCAAGTGATTGTAGTATGAACGTAGTTGGCTAACCTAAGAGCTAGCTGGTATCACAGAACACTCTACAGTCAGGCCCCACCAACTGCTCTGCCCTCAGGTCTTCACGTTTTAAAAACAATCTATTGAGGAGTAGCGAGAAAAAAGATTGTTCAAACCTTGTCTCTGCCCACTCACCTCTGAGTGTGGCAGGAAGAGGTGTGTTTTAGAAGCCTGGCTTCTGAAAGCTCCCTTAAGTCAAGCTAAAAAGCAGCCCAGAATCCCAGCCTCACCCCACCTTCTCTGAGGTCCAGACACCAAGCAGGGGGTCCAGGTGATGGTCAGCATCAGCCAGTGGGGATTTTAAATCCCAGATGTGGGCAGGAAGGCACCAGAATCCTGCCAGTTAATAGAGATGACCTCACTGAAAACCACATCGCAGCTACCTCAGCCTTAGAACTGCCTCGGAATAAAATCGACCACATTTTATCGAATGCATCTTCAGACCTTGGCTCTGTGCTAAGCATTTTACAGCCTCTAGCACACTTAACTCTCTTAAGAACCCAACAAAGCGTTATTGTGCCCATTTTTTTCAGATGAGGAAAATGAAGCTCAGATAAGTTAAATGACTTATCCAAGATCACACAGCCCATGAGGAGCAGACCCTGGATTTGAACATAGGTCAAGCAGACTACAGAGTGGGTATGTTGAACCATCACACTGTAACCTTCCCACTTGAGACTGTTCCAACCCAACAAACAAGTCCCTTTGGAGAAATCCAGCTCTCTGCCTAAGACAGCTCTTAGAACCTCCTCTGAGAAGTTTCTTTTGGCAAGAAGATAGAAAGCCGAGGAATTGGGGCTATCTCTGATTTCCAGGGCCCCTTCAGAGTATCAGAAAGTGGTGCTGAAAGCCGTCAGTTTCAGTCCTGTGTTTCCCTACCTGGTTCGAAACTGCTCAGCAGAGAGAGAAAGAGGAAAAAAAAAACCAACAACACAAAACTATTTTCCCAGGGAAACACTCAGCTCTCACTCGAGACGGTGCTTGCCTCTACACGCCGAAGTGAGATCCTCAGCCCATTCATTTACCCTTACAAATTGCTCTGTGAGTCCTGGCGCCGGCGGCCTCCCTGCTCTTTCCCCTTCTGGAAATCCCATCCAGCCTCCACGCTCAGAGAGCGCCAGGCATCCACCGATGTTTACTCACTCAAGTTCATTCGACATCTTCCTGCTCCCAGGCTCCAACGACAGGCAGGCACCGGCACCCGAGACTCCGCTGACTGCTCTTGACTCTATTTCTTGCCTGACACAGACATTCCCTGTCCAGGGAAGTGTTTGATTTATGTTGAGGTTGGAGTGTCGGGATTTTGCTGACAGGTAGGTTCCTGGCAGCGCTGGTGCTGATTGGCTACAGGCACAGGTGCCGGGCGACAGCAGGTATACCTCAACAGGTGCAGCTGTTAACTCTTGGCCTGCCGAGTTGGGGGCGGAGCCATGGGGGCCGGCTGGGTGGAGCTGGCCAATTCCTTCCTTGGTGAGGGGGTGGGGAGTGGAGATGAGGGAGGAGAGAGGGAGGGGGAAATGTTGGAAAGAAGATAGCTAGAGGAAAAGTACAGTGACAAACAGATACTTGGCTGAAGGAAATTTCAGTTCCTGTTTCTAGTTTTGTATTCTAGATACCCAGGGACATCTCCCCCAAATTCTTTTGTACCTTCTCTCCCCAGCATCATACTTCACAACCACTGGGGAATTCTCAAAAGAGAGAGATCTTCTACCGGGTGGGTCTCTGTGTAAATTCCCCCTCCCCACCCCCAACCCCCAGATTATTGTCACCTTTATAAGTGAGGAAATGGAGGCCAGAGAGGTGAAGTGACTTGCCCAAGGACACGGGCTAGTGAGTTTTCAGAGCCCAGATCTGAACCAGGCACCTTACTCCAAGTCTGGCTGTCCCTTTGAGCTTCACCCAGCGGCCTCAATTTAACAGACATTCATTGAGTACCTGTTGTGTACCATGCCCTACTCTGGGTCTGGGGAGACATAGGCTAAAAAGACAGGATGAGTGCCCTGGAGTTTACAATCTGGGGTGTGTATATGTGTGGGTGGCATGGGGTGGGGGAGTCGGGTGGGTGGCAACCTTTTATTTGCTGTGATACAGATCTGAATGAGATGTAAGCAAACCACATACCTTTGGCCAGCACAGAAGGGATGGAAAAGTTGAAGTCAGCCACCTCCAAAGCCTTAGCAAGCTGGTCATTTCACAAATTCTAATAAGTGCTGCATTCCGCATTGGAAACAGGAGAAATCGGACTCCTGTTAGACTAAGTAACTGTGGAATAATCACCGTGAGCTGTCTCTGTAAAGAACAAGGTTGGTAAACCCAGAAGATCCACAAACACAAACAGGAGAATGCTAGAGCTTTTTCCAGAGCTTACACCAGGATTAATTTGAAATTAAATTTAAGCCAAAGATCTTGGCATCTTTTTTCCCCTTTTCTCTCCTTCTATCTCCCTCCAGCCCCTCCCCCCCCCCTTCTCTTTTGGCAAATTATTTCTTTGCTTTGCCTTCCTGAGAGCTTTACCTTGGCCCACTCCTTTCTCTCGGGGAAAGGCGAGGTTTCAGTTACTCCTGCCAATTTGATGGAGGTGTTCAGGGTAAAGTCAGAATCCAAAGGAGCCCTCTTGGGGTGGGGTCAGGCCTCTGGAGAGGGGATCCTAGGTTTGAAAACTGTCAGAGGTGGGTTCCTCACTGGAGGCTGTGTTGGGGGCAGCCTTCAGGGAACTGACAAATATAGTAAATAGTAATTATAATTGCTAATAAAGCCACCTCCTCAGAGCAGGCCTCTCCACCCACCCTGATTAACTTAGACATTTAGTCACCATATCTCTTCACTTTATTTTGGTTCTCTGCAAAGCCCGCAGGACTTTTTGATAGTTTTCTAAGTGTTGATTGTCTATTTTCTCGTCTGGAATGTGCACTCCATAAGAGCAAGGACCTTGTCTGTTTTGTTCACTGTTGAATCTCCAGTGCCTACTACACTGTCTGGTATACAGTAGGTGCTCAATATACCATATTGTGCTAAGCCTCATCTGTTGTCTCATTTAATCCTTACAACAACCCTTTGAGATAGGCAATCCTTGTTTTAGAAATGAGGAAAATGAAGTACTAAGTGATTAAATAAGTTACTCGAGATGAGCCTGGAGATGGTAGAGCTAGAGTTGGGATGTGATCCGAAAGCAGAGCCTGGGTGTCCAACTGCTTCATAGAGGTGATTGGTGGTAGGAGGGCCCTTTGGTGCTAACCGTAACTGCAAAGCTCACTGCAGCTCAAAGGATGGCACACTTGTCTGTTTACCTGTCTGCCCACCTGGAAGGCTGTGGAGTTTCTGTCAGCGTGTTGCAATTCACAGGTAAAGGGCTCTGGGGGTGACTCATGCTGGCTGGGCTCAGGTGGAGACTGGGATTCAGGTGGCGTGTCTGTGCTCGCTGGGCTTTTTAAAATGGGTCCTCTCCCTCTACCTCTGGATCTCGCCTCTTTAATCGCCTGCACCCATCTGCAGAGATCAGCAGAGGCCCAAATCATGGAGCAGAGGGTTTCTGTGTCTCCACATACGGGAATGCTCCAGAAAGCGTCCTGGACAGGACGGAGGGACTAGTGGTCTGGGATAGGGCTGGGCTGGGTTGGCATCTCTTCTCCTTCTTGGATCGGCCCAGTTCTTGGATTATTGGCTAAAGAGATTGAAAACAGAGGCGAGCCAATCACATGTGACATAATAATTATATTCACAATAATAACAGTAAATAGTGATGGCTACTCGTTGTTTTGTGTTTGCATGTTGTAAGCACTGTGCTGAAAAGTTACCATGTTATCTGATTGTATTGCTCCAAAACTGACAGACCTGGGTTTAAATCCCAGCTCAACTGCTGTGTGATACTAGGCAGATACATCTTTTTGAGCCTCAGTTTTCTCACCTGTAAAAATGGGTATAAAAATAGTATCCCCCTCATAGGATTATTGTGGAGATTAAATGAGATAATGTATATGAGTTGCATTATGCAGTACCTGACAGAGCACTTAATAATTTTTAGGAAAGTTTTTTCTTCTCTTTTAATTCTCATTTAAACCTAATAAGGAAACTGTTACCTCTTTTACAGATGAAGAAACGGGTACTTGGAGGGATTAAGTGATTTGTTTAAAGTAAAAAACTAACAAGTGAAGGAGTTGAGACTTGAACCCACATCTTTCTGCCTCCATTCTTTAGGACTATGTTAGGGATTGTCTTGTGGTCAAGTTCCGCCTGACTGGCCCCTTACTAGCTGTGTGACTGGGTAAATCTCTTCTCCCTGAGCCTCAGTTTCCCTCTATATAACATAAGACAAGACTAGTGATTCCCCATAAGGGCAGAGTGCATATTAAATCACCTAGGTTTTCTTTTCTAGATTACTTCTGGAAAAGAAACGTTCTTCCTCCAGATTTTCTGATCTGCTCCCCTAAAGGATGGCACAGCCCTTCATCCCTCCCTGTCCGTTCCAGGACTATGACTGCCCATGCGCCACTGTTTGAAAAGCGTGTGATCCTCCCGCCATACTGGGAGGAGTAAAGGTTAGGACCACTAAGGTCAGTGTTAAGAGTTTACAATCTGTGAAGGTTGTGCACCACACAGTCACAGCCAATTTATAAGACGGGACTTGCATTATTGGATGTGATGGCTGTGCTAACAGCCCTTCTTTTTCTAACACTTTAAAGACTTTATAGTTATCTAACATGTGATGAAAAGCCATTCACCTATATGAAATGATTAAAAGGAGAAATGGCCCGGCTGGCATGGCTCAGTGGTTGAGCATTGACCTATGAACCAGGAGGTCACAGTTCGATCCTGGTCAGGGCACATGACTGGGTTGGCATGCAGGAGGCAGCCGATCAATGATTCGCTCTCATCATTGATATTTCTCTCTCTCTCTCTCTCTCCCCCCGCCTTCCTCTCTCTGAAACCAATAAAAACATATTAAATAAATAAATAAATAATAATAAAATAAATAAATAAAAGGACAAATGCCCAAATGTCAATGGTGCTTCTCTGTGGGCACCAAAGTAACAGAATGTAAATGTTTTCCTATGCCCCTCCCCCACCAAGTTGTCTACATTAATCTTGCATTGCTTTTATCATTAGAAATTCTATACAAAACCCCAGTTTAAATGTCATTAAACCAAAAGAAATGTTCATTGACTAAATGGTCATTGTGTCCCTATTTTTCCTGGAACAAAAGTGCAGATAAGATAATAAAAATTGAGAAACCTGGCTCAGAGCTTCTCATGAAGCACATAAATGGAGAATGGAGGCCGCCCACCCTGCAGGCTCTAAGCAGTGAGTGCAGGAATCAGATCTGATCTTGACTTAATTAAAATTACCATTTATTGAGCACTTACTCTATGATACTTGCTTCAGACACTTCATCTCATTCCTCCCTGTAAAATAGGGTCACATTATCCACCCAGGAGACAGACCTGACTCCTGGAGTATTGGCCAAGTTACTAAAGGTTGTAAACTCTGGAGTTGACTGTCTAAGACCATGGACAAGCAACTTCACTTCCTTGGTACCTGAGATCCTCCTTTATGAAATGATTGTTATGAGGATTAAAGGAGATAACACAATGTCTTTAGTACGTGGTTGGCACAGTTATAGGGGCTTTATGTATAGATCATGGAATTCTCTTGCATCTTATGAAGAAGTTGTCATTATCTTCATTTTATAGGAGAGAAACAGACTGAGAGAGGTGAGGTAACTGGTCACTTGGCTATGTACTTAGTGACAGAGATAGAATCAAACCGAGGTATGCCTTACCACAAAGCCATGACAATAGTCCTTTAAGTCTCCTGAATTCCTTTTTGGAACAAAGCCTAGGATGGATGGGTGGGTAGGAGGAAAGAGAGAAGGAAGAACGGAAAGAAGAAAAGTAGATAGGTTGTTGATAGGTTTTATAAGGTAGGAAGGATTTGTAAGCTCTGGACTGCAGCTACACAAGGAAAAATAAATTTCACGTGGCACTTGTCCCAGATCTCAATGTAATAAATGCTCAATAAGCGTATGTTGAATAAATGAAAAATGGAGGAATGCATATAATTTACACAAGATAATTGACATTCTAGGCAAATCAACTGTTCTAACCCCACCCCCCAGAGAAGACCTCCTACTAGTAGTTTGAATTCCTACTCTCCCTCTAATTAGTATATACATTTGGCCCAGTGGCACAGTTCTGTAAGTTTCAATATGCTTCCCATCATCCCTCAGTGGGTTTGCCTGAGGACTAAATTAAATAAGATCTCAATGGAAAGCCAATGGCAAGTAGTAGGAACACAGTAAAACATAGCTGGTGTTATAGGTGAGCGCCATCACCTGTTTCCAGCCTCAATACCCAGCACTCCGCACTGGCTCTCCCTAAAACACAGCCCCTTCCATGTGCAAAGCTCTTTTCAGTTTACAAAGTGTTTTCCGATGCTTTATCTCCTCTGATAAAGCACGGGCGGGAGCAGGTATTATTGGCCCCATTTGATAGATAAGCAGGTTTAGAGAAAGCACCCTACTTAAGCAAAGGAGTTTGGACCGGGACTTCAGATTTTGGATAAAGCATCACCCTAGATATCATTATAGACCCTAATGGGTCCCAGCAGTACTATGCTGGGTGCACACCTAAAGCTCTGTCAATATTTCATCGTACTCTCTACTCTGTCTCTGGACTTAAGTGGAGGGAGAGGCCACACACCCTACATAGAGAATATGGCCCTACTGGAAGGCCTGGAAGGACCTGGAAGTTGTGCTTGTGGAGGGTCAGGACAAGGAGTGGGCAGCCTGTAGGCCCTTTTACGTTCTGTATTGTAGATTTTTATCACAGTTCTGCCAATGGCATCACCTACATTCCTTCCAGAGGTTCCTTGGACGTGAGGAATTGTTATGGGGTTTAAAGTTGTCCTAAAAGCTCCCTTTAAAAAAAAAAAAAAAAGAGTCTCCCAATAACCTGGAAACAAACAAGCAGCTTTTTAAAAAAGAAGATAATAAGGATGAAAGAAAATGCTAAACCCCAGTTCTGGCACAGGTGAGGGGAAACCTCTCTCCTTGCTGGAGTGAGTGTGAATCAGTCCAAACTTTGGCCTCAGATTTTAGCTCAACTTTTTAAAAAATGTATATTTTTATTGATTTCAGAGAGGGAGAAAGAGTTAGAAACATCAGTAATGAGAGAGAATCATCAATTGGCTACCTCCTGCCCGCCCCCCCACGGAGGGTCGAGCCCGCAACTCAGGTATGTGCCCTTGATGGGAATTGAACCTGGGACCCTTCAGTCCGCAGGCCAATGCAATATCCACTGAGCCAAACCAGCCAGAGCTTAGATCATCCTTTGGTCTAGCAATTTCACTCACAGGAATTCAGTCTAAGCAAATAATCTCTGTGTGCAAAGAGTTATCTGCAAGGATATGCATCAGAGCACTGTTTATAATCCTGAAAAATTAGAATTAGTATAAATGCCCTTCAGCAGAGGCTCAGTGAGATAAGTTAGGAAGCCTGAATTTAGTTGCATACTGGGCCACAGTGTAAAAGGATGCTACAGAAGGCCCCTTAGCACCATGGAAGTTATTTCCTGAGCTTACAGCACAATTGGTAGCACTTATGAGTCCTTACTATGTGTGAGGCACTGGGCTCAGTGTTTAATTTCATTCAATCTTCACAACGACCCTGTAGGGAAGTACTATTATCCTTATTTCACAAATGAAAAAGGTGAGATCCAGAAATGAAACAATGGACCCAAGGTTATTTCCAGGAAGTTTCTGAGCTGGGTCTCACCCGAGGATATTTTTCCATTGAAGGGAGAGGGAAAGACACCCAGAGAGAGACATTAATGTAAGAGGGATACATTGATTGGTTGCCTCCTACATGCGCCCCATTCGAGCCTGCAACCGAGGTATGAGCCCTTGACCGGAATTGAACCCAGGACCCTTCAGCCTGGATAAGGTCAACACTCTATCCACAGAGTCAAACCAGCTAGGGCCCTTTAAGTATTTCACTTACCTTTAGTAAGTTGGTCCATTCCTATTTTTAAAACCCATTTATGTGACTAGGGAAGGTACAGGGAAAATACATAACAAGTATTATAAAAATTGGGGGCTCCCTGGAAAGAACAGAATCCAGCTGGCTCAGCCCCAAAGGCCCACTCTTCCAGGGACCTGGCCTGGGACCCTAGCAGCTCACCCACTATTGCAGGCCATCACCACTCTGCATCTTAAAAGGGCCAGTAGACAAGATACTGCCCACTTCCAAATGTAAGAGGGCTTCGCTGAGAAAAACCTGCTTATCCCCACCACCACAATGGCAAACAACACTAAAAATGTATTTCTCCCCTCTTTCATCTATCTCTAGGGGTCAAACTGGGGACTTGGAGGGTTCGAATGAGGGTTTCCTTGAGGAACTATAGAGGGAAAATGCCTGATGCCTGGCTTGGACAGAGAGGGTCCTGGGGCCCCGGGCCCAGTGCTGAACAGAAGGAGGTAGTGAGTATCTGGGGTCAGAGCTGCCTTCTTGGTTAGAGTGAGGTGGGGTAGGGTGGAGTGGGTAGGGCAGGACTGGGCAGGGTCTGCTCCCGGGCTCAGAGAGGTTCAAGTAGGCACAATTAACCCATAAGGCCCCTTCCTATTCCCTCAAAGGCTGCCCCTGGTGTTTGTTTAGATCCCACTGGAGGTGGGAGGAGAGGGAGAGATTTGCTAGGGCCTCTGGGCCCCACACCTTCTTAGGAAGGCAGAGGCCCTGTGAAGAGGTTAAGTGCTCAACCTTGGACCTTGGACATCCAGGTGAGGGTTTCTCTAAATCCGAGGCTGGCCTGCCAGAAAGATCTTTAAGGCCGTAAGTTTGGGGGCAGGTGGTTGAGCAGAAGGGGAGGGACTTAGAAACTGGCCTGGAAGAGCCAAGACGGGCCCCTTTGTCTGTCCCCTCAAGAAGGCAGCCACTCAGAAGTCCCCACCAATCCCCCCCCCCCCTTCCTTGCACCTGCTCACCCGTTCAGACTGTGCTCTATGCCGTGGTCAGCTTTCCCTCCCGAATGGGGTTCATTTATCTGGTTGTATCACCCCCATGTTCCATTCTCCAGTTGCTCTGGGATTTCCTCCACTTCAAGGCCCAGCTGTCTATGTGTATGCTTTATTCACTTATTCATTCAACAAATACATATTTGTTTAATCATTAAAAATTATAATGGTAGCTCTCATTTTTTGAGCATTTAACTGTGTACCAGACTATGTGCCAAGCACTTGACCTACCCTGTTTCCCTCAATCCTTAAAATTACCCAAGGATTTAGATACAGTCACCACCTCTATTTTACTGATGTGGAAATCGAGACTTAGAGAGGCTAGACTTCGAGAACTTGATCAGATCAAGCTGGGATTTGCCCAGAACCACCACTTTCTGCTTCCTCAGCAAGCAGCTGTTCAGTAAACAGGACCTGCTCTGGTCAAGCATCTCTAGCACAGGCTGCGCAGAGAAGTGAGTAAGGTATATTTCTTCCCACAGGAAGCCTGGTGGGAACCTTAACCCCTCTATTCTAGAAAACCTTTCCTCCTCTAGCTACAACTGGATTTCTGCAAAATTCGTTTCATTATCAAATTTCACAGATTCTCATGTTGGAGGACTCCATGAGAGTTCCCCAGTCTCACCTTCCAGGTGATGCAGGAATTTGTACTGCAGAGCACCTGCCCCAACACACACACACACACACACACACACACACACACACACACACACTTGTAGTTGAGAGTTTGGATTCTGGACCCAACTACTTGAGTTCAAATCTTGGCTCTACCATTTACTACTTGTATGACCTTGGACAAGTCTTTTGATCTCTTTGAACCTCAGTTTATTCATCTTTAAGGTAGGCATAACTCCTACCTTGCAGGGTTTTTGCAAAGATTAAATGAGGTAACACACGCAGAGCATTTAGCACTTCTCTTGCTCTGGAAGTCCAGATAATGTCAGCTATTGTTGTTATCATCAGGGATGGGCATGCCTTGCCTCTCCAGTGAAACAGTGAGTTCCTGTCTCTTCCTGTGCTACCCAGGGCACTCAGCCCAGGGCAGGTGTGCCTGGGGATGGAGGTTAGTCACCAGGTTCCTCGGCTTCAGAGGAACATGAGTGTTCCTCTCTGCCCAGGCTCCTTCGAAGTCTGAGTCATGCCTCCACAACTCTCCCTAAAGAGATGCTTCCGTGAGCCTCAACCCTCTCCCCTTTCACAATAAGCTCAGTCATTGGCATCCTCCTGCATATTGAGGTCACATGCAGACACCCTAGTATTACCCATGGAAGGGCCTAGAGGAAACCTCCAAGAACGTAAGAGTCTTGATAGGCAGCTGACAGGGACTTGGCTCTCTAGCAGGTGGCTTTGGCTGTTTGGCCATATTTCAAAGACGACTAGAGGCCTCTGAATTGACTGATGACCTGATAGTGGGTCAGAGTATTTCATTTGGCTGCCCGTGGACTGAGTGACGACCCAGCCCCAGCCCCATCTGGTCGGGACAAGTCTGGGAGCCTTTTGTTTCACTCACACTCTCCAGTCCCTGGGGGCTCCTTAAAGCCCCTGAGGTGATCTGGGGGTGTTGAAAGTTAAGGCCCTCAACTTAAAAGGCTTAATGTGCCATAGATAGTTCAGTGTTACAAGCTCAGGTTTCTAGACAGACCTAGGTTTGACACCTGGCTCAGTTTGTTTGCTGAGACCCTGAACTTGATCATTTGTTTCTCCGAGTCTGTTTCCCCATCTGTAAAATGGGGATAATAGTATTTCCTTCCTAGGCTGTGAGGATGTAATGCAGGTGAAGCACTTAATACAGTGCCTGGGACATAGCTGTAATCAGTACTATTGTGATGCAATGGGAGAGAGGGCACTGGACCCAGAGTCAAGAGATCAGGGTTTGTTTCAGCTCTGCAGCTCATTGGCTGTGTTGACCTTAGACAGGTTAACTCCCTTCTCTGAGCTAGTGTTTCTTCTGTGAAATGAAAGGTTTGGGTTTGAAGGTTACTCAGGTTCTTTCCAGCTGTCTAAGATCTGTGACTTTGAAGGAAATAAAACAGAAGGAAAGAAGAATTAGTACTGGATGCCTTTGTCTGCCAAGATCATGTTTCACAAATCCCAGGGCCTCGAGGGCACCATCCTGGGGCTTCTAGGCAGACCCTTTCCAACCTCACAAACTGTTTGCAAGACCCCGAGAGGCTTTCTGGAGCCACAATGAGGCCTCAGGGAAGGCATGAGGCTGGAAAGCAAGCCCGCATCACAATGAACCATGAACCGGCCAATCCCAAACCACCCTGCGGTGCCTTGGGCAAGCGTCACCTTTCACTTCACCAGAATGGATTAGTTTATGGCAAGGGAGGGATGTTTCTTCTGGAGCCTGAGGATGTTCTGATCTGTTGTAAACAGGCCCGCCAGGTAAATAGAACATTTTCTTCTTTTTTTAATCTAGTGACCTCTGACCACCCCTTTCACCGCCCACCACACAGCCTGAGTAACCCCCAGCAGGACGCCAATGCTGGGAATGGAGGAGGTGTCCCGTAGCCCTAAGAAAAGGAACCCTTCCCCGTAAGAGTCTCCGTTTGGGCAGAGTCCCACTTTGAACTCAGAGGGGGATAATATAGGTGGAACTTAGAGAAAATAAAGAATTGGTTTCAACTAGTTTTACCAGTTTTTACCCCCTACAATAAAACACCACTTAGCCATTTTAACGTAACACATTTCCCTTTACAGAGATAGTGGTCTTTGGAGGAATTTATTGGTGGTAACCAATAAACACGGGTATCTTTTATGAAGCCCTTAGTGTCCAAACTATGCCAAATAGTTTATACCCATTAACTTATTATTTTTAAAAAAGTATGGGTTTCACCATGGGGGAAAAATATGATTTTCATTTTTTTTAGGTGGGAAACTGAGGCCCAGAGAATTAAAGTGATTTGTTCAAAGTAAGTGGTAGGATTTGAACCTAGAGCCCATTTTATTCCGGAACATCACTGCAGTCATGACTTCATGTATAAACTTTCATTGTTGTTGTTAATCCTCACTGAGGATATTTTTCCATTGATTTTTAGAGAGAGTGGAAGGGAGAGGGGAAGAGAGAGAGAGAAACATGGATGTGAGAGAGACACATTAACTGTCTGCCCCCTACCCACCTCCACCCCCTCACATGTGCCCCGACTGGGACCAGGGATGGAACCCACAACCCAGGTGCATGGCCTTGACCAGGAACTGAACCCGTGGGCTTCGGTACACAGGCCAGCACTCTAACCACTGAGCACAACCAGCCAGGGCTTCATGTACAGACTTGACTGAAGCCTTGTTGGTGAGGCTCTGCCCAGACTGCAAAGAGACACAGATCTGCCCAACCTTTCAAGAAAGCTCAGCCTCTGCTTTCTGGAAGCCCCAACTGATCATCCTCCAGCCCTTTGACATCTGGGGAACTGAAGCGCAGTGAGGGCAGGTGACTTGTCTGAGCCACACGAAGGGCAGAGCTCAGTGGTCTTCATGCCTCTGTCCGTAGGAAAGAGGCCAGCTTAGGGGTAGGATTGTGGTGGGGGACCCTGATTCGCAATCACTGCATGTCCAATGGCCAGTAACCATGAACTTTTCCCTACTCTTCCTTCTGTCCAGCAATTGCAGGGTCTAGATGCAGCCAGTGTTGAAGATAGCTTCCGTAGGAATTCTGCAATATGGATATCCTTTCTAGGTCCCAGTCCATCCCGAGCCAGTTCCATGCTTAGCTTGGAATTTCTTTCCTCTTCCTACTTTCTTGCAACTGCTAGGCTCAGCTGAAGCCCATTTCCTCCCCTCCTTTCCCTGTTTCTTCCTGAGGAAGTAGCTCCTTCTTCACAGCTTCATGCTCTCCTTGCTCTGGTTCAGCCTTCCTGGGCAGTTTGCTCCATAATTCTCCTGGATCCAAACCATTTCCAAACCACAGGGAATCCCACAAATGCATTCTGGGTGACACAAGAATGCCCAAGAATGGTCCCGGTGGAAAAGGTTCTGGGATCAAAACATTTGGGAAAAGCTTCATACGAGGCCCTCTTCTTAGAAGTTAACAATGCAAAGCCATCAAGTCAAGTCTATGGAAGATCCTGCAGTCAGGAAACCTGTTTTGTTTGTGTTTTTAACACAGAGTTTCCCAAACTGAGATGACCATGAAATCGTCTCCCACATCCTCACCAATACTACAGCAACCCATAGAGCCAGTGATCCACTATGGAACACGCTTTGGGAAATGCTGGCCCCAGTCCTCTTCTAGAGTATGGAGTTGACCTTCATTGATTTAAAGCCTTCCTGTTTCTCTGGGCTAATCTCACATACGAATAAGCTAAGGTGAAGTCTGCTCAGTAGGGTCTTCAAGAAAGACATACTCAATGGGGATAATGATATTAACAACATTTAATGAGGGTGCTATTAGAAAAGATCAAGGGTTTTCCAGAATTTGGGAAGGGGGAGTAGAAATTGAAACCCAGTATGAGGGAAATACTTCTTGGGTGAATGAATAAATGAATGAACAGACTATTTGGTCAAAAAGTTGGGAGCCCTAGCCAGTTTGGCTCAGTGGATAGAGCATCGGCCTATGGATTGAAGGGTCCCAGGTTTGATTCCCAGATCAGGGGCAGGTACCTCGGTTGCAGGCAATCCCCACCTTGGTCAGGGGCATGCAGGAGGCAACCAATTGATGTCTCTCTCACATCAGTATTTCTCTCTTCCTCTCCCTTCCACTCTCTCTAAAAATCAATGGAAAAAAATATCCTCAGGTGAGGATTAAAAAAAAAAAATTATTTAAAAAAACACACGGGAGACTGACTGACTGAACGAATTAATGATCAACTGGTCCCCTGACCTCCAGACTCTCCCATTTCATGCCACCTGCTGTGGAGGCATAGATGTATCTTCTGCACACCCAGAGTTCATCAGCTACTCTTCTGCTCAGGAATCCTAGGTGGCTGCCCACTGCCTTCTGGATAGCATTCACACGCCTTGACCTGGCATTTAGAACCTTGCAAAACAAAACTCCAATCTGCCTTTCCATCCTTCTTTCTCACTGTTTCCTGTTGGGCACCCCTATATTGTAGTCACACTCCCCATTCCCAAATGCACTTGATGTTTGTCTTTCTCCCGTTCTGCCTTTGCTCCAGCGATTCTCTTGACCTCATGCCCCTCTCCTACCCCGACTTATTTATTCATTCCTAGCAATGCTTTGAGTCTCAGCTCAGAATCTACCACCCATGTTAAATGAAAGAAGTCAGACACAAAAAAGACATTGTGAGGGTGAAGAACAGGCAAAACTAATCTATTACAGAAAAAACAATCAGAGCTGTGGTTGCCTTTGGGGAGGAGGCATTGACTGGAAGAGGCACAAAGGGGCTTTGGGGGGAAACACTCTTTATCTTGATTCCAGTGGTGGTTACGCAGGCATACATTTGTCAAAATTCATTGAATGGGTCCTCTGGCCAAGTGGCTCAGTTGGTTGGAGTGTCGTCCTGTACACCAAAAAGTTTGCAGGTTCCATTCCCTGTCAGGGCACATACCTGGGTTACAGGTTCGATCCCCGGTCCGGGCGTGTCTGAGAGGCAACCGAGCGATGTTTCTCTCTCTCTTTCTCTTTCTCTCCCTTCCCCCCTCTCTAAAATTAATAAACATATCCTCAAATTAGGATTTATTTTTTAAAAATTAATTGAATTGTACATTTAAGACCTGTGCATTTCTCTGCATTGTAAATTGAATCTAAAAGTAAAAATCTTACCACTTAGATCTCCCTGGCAAGAAGTCACTCCTGTGTCCGTGCCTCTTGGAAGCACTCTGTCGGCACTGGCAGCACACCACTCACCAGGGCACCTTCTGTGAGAGTCAGTCACGTCCACATCCATCTCTCCCCACCACACACGAGCCGCCCCGCCAGCCCTCACAGAGCAAGCATGTGACAGGCGAGACTGAGTGCGGCCAGATTCATAAAAATGAAGAACAGCAGCTATCGTGTATTAAGTACCCATGGTGTGGCAGGCTGTATGCTAAGTTCCTTACACAAATATTTAATTACATAAATGCATGTGTTTATAAATACAGATATGTACTGGTGTCCCCAAAATATATACACACTTTAACAGCTGATAGCTCAATTGATATGTTTTTCTTTTCAGATTTAAGCCATTGGAATTAATAGCTATTCCAAGTGTGTATACATTTTTGGGACACCCTGTACATTTTGGGGATACCCTGTACATATATAGATATGTATATACACACATACACTGAGTGGCCAGATTATTATGATCTCTGAACGCATAATAATCTGGCCACTCAGTGTGTGTGTGTGTGTGTGTGTGTGTGTGTGTGTGTGTATGTGTGTATATGTGTGTGTGAGTGTGTATATATATACATATATATGTATTTACATATGTGTGTATGTGTATATACATATATATATATATATTAGAGGCCCGGTGCATGAATTCGTGCATGGCTGGGGACCGGCCAGCCTGGCCAGGGGGAGGGGACATGGGCGGTTGGCTGGCCTGCCTGCTGGGCGAACTCCTGGTCAAGGGGACAATTTGCATATTAGCCTTTTATTTTTTAGGATATACACTGAGTGGCCAGATTATTATGCATTCAGAGATCATAATAATCTGGCCACTCAGTGTATATATATATAACCCCCATAAGGTAAATACAAAGTAGCCATTAAGTGTGAAAATGGGCAAATATGCATAATAAATGTGAATGGTTTAGCTATATTACATTATGATACAGGTAAAATAACAGTGTCTCTGTTTCCAAACTTTATGGTCACTGTGATTGTGTATGCGTGTGTACATATGTATTATTATCAATCTCCGTTTTACATTGAGGAGAGAGGCCCATGTCACAGATACACGTGGTGCTGGAAAGAGGATGCAAACCCAGGACTGCTGGTTTCAGAGTCAGAAGCTGGATGCCTCCACAGTGGCATCCCATAAATCCAGAAGCAATGTGAGACCTTTCTGGCCAAGAGGCTTAAAAACAGCAGTTCCCCTGGAAACGAAAATGGTGTGTGTGTGTGTGTGTGTGTGTGTGTGTATTCTCTGAGAAGAGTAAAGGCTGGGTAGGGCTTCCCCGGCTCCAGGAAGAGGAGGATGGGGTTTATAATCCTAACTGTACTGTGTATCAGCTGCCAGGTATGACCTTGGGCAAGTTATTTAATATCACCCAGCCTGGGTTATCCCACCTTCAAGATGGGTGTAACAACAGTGCCTGCCTCGTGGCTTTTTAAGGGAGGATTCTATGAGATCACGCATGTAAACCTCGCAGCACATGTAGGTTCTCAGTAAATGTTGAGTTTATTATTATTACTTCACTATTTTTACTATGATTACAGCTCCCTGCCAGCGTCCTCCTTCTCCCCCTCCCGGCTCCCAGCAGTTCTTTGGCCTGCTCCCAACCCCTCCCTTTCCTCAGAGGGTAGCAACCCGAGACCTAGTCCTCCAAGAGCAGTTGTGACAGATAATTTCATCTTGAACACTGATCCCAGCACCCAGTCAGCCCAGGGAGTGAGAGGAGGAGTCGGCTAACTCCCTGGTGGGCGGAGACTTTAGGGCAAGCATGTCCAACTTTCGGCCCACGGGCCGCAGGCGGCCAACAACGAATACTAATTAACGATGACTCATTTATTTCAGCCCTTTGTGTTCAGCATGTCTCTATCGAAATAAACCTACGTTTCTATTAAAATTGAAGCTTTTGTTTTTTTGCGTCCCACATAACTTAAACCTTGTTTATTTGGCTCGTGTTAGCCCTTGAGTTTGACATGCTTGCTCTAGGGCAGCAGTCGCCAACCGGTGGTCCGTGGACCACTGGTGGTCCATGAGGTCTGAAAGGTTGGCAACCGCTGCTCTAGGGGATCCCTAGATGATTTGGGGGCGGGGGGGATCTTTCCTTGCTCTTTAAAGAATCTTTGCCACCTGTTAGGGGGTTCTCCTTGTCTAACTGATTCTGAAATGAGGCGGTTGGAAGCCTTACAACATGATGAATGGGGCCACTGTGGCCTCCTTTGATTTGCAGGTGAAGTGGGGCCTGGGAATTCAGGGGGTGATGGGAAGATGGGAACGTGCTGGCCTGAACCTGGCCCTTTGGGATTCTGCCTGAGGGGCCGGCTGCGGATGAGGCCCGCATTGTTGTCCTGAAGCCCAGACCTGAGCGTTTCCTGCCCTCCTCGGGGAACAGCCCTCTCCACAGGTGAAGCTTTGTTCTTTTAAGTCGGAGAGTTCAATAGGCAAGTGTTATGTGAAATAAAATAATGATTTTTCTTATTAGTACAGGAGCAACCCATGCCCACTGACAGGAAAACACACAATACAAAATACAGTGAAGAAGACATTCAATACTGATGATAATTTTCATCCAAAGGGAACCGCTGTTGTTCTTCCCTACATTTCCCTCTGCTTAGAGGAAGGCCCTCACCGTGGGATTAAAAGCACAGGCTCTGCGAGCAGGACTCTGGTCTGAGCTACACCTATGAGGCCAGACTCGTAAACGCTCGGAGCCGATTTCCTTCTTGTACAATGAAAACAAAAAGAGCACCTATGATGTTGGGTTGAAATAATGCCTAAAAGTGACTCAACAAATGTTAGTTCTTTCTATAGCAAATATATATTCTTACCCTCCAAAATGCCATCACGCCATAGATACTGTTTGTAAACCGCCTTTTCCCCTAATACCAGGCAACAATGTGATCTCTTTCCAGCATTAAATACACTATAGTGACCTGGCTCAGTGACCAGTTCCCCGTTGATGGGCATTCAGCGTATCCCCCGTGTTTCATTATCACAAGCAATGCTGCATGGACCTAACTCTCGCTGAATCTTTGTGCCCAGCCGTAATTATTTCCTTAGGGCCAGTTTCAAGGGGGTAGATTGCAGGGTTTTAAGGGTATGTGCAATTTTATGACTTGATCCCTGTTTCCAGACTGCCCTCCAGAAGGTTCTGCTGGGTGCCTTTCCCACCAGCCAGGGAGGAGAGTGACTCTTTCCCTGCGCCTCACCAGCACGGGCTCTTATCACTTTGTCCATCTTTAAGCAATTATTCTTGAGCAAGGGAATTTCTTCTGTCTGTCTGATTCAACTGGGACCTCCCAGAGGGCAGGACACGGATGCAGTTCCTCCATGTCTGTGTAGCTCCCATGCCTGGTGCGTGCTCTGCCCACAGAAAACACTCAAGAACTATCCCAACTGAGTCTCAGAAGCCGAGAGTGGCTTTTACTAGTAAGTACCTGGACAGCCAATTCTCATTCAGTGCAAACCTCCCAACTAAGACTTGTACCGGGTGAAATTCAAGGCCGAGCGCGGAGCAAGGCAGAGGCGTTGCCAGAGCACTGCCCTGATGCTGTTCACGTATTAATCAGCCCAGTGATAGGCTCTGAGATCAACCTGGGTTGGGGCCACTTATCTGCCAGGAGATCTGCCTGTGCTCGGGTTTCGCGCAGTCACCATTTTGGCAGTGGCTCAGGACACGTCATTTCATCCTTTTGGGCTTGGTGTCCCCATCTTTTTATTAGGGGAGCTTTATAGTGTTCCCACCAGAGGTATTTTAACCATCCTGGGGTTCTGCCTTCCTCTCCCTTGTGACATTTATTGAGGATTTATTACGGCAGCCGCCTGTGCCCAGAGGTAAGGAAGCCGCTCGGGTCGCTGCCCTGGCTCCGGGGCCAGGGAGAGGAGCCCAGGAACACACGGGGACTTGAGCAACCCGCGGCCCAGCACAGGCCAGCCGCCCGGGGAAGCCATTTTTGTCATTGGCCACTCCAGTTACTCCTTTGTCCAATAATCCCAGTCCCCAGTCTCCTCCCAGGAGGATATCTTATACCAACTCGGGCCTGGACCTGTCCTCTCCACAGCTCCCTCGGTGCCAAGGCAGGATGGCTCCAGAACTGGCCGCTCCCATGGCCGGACCTGACCCTGCTCCTCACCTCAGTCCCCACTGGGCGGGGCGAGCAGAAGGTGAGATCCTGGGAGGAGAGGCCCCTCCCCCTCCCCCTCCCCCCTCCCCCCAGCTCCCCTCCCCTTGCCTTGCTTTAACGCTAACCTTTTAAAAAATATCTTTTATTTAACCCAATTTATAAAAGCTATTTCAACATGTAATCAATATAAACTATTAATGAGCTATTTTATTTTTTGTACAAGTCTTTGAAATCTGGTACGTATTTTACACCTGCAACACATCTCAGTTGGATGCTACATTTTCAGGGGCTAGCAGCCAAAAAGTAGAAACAACCCAAATGCCCATCAGCGGATGAATAGCTAAACCAAAGGTGGTATATCCGTGCAATGGAATATTCTCCAGCTGCAGAAAAATAAAGGACAGCATGTAGGAAACCTTGAAAACATGCCAAGTGAAAGAAGCTAAAACACAAAAGACCATACATTGAATGTATCCATTTATGTGGAAATGTCTAGAATAAGCAAATCCATAGAGACAGAGAGTAGGTTATGGTAGCCAGGGACTGGGGGTGGGGGTGGCGGATATGGAATGACTGCTAACAGGTATGGGGTTTCTTTTTGGAGTGATGAAATGTTCTGGAATTAGTGGTGATGGCTGTATAACATTGTGAATATACTAACAGCCACTGAATTGCATACATTAAAATGGTAAATTTAATGCTATATGAATTATATCAATAAAAATTAATGATAAAATATATTAAAAATAAAATGTATTCCTACTAAAACAATAAATGTGAATTAGCTAAGATTAAGAAAACTTAAAATTCAGTTCTCAACATTATGCGAAGTGAAGTAAGTCAAACAGAGAAAGCTAAGAACTATGTGATTTAACTCATGTGAAATATAAAACTGAAACTATGTACACAAACAGCAGTGTGGTGATTGCTGGGGGTGGGGGTGGGGGAAGAAAGGGGTCCTAATATGAGGTGACAGGAGAAGATTTGACTTTGGGTGGTGGGCACATGGTCCTACATATAGATTTTGCAAATTGGTAATCCACACATGTAACCTATATGTTCATGTTTACTAATGTCACCCCAATAAAATTTTAAATAATTTTTTAAAAAATTCAGTTCTCTTGCCCTAGCCGGCTTGGCTCAGTGGATAGAGCGTCAGCCTGCGGACCGAAGGGACCCAGGTTCGATTCCAGCCGAGGGCACATGCCTGGGTTGCGGGCTTGATCCCCAGTGTGGGGTGTGCAGGAGGCAGCCCATCAATGATTCTCTCTCATCATTGATGTTTCTATCTTTCTCTCCTTCTCCCTTCCTCTCTGAAATCAATAAAGAAATATATATATATATATATATATATATATATATATATATATATATATATATATATTTCAGTTCTCAGTCACACCAACCCCAGTTCAAATCTCAGGAGCACCCGTGACCAGTGGCTACTGTATCAGACAATGCTGCTCCGAGGTATCGCTGCTCCAGGCGACCAAATGAGGTCCTGACTGGCCATCCTTGGCCACTCCCTGGGCAAATCCTGAAGGACTGGAGGCAGATTGGGACTAGGACACGGGGGTGAATGAAGGAAGCTACAAGAGTATACACACCCCTTTTCTTCCCACCACGATGCAAAATCATATCAATTTTATCATTCCTTCCCAGCAACTCTATAGGTGAGGAAAACCAGAGATTGTCAAAATCCGAAGGCACTGACAAGCAATTTTCAAAAATTCACATAAAGTACAGTCTCTCCCTGTGGAGTATAGTTCTGTAGGTTTTGACAGATGCATGGTGTGGTGTGTCCTCTGCCACAATCAAGGTACAGAATAGCCTGTCACTCCCCAGATCCCCTCCTGCTGCCCACTATGCTTTAGCTTTTTCCCAGGCCCCTGTTCTGCACTGCACATGAGCTTTCTGACTTAGTCCCCTGGACAGCCCTCTGTGGTGGGCCTTCCGGTCTCTCTGCTCCAGGCCACACAGCTCTTGCTGGCAGCACGGGGATGTGAGCTCAGACCCACCCGCTCCAGAGTCCACATTCTTTACCGCTTCTAAGATGCATTCGGCACTGGGCCAGTCTGCCGGCCCTCCTCGAGGCCGCGCAAGACTTCCGAGAGCAATGGCCAGCCGTCAGCTGACTCCTGCTGGGAAAGCTGGGGTCTTTTTCCCCACCCCGTGGGAAACTACCATCTGGGCTTTCAAAACCAGTTTTTAAGTTTCATCAGCCAAAAACGCTGTTTTACTCCCAAACGACCATTGTCATCTTTCAGATCTTCTAGATCTTTCTTACAAACCCCTCTCCTTCCAACAGTGGGATGCCCTGCTGGTGTGGCTCAGTGGTTGAGCATTGATCTATGAACCAGGAGGTCATGGTTCCCGGTTCATGCAGGCTTGATCCCCAGGTAGGGGGCGTGCAGGAGGCAGCTGATCAATGATTCTCTCTCAACATTGATGTTTCTCTCTCTCTTTCCCCCTTCCTCTCTGCAATCCATAATTTTTTAAGTGGGATTATGCCAAGACTTTCCCGTTTTAACTTCAGGTGAGGAGGGGTCAGGCCATTCGGAGGCAGCTGAAGAGATTTTGGAACAGAAGATTCTCTCCGGCCTCGCTTGTCCCCGGGTCCTGCTGAGAACTCAGCCCCAGAAAGAGAAGGCTGGTTCCACACTCGAGGTTATGGTCGCCTCAGCCCAAGTTCAACCAGCACATTTTTATAATCCAACCCCGTCTGAGAACTGTACAGCAATTCGAATCCCCCGCCTTTCAGGATAAAGCAAAGGATAGGGGGAAACACACATTTGGGGGCTGTGGAGAGGCAGCCGCTCCTGCTGCTGTGTACTTACTTCTGTGACAGTTCTCATTATGGGAGGAAGCCAGGACCGCAAAAAAAAAAAAAAAAAAAAAAAAAAAAAAGTGCTGCAGAGTCAAACACAAATGATGGCGATCCCTCTCTTCAGCTTCAGCTCCCGGGGTTTGGGGGGAGGTGGGCCTGAATTGTGGAAAGTGGTATAAATGATCAAAAATAGACAGATTTTTTTTGTTTTGGCCTGAATCTAAGAGACAGCTTAAGCTAAGCTTGGGTTTGATTTACCAGGAGTATCCTAGGGTTTATTGGTTTACTTTTTTTAAAGTCTCAAATGTAATGTATGTTCGTTGGAGAAAGTTTTTCAAAATTGTCAAAGGCATCTAAATAACCACAAATTTTAAAACTACGTTATTCTACAATTCAATGCTAATTCCATATATGTTTTATTGATGTAGAGTTGGCATACAATATTATATGTGTCAGGTGTACAACATAGTGATTCGACGTTTATAATTCCCTGTGATGTGATGTGATCACCACAATAAGTCTTCATTGCTAATATGTTAAACCTTCCAAACCATTTTTTTCTGTCCATAAATGGATTTTCCCACAAAAATGGAATTGAACACAAGATACTATGCTTTCTAGACTTGCTTTTAAAAATAATAATAAAACTGTCTCAATGGTTTTCCTTTGTTGTTTTTTGAAATGGCCACATCAATAGTTCTGAGGCACACCAGGTAAATTATTAATATAACCAGAAATGGTCCCCCCGCCTCCTGGGAGAGGAGCACGATTAAGCACAGCAACCTCAGGGTGGCTCATTAAGGAGAGAAACTCCTCCATCTCTCCTTGCGAAGCCTGAAGCCCGCAGTTAAACCGTCAAGGCCCGAGATGAAAGGGAAGGGGCCTGGCTGAGTCAGCCCTTCGCACTGCCCTGCCTGCCACCTGTTTTATTAAGCGTGCTGGTGTGTCCACACCTCGGAATGAAAGGAGAGCTTTCTTGTGGACGAGGACCGTGCCCCCTCCCCTCTGGCCCCTCCCCGCCCACCTCAGCCGAACAGCTGGGGGCTGCAGGATGAGCCCTCAGTGGAAGCACAGACCTGCCCCTGAACCAGCAGGTAGGTTGGACTCTGCTGTGTGTGGAGACCAGGATCTGGGCCTCCAAACGGACAAAGAAATGCATATTCAAAATCTCCTCATTCCATCATAGTGACGGGTGTTGTGTTTGCCTCTGGGGCCAGGAAATGGGGGGGCCCGTGGCCCTTGGTGAGAAAGAGCCTCCCTCCCTTGCTCTGAGCTGCGTTGGCTCCTCTCTGTCCACCGGCATGAGCTGGGCATCTCTGTCCTTCGCCCCCGCCCCTTGTCCTTTCCAGGGAAGGAACCAAGTGGCCTGGTACAACGTCAAACTTTGCAAGGCCGTAAATGGCCTATAAAAATCCCAAGACAGAAGGCTCAGGAAGAAGGAAACGCTAATTAGGGAAATCCTGAATCTCCTAAGCATGCTCATTAACGAGAGGGAGCATAATAACAGGCAAAGTGGAGAAGCTCATAAATTACCCACGAAGCCCTGGCACAGTCGAGGGTGGGGCCTGGCGGATGGAGCCCAGGTTACTTTCTGGGGTTCATGGAATCTGCCTGGTCCTTGGGGTTGCACAATGCCAAGCACGGCGCTTCCTTCCTGCCTCCCTGGGACAGGTGAGTAAGTTTGAGAGAGGTGATCATGGCATAGTCACCCTAAACCAGAGTGATACTTGCTCTGGGCCACAGAGAAAAGTGGGTCACCGAGATGATTAGAACTCGTGCTTGGGGAGGTGCTCCCAGATCAGTAAATAACACCCCCCTGCCTTCCCCGCTCCCAATTGCACATCGTCCCCTCCCGCTCATTTATCACAGGAAGTATGGGACAGGCAGGAAACAAAGACGGGGCTGCCTGGGCTTCTAAAGCCCCTTTCCCTCCGGAGCTCTGGGCTCTGCACTGCGGCAAAAGATCAACGCGTTCAACTGAGACTCGGGAACAGAAAGGTTCATTGACTGAATTCCACTCACACAGCAAACCGGGGATCCGATTCATTTGCTTCCCATGAGAGAGCCTGCTGTTTACTATCGATCCCACAGTTTGATGGCTTCATATAAGCAACATGGAAACCCCATGACTCAGTCCACATGTTCATGACTCAGGATCTGGATGAAGTTGGAAATGTCACATGTGGCACATCCAATGCCAAGAGGTTTCCTAATGCCCTGATGACCGCGTCTGCAGGGACATGATTTCCGGACTAAAGCCTACCAATAGCAACAACGGTCCCCGATTGGCACCTGGCCCTAACCGAGCCCTCCTCCACCCCAGGCACATATGGACACACATGTATTTTCTCACCTGGTCTTCACTGCGAACCTGGGAGGAAACCCAGGCTCGGAGAGGGCCTGTGCTTGTCCAGGATCTCACAGCATCGGAGTCAGGACTCAAACCCGGGGCTGTTGAGTTCCAGAGTCTCGGTTCCTGACTGTATGACCATGGTCAGATTTTGGTATCATTTGGGATGTAAACTGGGATGGAGGTGAAGATCCAGGGCTATGGAGCCAGAAAGTCCTTGGAGCCTTCTGGGTCACTGACTCTAGGGTGAGTCACTTTGCCTCCCTGAGTCTCAGTTTCCTCATCTGTAAAATGGGGGGAAAAAGCCCTTGTGAGGATTCAATGAGATACCTCACATGAAGCGCTTAGCACACGTGTCAGTCATCAGTCCTTGGGCCGGGAGTGCCAGCCTCTGGGGGCTCTCAGGCGGGAGGGCAGGGGAGCCCAGGCAGAGCCTTGAGAGGAACCCCAGAAAGCGATGCTCCTCACATCCACAACTTCAATGAATCGCACAATTATAGCCCCTCCCGCCAGCCCTGGCCCTGGGGCAGTGATAGGATCTTTGCAGTTCTCCAGGGTCAGGGCTGATAGTTGAATGGACAGGCAGACACAGGGTGGCACAGGAGATGGGTGAGGAGCAGGCAGGCGGGCACTGTTCTCTGAGTCAGGCAACAGGACACGCCCAGGACCGCACCGTGGGGCACCCACCCAAATGGAGAACCGCCGCTGCCCCTTTCACAGGAGATTACGGAGTGAGATGGAAAGCCCTGGAGTTTCTGCCCAGGTTCTGTTTTGTGTGTTTTTTTCTCCAAGAGCTCATGTGTAATCTGCTGAATTTGGACTAAGTCATCCTATCTAATAAAAGAGCAATATGCAAATTGACCGTCACTCCAAGACACAAGATGGCCACCCCCATGTGGTCAAAGATGGCTGCCCCATGTGGATACAAGATGGCCTGCAGGGGAGGGCAGTTGTGGGCAGTTAGGGGTGACCAGGCCATCAGAGGAGGGCAGTTGGGGGTGACCAGGCTGGCAGAGGAGGGCAGTTGGGGGTGGGTGGGGGCCCGGCCAGCAAGGGAGGGCAGTTGCGGGGGGGGACACAGGTCTACAGGGGAGGGCAGTTGGGGGGACCAGACCAGCAAGGGAGGGCAGTTGGGGGGGGACCAGGCCTGCAGGGGAGGGCAGTTGTGGGCGATCAGGCAAGCAGGGAGGGCAGTTAGGGGTGACTGGGCTGGCAGAGGAGGGCAGTTGGGGGAGACCAGGTCAGCAGGGGAGGGCAGTTGGGGGGGACCAGGCCTGCAGGGGAAGGCAGTTGGTGGGGGGCAGGCCTGCAGAGGAGGGCAGTTGGGGGAGACCAGGCCAGCACGGGAGGGCAGTTAGGGGCAATCGGGCTGGCCGGGGAGCAGTTAGGTGTTGATCAGGCTGGCAGGGGAGTGGTTAGGGGGTGATCAGGCTGGCAGGCAGAAGCGCTTAGGGGCAATCAGGCAGAGGCAGGCGAGCAGTTGGGAGCCAGCAGTCCTGGATTGTGAGAGGGATGTCCGACCACCAGGTGGGATCGGGCCTAAATGGGCAGTCGGACATCCCTCAAGGGGTCCCAGATTTGAGAGGATGCAGGCTGGGCTGAGGGACACTACCCCCCGTGCACAAATTTCGTGCACTGGGCCTCTAGTCTGTATAATAAAAGGCTAATATGCAAAGTGTCCCCTCAGGAGTTCCACCGTGAGACTGGGAGTTCGATTGTTCGCTATGATGTGTGCTGACCACCAGGGGGCGGTGCGGAACATGGCGGGCAACCAGGGGTGGCAGCGGGGCGCTGAGGGAGTGAGGGAAGGAAGAGGTGGGGAGGCAGGGAACCTGATCTGCCCTGATGGCCAGCCAGGCCTAGGGACTCTACCCATGCATGAATTTCATGCACCAGGCCTCTAGTATTAAATAACAGCTCCTGTCAATTGTACTCTTACCATATGCCAAGCTCTGGGCTGGGCACATTTTAGTTATGATCTGATTTAATCCTCCCAACAGCCTTGTGGGGTGGAAAAGTTACTGTGTGCATTCACTTTTCCAGGCCTCTGAGGTGAGAACTACTATTACCCCCTTTTTACAGAGTGAGAAACTGCAGCTCAAAGAGGCAAAGTAGCCCTGGCTGCTGCTCAGTGAGAATTCCTTGGGGTGGGATGTGGGGGTAGGAGGTTGGAGTCAGGGGCAATCAAGAGTCAGCTATTGAAGCCCACGGGCGGACCCGGTGTGACGTGCTCTAACAGGGACAACCAGGGAGGGCTTCACGGACAAGGTGGCATCGAAGATTGACGGGGAGGTGTGGGAGGGTACTAGGGTTGGAGAACACATTCTGGGCCAAGGAAGGAACAGCCATGGCAAAGGCCTAGAGGAATGCACGGGGGTAACCAGGAAACAGGGAACAACGGGGCTGGGCTGGGGCGCAGCGGTAGGTGCAGAAAAGGCAGTGGAAGGAGATAAGACTGGAAAGTTCTGTTGGAACAGACTGAGGAGAAATGGGAAAGAGGCAAGCAAAGGCGTCCGGGCCTAGTGATTTGGGCAAAAACGTCCTCCGCAAGGCATAAGCCCACCCTCGTACTCCCACCACCCGGTGGGGTGCCCGCCTCCTGGAGTGCCCCTGAGGGGCGAGAGGAGTCATAGCCCAGAGGAACAGCATCTCAGAGTGGCAAGGAGGGCAGCTTCTGGAGCCGGTTGTGTGGATTCGGGTCCAGCTGCTCTGCTAACGCACCCTGTGACCTTGGACAAGTTCCTTTGCTTCTCTGGGGCCTCAGTTTGCTCATCTGTAAGGTGGGGGCAGTAGTACTCATCTCCTAGGATTGGTGTGAGGATTAAATTAGTTAACACACTCACAAGGCGTATTACAGAGCCAGTCACATAGCAAGAATGCCTGTTATGCTAGTGCCTGTTATACATCCGCCAACTCATTTCAGCCCTCCCCTCCCAGCGGGGGTCGGAGGCGGGGACCACGAGGGGTCCATTCATGGGCTGGCTCACTTGGTCGCTTGGTCCAGCATCCACTTCCTTCCTTTTCCTGTCTCCTTCCACAAAGACGTGTTGAGTACTAACTCTGGTCACGCCTTCCTGCTTTATGTAAGAGGTTCCACAATTGAAAAGTTAATACAATTAAACTTTTAAGTTCCCATTATTCTCTCAGCCTATTTATTCATAGTTTTATTAGAATGAAAAAAAAAAGATGAATTTGGGCCATTTAGGAAGTTTAGATGCACCCGGTGAAACTGAAAATACCAGTAACATGAGATACCACTTGTTATTAAGTGTGCGCTGGTGACAAGCACTATAGTGTATCTACTCTTCACACGTTCATTGCCTTCTACTTGGTGTTGGGGGAGGTTTGGTGTGAGAAGCTCAGTTCACTCCTAGTCCCTAATGTCTCAACTCAGCAGGACTTCATAACTGTATCAAGGCTCCTTCCTTCCCGAAGGGCCGTCGCCGAGAGACTGGGATGAAGCTTCGTTCAGATGTGGGGCGGAGTGCTGACCAGGACGGGGAACCTCCCAGGAGCTCCACTTACGTGTGAGAGGAGCAGGTGCCTGGGAGGGCAGGCCGCGCACGGAGCCTCGCTCCCTGGCAGCGCGTGTGGTCCCATTCCTCAGGCCCTTGTGCAAACACCTGGCTTTGTCCTGGGCTGAATGGGAAAGTCAGCCCGAAATTAGCACTAATGTGAGGGCGTTGAACCCTCCGTGAGGCCCTTTGAGAAAGCACAAAGGAGCTTTTGCAGGGGCCAGGCTGTCCAGCCCAAACAGGTCTGACTTGGAGCCACATGCCTGGCAGGAATGCCCGGCCCTGGGGAGCTGCCCGCTCCAGGTCACCGGCGGGTGGATTTTTGAACACAGCTCCGGGTTCTGCAGGCCTGCACTCCCAGGGGCACGGCAGGCCGGTTAGTGCATTGGCATCAGGGAGGCCTGGGTCCCAGCCCCGCTTGTGCCCTCACAGGCCGAGAGTCCTTGAGCGAATTTGTTTTCCCGTGAGCCTCAGCTCCCTCATCCATCAAATGGGACGATCCTCATAATAACTTCAAGAGCTTGTCCAGCAGGTGCGTGGGACAATGCCGGGCACCGCAGGGAGGCTTTTCCTGATACGCCGCTTGGAATCCAGCCCCACGTGGCCTTCCCGTTTTATTTCCCTCCACGGCACTTGTCACCATCTACCCTGCTCTGTGAGCTACTTATTTCATCTCATTTATCATCTGGCTTCCCCGGCCGTCGCTGCACCAGAGCGGGGCCCCTGACCGCCTGCTCACGCTGTGTCCCGGCACAGAGCCGTATTTTCTGGCGTATAAGACGACTGGGCGTATAAGATTTTCCTGGGTTAGAAAGTTGTCTTATACACTGGAAAATACAGTAGATTAAAATTCCAGCTTCTATACTTACTACTGGATAAATCTGGACAAATTACCATATTTTCCGGCGTATAAGATGACTTTTTAACCCAGGAAAATCTTATACCCCCAGTCGTCTTATACGCCGGAAAATACGGCAAGTCTGATAAAAGGCAGCTTCCGCCACATGGGCTGCTGTTGGCATGGTCCTCATTCTCAGGAGCTCCCCGGGCACCCTGACAACCAGGTCCCTGGGGCCCTGGGTCACGGTTATCAGGACCCCACCCTCCTCAGCTCACAACCAAGAGCGAGGACTTCTTGGGCGCCCGAGAAACCACAGCAGAGGGCTGACTGGGCCTTGCCTAGAAGTTGTCTCGGAGAGGAGTGTGTGAGAGGCCGTATGTGTGTTTATTAACGTGTGTGTCTGTGTGTTTTCCCTTTGGCGCAGGAGCCTGATGGGACCACACTCTGCATCGGGGCTTCCCTTTCTCCCAAAATGGAGACGGGGTGCCACTGTAGTGGGGGAAGCTGCCCCCGGGTTTCGCTGGGCATGTAGCAGCCTGAGTGCATGCTGGGTACAAGGCGGCGTGGGTGAGGCTCAGGGTTAGCCTGCTCCAGTGGCCTGTCTGGGCCTGCCCAACCCTAATCTGACCACAGAATCAGGGAACCCACTGAACCCCAAGTTCTAGGGAGCTCATCCTGGGGCCCCGAGCCACAAAGCACCCCAGCCTGAACTCCGAGGCTTCAGCCACAGTCTCCCTGGCCGTGGCCCAAACTTTATCCCACGAGATCCCAAGTCTAAGGGCCGCCCGTGGGTGGTGGAGGTTTCAGATCCACGGGCCATGGTTCCGCGAGGGACGCTGATGCTTCGTGAGTGCCAACGAAGGGTCAGAGTGCGCGGGGCGCTGGGCGTGGGCCTGGCCCTCCTCTGCGCAGCTCAGCTCCCGTAGGGCTGAGGAGGCGGGGGTTAGACAACAAAGAGCCGCTTAATCACAGCTGTGATGAGTATGAGGAGGAAAAGTATGAGGAACTGGGGTGCTCCTAACTGGGCGCCTGAAGTAGGCTGAAGTGTTCTCTGAATGAATGATGTGTAAGCTACAGCCAGAAGGATTGTTGGTGTCGAGCCAGTGGAGGGGCTGGGCAGTGGTGGGGAGAGGAGAATTTTGTCTCAGGGGGCGGGCACAGCATGTGCAGAGGCCTGGCAGCAACCCCATGAGGCCTGGCAGCAACCCCATGCTCCAGGCCACCCCACCGAGACTCGCAGCACCCCCAGAGGAAGCTCCGAACTTTGCAGATGAGGAAAGTGAGGCTCGAGGGGCTTATGTAACGCGCCCGGGGTCCCACCGTTGCATCCTGAGCACGTGGGGTTTTCCCGAGGGCTCCACCTGAGTCGCCTCCCCTCCAGAGGACCAGTCCCACTCCCTTTGGAAAACGTTCAAGGTGCCCCAGGGTTCATGAGGTTTCCGGGGAGGACAGCCGTCACGAAGGAGAGAGCGTGCGAATGGGAAGCGGGAGACTCCTGCTGCCGAGGTTACCGGGAAGGTGATTCCGGGGTTCACACGTTGCTCTCCGGCCGCCCGGCTCCTCCCTGGACGCCGTCCCATCTGATCGCCTCGGCTGCAGTGAATCACAGCGCGAAGCAGCCAGATGTGTCTGTGAGTGAATGGGCCACCCAAGGCCCTCCTCCCGGAGGAGGCAGCAACGCGGACTCTCCAGCCAAAACAGCGGCTCCTGCCATGTGAGTTCAGCGAATCAGGCGATGTTCCCTGTTGTTGAAAACTGAGCTCGAGCAGGTCAGGGAAACACCAATGTGCTCGGGCGGCCGGGGAGCAGGCAGACGGCGGCCTCCTGATCGAGGCCCGAGTGAGGGGAGGCTGCTCCCTGTGACTGGCTCCACGTTTATGGAAAGCCCAGGAAGCTGTCCCCCGTCCCAGTGTGAACCACAGCTTGACCTCCTGGGCGGAGAAGATGATGTTTTTTGAGGAACCCCGACATGGCACTCTCCATGCTCCCCCACAGGGGCAGGGGGACTCTGATTGGGGCCTCCAAGTGGTAGCCAGGCCACGGCACTCACCCGTCCCCAGGTAAACACCCCTCCCCGGCTGAGCACCGGATAGCTAGGCATGAGCTGCATAGGCAAGTGGTGCAATTCCCCTTCCACCCAGTGAATCCATGTCCCGGTGAATCCGTGTCTACCTCGCCCGTGGCGCAGTGACCTCTGGGGAGAGGCTCAGCAGGGCTGTCTGGTCCGAAGGACTCGGGCGAGTGCAGCCGCAGGAGTGCGCTCTCATCCACGTTCCTTTCTCTCTCCAGAGCTGAGGCGGCGGCGGGCCCAGGAGACGTTCCGAAAATCACTTACACAAAAGAGTATGCGCTGGATGATCTCACTTCTACGAACGTCTAGAGTGGGAATGCTGTCTATCAGAGACACACATCGAAACCCTGGCTGCTCAGGGGGTGAGGTGAGAGAGTGAGAAAAGGTGAGCACAAGTATTGACTTGCAAGGGGCATGAAGGAACTTTCTAGGGTGATGGGAAAGTTCTGCACCTTGATAGGCCTTGGTTACTCATCAACACTTAACTGTGTACTTCGGATTTGTGCATTTCACCACATAGCAGTTTTACACCAGGAGGACAACAATTGCCCTGGCCGGTGTGACTCCGTCGGATGCGTGTTGTCCTGTGCCCCGAAAGGCTGCCGGTTCAATTCCCAGCCAAGGCACGTGCCCAGGCTGCAGGTTCGATCCCTCGTCGGGCGTGTAGGGGAGGCAACCGGTCGATGTTTCTCTCTCACATCAATGTTTCTCTTTCTCTCTCCCGCTCCCTTTCTCTCTCTCTGAAATCAATAAAGACATGTTTTTAAAAAGAGGACGAAAACTGTGAACAAATATTCAACTCTTCAATGACAAGCACGCTGAAATATTTAGGGGAAGTATACCGATGTCTACAATTTAAACACCTAATAAAATAGACATATTAATGGCTGGAGGAATGGCTTTATATGAAAGAAAAGCAAGTGCCATAAAACGTTCATGGTGGAATCTAGGCAGTAGATTTGTGGGAGTACAAAGCAAAACTTTTTCAACTAGGCTGTACGTTGAGAATTTTTCAAATAAATGTTGAAAAACACACTTGCTGGACACAAACATAATGTGGCATGAAAGGATACTGTGCCTGCCAGAAGAACTCCTGGCGCATGATTTCTTGTAGCTAAAGAACAAAAGCGACACGCTCAAGTGATGAGATTAGCCATCAGCATAGGGGTCAGGATGTGGGGCATGTCGGGGTCTGAATCACCAGGAAGTTTCTGCACCTTCCCCTGGGTGCTGATGGGAGTGCCCAGTTGGGAAAGATTCATGATTGGTACACTTTTCTATAATGTTTATTGCTCTTTTCTGTATGTACAGGGGTGGGCAAAAGGAGGTTTACAGTTGTGCATTTGGAAAAAGACATACAGATTATGATAATTACAATGGAACAGCTTTATTACCTCACCAGAATGTCACAGTGCCACAGTGCACTTAGGTACAATCTCGTAAGTGCTCAAATTGCCAGCCTTCTTATGTACACATTAGAGGCCCGGTACACAAATATTCGTGCACTCGGGGCGGAGCGGGGGGTCCCTCAGCCCGGCCTACACCCTCTCGCAGACCAGGAGTCCCTCGGGGGATGTCCGACTGATGGTTTAGCCTAGTGGTCAGCAAACTGTGGCTCGCAAGCCACATGCAGCTCGCAAGCCGCGGTTTGCCGCTCGGTTGACTAATGAGTTTGCCAACCACTGACCTAGACTCTCGATTCCAATAATTACAGGCTGTTGTTGTTCCTTGTGATTAAGCCCCTATCCCAGTGGTCGGCAAACTCATTAGTCAACAGAGCCGCAGTTTGCTGACCACTGGTTTAGCCACAGTATGGCCTCCCTCTGAGGGAGGTGACCCGAGGACCAATCGGGGGATGGCGCCGGCTGGCGAGTGGCCAGCCCCATACCCCATCACCCTGCCCCACAATTGTCCCTCTGCCACCACCCAATTGCTGTCCCCTCCCTCTGCCCGCTGGCACCTGCCTTGGCTGGCCTGGCACTGACCGCTCTCCGGCCCTGCCCCCGCTGACTGGCCATTCCGCGGTTTGGTCAATTCGCACAGTAGGCTTTTATTATATAGGATAGGATTCTTGTGGTCTACTTGCTAGCCGCAAGGGCACTCTGGCACACAGTTCTTTATTTGTCACCAATTTCTTGACCACTGTGAGCCTACTTTTGCCCCCCCTGTATACATAAAAAATTTCTATTTCATCTTCAATTTAATTATAAAGATTGAAATTGAATTAAAATTCGATTTAAGTCAATAAATTTAATTGAATAAATTAAAGCAATCACATTTAATTAAGGTAAATAAGAATTTTAATTAATTTATAATTTAACGAAATGGATTTTTAAAAGATGTGCAGTGTTACCAACGTGCTTCAATGACCATACGATAATAACTCACCGTTTATGCTGCTTCCTCTGCCCTTTATTTTTTTTATTATTTTTTTAACATATTTTATTGATTTTTTACAGAGAGGAAGGGAGAGGGATAGAGTCAGAAACATCGATGAGAGAGAAACATCGACCAGCTGCCTCCTGCACACCCCCCACCGGGGATGTGCCCGCAGCCAAGGTACATGCCCTTGACCAGAATCGAACCCTCAGTCTGCAGGCCGACGCTCTATCCACTGAGCCAAACCGGTTTCGGCTCTGCCCTTTATTTTACCCTCTTCCCCGGGGCCCTCTGTCCCCTCCCCAACCACTACAGCCACCACTGTGGTTCCTGCGCCCAGAGACAGCCCCACGGCTCAGCCAGCGGCTCAGCCCAGCAGCTCAGCCCAGCAGCCCTCCAGTTATTAAGTCGATGACGGCCCTTCGGTGAGTTACTCGCCACCCAGGAGCATTACCTGCCACCGTCCCCACACAAAGGAAGCTCTGTTCAGGCTCAAAGCCGGCGTGTGCCCAGGGCGCCGGCAAGACCAAGGGCTTCCTCCGGGCCTCGGGCCAGGACCCAGCCCTGAAGGTGGGCCTCCGCTTTCCAAAGGCGTCTGCCAAGCACGGGCTCACCGCGATGTGCTCATTCCTGAGCCGCAAGCCAGCTCCTCTTCCACCCGCCCCCTCGGCCAGGGCCCCACTGGCTTCCTGGGGGCAGGCGGCCATTCTATTGTAAGTGTGTAGCCGCCATGGGCCAGGTGGTCTACAAGCCAAGGACCCTCCAATGGAGAATCAACCCAACTCTTGCCCCAGAGGGGCGGTGCTTAGGACCAAGTGGGCACCTGGTAAACACACATTAGAGAGTACAGTAGCCAAGGGCTTCATTGCAAGGCGATGTGTCAAAGCATTGCTCACATTGTTACATGTGGTGCTATTATTACCCCATTTCTCAGATGAAGAAACTGAGGCCAGAGAGGTGAAGTAACATGCCCCAGAATCCAGGTGGAGTGACTCTGGAAAGTCCCTGCTATTGCCTGCCTTGTTATGCTAGCACCACAAAGATGACAATAGTACCTAACATTTATTAAGTACCGACGGTGTACCAGGTACCATACTAAGCATTGTACATGTATACATTATTGTATCAAATCACTAGAATGACCCTATGAAGTAAGCATTATGATTGTTTTCCATTTTACAGCAGAGGAAGCTGAATGAATGAATGAATGAATGAATGAATGAGTAAATGGCTGCTGGCCTTGGATTCCAGAGAAGAACTAATTTTCATCAAGTGCCTTCTCAATGGAGCCGAGTATTGGGACAGTGATGATCTCATTTAATCTTCAGTAAGAGTTCTCCCATTTCCTAAATGGGGAGACTGAGGCTCAGAGCAGTTAAGTAACCTGTTATACAGCTGAAAGTGCTAGAGCTGGGGTTCAAGCCTGAGGCAGCCTGTCCCCCAAACCCACACTCCTATCATTCACCCCACTGTACCCGCCACCTGCAGCCATGCTCAAGTAAAGAGCAGTACCGTATGGATTACACCTGGATGGACTGATTACAGCAGCCGAGCAGGAGAAGAGCTGAGCGGGCAGGAAGAGAAAAAACCAGGTGAGTCAAAAAGGTTGTGTAACTGCCCCCACAGGCCCTTAATTCTTTGGGGACAGTATTGTTTAGGGGTAAAGAGCACAGGGCGCCAGAGCCAGCCCACCTAGTTCCAATTTCAGCTTACCACTTACTAGTCATATGACCTTAAGCTTACCACTTACTAGCCATACGACCTTAAACTTACCACTTACCAGCCATATGACCTTAAGCTTACCACTTACTAGCCATACGACCTTAAGCTTACCACTTACTGGCTGTACAACCTTGAGCTTACCACTTACCGACTGTACGACCTTAAGTTTACCATTTACTATCTGTACAAACGTAAGTACGTTGCTGAACTTTTCGGTAAAATGGGGTGATGGTAGCAGTATAACAGTATCTATCTCACACGGGAACCAGGAGGGTGACAGCAGTTAATGTATGTGAACACGGCCCGCCACGCTGTCGGCATTGTCCGAGTGCCTGAGGTGCCGTAAGTTAGGTAATACACCCAAGGGACTTTAATTTTGCTACATGCAAAAATGTCTTTGCTGGGTTATGATTTGAGGTTGTACTCGGCTTTTATGCGGGGTGGATGTGACAAACAGCCACTGAAGAATGCGTCGCTGACATTGGCAACGCTGAGGATGTCACTCACCCAGTTTCTCAATGGCCTTATCTCCAGGTTCCCAGGTTCCGTCCCTCCCAGAGCAGAACGTCAGGAGAGAATGTGTCTCGCGGGACCAGCACGCATGCTGTCTTGGGGGTGCTCAACACCCCCTTGGTTGCCATAGATTTGAAATGAAATGAAATGTGATGTGCATTGGCCTAAGCCCAGGTTGTAGGGATAACAAGCCTTTTCCTCTTTGTGTTGTTTCCTTTGTTAAAGAAAAAGGTTTTTCCTGGCCAGCTGGCTCAGTTGGTTGGAGTGTTGTCTTGTACATCAAAAGGTTGCAGGTTCGATTCACAGTCAGAACACATACCTAGGTTATAGGTCTGATCCTATATGGGAGTGTGTATGGGAGGCAACCAATTGATGTTTCTCTCTCTCTCTCTCTCTCTCTCTCTCTCCCTTTCTTTCTCTCTCTCTCTTTCTATCTCTCTGTCTTTTGCTCTCTCTAAAATTAAACGTATCCTCAGGTGAAGATTAAAAACAGGTTTATAACAAGGTTGTTTTCAAAATAGAAATAGTTTTATAAATTATTTCTGAATTTAAAATAAGAGCATCTTGACCACAAACGAAGAATTCAACTTGTTGATGTATCCCCTTGTAGACTTTGATATATACCTGGTACATTTGGGTATGTAGTGTGTGTGTGTGTGTGTGTGTGTGTGTGCGTTTATGTTTTTGGAAACAAAATTTTAGAAAAGGAAGAACAAATGACATGCTCTGTAGAAACATACTCTACTGTACACATTAACAATAACAATAGTTTTAATAACTTCATTCATTCAGCAAAATATGATATCCATAAATATTTTCTAGGCATTGAGAATATACAAATGAACAAAATAGAAAAGGTATCCCCTTCACTGGAGTTATCAGGCCATAAACCACTAAAAATAAAATAAATTAAAATGTTCATTTCAATTGGTGTTGTGAAGAAAGCAATGCACTGCCCTGGCCGGGTTGCTCAGTGGATAGAGCGTCGGCCTGTGGACCAAAGGGTCCTAGGTTGGATGCTGAACAAGGGCATGTACCTCAGTTGCAGGATCCTCCCCGGCCCGGATCCTGGTCAGGGCACATGCAGGAGGCAACCAATTGATGTGTTTCTCTCACATCGGTATTTCTCTCTGTCTTTCCCTCTCTCTTCCACTTTCTCTAAAAATCAATGGAAAAAATATCCTCTAGTGAGGATTAAAAGAAAGAGAGAGAGAGAGAGAGAGAGAGAGAGAGAGAGAGAGAGAGAGAGAGAGAGAGAGAAAGAGAAAGAGAGAAAGAAAGAAAGAAAGAAAGAAAGAAAGAAAGAAAGAAAGAAAGAAAGAAAGAAAGAAAGAAAGGAAGAAAGAAATGCACTATGTTGAGGGCAACATTTGAAATGGGTGATCATAAAGCCTTCTTTGAGGAGGTGACATTTGAGCTGAGGTCACTTTCTTTGAGGAGGTGACATTTGAGCTGAGGTCAGTCTTGGACTGGATCCAGGCAGCAGACACAGCAAGTGCAAAGGGCCTGCGGTGAGAACAAGTTAGGTCTGTCTTAGGCGAGTGTGGCTGGAGTTGAGTGAGAGATCAAACTACAGCTGGAGAGATAGGCAGGAGCCAGATCTTGAAAATCCTGGGGAAGGTTTGATGTGTTTTGTTGATTTTGATGTGTTTGTTTGATTTTGTTGTAAGTGTCATGAGCTGATTTAGCCATTTGAAAAATAAGATGACTGTGGCTGCTCGGTGGGGACGAGACACCAATTGCAGAAATCCGGGTGGCACACACAGGAGTTGGAGCAGCAGACATGGCGAGCCCTGGATGGATTTAGACTTCATTTTGAAGTAAAGCAACAGATGTAAGGAATCAGGAGTTCAAGGATA
This sequence comes from Cnephaeus nilssonii, assembly GCF_951640355.1. Lineage (NCBI taxonomy): Eukaryota > Metazoa > Chordata > Mammalia > Chiroptera > Vespertilionidae > Cnephaeus > Cnephaeus nilssonii. Next base: position 88,919,006 of record NC_137078.1, read on the forward strand.
GCCCCGAGGCTGTGGCAACGGCAGCAGTTGTTGGCTGAGCACTCACTCATGCCAAGAACTGGGCCGAGCCCCTTTGCACACGTGACTGCACAGCTCTCCGAAGCAGGTCTGTGGTGGACTGCGTGTGAGCTGCGGGAGGAGCTTGCTGGGAACACCGGAATTTGTATTTGCATCTTTATTCCTGGGAGTCTCATTCCGTGCCCAGACTGGGGACACCAGCACAGACTCATCACTCAACAAGTCCACGGGTGGGACTTTGTACAGTTGCGTCACAGAGTGGGAAAATGAGGCTCTGAAGTATAAGCGACTCACAGAGGCTCACAGGTCCCCCGGCTTCACGCCTGACGCTTAAGGGCCGCTGTCAAAATACTGGCGATACATACGGCGCCACGCGTGGTTTTCATCGCTGCCTGGAACCCTGCTTTATGGATTGCTTGGCACCAAACCCAGTCTTCCCTTTTTCTATCTTTGTTTTCACCACACTGGGGTGTGACACGGACTCAGGTTTGAAACCACGTGCTTCAAATCCTTTCTAGATGCAGCCAGAGTGCAGGCCCCCGCAGTAGCAGTTAATACCTTCCGTGAGAATTGATAACATGGATGATTGCGTCTCTCATGTGCTGAGCGCTTACCGTGGGCCAACCTCTTTGAGGGCACCATGTCCTTTATCCCTCCCCAGGGAGTGTGGGCTGGAGACAGTCACATGGCCCCGGTCCCCTCCCTTCCTCCCGGGTTATCTATCTGGGGAGGCAGAGATGCTATCAGCTCGGCCTGGTGATTAAGCATCTCAGGCCTTTGCTACTATTTCAATAATGAGGCAGCAGCTTTTGACCCACTTCCTGGGCCAACGCCAGCCTCGGGACCTCGCCCGCTCTGGGGGTTTGGTGGTTCTGGTGGCAAAATCTGACCCGTGGCCTCTCTCCTTGTGGTCAAGAATCGGGGTGGGGCGGTGTGTGCTGGTGGAGGGAAAGAGGGTGGAGAGAGCCCACGTGTGAATCAGGCCCTGGCCCCATGCTTAACGAGTGCCCGGGAAATCGGCCCCACGGTGGTGGCATCCAAGAGGCTGGCATTACTGTTGTGGCTGGAATCTGGCCGCTGTTGCATCCACCACGATGACACTTTGAGGGAGGCTTGGTGGACACGCGGGGTGTGTTTTCTTCCCCACTTGTCTCCCATAGTCCATTCCGCTCCGAGCCTAGTCCTAGGCTGTCCATGGGGAAGGGGAGGAGGGAGAGCTATTAAAGAGGAATTGTGGGCATGCAAGGACTTCATCTGGGGACTTTTCTATTCAACCACTCTGGTTCATCTGCCTATCCATCCGTCCATCCATCCATCCATTCATTCACCCATTTATTCATCCGTCTATCCATCTACCTGCTCATTCAAGGCACACCTGTAGGCACTTGGGAGTATTAGAGATAGGAAGAAAATTGAGGCACAGACCCTGCTCTCAAAGATCTTACCGTCTAACCAGGGCGCAGAAGTAGACTGACAACTGCCACCCACTTTGAGAGCCTTCCAGGGGACCTGCTAAGCTGTGCCAAACAACTCTGCTCGGATTACTCAGAACCAGTTTGGCCTCTAAAGGCACACAGCCTGGGCTCAGACCCCACTCTGCCACAACATGGTGAGGGAAGGTGTATGATCCCCATTTCCCAGAGGAGAAAACCGAGGCTCAGAGAGTTAAGTGACTTGCGAAGGTTTTACAGCAAAGCTGGGATTTGAGCCCTGGTTTGTTTTACTTCGGAGCCCACACTCAAACTCCAGGCTGTAGTGTCTCTCTATAGCTTTCCATCAACGCAGGTAATCGGTCCCCTTATAAAGGTTCAAGCATGTTATTCTGGAAACAGAGAGAATGGATCTCTTCAGCTTTCTTGGACAGAGTGATATTTGAGCTCCACCTTGAAGGAAGCAGATACAAATGGAATGTCATCACAAGGGAACTACAGGTGGTCATCGGGGACTCCCCGGACAGAGAGCGCAGCTTGGGTGAAAGCAGGAAGTAGGAAAGAGGACAGTGTGTGTGGAGAGCAATCTGGGAATCACACCATTTCTAAAACGTGAGGATTATTTTACTCCAAACCCATCCTCTCACAGGTAACAAAACCGAGGCCACGAGAGGAGCAGCGTCTAGCGCAGGCCACGCAGTACAGAGTGCAACACCGGGTCAGTCTAGCCTCGCCGGGCCACAGTGTGGGACCGAGAAGGGCTGTGGTCGGGTCGTGGAAGGCCTTCTGGTGGAAGGAGTTTGGATGCTGCCCTGGAAGAAGGGGTGAGCTGTGGAAGGCATTTGAGTGGGGGCGAGTCTGGGCCTACGGTGGTGGAGCTGGAGGGGTGCGTGCAGCCCCATGGGGAAGGGAGCGTGGGTAGCATCCAGGAGACCACTGACCTCCCAGGATGTGAGCTGCTTCAACTGGTCTAGAGCTCTAGGCCATGGGACCATCAAGCAAACAGGTGTATTTGGAGATGGACAGTTCTGACAAGGTGGATGGATTTTTTTTTTTTTTTAATTTAGAGGCCTCCCTTAGTAAATGCCCCCACAGAACTCTGTGTTTTTCCTTTGGAGCACTTTCCCAGGCTGTACCTTTAAAATGAATTGTGTAACGTTAGTGACTGTCTCTCCACAGTTAAAGGTAAGCTTCAGGTGGCAGGGACTGTCATCTGCTTTGTTCAGTACCATACCCCCGGCATCTAGCAAGGGGCTGGCATAGAAGGGCTTGATCAACATTTTTTTGAATGAATGAGTGACTCAATCCTTCACCAAGTTTAGCCCATCACTTTCCACATAAGAAAACCAAACCCAGAGTGAAGCAATGCATTCATTCAATTTGATAAATATCTCTTGACCACCTACTAGGTACCTGGCAATATAGTGACTATGGCAAACAAGGTCACGGAGGTCCCTGTCCTCAGAGATTGTAAATGAATAAGTGATAAATGCGTGAACAGGTAAATAAAGAAGGCAGTTCTGTTAGGGACAGGGTCCCTATCTTTAGAACAAGGTTTCCTGTGGACAGAGGGGGAATTAGCCAGGGATGGCTTCATTTCCTTATCAACACTTCATCCCTCTACCCCCTTGATACACGTCGAAGGTATTGGTTTAAATGAATTTGCAATATCGACTCTCAGGGATTTTCTGAGAACAGAGTTTGGGGACGCACGTCGGGTTCAGGATACATACGTCCATCAGGAGAGGGCAGCCCAGAGCCCATGTCATCTCAAAGGTGGAGCTCTACTTGGTGAGGCAGAGAGAGCTGAGGAGGGCTCATTGCTTACATTTCATTTCCTTGACGGTTAACGAGGTTAAGCATCTTCCCATGCACTTCTTGGCCACTTGGGTTTCCTCCTCTACGAAAGCTTGCTCATCGCCTCCATGTTTCCTGTGGGTCCCTCCTCCTTTCGCACACGAGGAAACAAAGGTTGGGAAAGTCCAGTGACTTGCTGAGGGTCAGATAACCACTTTTACATAAAATTACAGGAAACCATGGTATCTTGCTAAGACAAGCTCTCCAGGCTTGCTTGTTGGACGGAATTGAAGTTAACTGAGAGCAACCTCAAACCAGAGGCCACGTTGGGCCTGGGCTCTGGAGTCAGGCAGCCCTGGAGGACCCGAACGCTGGCTCTGTCTGGTGTTCGATGTGTGATCTTGGGCAAGCACTAAGCCTCTCTGAGCCTTGGTTTCCTTGGGCAAGTGTAAGAGGCTCTGTCCCCAGGTGAATCAGGGTCCCTACCCCAGGGCTCGCTCCCTAACCACTCATTTTCCTTTCTAATCTCCTCCTGGAGGAATGAAACATGGCCAAGTGCACAGGGGTGTGGGGGGCCAAATCCAGGAGGCATACGTGGTATGAAGGGCTGGACAATGGCCCCCAACGTGTCCAGAACTTGTGAAGATGTTACCTTCCCTGGCAAAAAGGACTTGGCGGGTGTGATTACGTCGAGGGCCTTGAGATGGAAGATGGTCTTGTGGGCCCAGGAGGGAAGTAGAGGCTGGAATGATGGAGTTGGGAGACGAGAAGACCTCAAAACAAGGCTCTGTGCTGAACGAGGAAAGCGACATGAATTTGTGGTGAAGACATAATAGCCAGCTCTTCTTAAAAAGTGCTTGTTTGGTACGAAGTCATGTTCAAAACCCCTGTTTCAGATGATCTCCTTCAATCCTCTCACCCCCGAGGGAGGTGAAAACCACCATCCCATTTGCCAGCTGGGAGACCAGAGACCCAGCAAGGGAAAGTCATTTAGTCACGTGAAGCCAGTGGAGGCGCTGGGATTTGAACCCAAGCCCACTCGTCACCAGACCACGATGCTGTCGCGAAGGAAAGCTGGGCCGCTGTGGCACAGGCGAGGCCAGAGGAAGTCTGGGAGTTCTAGAGCTGGCAGGTCTCTGCCAAGTCCATTCAACGTGCGTTTCTTTGCACAGTTTCAATGAGCCTCGTATTATTGCGCTAGTGCAGGGGAGACCCACGCTCCCTGGGGAGGGGAGGCACAGCAAAACATTAGAAACCCACCCAAATGATTCTGAAAACATAACCAGATTATGAGATGCCTGGCTGTGCTAAACGAAGTGGAAAGGAAGGGGAAAAGGAGACTAGGGCTAGCAGGGTGGGCCATGGAGAGGGAGTAGAGCCTTAACTGGGCCTTGAAGAGTGTGCAATTGGGAGAGGCCACTCTGAGGTGGCAAAGGGCTGGGAAATGGAGTTATATGATGTATCAAAAGCTCGGTCCTTTGCATGTGGAAATATGTCTGCTCCTCATTCCTTTGGGAGCAGGAATACCTCCATAACATGCTACATGAAAGGAGTTCTCAGGGCTGCCAACCTTACAGTAGAGGTTGAGTAGTAGTATATTTCTCCTACATAGAAAAAAAAGCAAAAAAAAAAAAAAAGCTCGGTCCTGCCCTGGGCGTGGTCCCGTGCACCAGGGGGTTGCTGGTTCAATTCCAGCTCCGGCCACCAGAGTTGCAGGCTCTAATCCTGTGCAGGAGGCAGCTGATCGATGTCCCGCTCTCACGTCGATGTTTCCCTTTCTCTCTCTGTCCCTCTTCCTTCCTCTCTCTCTAAAAATCAATAAAACTATTTTTAAACAAAGCTCAGTCCTGGGAGATTGGTGCAACTCCATAAGAAAAACTCTAAAGACTCTAAGAGCTAAAAGGGATGAAGGAAAGGAATGGTTAGAAGACAGGAACCAACACATGGAAAGATGTTCTTTCTCATTAGTTATCCAATGAATAAACATGAAAATAAGATGCAAATGTTTGCCTACCAAATCAGCCCAGATTTGAGAAAATGACAACACCCAGGGCTGCCGAGGGTGTGGTGAAACAGGCACTCTCATTCATTGCTGGTGGGAGTGGAAGTCGGTACAGCCCTTTGGAAACCATTTGGCAATGTACATCCAAAGCCTTGCTGTGTTTTCATCCTTTGATCCCGTGCCTTCTCGTTAGCCCAGGGAATCGCAATAGAGACAATTTTTATGTATAAGATGCTCAACTGCATCTTTGTTTATTCAATAAAGTAACAACCTAAATATGCAAAGGGGGAATGTTAAGTAACTTATGGTATCTCTACCTAGTAAACATTATGTAGCCTTAAAAATAATGGTAGCCCGGCCAGAGTGGCTCAGTTGGTTGAGCGTCGTCCCATGCACTGAAAGGTTGCCGGTTCGATTCCCGATCAGGGCATATGCCTGAGTTTCGGGTTTGATCCCAAGTTAGGGAGCAGACAGAAGGCAGCCGACTGAGGTTTGTCTCTCCTCTCTCTCTCTCTCTCTCTCTCTCTCCTTTCCTCTCTCTAAGTATGTTCTTGGGTGAGAAAATTGACAAATGGGCCAGGTTCTCTTGACTTGACTCCTCACTGTGAACCCAAAACATTAATAATAATAGTAATAATAATAATAATAATAATAGTAATAAAGAATTTGGATTTACTTTAATATTTTGCATTGTTAAGTGAATAGGCCGTATACAAAATTACACTTATGGTTGAGCAGTCTTATAAAAAGACAATTATTTTTTATTGTGGCTAAAAACACATAACATAGATGTGCCCTCTGCTGAGGGTACAGTACAGAATGGTTAACTCTGTGAGCATTACTGTACAACAGGCCTCCGGAATCGTTTCATCTTGCACAACTGAAACTCTATAACTCATTGGACAACTCCCCATTTCTCCCTCCTGCCAGCCCCTGGCAGCCACCGTCTACTCTCTGTTTCCACGAGTTTGATGACTTGAGATACCTCGTGTGAGTGGAATCATGCAATATCTGTCATTTTGTACTTGGCTTATTTCCCTCGGCATAATGTCACAGTATTGTTTAAACTACGCTGTAAAAAGGATTCAGGTAAAGTAGGCCAAAATATGTTGCTGAATTTGAGTGGGAGGTCTAAATATGGTTTTAAAAATTCTTTCTACATTTCCCCTTTCCCAAATTGTTTAGGTGTATATTACCTTTTGAATAATAAAAAATAAGACTTGCTTTCTTTTTAAGGGGGAAAGGAAAAAAACAAAGTGGGCTCAAGAGTCCTGGAAATGAACACCTTCTCAAATTTGTCACATCCCATCGAGGTGGTAGCCTGGGACAAAGGAGACCTGGGCTTAAGGGAAGACTTCAGTAGGAGCCAGAGCATCCTACCTTCTACCGGACGTCTTGCCCCCCAGATGGCAGGCGTCTCTGGTAGGGCCTGAGAGCCAGGGGTATGGAGGCTGCCCTGTTCTCTTCTCCAAGAGCCTCCCCTTGCCCTAGCCGGCTTGGCTCAATGGATAGCGCGTCAGCCTGTGGACCAAAGGGTCCCGGGTTCGATTCCGATCAAAGGCATGTACCTCAGTTGCAGGCTCCTCCCCAGCTCTGGGCCCTGGCTGGGGCTCATGCAGGAGGCAACCCATCGATGTGTTTCTCTCACTTTCCTGTTTCTCTCTGTCTTTCCCTCTCTCTTCCACTCTCCCTAAAAACCAATGGAAAAAATATCCTTGGGTGAGGATTAACAACAACAAAAAGAGGCTATTGCTGGGTATTGATTAGAGACAGGGCCACTGGGCAATCATTTCCCAAGAATCCGTGATTCATTCCTGCCTCTTCCGGGGAATGTTAAGTAGCTGTCTGCTCTTGGCTCTCTCTAAACCCACCCGGCCAGACAGCCCTTGGGGACTAAAAGAAGCCGAGCTCCACCCACTGCGTGCAGAGCTAAGCGGAGGGACTGACACAGATTTAAAAAGAGCCTCAGTGCGTGTGCAGTAGGGGGAGGGGACAGAAATACATCCACCCAGTGCTACTCCTGGGCCCACTGCTACATCAGAAGCTCCTCGCGGGCCCAGACCTTTTTCCGTCCGGCACCTCCACCCTCCAGCCCTGATTACAGGGCTGCCTGCCGTGTAGAGTCATAAATATTCAGTCATTGGATGGACCAAGAGCATCCTACCATTTAAGCAAACAGTTTGAGGTGTGGTGCATTCATCTTGAGAAATCACCAGGAGACTGGAAAGTTACAGCAACAGGCAGAACACTGGCAGGGAGGGGACCGTGGGCAGGGGGGCCGGAAGGATGCAGGCCTGGTCCCCGGGGCTGCCAATTCCTCCCATCCCACCCTGCTCCCACAATGCTGCTCCGAGCACCGGCCTACTCCCCAGCTTGGTGCTCGTTCCAATCCCTGAGCAGCACCGGAAGAACCCAGGGACGCTAAGGACAGCCCGAATCCCTTCTCCAATCCCAGTCAGGTTGGCTGGACTATATAATAAGCACCTACGAGTACTGTCCCTGAACCAGGGCCAGGAGAACTGAGTGACCTTGGGTAAGTCACACGTCCAATGGGCAGCAGACTATGTCATCATTATGTAAGGCCATCCCTAATTTTTTAATACTCAGTTTTTTTAGTGCTTCCAACTGTGGCATACACCATCTAATTCCCACCACTGCCTCTGGTGAAGGGACTATTTTTATCCCCACTTTACAAAGGAAGTCCAGGTTCAGAGAGGTTTAGGAAATTTCCCGAAGTCATAAAACTCGGAAGTGGTGGAGCCGGGACCTGAGCCACGTCTGATGACCTGACAACCTGGCTTCTGTCCCCAGGCCAAGCTGCCCCCGTCCACGCCTACCTGCAAAGGCTCGCGAATGGGCTCATGTATGTGAAAGCATGTGGTGAACGCCAACGCAGAGCATGATCGCGAGGCTGGAAGCCACCTTTCTACTCTCTGCTTCCATGAGTTTGACTCCTTTAGATTTACATATAAGTGAGGTTATACAGGATTTTTCTTCATGTATCTGCCTTGTTTCACTTAGCGTAATGTCCTCCAGGTTTATCCGTATGGTCATAAATGGCAGGATGTTTTTCTTTTTTAAGGCTAATTAATATTCCATTATATAAAAATTACTTATAATGGAATGAATATTCCATTTATATATGTCATTCCATTATATATATATATGAACAATTTCTCCATCCATTATCTGCTGACCCATACTTAAGTTGTTTCCCTATTGTGGCTGTTGTGAGAAATGATGCAATGAACTTGGGAATACAGATTTCTCTTCAAGGTACTGCTGTCATTTCTTGTGGGTAGATACCCAGAAGAGGGATTGCTGGATCATATGGTGGTTCTATTTTTAATTTTAATTTTTTAAAATATTTTTATCGATTTCAGAGAGGAAAGGAGAGGGAAAGAGAGATAGAAACATCAATGATGAGAGAGAATCATTGATCGGCTGCCTGCTGTACGCCCCACACTGGGGATGGAGCCTTGCATGTTCCCTGACCTAGAATCCAACCGTGACCTCTGGTTCATAGGTCAACGCTCAACCACTGAGCCACGCCAGCCGGGCATCTATTTTTAATTTTTAAAGGAATTTCCATCATGGCCATACCAATTTACATTCCCATCAGTAGTATCCAAGGCTATCACATCCTTGCCAAAACTTTTTTTTCTGTCTTCTTGACAACAGCCATCCTGACAGGTGTGAGGGGCAGCTTGCAGTTTTGATTAGCATTCCTCGGATGATTATAGAAAAACTGAGCACCTTTTCACCAGAGCACAATTCACAAGAAAAATTCGTAAAACCTACACAGTCACACCGCCTGAGATGACCATTTCTCCCTTACTTCTTTTGTTCATTTCTACTCTCCGGTGAACCTGTGTTAGCTTGGCAATAATAAAATGTTATTAGGAGAACATTTATTATGATAAATGTAAATGTGTACAGAGATAAGTAGACCGGAAGGAACCACACCCAAAAAGCGAGCCGTTTATGCAGGAGTGATGGGGTTGTGGGGTTGCACACTTTCTTGTTTGGGTTTATCAGGAGTTCCGACATGGTCTTCATTCCTTCTGGAAAAGAGAGACAGTATCGTAAAGCACTAAGAAATCACTCCCCCACTGTTGATCAGTTTTAAGATCTTTTTATTCTACCCCCCACTGACCCCCACCCCACAGCCCCTCTCTCCCCAGTGGCCCCATATTCATCGCCTGGTTTGGGGGGAAGGAGGAACCGAGATGGGGGGGCTTGCCCGGGCATGCTAGGGCTGACTTTCTTTTGGGGCCCAGCCTCTGAGTCACTTGGGAAAACCTTCAACACACACTCTGGACACTGCACCTCCTCTCCCGTGGCCGCACTCTCCTGGGGAGAGGAGGGGTGAAAGAGCCATTCCAGAGTTAGGCTCGGACGGCCAGGAGGGAGGGGGCGCCCCAGACCCGGGGACTTGGCTAGCCCAGGAGGAGCTGGGCGCAGAGGGAAGGGTGGGCTCTGACATCAGGCTGCCTGAGCTCCAGTTCCAGACCCACTGTTTGCCCCAGGCTGCTTCCTTCACCTCGCCAAGCCTCAGTTTCCTCATCTGCAAAATGGTAGTGATGACACCAAGAAGGAGGCTACGTGGTAACAGAGACATATTAATAAGACGTCACACAGAACATGACAGAGTATACGTTCCCCTCCCTAAGTGAGAAACTTATCAAACCCACATACCTCCCCGCAGGCCGGGCAAGCGAGTGGCGACGTCTTCACGCCACAGCCACACGATCGTCACCCTTTGTCAGGCTGGGTCTTGTGCCACGTGAGCTCGGAATCATGTCTGGTCTTCAGCGAAAGGCTTCTCACATGAAACAGTTGCATCCCGAATCTCACAGGATCATACAATTCCAATGAGATACTTTACGCCCAGGGCCTGAGTTAGCGCCCGGCATAAAGACTGCTCAGTGTGCAAATATCTGTTTCTAAAAGCCGCGTCCTCCTGCCCACTGGCGCCTGAAGGCCACCCCGAGACCCATTCGGCCACCACTGCTCCTGCTTCCATATAGCTGGCATCCTACCTGATTCTCACCCCAGAAATAGAATGTACATGGGGGGGTGGGCCTACAGTAGAAATCCTGCAACTCCTCCTGGGCTGGGAGTAGTCAAAGGGAGAGGAGGGCATTGAGTGTGCCCCCTGAGCTGCTATTTCTCCAGCTGGGATGCTCAACCTCCTCCTTGCTTGGGGCACCCTGATGTGTCTCTGGCTTATGCATCACCTCCTCCAGGAAGCCCTCCTTGCCTACCTTCTCCCCAGTCTGAGTCAGGGGACTCCTCTGGCTTCTCCTGAACCCTGCTCACCCCATCACAGCACGTGGCACCATCAATTGTCATTGCCTGTTTGCTTGCTCAACCCTACACTCTCCCCACCGCCCCCCCCTCCCCCTGCGCCCTCGCACCTCCCCACCAAGTAGACCCAGAGCTGGGAGAAGCGGAGGGAGCGTGTTTTATCCACCTATATCTTGGGCATCTAGCACAGGGTTCAGAGTGGCCCCTCGGTAGTCTGCTATGTTGGAAAATGCCTGACTCTTAGCACAACCTTTAGGGGAGAGGTCACGGATCCAGACAAACCTAGATCCAGTCCCAGCTCCAGTCTCCAGGCTCAGACTGTGGACAGGTGATTTCCTCCTCAGGTCTTGGACTCGTGGATAAAAGGGGGAATAACAACAATTCCCGCAGTGCGGGCTGCCTGGAGGGTTCAGTGCCACACCGCTGCACACAGCAGGCGCTCCATCAATGCCCTCCGCGCTCCTGTTTCCTCAGCCCCCGGAGCATGGCAGCTGGAACCCTCCACCCCCTCAGGGGCGTGGGGACCAGAAAGGGTGCGGCCCAGAGGGGGACGGGGGAGCCAGGCCTCCTGAGCGCAGGCTTCCTGACCTGGATTCCCGCGGCTCCTTCTGAGAGAAGGGGAGACACCCGCCTGGCTCACCCCTCCGGGGCCTCCAAGGCTGGGGCTCCCTCTCTCCCTGCCAAAAATTAGCCTATCACCTCCTGTGAAACTCGGTGGGTGACTCAGCGACAGGCGGGCCTCCCGATGGCTGCTGCTCCCAGGGCAGGGCCGTGGGCAAGGCCAGGCGTGGGCCCTCCACACCCCACACCTGCCGGGACCCCACGGCGGGCGGCGGAGAGCACCCTCCCCCTCCCGGAGCTGCCAGGGGAGCCCCCCCACCCCCTCCTCCTCTTTCCTTTTATTCCCCCTCGTCTGGCCTGTTGTTTTCTCACTCCAGGTGAAACGTGAGAGCTGTCACCAGAAATCACCTCCATTGTCTAGCAGCTGAGGGACACTCCGCCGCCAGGAGGAGGGGGCTGGGCCGCGGGCACCCCGCTCGCACGCTGGGCTTTTCACCAGTTTCTTCCCACGCGGCCCTCCCCCTGGGACAGCGGGGCCAGGTGTGTCCACACCCAAAACACAGTGGTTGTTTCTCGAAATAGTCTGGGGGTGTCTTCCTACAGCAGCGGTTCTCCAAAGGTGGCCGGTGAGTCCTGGGGGTCCCAGAAGCCCTGGAGGGGCTCCGTAAGATCAACACTGTCTTCATCAGCGTATGGAGATGCTATTGGCATTTTCACCCTCTTTCTCTGGAGTGATCTGGGAGCGACAGGGCACGGGATGATATTGCCAAGACCGATGAAGCGGTGGACGCAAGCTCTCGCTGTCTCCCATGAAACCAGACATTGAAGAGTCTGCAAAAATCGAAAATGATGCCGCTCTTCTCAGTTTTTTGTTTTTTATTTCGGAAATATTGCTATTTTTTAATAAAACGTGTTGTTTTTTTTTTTATGTCAGCATGTAATGAGTTTATTATCCTTACTTTAAATCAGGGTTTCTCAACCTTGGCACGCTTGGCATTCCAGGCCAGGTAATTCTCTGCCATGGGGGCTGTCCTGGGCAGTGTAGGATGTGGGCAGCATTGCTGGCCTCTGCCCACCAGATGCCAGTAGCACCTCCCAAGCCCCAGTTATGCCCAACAAAAATGTCCCAGACACTGCCAAGCGTCCCTTGGAATGCGAGATCGCCCCCCGTTGAGAAGCACTGCTTTGAATGGATGAATAGATGTAGGTTACTGACATTCCTCAGGTTCAATTTCAAAAATGAACATCAGCAATAGATACAGCCCATCAAACCCCTGAATAGTTTATAAGAGTGGGCCCTCGCCGGTTTGGCTCAGTGGATAGAGCGTTGGCCTGTGGACTAAAGGGTCCCAGGTTCGATTCCGGTCAAGAGCACATGCCCAGGTTGCAGGCTTGATCCCCAGTGGGGGGCGTGCAGGAGGCAGCCAATCAATGATTCTCTCTCATCATGGATGTTTCTTTTTCTTTAAAATATCATTTATTTTGCTTTTTCAAAAAAGCAGAAATCAGCACATACTCAGGGTGGAACATATGCAAAAATACAAGACGGTGAGAAGGAATCCCCAGTTAGTCCACCACCCGAGGAGTAAGTTCCATGCTGGTGTTTGTCCTCATAGTCAGGGAACTGAATCTTTCTAAAGTTGGGGCCCCAGCATTACAGCAGCGGGCACGGGGAGATGGCTTACTCCTCCGGCTCGGCCGGGAAGAGCCCCTCCCAAGATTTTCCCAAGTAACTGAAGTGACTCTCTGATGACCCGGAGTGGGTGACTGATCACAGGGTGAGACTTCCGGAACGCCCACAAGGCCAGCTGCCTCCGTGACTCACGCCTGCCCCGGAGCTTTCGGACCCCTGGTCAGTGCCTGAAAACTCACCGTCTGAGTGGCGTTCCTTTAACTTCGGGCTTTGCTCCCTAGTCGACCTCCTAGAGCCGTGGTCGGCAAACTGCGGCTCGCGAGCCACATGCGGCTCGTTGGCCCCTTGAGTTTTTAGCAAAGGCCAGCTTAGGAGTACCCTAATGAAGTTAATAACAATGTACCTACCTATATAGTTTAAGTTTAAAAAATTTGGCTCTCAAAAGAAATTTCAATCGTTGTCCTGTTGGTATTTGGCTCTGTTGACTGATGAGTTTGCCGGCCACTGTGAGGTATATGCAATCTTCCCGCTTAAAACTTGCTAGCTTCTCCGTCCTCTACAAGTTGAAGCCCCCACGTGTTTGCAGGAATAATAATAGTTTCTAATTACGGTGGGTTTGCTGTGTGCCAGGCACTGTGCTAGGTGCTTTACAGATCATAACTCATTTAACCTCATGGCCTACCTAAGGTGGGCATATTATCTCATTCTACAAATGAAGAAAACAAGGCATAGAAAGGTTAACTTGCCCAAAGCCACAGAGCCAGTCGTGGCAGGTTTGAACCCCCTTCCCACGACCAAAGCTCGTGTTCCCAGATGCCACTCTCTACAGGCACACAGGCCCCTAACGGGTCCCCACCTGCTCCTTCAGCCTCTTCTCCCAGCAAAGTGAGCAGCATGGGCTTGGGGCACAATGGATTCCAAACTTGACTTCATCTTAAAATAGTTGCTTGCCTTGGGGGACGTCACTCCGCCTTTCTGAGCCTCAGTTGCCTCATCTGCAGAATGGGTTTGATAATAATACAGACCTCATAAGGCCGTTGTGAGGACTCGGTGATATAAAGCATGTTAAATCCTTAGCCCTAAGCTTGGCCACCAATAAGTGTTCAATAAAAGAAAGAAAAATGCTTGACACTCACTTGTGGTTTCCCTGAGCTCCTGAAAGCCACTCTGCCTTCACAGGCACGGTTCCCTCCACTTGGAATGTCCGCTGCTTCTTCACTTTCAACTCCTATTCATCCTTCAAGGCCCTGCTCAGACTATCTCTTTTTCAAAGTCTTCCTTCTTTTCCTTCCCCATCCTCTAACCAGCTCAGCATTCCTTCCTCTGATAGCTACAGCGATGGTCCCAGACCTGGCTGGGTCTCAGAGTCCCAGACCCTATGTTAAATCTATGTCTGTCCAGGCCCCGCCTCCCACCAACTGAATCAGAACTTCCAGGGTGGGGCCTGGAATCTGTATGGGGATTGGCCTCCCTACAGATGGGAACTCGCAGCCAGTGAGCGCCCTCTTTGCCGGCAGCACCATCCTGTAATTATTTGTTGCCAGGACGCTCAGCATGGTCTCCCACAGAAGGTGGAGAGGGCCATGAAGGTCCTCCTAGGTTTTCAGCCTCCCAACTGCTCCTGGCATTTGCTGAGCACTGACTCCATGGCAGGCACTGTTTTGTGCTTTACTTGTGTTTTCTCAGTTCGTCCTCAAACCCCCCTAGGAAGCAGGTCTTGTTGTCAGGGTGGGTTCTGTAGATTGACCTGCTCAACCCCCATCCCATCCTCCAGGGCAGCCTGAGAACAAGCCAGGAAGCTTCCTGTGACAGAGAATCATTGCCCAAGGGCCCCCCCGCAGCCAATCGATCCCCCATGGATGGCTCCATCCGTGACTAACTGTTACAGGGATACTAATGCAGACCCCTTCCTGGAAGACATTGGACTCCTTTGTTGGCCAGTTTAGGGTCCAGGATTCTGGCTTTGCTGGAACTTCCTTAGATGTGCTGCCCAGCCTTCTCTCCATCTCTCCTTCACATGGAGTCAACTTGCTTTGTAGTCTGACAGCTCTCCCAGCCTCACCCGGCTCCCTACCCATTTTCTCTCACTTAGGCATTCCCCTGGCCTGCTTAACTCTTGCTTAGCATCTCCTTCTCAGAGGACCCAGACTCTCTCACTTTTTGTGAGAAGGTTGGGAAGCTAAAACTACATTTCCCAGACTGCCTTGCATATAGGGTTCAGACTATGAATTAGAGTCTGCCAATTAAATCCTGGAATGGTTGTAGGTGGCAGAGAGGCAAGGCCCCTTTCCTCTCCTTTTAGTTGCTTCTGCCGGTCAGAAACATCTGGGGAAATATGAGGTTTTTCTGCCGAAGAGTCCAGGGCCCCTTAGGTGCCCAAGGCAGTTACAATGGCTTCAAAACCTGCCTTCCCACCCTGTGGTTGACAGTGACCCTGGTGGGTCAGTTCTGGACACATCCCAGAAGCCCCTCCTAGACCTTTCTCGCTCAGCCTTTCCAATGATTCTATAAGCCCCTAGTTCCCTGTGTTGAATCCTCCTGTTTAAATACCTGACTGGCTTCTGTTTCCTGCACTAACATTGGCATAATTATAGATGAGAAAACGGAGCCTCCGGGCAGATGCCCGTGGTGACAGTGGGAATGGGCATTAGCTGGCAGTCAGGGTGCAGAGCAGTGTCCCTAGCTACTCGCGAGCACCCTGCACCCTGTTCAGCATCCCTTACACTCTGGGAACGCCCTCAAGAATCATGTTGCAGGAAAACAGGTATGCCACTTTATAAATGTACTAGAGGCCCGATGCACAAAGATTCATGCAAGAATGGGCCTTCCTTCCCCTGGCTGCTGACACCACATTTGCTCTGGCTGGAGCCACCTTTCGGCTTTCGCTCTGACCCAGAGCCGCTTTTCTGCCTTCCCAAGCTGCCTAGAGGCCCGGAGCGGCTGGGGTGGTGCAAGCGTCCCGCCCCGCCCCTGGTCTCTCAGCTCCTGTGTATGCAAATTAACCCGCCATCTTTGTTGGGTTAATTTGCATACTCACTCATGATTGGCTTGTGGGCGTTGCAAAGGTACAGTCAATTTGCATCTTTCTTTTTTATTAGTGTAGATCAGTGATGGCGAACCTATGACACGCGTGTCAGCCCTGACACGCGTAGCCATTTCTGATGACACGCGGCCGCTAAGGCGGCCGCATGTCGAGGATGAAACATTTGCGAAATAATGTTTTTTCCTCAAAGTGACACACTACCCGAGTTATACTCAGTTTTTTGGCAAAGTTTGACACACCAAGCTCAAAAGGTTGCCCATCACTGGTGTAGATTCTACTTTGTATTTGTAATACAATTATCTTTTACCTATTACATTCCATAAAAGATTTTGGGTGGTTTTTACTTACATGAAAAAATCTTTCAAAATACAAATGGGATTTTGTGATGTGTTTAAGAATTGCCTTTGAATATAGGAGGAAAATGCAAAACTCAGCAAAAATATATATGATATATATTATTGTTGGCAGTATTACAGATGTAAAAATATATATTTTTAAAACTAAAAATATATTTGGCTTTTTTACTTGTTCTGAAAGCAATATCTATTCAGTGTATTAACAGGCAAACATGCACACAAGATCAAAAAGGAATGGTACGTTACTCTTGTCCCCTTTACGTTCCCCCTTCACACTGCCACTGTGAGCACGTTCTCCGTCTTACTTTCTTCTCATTATTGCCTGTTTCTCTCACCAGAGTGTCATCTGTGTGAGGGCAGGGGTTTGTCTGCTCTGTTCACTGCTGTGTCTGTTACTGCAACGATCACACATGTGTGCCCAACACATACAGGGTGTCCCCCCCAAAATGTATACACGTACATTTTTGAGAGTTTCTTTCTTTTCAGATTTAACCCATTGGAATTAATAATTCCAATTATGGATGTTTCTTTCTTTTGGATGTTTCTTTCTTTTCAGATTTAACCCATTGGAATTAATAATTATTCCAAACGTGTATACACTTTTTGGGACACCCTGTATATATCGAGTGAGTTCATTCACATCAAGAAAAGGTTCATGCTTACCAATGTTTCCACTTTTCTCATTCAACAGCTTGGAGTAAAACCCCTGACTAGGTAAGAGCAGCTGCCCTGAAGAGGCAGGGTCTGTGCTCACCGTACCCCGTGAGCTGTTAAACGTGGTCGCCAGGGCTGTGACAGGCATATGGAGCCATCCTAGTGGATGCTGGTGAAATGGCTTCAGAGTCTCCCCAGATCCCCCCAACTCGAGATCTGAATCAGCTCCTAACCTCAGGGTGGGTGGTGGTTTATAAGGAATCCGCCGGCCCAACCCCACCGCCTCCAAGGCTTGTGCCAGCAGAGTGGCTCGGCGTCCTTCCTTTGTCAGTCACCCTCTGGCTGACCCCCGCTGTCTTGGGGAGGGACACAGTGTCCCTGATGATCTGCTTCCAGCGTGGCCTTGGAGTTCTTTTCTTCCCTCGCCAAGCACAGCTGAGACCCTTTAAACAAGAGGCTTTAAAGCCAGGGGGGGTATGAGGGAAGTAAGTCACACCACTAAGCTCTCTGTGTCACATGCCATCCCCTCCCCCAGCTTTGGGTTCAGCAACCTCAGCAAATGCCCAGCTTCTGTCTACTCCGTGTGCTAGAGTCCCCTCTCCGCCCCCCAGAGAACCCCCCAGCTAGAGCGCCAGGCCCCACCAGGTCCAGATCGCAGAGAGCGAGGCCCAGAGGGAGGCAGAGGCCCGGTGGCCTGTGGGAGGCCTACCTTCTGAAGTCCTCTCTTCCCGATCCCCGACCTGCCTAGGACGCAACTCGGGCCGGTGACCCCCCTTTTCCGGGAGAACAGCTCCCTCCGACCCTAAGACAGGGATGGAGTCCATCCTAGAACAGGGATGGAGACGGCCTGGCGCCCCCCCTTCCTCTTCACCCCCAGATTGCTTCTTCTCGTCTGAGGTGGGCTTCAAACCCATCAGATACTCCTTGTTGGATTCGTTTGCAAACCAAGAGTGACCAGGTTAAAAATGAGGGCCAGAGGGTGCTCCTGGGAGAAAAGCCATAGGGACCAGTGCATGACCTTTATTCTGCTGGTTTCGTGTATTCAGAGGTCTTTTCTACTTACTTCCTGGTTCACAGATGCGGCTGCCTGATACGGGGTCTGACGAGCACAGGTAATGTCATCACCTGAATAAACCCTGTCTGCTCTGGAATGTGTCGTGTGATTTTTTATTGCCACTGGAAACGACTTCCATAGGTTGGACTTAGAAGAATGATTTTGTCAAATATGTGTTAGATGCCTGCTCTGTGCCAGGCACCGTGGGTACAGACAGCCAGCCAGCCAGCATGGGATCCAGACCTGAGTACACACCTCACATGGTAAGGTCTTTATCCAGCTATGCATTCATTCATTCATCAAGAAATATTTAATAAGCATTGCCGAAACCGGTTTGGTTCAGTGGATAGAGCGTCGGCCTGCGGACTGAAGGGTCCCGGGTTCGATTCCGGTCAAGGGCATGTGCCTTGGTTGTGGGCACATCCCCAGTGGGGGGTGTGCAGGAGGCAGCTGATCGATGTTTCTCTCTCATCGATGTTTCTGACTCTCTATCCCTCTCCCTTCCTCTCTGTAAGAAATATTTAATAAGCATCAATGTGTGCCAAGCATTGTTCTAAATTCAGTTACATTCAATCCTTTTAACTTCAACATTACTGTGCAAGGTAAGTCTAATAATCCCTACTTGACAGGTGAAAACACTGAGTCAGAATGAAGAAGTCACCAGTTCAAGATCACACCTCCAGGATGGGGTGGAGCAGGGCCTGAGTTCTAACTGCCCCCCTTCCACCTGTTACCCCCTCCCTGCCCCGCCCCGCCCTCCCCCCACCCAGGGCTTCCCACTCCCCTAAGAAAGCTGTGCCGCTGCTCTCTCAGGACCTTGCACAGAGCGCTTGACGTTGCCTGCCTGTGGGAGCCATGAAAAGGGTAATTTCGCTAAGCTCTTTACAAAGGTTCGTGGTTCCACCCTTGAGAGATACCTAAGCGCCAGCCTCCCATGACAGGAGGGGAAACCCAGCAGTGCTGGGGCCCCGGTGACGCTGGCCTGGTGCCAGCTGTCCCCAGCCCCGGAGGAAAGCCCGGCCTGGCTGTGAGGACCGAGGGCTGGCAAACAGAAGGCAGGATGAGGGGTGACCCATCAGCCAGAACGGAGGGCACTTTTGAAGGCTGTGCTGAAGGCATCTGCCTCTGGGGAAACGGCTGGGCTCTCGCCTGGGTGAGTGGGGAAAAGTGCACTTTGGAGCCCCAGAACCTACTCTGCCCCCTATTAGCTGAGTGACCATGGGCAAGTTGTACATATAACTCTGTTCCTCAGTCTTCTCATCTATGAAATGGGGATGACAACCCCTACCTGCAAGGACTAAATGAAATCTAGTCTTCCCGTATTCAACATATAATTCACCAGGAACATGAGATGTACAGCACAGGTAACTGCCAGCCTTCCTTTCTGTACCCGTGGCAGACATCACTAGCAGATCACAGAACCCTCCCACTCCAAGCCTGGACTCCTGCTCAAGGCCGAGTCCTAGGCAGCCGCCTGCAACACGTAGAACTGACATGTGTCCCAATAACCTATTACAGAGTTGGTGGTTTACAACAAGCATTTAATTCCATCTCATGGGCTCATGGGTTAGGAATTCAGGCAGGGGTCGGCAGGCAATCACTGGCTCCGTGTGGCGTTGCTGAGGTGGCTTGATTCCCACGGCAGCCGGGCTCCTGTGAAGGGTCCATCAGCTTCCCCCGCAGTCCTGGCGGCTCGGCGAGGGCTACTGTGAGGCCGGGCGCAGCCGGGCCGCTCTCCCTCGCCATGTGGTCTTGGGGCCTCTCTGTGAAGTCACCAGCCAAGGTGGCGAGACCTGTCCATGCGCAGCTCAGGGGTTAACGTGCCCGCGGGTACAAACTGCCGTCTCTCCAGGCCTGAGCTGGGACCTGGAAGCGCATCGCTTCTGCTCTATTCTGTTGGTCAAAGCAGTCACAGGCCCACCAGGGTTCAAGGCCAGGGGACCTGACCTGGCCTCCTTTTGGGGGGAATGCCAAAGAATTGGCAGCCATCTCTAACCTGCTGCCCTAGGGAGATGAATTTGTCCCCCCCCAGCCCCTGAGACAACCAGTAAGTCACAGGACCCTTCTTATCCCTCCCGAGCCCCGCCCCCTCCCCGCTGTCCCCATCTGGGGTTTTTTCAGAACCTCCTTTGTACCCTGCTCTGGGGGGATACAGAAATCAGCGAGCCCTGGTCCCTGCCCCCCACCCCCACCCCAAGGAGCTCACAGCAGGTCCTGGAAAATGGACCATGGTCCTTAAAGAAGGAAGTCACCGGCCAAGTGACTCGGCCAAGGAAGAGACGCAGACTCTTTGGAGGCTCAGAGGACATGAACATGGCTTCTGTTTGGGGAAAGGGTGAGGGCACGCTGCGTGTTCAAGACAGACAACGCTTTCCGGCTGGATTCACGTGCTCACCCGGCATCTGGGGGACGCCTGCTGCCTTTGGCCCTGAGAAGGGGCTGAGGGCAGGGCCGGTCCCTCTCCCAAGAAGCTGACCATTCTGGTTGGGGAAGACTATTAATAGGCAGCATTGTGAATAAATACAGAGCATAGTTTCTGATCGTGATAAAGGCTGTGAAGAACTTAAAGTGGGATAAAGGGGAACTGGGGTGGGGGAGGATGTTGTAGGTGGGGAGTCAGGGGAGCTCCCCCCCACCCACCCACCCCCCTCCCACCCCCCACTCAGAAGGGCAATGTGACCAGGTAGAGGCACCAGCCAGATGAGCACTGAGTCCCCTGCGTGCCGGGTGGGGCTTCCGTCAGCGTGAAGGCTGCTGGGATGGGCGGTCACAGTTCTGTCTGGGGAATGGGAAAAGGCCGGGGAGGATGGTGCCTGCGGGGCCAGGTGAGGGGCAGGCCAGCCCCGGGCAGGGGCGTGATGGGAGAGCATGCTTTCCCTCCCCGGATTCCTCTCGGGGAAACAGCCGATAAACGCCCTCACACTGCGGGATGCAGATAGCAGACGGAGCTGGTGACTCTTCCCTGGGCGATCTGTGTTTTAACAATGGCCAAGTGTTAAGCCAACGAAGTGAAGCAATGATGGTGGGACTCCAGGCTTCATCAGGATGCGTCTGGGCAGAGAAGTGTGCCAGGGAGCGGTTCTCCGCCTGGGCTGCGGAGGTCAGAGGCCGCCGACTTCAGAGGCCCGGGTTAGGAGCCCCCTGCTCTCCACCCGCTCCGTACAGCACTCAGGAGGGACTCTGCGGGCGCCTGTCGGTGCTTCACCTGCATCACCCCCACGAGCCCCACAGCCTTGGAGGCGGCTTCTGCTGTAGACGAGAGGCCGAGGCCCCCAGGGGTGAAGTGGCAGGTCGCGGGGCTGGTACTGGAGCTCAGGCAGCGCCCCTCTGGGACCCGTGTTCTTTGTCTTGACCAAGCCCAGGGAAATCATAATAATTGCTACCACTTGTGGAGGGAGCACTTACTACTCACCAGGCACCAGTCTAAGCTTCAGGTAGATTAACTCCCTCTTCATGACAAACCTGCCAGGGAGTAGTAGTATCACCCCCATTTTACAGATTAGGAGACTGAGGCACAGAGAGGGAAGTGACCTGCCTAAGGTCACACCGCTGCCAACCTGGGACGCCAGTGCAGGCAGTGCTGCTCCGGAGCTCTCCCTCTTTCCCACCGTTACCCTGGAAGCCCAGGGCTCTGTGGGCGGGAAGAGGCGGGCTGGGGACAGCTGTGCGCCTCCAGGCCATTTCTGAGGTTTCCCGCTCCTGCAGTGGGAGATTAACGCTCTGGGAATCCCAGACACCAGGGATGGGGTGGGCGGTGGGGAGGCACCAAGGGGAAAACACTGGACACATTCTTGGCTGGAGGCCAGCGGAGAAAGTTAAAGAAAAGACCAAGCAGAGGCTCCTTCGGGGGGCCTGGTGCTGTTTTGCAAGGTGTTGCCTTTCTGCTCGGCTGTATTTGCTTTGCCAAACTGGAACGCTTTTCTGAAACACAGCAGCCTCGAAGGCCTGGGGCTGTTTGCCAAGGGAACGAGGGCCAGGGCAGGCGGGGAAAGCGGAGGGCAGGGCTCTGCAGCACCCCCAGAGGCCCACCTTCCCTGGAAGGCTCTGCCAGAGAGCTCAGGGAGCAAGAAAGAGCCAGGCAGAGAGCGGGGCGGTGGGGAGAGCGCTGAGCTGGGAGTCAGGAGGCAGGTGACCTCCCAGTCCCGTTTCTATGCTGACCATTTCCAACGGTGGGCCCCCCAGTCCCCCCCGCCCCGGGCTGGATTCACATCCCCCCTGACCCCTCTACCAGGCCACCGGGACGTCTTGTGAAATCTCAAGGTTAACATGTCCCCAAATCAGACTCTGACCATCACCCCTCTCCCTGCTTGTTCCCCAAGCTCCCAGCCCAGTGAAAGATCTCAGGTCTGAAACCTAGGATCCTCTTGGATTCCCCTTCTTCCCTCAGGCCCCACCTCCCATCCATCAGCACCTGTGGGTCTGCTGTCAAAATAGATCCCACATCCGCTCGGCCGGTGTGGCTCAGTGGTTGAGCACGACCTATGAACTAGGAGGTTATGGTTCAAGTCCCAGTCAGGGCACATGCCCAGGTTGCAGGCTCAATCCCCTAGTAGGGGGTGTTCAGGAGGCAACTGATCAACAATGATTCTCTTTCATCATTGATCTTTCTATCTCTCCCTTTTCTTCCTTCTCTGAAATCAATCATATATATGGGGTGGCCAGATTGTTATGACCACCTCATCAATACTTCGTTGGGCCACCTTTTGCCTTCAACACTGCGGCAATTCTTCTTGGCATTGACTCCACGAGATGTTGAAAGGTGATGCGAGGAATCTGACCCCATGCCTGATGAATAGCACTGTCCAGTTCTGTGAGATGTGATGGTTGTGGAACCAGCTGCCTGATGGCTCTTTAACTTCGTCCCACAAACGCTCAATTGGATTGAGAGCTGGTGATTGTGGGGGCCACCTAAGCAAGGTAAAGTCTCCCTCGTTTTCTGGAAACCACTCCTGCACAACACGAGCACCGTGGCATGGCACATTGTCTTGTTGGAAGAAGCCATCTCCATTAGGATACACCATCAACATGATAGGATAAACTTGATCAGCAACGATATTTAGGTATGTTGTGCTATTCAGACGTTGTTCCACATGAATCAAAGGGCCCAAATCATGCCAGGAAAACATGCCCCAAACCATAACACTGCCCCCACCAGCTTGAAGGGTTGTACTCATGCATGTGGGGTGCATGCTTTCATGCTGTTTCCGCGAAATTCTCACTCTGCCATCTGCATGATGCGACTGGAAACGTGATTCATCGGACCACATGACTTTTTTCCAATGCTCGACTGTCCAATGCTTGTGTTCCTGTGCGAATTGGAGACGTTTTATCTTGGTAACTGCAGACAGCAAAGGTGTTCGAACAGGCCTTCGGCTTCCATATCCCATACGATGCAGTGCACGGCTAATTTGCCTACAAACGTCAGGTGGTCATAAGAATCTGGCCACTCAGTGTGTATATTCCACATCTGACCACTTCTCGCCACCCTCGTCAGCCTGGTCCCAGTGCCCAGTCACTTCTAACCTGCTCTTCTGTCCGCCCTGGCCCTTCCACGGTGCTTCGGCACACGGTGCCAGGGAGGTATTTTAAGAATGTAAATCAGATTGTAGGCCTCCCTGCTCGGAGCTTCTCACCGATTTCCTATCACGCTAGGAATAAGAGCCACGCTTCTCACCATGACCTCAAGATCCGGTCCGGTCCGGTCCGGTCTCTGCCCACCTCTCCTTCCCCATCAGCCTCCACCGCCACCCTTGCTCCTGTGCGCCAGGCACTGGGGCCTGCTGCCTTGTGCCTTCTGCATCAATATCTCCTCTCCCTGGGATGCTCTCTCCCCAAACTTCCCAAGGCTCCCTGTCTCCTATCATCCATGTCTCAGCTCAGGTGTCATCCCCTCAGAGAGTCCCTCTCTGACCACCATGCTCAACCCATCCCTGCCCCTTTTTTCCTTTATTTTAAAACAATTATTTTATCAAACATATATTCTGAATGTATTGGGTGGATTCCTTGTCATTCCCCTGTAAAATGTCGGCCATGTGAGATCTAGGACCGAGTTCCCGGCTGTGCCCTCAGCACTGAGAGCAGTGGCCGGCACGCGGGGCTCATGCACACCTGTTCGCCAGGTAAGTAAATGGCTGTGCTCTGCAGGGTCTCCGTGAGCAAGCTGTGGGCACCCTGCCCCCAGGCGTAAAATGCGGCCTCACCAGCCAGGCCTTCCACCTCTGCTATTGTCTGGGCCTCTCTTCTTGCTCAGAACCATAGAGGCCGGGTGGAAGGCTCAGCAATAGGTGCAGAAGGAAAACATAGTGAAGGTGGGATTCCCTGCAGACAGCACAGGAAGGATTGGGAGCCCGGGAGAGTGCGGGTGTGGAGTGTTGGTGGGGGGCCGCAATTCAGAGAGCGACTGCACATCATCAAACTAGTAGCAATCTCCGAAGTAAAAGGATAAAGGGAGACTTTTCACTTTCTCTGTATTATTTAAGTATTTTACAATGAATATGTATTTTTTAAGAAAAACAGATGTTCCTTTTAAAATATTAGATGCTGTAAATGATAAGACTTTATCTATCACCATCCCACTATCACCACCATCCCACTGTCATTACCTCCCCCACTGCCATCAATATCACCACCACCATCCCATCACCCTCATCACCACCACCTTCACCACCATCTTCACCACTACCAGCACTACCACCTTCACACCATCTTCACCACTTCCACCACCACCCTCAACACCACCACCATCACCACCATCTTCACCACTTCCACCACCACCATCACCACCATCACCACCATCTTCACCACTTCCACCACCACCCTCAACACCATCACCACCATCTTCACCACTTCCACCATCACCTTCACACCATCTTCACCACTTCTACCACCACCCTCAACACCACCACCATCACCACCATCTTCACCACTTCCACCACCACCATCACCACCACCTTCACCAGTTCCACCATCACCATCACCACCACCTTCACCGCTACTAGCACCACCATCACCACCATCTTCACCACTTCCACCACCACCATCACCACCACCTTCACCAGTTCCACCATCACCATCACCACCACCTTCACTGCTACTAGCACCACCATCACCATCAGCTTCACCACTACCAGCACCACCACCATCACCACCTTCACTACTACCAGCACCACCACCATCACCACCATCTTCACCACTTCCACAACCACCAGCAGCACCACCATCATCACCTTCACCATCATCATCATCACCACCACCACTATCCTCACCCCTTCACCACTTCCACCACCACCACCACTCTTGTCACCCCACCACCCTCACCACTTCCCTGACCCAAAAAAGGCATGCCGCTCGTAGTGTGAGCACAGGTTTTGGAACAGCATTGTCCAATTGAAATACAATATAATATGAGCCATATACACAACTCAGGCAGTAGCCACATCAACAAGTAAAAGGAAAACGTGAAATAACTTTAGTAATATATTTTATTTATTTAACTCAATACATCTAAAATATCATTTCACCATGTAAACAATGCAAAGAATATTTTGCATTGTGATGTTTCACATTCTTTTTGTCATTCCAAGTCTTCAGAAGCTGGTGTGCATTAAATACTCACAGCACATGTCGGTTCAGACAAACCCTATTTCCAGTGCACATGTGGCTGGAGGCTACCCTATCGGACAGCACAGCTTACAGCCACACTGCCTGGGTTCGAATCCCAGCTCCAACACATACCGGCTGTGTGTCTGTAGGCAGGTTACTTAACCATTCTGGACTCACTTTCCCCATCTGGTAGTTGGGCAAAGAGCAGAGTTGTTGTGGGGATCAAATAAATTAACATGCGCACATGTTTACCCCAATGCCCATCACATAGACAGGGCTATATAGTATTAGTTGTTGTTATCCTTCTAGAAACCTGAAAGAAGTTCAGACTGTGCATGTGGGGACCACCTGAGAGAGGGAGATGCCTAGGGGCTGGTGCGGCCTAAAGGGGCTTTAGCCTTCATGGAGGAGGAGAAACCAGATCTTGCAGCTCAGGTAGTACTTGCACAGAAGGGAAGTGGGCGGGGCTTGGAGGAGAAGGGAGGGGAGCAGGATCTGGGCTGATTAAGAGAGATGGTATTGGTTGAGGGGCTTGATTAAGAGGAAGGAATTGGGAAGAGCCAAACAATGGGGGTGGGGCTGAAAGCTGTGGACACCGCCCCGCCCCCTCCCCCCTCCCCGCAATCACATCCTCCAGCTCCCTCATCTGACAGGTGGGAACGCTGAGGCCAGAGCGGGAAGGTGACTTGTCCAGGGAGCTCGGTGGCACAGCGGGGCTGCCCCTTGTTCACTGGCCGAGCACCTGTCCATCCATGCCCCGGCCTCTGAAGGAACAGTCTATTGTTAAATTCTGATTGGCTGCCGAAACCGGTTTGGCTCAGTGGATAGAGCGTTGGTCTGCGGGCTGAAAGGTCCCAGGTTCGATTCCGGTCAAGGGCATGTACCTTGGTTGCGGGCACATCCCCAGTAGGGGGTGTGCAGGAGGCAGCTGGTCGATGTTTCTCTCTCATTGATGTTTCTAGCTCTCTATCCCTCTCCCTTCCTCTCTGTAAAAAATCAATAAAATATATTAAAAGTTAAAAAAAAATTCTGATTGGCTGAACGCATGTTGCATTGGTCTAAGTCAGTGGTCGGCAAACTCATTAGTCAACAGAGCCAAATATCAACAGCACAACGATTGAAATTTCTTTCGAGAGCCAAATTTTTTAAACTTAAACTTCTTCTAACGCCACTTCTTCAAACTAGACTCGCCCAGGCCGTGGTATTTTGTGGAAGAGCCACACTCAAGGGGCCAAAGAGCCGCATGTGGCTCGCGAGCCGCAGTTTGCCGACCAAGGTTCTAAGTCATTGCAATGAACTGTTCCTTCAGAGGCAGCACCTGCCCAAATGTTGTGTTGTTGAAAGTCATTGCTCAGATGGGCCTGTCCTTTTCTGCTATATTCTGCATCCCAGCATCGCCCAAAGGTGCTCAGTGACAAGCTAGGTTCATGAGATGCTTCACTATAAAAAATTAAAAAATTGTGAGGTCACGTAAACTTGGGAAAATGCAGATGCTTGGAGATTCCTAATGTGTACTAACTAGTAAAGGATCTGAGAAGGCCTGCGATACAGAAATTGTATTAGTATTGTTTAACTCCTAAACCCCATGGCCCCAAATCTATTTGACCACAGGACTCTCCTGATCTGGTGGGAGAGTCACATGGTGCACGCTGATGGGCGTCATTCAGAATTCACTTTGAAAACATCTACTGTTCCTGGCCCCAAACAGGATTGGGTGATCAAGTAATGTGTGTGTGTGTGTGTGTGTGTGTGTGTGTGTGTGTGTGTGTGTTTCACCTGAAATCTGGTTCTGAGGGCCAGACAAGGGGGACCCAACGTTTCACTATGGATTGGAAGGAGGGCCAAGCCTCTTGCGATGTGTAAGCTCATTTCTCTCATGTGTGAGCTCACGACTGAGTTTGCACCAGGCTTGGTCTTCGTCTCACCTCCTTTGCTCACAGAGAATGAAAAGTGATGCCCGACAGTGGAGGGTGGGTCAACCCAGGAAGGCTTCCTGGAGGAAGGGAGTGTTGAGCCACCTCTTTAGGAGGGGTGGGGCCCCGATGGGCAGGGAAGAGGGTGGAGGTGAAAATGCCACACCCCTGGAACATTTGGCACCGTCCAAGCCATGCATCACCCTGTCAAAGCCAGCTGTTGGCTCTCTGCCCTGACTTGCAATCCTCCTTCTTCCCCTCCTCCCCTCCCAGTTCCAGAACCATCTCCTGAGTCAGCTCTTTTCTTCCTACTGGGGGTGCTGGATCCCTTTCTGTTCAAGGAAGGGGCACTAGTTTAGGACTGCAGGGTCCCCTCGGCCTTTCCTCTGGGCAGCGACAATGCACAGCCTGACAGAAACGGCCTGCAAGGCTCTGTCTTTCCTCCCCACCAGGGGAAGCGTGCGTGACCTCAGCCGGGGTCACACCTGAGGCTCAGCCCTCTCAGCCCAAACACTTGCCCAGGGGAAAGGTATGGGAATCAGGTGCCCGGAGCTGAGGAAGGGAGACCCAAGAGTGGGAACCGGATTCAGGCTGGAGGGAGGACCTGAGCTCTCTGGCCCCGCTGGAGGCCCCAGAACCCAGAGAGGGGAGCGGGGAGCAGGGAGCGGGGAGTGGGGAGCGGCAGGGGTGGGAGAGGCCGCTGAGCACAGGCGCCGGCCGGGCTCCTCCACCCAGCCCAGGGGAACGGTCTGGATCCCTCCCTCCCGCTCTCAGCTGACAGGGCAGGGCCTCGTGAGCGTGCAGGGACCTGGAACCGAAACTCAGCAGGGAGTACTCACCCCCCAGGGACCCTGGCCTGGGGCACAACCCCAGCAAGCCCAGAACTGCCCTGGAGCCTTTCCCAGCCCAGACCTGCTGCCCTGCAAGGGGGCCCGTGAGGACTCCCAGAGCCAGAGCCGAGGGGGAGGGCTTTGGGTCAGCCGGACAGGGACCCAAACCAGACCTGCGTCTTATAGGCCGTGTGGCCTTGGCCAAGTCACAGGTCTGAGTCTGGCTGCCTCCCCTGTAACAAGGGGCGCCCCCTCCCCACTGCCTGGGTTGCTGCGGAGATTAACTGGCCTAAACCTTGTGCTGTGAGGTACGCGACACCCTGCAAAGAGCAGGTGCTCAATCGCGGTGCTGGGAGCCTGGACTCCCCTCCGCGCGGGAGGCCAGCCGTGCAGGGTCTGCCCTCAGCCTGTCTCTAGACCTTGACCCCCGTGCCCTCTGGGTGACCCAGTGGGACCTGGCCTGTCCCTCGCTGGTCCTCAGTTCCCTCCCCTCTGAAGTGGGGGTCACAGGGCTGTGCTGGCTACTTCTTAAGCTCCAACGAGAAAGACTCTGAGTCCATTTAGAAGGGTTTTCCTGGGGCAGAGAGGGAACAGCATGACCAATGATTTTCCAACTACAGGTCCCGATCCATTCAGAGGCTTGAAAGCAGGAAGCTTTACAAAATGGACTAGAAGAAGCTATATTACAGAGTTTCCCAGGTAGTGTGGGTATGTTTTTAGCTCTTGACAGTCTTTATTCCAGTTAATTATTGATATATTAGAGGCCCAGTGCACAAAATTTCGTGCACTGGGGGGGGGGGGGGCGCATCCCTCAGCCTGGCCTGTGCCCTCTCACAGTTGGGGCCCCTCGGGGAATGTCCCTGGCGCAGTCCAGGACCCCTCGACCCCTCGCTCCTTACTGCCCTCCTGCAGCGGAGGCGGGAGAGGCTCGCGCCACAGCCACTGCACTCGTGAGCCAAGAGCCCGGCTTCTGGCTGAGCGGTGAGGCCCCTGTGGGAGCACACTGACCACCAGGGGGCAGCTCCTGCACTGAGCGTCTGCCCCCTGGTGGTCAGTGCGTGCCATAGCGACCAGTGTTTTTGCTGTTCCATTGATTTGCATATTAGGGTTTTATTATGTAGGATGTGTGCTTGCTGTGTGGGGTGCATCTCTTGCTGTGGGTAGGGAGCATTGGAAAGCCGCTGGTCATAGCACAGGCCGTGGGACTGGATGGATCTGGGCTTGAATCTTGACTCTGCCTCTTACTGCTGACGTGACATAGGGTAGGTCACTTTAGCTCTCGGGGCCTCAGTTTCCTTACTTGTAAAGAGGGATAGAAATAACCCCACCTTGTTAGGGTTTGGGGAGGGTTTAATGAAGTGCTTAGAACAGCCTGGCTGAGCGTTAGTTATAAGAGCCTACGAATGGGGGTGAAGTGAGGCCTCGGAGGAGGCAGCCCCTGTGAGTGGGGGAAGGGTCTGCAGCCCCTTCTATGGAAAAGGTCCTTCTGGCCCAGCCCCCCACTCTCCCATTTCACAGACAGGGAAGACTGAGTCCCTGGATGGGGAGAAGAGCTGGAGCCCAGCCTCCTGCATTCCGGGCCAGAGCGCTGCCTGTCTCTCACCGCCTCTGAGGATCAAGAGAGCACTCAGCCTTTGGTTTTCTCATCAGTAAAATGGGGACAGTAAATGACCAACCTCAGGCGGTTGACTACATGAGCTCCTGCATGCAGAGTGCTCAGTACAGTGCCTGGCACAGAGCAAGTCTCCATAAGCATTAGATACTTTTGCTCCCAACATATTGTCCAATAAAAGAGGCACCCTGGCCAGGGCTGTTCAGTAGTTAGAATGTCATCCCATGCACTGAAGGGCTGTGGGTTAGGTTCCTGGTCAGGGCACATGCCCGAGGCAACCAATTAATGCTTTTCTCTGACATCCATGTTTCTCTCTCTCCTTCCTCTGTCTCTAGAATCAATGGGGGGGGGGGGGCATATCCTTGGATGAGGGTTAAAAATAAATAGACAAATAAATACATAAGGCAGGTTCTGAGCCATATGTACAGCCCGAGCTCATTCTGTACAAGAAGAAAGAAAGGTGCGTGGCCTGTGCACCCTCCCACGGCTCCCCCCCTATTTCCAGGGGGTCGGGTGGCAAGCACACCTTTGCTGTTGGTTATATCTAAAAAGTTCTAGCTCCTCATTTCTCTCTGGCTAACGTGTATTGCTTTTGCTGTGAAGAAAAAAAGAGAGATTATTTTCATCAACCTCAATAATAACCACTACCCACCTCGACTGACTCATGTGACATTCCTGAGCCTGTGCGTGGTCGGGCCCCATGCCGCCAGGGATGACCCTGTGGTTTGGGGCACCCGAGCCCTGATTGTAGCCTGCTTTTCGTTTTCTTTCTCTTGCTTGCTCACGGTGACAGCTGAGGTCCTCCTGGTGGTGTTCTGCGTAACAAATGCATGCCAAAGATCGCTGATTTCATGTTCGGGGGGGGGGGGGGGGGGGATAAAGGCACGCTGTAGTTTGTCAGGCAATAAGTCCCGGCATCTCCTGTGCACAAAACCGGGGTTGCACCCGGAGAGTGGGAGAGTGCTCATGGTTGGGGACAGATATTCTCTAGGCCTTGGACGCCAAGCCAAGAGGGGGATGAAGGGAGGGGTCCGTGGATGGGGTGGTGGGCAGCGGCCCAGGAGGGGTGGGAAAGAAAGGAAGTGTTTCCTGCTGCTTGGCCCTCTTCCAGGGCCTTCCCACGCGGTCGCCCTATTCTGAGCAGCAGTGACTGTGTGTGTGTCTGTGTTTATATGTATGGGGGGGGGGGGGTCCTGGGGGAGGCAGGGAAGAGGTGATAGTCTGAGGAGTCGCCCATGTTGGACATTGGTTGTGGGGGAAGATAGATCCCAGATGGACCTTTTAATAAAGGCAAGGGTCTCAGTGAAGCTGTGGTTTCGAGGGTTCGCACAGGCACCCAGAAATTAGCCTCCTGACCAGCACTGGTTACCCATCCTTCCACATTAGCTCTGCACCATCATCACCCAAGTGCTATCTCGCCCCGGGGGAGGGGGAGGGCTTGAAGCTCAGTATGGGGTCCTCCTCCGTCTCCCTCTAGCCCAGCGCTGGGCAGGGTGCCTGGGAACTCACAGGTGCTCAGCAGATGCCAAATGAAATGCCCGATTCTGACGATGAATGAGGTCTGCGGGCAGGTGACTCACCCTGGCCTGAGGCTGGGGAGACCGGGGTCCCGGTGACCAGAGCCTGGGCATGTGCCTTCCTTGTGTTCCATCCGCACAGCGGGGCTAGTAGAACTCACCTCCGTCTCTTCCCTGCTCTGAGGAGGAGCCGAGAGGCTGCAGGAGGTCAGGGAAGGAAGACGTGAAGGAAACCAAGAGAGAGCTCTTCTCTCTGCCTGGGAGGGGCGGGGAAATGCCTTGCTCCAATGCTCGGTCTCAGTCACGGTCACTTTCCTTTGGTGTGTGGTGCCCTCTGGTGTTCTCTCTTATGAAATGCAGCCGACGATCTAAGAACTTGGGAGGGAGGGCGTGGGCTTTACGGTGTTGCCTGGGGACCCTGACCCCCCTCCCAAAGGAGCTCCCTCCCAGCCGGGCCTTAGCCCCCAGAGTGTGTCCAGGTGGGTGAGGCCATGCTGCTCCTTTCAAAGAATCGCGGGGGAGGGTGGGTGGGTGGGAGTTAATTAACCGAGGATCTTGTAGGCACAAATGCATGGCCCATGGACAGACAACAAGGCGGTGAGGGCCTGGGGCGAAGGGGCGGGGGCGGGCTGGAGGGGGTCAATGGGAGAAAAAAGGGGACATATATAATACTTTCAACAATAAAGAATTCTTTTTTAAAAAAACAAAGATTTCAAAAAAGGTTTTAAATGACATGTTCATGATATAATGCTAAGTGAAAATTTAGTACAAAAATGCATATAAAAATACTCTCTATGCCCTAGCCCGTTTGTCTCAGTGGATAGAGCGTCAGCCCTCTGATTGAAGGGTCCCAGGTTCGATTCTGATCAAAGGCACGTACCTCAGTTGTAGCTCGATCCCCAGCCCTGAGTCCAGGCACGTGCAGGAGGCAGGCTATTGATGTGTCTCTCTCACATAGATGTTTCTATCTGTCTTTCCCCTGCCCTTCCACTCTCTCTAAAAATCGATGGGAAAATGTCCTTGGATGAAGATTAACAATAAAATACCTTTTTAAAAATACTGTCTATGAACACCTCTATCAAACATAGACACAAATGGCAGCGAGTCTTTGGGGAGTACAATTATGTTTTACTTTTATTTTTTTATAATTTTCTACACTTCCTATACTGAGCACATTTTATTTCTCTATAGGTTTATTCATAAAGGAAAAAATAATAAAGTCCCCTCCATCTGGTGCCTTACCCTCCACCTTCTGTGAGCTGTCAGAGCCTCCTCTTGGAACACTGTTCAGTGAGGAACATGTGAGTTGAAGATTTGTCCACTGGAGGGAACCTGTGTGCATCCTAGTGGGGAGTCTGCCAGGCATTTCAGAGTCCCGGCAGGGGGCACCCCAAAACAGATAACAGTTACCAGTGGGGTGGGCCGGAGAAAGGATGGGGGGATGGTGAGTCTGTGCTAATTATTACAAAGGAAAAGAATAAAAAGAAAGAGGGGTGGCCCTAGCCGGTTTGGCTCAGTGGATAGAGCATCGGCCTGCAGACTGAAGGGTCCCAGGTTCGAATCCGGCCAAGGGCACATGCCTGGGTTGCAGGCACGATCCCCCAGTGGGGGGCATGCAAGAGGCAGCCAATCAATGATTCTCTCTCATCATTGATGTTTCTATCTCTCTCCCTCTCCCTTCCTCTCTGAAATCAATAAAAACATGTTTTTAGAAAGAAAGAAAGGGAAAGAGGGGTGGGCGGGAGGCCAGGAAGGAGGCGCCACCCAGGAGGATGTAGCACACAGGCCCACAAGGTCAAGGACAGGCAGACCGGCCCCGGAGACCCCACAGAGATGGAAAACAGAGGCTCAGGTCTCAGGTTCGCACTTTCCCCGAAGTAGTAGCCGGCGGCGGGCCTCCTGGCCCTGGGCCCAGGCTCTGGGACTTGGCAGAGGCTCTGTCCCTGCCGCCAGCACACCTGGGAACCGCGGTCAGGTGCCTGCGGGCCTTCCCAGGCTGGGAAGGAGCAGGTAAAGGCAGGTTTGGGAAGAGCCTGGCTGTTCTCACCCGGAGGGCGCGGGGGGCGGGGGAGGCCGCTCCTCCTCCTACTCTCTGAGCTCCCTCGCTCCCCGACCCCTATCCTAAGGGCAGCGCCACCCTTGGAACCCTCCCCACATTGTCTGGGCCCAAAGGAGCGGCAGGCCGGGAGGCTGAAGCCAGAAGGGAAGGAGGTCATCACCGCAGGCTCTTTCCGGGATGCTCTGCCCCTGGGTTCAAATCCCAGCTCCACTCTGCCCTCTCCCTTTGTGCCCTTAGGGATTTCCTCCCAACGCTCCTTCCTTGAGATATAACTACTTACCGTAACAGTCGGTCTTTGGAAGTGAACAATGTCTAATATAGTCACAAAGTCATGCAACCATCATCACTCTCCAGTTCCAGGACGTTTCCATCACCTGGACAAAGAGACCCCTACCCAGGCGCGGGCAGGCCTCCCCCACACACACACACCCCACCCCCACAACCACACGCACTTCCTGTCTATGGATGCGCATATTCTGGACATTTCCTACAAACGGAATAACGCAATGTGTGGTCTTCTGTGACTGGCTTCTTTCCCTTGACATGATGTTTTCAAAGTCCATCCATGTTGCAGCATGTGCAGTACTTCGTTCCTTTTGTTGCTGAACAGTATTCCACTCTGTGGCTGTACCACGTTTTGTTTATCCGTTCAACAGCTGATGAAAATTGAGCTGCTTCCGCTCTTTAACTGTTATGAATAATGCTGCAAGGAACATTCAGGTACAGTTTTCAAGTGGGTATGTTTTCCGTTCTCTTGGGTATATACCTAGGAGTGGAATTGCTGGGTCATATGGTAACTTGATGTTTATTATTATTATTATTATTATTTTAGGAACTGCCAGTTTTCTAAAGCAGCTGCACCACAGTAGCTCCATTTCTTAACCTCTCTTCCCATGGGCAAAGCATTAGTGTTGATACTTACCTTATAGCATGGCTGTAACAATTGGATAAAATAGTGAAAGCAGTTAGCACACAGTAGGTGCTCGATAGGGGGTTGTTTATCATTAGGAAACTAAGACTCAGCCTGTTCCCTCGGTTCCCTTCAAATCTGACTGGACATCTGTTACTCCTCATTATCCCCACTTGTTTCCCTGCATCTTGCATTTCCCTTGAATTAACTTTACTGTGGAGCAAAACTACACACACACACACACACACACACACACACACACACACCATTTGTTGTTTTTTAGTATGTAGATCTTTTAATTTTTTAAAATTGATTTTAGAGAGAGGGAGGGAGGGGGAGAAAGAGAGAGAAACATGGATTGGTTGCCTCCCCCACGCGCCCCAACTGGGGATGAAACACAAAACCTGGGTATGTACCCTGGCCAGGAATCAAACCACCAACGTTTGGGGTGTGGGACAACACTCCAACCAACAGCCACACTGGCCAGGGACCCACACATAGAGGCCTGAGGCCAAGCCACATGGAAAGATGATGTTAGAGCTACAACCAACTACTACGTGGTTCTCAAAGTGTGGACACCAGACTGCCAGCACGAGGGAACTTGTTAAAATGTAAATCCTCAGACCTCACCCCAGAAACACGGAAGGAGGGACTCTGGCGATGAGCCCCAGCAGTGTGTGTTTTAGAGCCCTCCAGGTGACTACTCTGATGCAAACTAAAGTTCCCAAATTACAGATGAGGAAACTGAGGCCCGGAGGCAGGCTACAGCTGGCTCAAGGCCATAGAGTGGCGAAGAATGAAAAGCTCTGTAACTATGTGGTCCTGACTGCAAATTCCAGCTCTCCCATTTCCAATTGTGTGACCTTGGGCATGTCGCTTTACGTCAGGATCTACCTTAGTCCAGGCTGGAATACCATAGACGGGATGACTCATAACATTTATGCCTTACAGTTCTGGAGGTTGGGAAGTCTAAGATCAAGGTGTCGGCTGATTCTTTTCCTGCTGAAAGCCCTCTTCCTGGTTTGCAAACTGCAGATGTCTTCTCTTTGTTTCCCCACAGACCCGAAAGAAAAAGGATCTCTCTCATTTTTAGGGGCACTAATCCCATTCATGAGAGTGCCACCCTCATGGCCTTATTACCCCCAAAAGGCCCCACCTCAAAAGACCTTTGTTGTAGAAGACCGAAAAGACCCAAGCGACGCTTAGAGAAATGGAGTTACACAGCTTTATTCTGCTGGTGGCCTCAGAGGAGTCACCTCCAAACTCTGAGCAAACCAATATGGTGGAAGCCCCTCTTTTATCCCCTTTTGGTGTCTTTGTCCCCCAAATGTGGATTACACTTCCGCACCTTTCGGAGGCTTTGCAAAAAGCCCCAGGTGTTGGGGATCTTGAGACCATACCTAAGGGCCTGGCCTGGCGCCAGCCTTGATACCCCCTCCCCCTCCCCCTCCGGGGGCTGTGTCATGGTTTATGGCCTCTGTCAAATGTGAGCCTTTAGGTAACAGGTCTTGCAAGACCAGTTTGTGGAGAAAGGGGCAATGACTTAATTATAGGTTATCAAGAATGTACATTAGATTGCTGGCACAGATTCAGATTGCTAGCCTCCCGCCCCCCCCCTCCCCCCCAAAAAAATATATATCAGGGTTACATTGGAATTAGCCTTTTAGCCTTCTCACCATCACTTTGGGAGTGAGGATTTCAACATATAAGCCTGGGGGGAGAGTGCATCTTCCTCTGTTCAATGGGAACAGGGCACACCTATCCCCAGAGTGGTCACTGTTGTGCATGAAAAGCAGGGTGAAGGCTGGAGCTCAGGCCTCTTAACTTCCAGACCGGTGCGTTTATCCCCACAAAGCTGGTTGTCACCCCTGCACCCTCTGAAAAGAGGGCTCCAGAAAACTTGATATTGGAAAGGTTCCCATGGAGAGGAAGGCCTTGTTTTATTCTGAGGCCTAAAAGGAAGAGCTAAGTGCTTGAGGGAAGTTACTGGAAGGTAGTTTAATTTAAGGGGGATATTTCTAACTGGAATTGTGCAGAAACGGAACCGGCAGCCCCAAAGTATAGTGAGAGCTCATCCCTGGAAGATCCGGCAGCTTCTGGAGGCCCATCTTCCCAGGATGTGGGAGAGGGGAGGCCTTCAGAGTGGGAAGTCGGTGTGGATGATCTGAGGTCCTCAGGTGTAACCTCCACGGTGGATGTGTGCTCTTTGTCTCAACAGCATCCATCCTCTGTGGAGCCACCCTTTTGCTGCTCAATCAGGGTGCTCCATTCACCCCTCCCACCCCAGGGGCGGGCATACTACCCAGGCTGGCCAATTAGAGTATCCCAATCTCCCTGACCACACTGATTGGTTCAAGGAATGGCATGTGACCCAAGGCAAGCCAATCAGAGTCTTTTTTCTGCTGGAGCCGGTTCATAGCCACACCCATCCTTGAATTTTCCAATCTGGTGAGACTGCCCAATGCCTTTTTTGCTTAAGCCAGTTTGGATTTCCGTGTGTGTTACCTATAAAGTGTTAAACACCATTACCATGTCAAAACGGGCCTTCTAGTTCTTGTATTCGGTCCTGCCTCTCTCTAGCATTGCATTAAAACAACAGCAAGGAAACTAACAGTCAAAACAACATTCGTTTCAAACCACTGAAAATCTTTACTTTAGACTCTTAGGGGGGAAAAAATGCCAAAAGGGATTCCAGTCCTAATATCAAGCAAAAAAGTTTTAGAATCCCTTTTCTCCACCTCTCTCTTCATACAGCGCATATTCACAGCAGCTGGCCCCTCAGCTCGCTCCTTTCTTCAAATGCACCAGCCCGTTAGCTCTTAGCTTTCCCTGCTCTCCTGCCTTTCCCATGTCCACCGATCCACCTTGCTGCTCTTTGCCTGCCCAGCAGGAGAGAAAGAGGCTGTGACTCCTCATATGGTTATGTGGTTTTATACATGTTACTTTCAGGGTCCATGGAAGAGGCGTGACTGTAAAATCCCACCTGCAGAGAGAGACATGACTGTGAAGTCATACTTTCAGAAGATACTGAGGTCTCTTAACCAGGAGTCACATGCCAAGTTTAGCTCGGTACACATGTAGCGAGTGGCTGAGTTGTTTGGGGCATCTGGAATTGTGTTCAACTGAGCTCCAGTTCTGTTACTCACTCTTTTTTTTTTTTTTTTAAGAGGTTTTATTTATTTTTTAATATATTTTTATTGATTTCAGAGAGGAAGGGAGAGGGAGAAAGAGAAAAACATCAATGATGAGAGAGAATCATTGATCAGCTGCCTCCTGCACACCCCCTACTAGGGATCGAGCACGAAACCCAGGCATGTGCCCTTGACCAAAATAGAACCTGGGACCCTTCAGTCCGCAGACCAATGCTCTATCCACTAAGCGTAACTGGCTAGGGCTGTTACTCTTAAAAGAGTACCTCCTATGTGCCAGGCCCTGAGGCTATATCCAGGAAACAGAGATATTAAAGGCACAGAAATGATTTACAGGAAGTAGTGATTAAATACTATCAAGGAGACTTGTATGGGGATTGGAAACAAATCAAAGCTGGAGTTAAGGAAGGCTCCCTGAGAAACATGTACCAGCATCACTGTTTCCACTTAATAATCGCGTCCAAAGAGGAAGCTGCCACTCTGGTGACTGCCACACCTTGCCACTCATGAGAGTTTCGTGCTGTGATCTTTGCAAGTCAGGAAGTGAAAGAGGCTGGGGAATTTTATATTTGTCTGGCCATAACCATCTGGAGGCTGAGTAGCAGAAGTTTTAAACCCACAGGTTTTGAGGACAGCCAGAGGGAGGTCTGAAACCCAGCCCTGTCACTAACCAGCGCGTGACCTTGGGCAAGCAACGTGACCTCTCAGAGCCTCACTTGTTAACAGGGGCTATTAATACCTCCTCCCACGGATTGTTGGGAGGATTAAATACCATAATATAGGTAAAGTAGACTCCCTGCTGCATCACAAAGTCTCAACAAATAATAATGCTACTGAATGCTGTTTTAGATAAAGAGAGCTCAATAGAGATGTGTCCATCTTGTTCCAGAATGGACTTATTATCAGTATTTGAGATGCTGGAAAGAAACCGACCAGCACACTGAGGACATGTGTAGGGCCTATGTCCGGGGAACTGGCTGAGATTTTCTTGGATCTGCATCCAAGGTGACTTTTTCTTTAAGGTTTTGAGAGATGCAACTTACCCAAGCTTGTGGTCACAAAATGTCCTTTTATACAGGCTGGGGCAAAAGTCGGTTTACAGTTGTTCGTATGGAAAATCCTATATAATAAAAGGCTAATATGCAAATAGACTGAACGGCAGAACGACCAGTTGCTATGACACGCATTGACCACCAGGGGGCAGACGCTCAATGCAGGAGCTGTCCCCTGGTGGTCACTGCACTAACACAGGGGGAGCTCTGCTCAGCCAGAAGCTGGGCTCACGGGTGGTGAGTGCAATGGCAGTGGCGGGAGCCTCTCCTGCCTCTGCGTCAGTACTAAGGATGTCCGACTGACAGCTTAGGTCCGGCGGGGAGCAGGCCTAAGCCATTAGTCGGACATCCCCTGACTGCAAGAAGGCACAGGCCGGGCTGAGGGAACACCCCCCGCCACCACCTTCAGTGCACGATGTCGTGCAACAGGCCTCTAGTAATACAATAATCAGTAACAATACAAGAATAAACTCTGTGTTTTGCCTACTCACAACTGTAAACCTACTTTTGCCCCACCTTGTATGGATGCACCAAGGCATCCAGACACACGATTTCCTAACTTGAAATGGTGGGGTGGAGGGAAAGGGAAAACAAGCAAAATGAGCAGGTGCCACATGCAGACCAACATCACACCAGCAGAGCAGGTGGGGTCCCCACCGCAGAAATGCTCCCCGCCCAGGGGGATGCTGGGCCTGGAAGGCCTGCAGGGGTTAAATGAAGTTGTAATCAAGTGAGAGCTGGAACTGCTCGCTGCACGGCAGCCATCAGTCGAATGACATGGGGTACAGGCAAGGAAAGCAACGTTATCGAAAAGCCAGCAAGCCAAGAAGATGGCAGACTAGCGTCCCAAAGAACCTTCTTGAGAAAGTACAGAATTTAGTCTCTTATGTCAGGGAAAGGGGGGAAAGGGAGGACTTTGAGCTCAGAAGGTGATTGGTGTCACCACAGACATCTGGACCTTAGGGAAGGTCCAAGAAGATTGTGAAACTTCTTTGCATTGGTCAACTAACTGTGGCCGCCGGTCATGAGGCTCCTATAAATCTTTAAATAAACAATCTACAGATGAGAATCCTTAAGTGATTAGCATACCTCCTACGTGCAGGACTAGGAAGTTACTAAGGGACATGTTATGGGAACTGGGCAGGCTCAAGCCAGAGGGAGTCAGAAAGACTGATTATTTTATTCTACTACAAAGTCATAATTTCAGAAGAAATTCCAAGAAACTTAAGAGTGTGCCTGCCACAGGAGGCCCCTTCCCTAGCCTTTGAGGTCCAGCCATGGCCCCTGTGAGCCCCTGTGAGGAAGTACCGATTGGGCTGAAGGCATGACGCAAATCCCAGGACTATCCTGAAATCTCTGAATGTTTGCACGCAGGGCCAAACTCGGGGCCACTTTGGGACCCAGTAAGTTCTGTGGAAATGCGTTCTCTCTCCCTAGAACTGCTGGGATCCAAGCGAGAGCCAGCACCTGCGACAGATACTTCTCTCTGCTGCCCGCACGTCTCGTCCTGGTTCAGGGGCTTGGTCACAGCTGCACTGTGGTCACCCGGCCCGTGGCAGAGGCAGAGTGGAAGCCAGAGTCCGGCGCCTGCGAAAGCTCTCTGGGTTCTCAGAACGGCAGCTTCCTCATCTGTAAAGGCCCCTGGCCAGTTTGGCTCAGTGGATAGAGTGAGGATATCGATATTTCTCTCTGTCTTTCTCCCTCAGACTGTGGATATCGATATTTCTCTCTGTCTTTCCCCCTCTCTCTAAAAATCAATGGAAAAAATATCCTAAGGGAGGATTTTTTAAAAAAAGAAGAGGCAATGCCTCCTTTAAGCATTGTGGAAGGACAGAAAATAATATTGTCCCAATTAATGCCCCAATTAATTGATTATCTGTCTAGACTTAGTGGGACAAACGCAGGTGACCAGGAGTCAGCAGTAACGGCCTGTCCCCTGGTGCTTCAATGTCTGGACAGCTGAGCCGAACCAGAACACATGACACACAAGACAGAATGAGTATGCACTCACACAGGGTTTATTTACCTATTCCTAGTGGGTCCTAGGCTCCAGCAAAGGCCACCCAGCAATGCACACTGAAGGACAGATGACGAAAGCAGAGACAGGCAGGCGGCCGTAGTTGGTTCAGGCTCACACAGCAGAGCAATCAGGGGTTGTCTCTCGGAGCGACGTGGAGTCCTCCTCTTTTTTTTTTTAAATATATTTTTATTAATTTTTTACAGAGAGGAAGGGAGAGGGATAGAGAGTTAGAAACATCGATGAGAGAGAAACATCGACCAGCTGCCTCCTGCACACCTCCCACTGGGGATGTGCCCGCAACCAAGGTACGTGCCCTTGACCAGAATCGAACCTGGGACCTCTTAGTCCACAGGCCGACGCTCTATCCACTGAGCCAAACCAGTCAGGGCAGGAGTCCTCCTCTTATCGGCCAGGAGACCTCAACTGAAGACGGTCTCAGGGTTATATAGACCGTGGTAAACAACTTGTGTCCTTATCAGTGTGGCAGTGTGGGCCAGACGGTGTGCCTTATGCTGGGAGCAGGGCGTTTACACTTTAAGGGCTCAGAGCTTTTACATCAAGATAGTGGGGTGTTCATTAATTTTGGAAGTTACAGAGTATTGGGGGTTTCCATACAGCAAACATTTCCCACAATAATTACTTCATACATTAGAGGGGTTACATTATTATAACAATATATTTAATAAAGGAGAGCTATGATTATTTTTAGAATAAAAGTGACTTTACTTGTTGGAAAAGCAACACACAAACAATTGAAAATTTATAAAATAAACATAAACAGAAAGAAGAAATTTTTTAAAGTCCTCATCACCCAGAGATAACAACCACTAACACATTGGTGTATACCCTCTCAAAGCTGTTACTCATGCCTACAGACACACTTTTTTTTTTTTAATAGGCCCATATTTTGGTAGTACTATAACTGGACAAGCAAGCGGTCCGGGCTGCCGGTCACTACTTCAGCCAATTCAGCAGAGACAGGGTTGAGTCATATACGAGCGTTTATTCCAATAATGCCGGCAGTATGGGAGAGCAGCAGGTCACCCACAGAAATCTGCTCTGCCTCTCTCCATAACCCAGCTGCTGACACCGGGTAGGACAAAGATGACGTGGGAAAGGAGGAATGACAGGCCTGGGGAAGTAGGCACTGGATAATCATTGCAGGTTACCAGTCACGTAGGCTGGAGGGAAGGGGTCACAGAGGGTGGGTGCCTCTGGGCGCCCGGGACCAGATTACAGGCAATGGGGGCTGGAGGCTGTAAAGAGCAGATGCCTCCGGGACTCATTGTTTCAGCCAAGAGGTTGTAAATCTCTCCATAATGACAGGCAGTTCTCAGAACTCCAAACGTGCTTTCTTTCATCAGAACAAAACAATCGTGGTTAACTGGGCATGATGAATATTTACTTCTTATAACTAACTAGAGGCCCGGTGCACGAAATTCGTGCACAGGTGTGATCCCTAGGCCTGGCCGGCAATCAAAGCGCTGCTCGCAGTCTTCAGGGCCATCGGCAGGGCAATTGGGCCCCTGCCTGACTCCCTCAGCGCCTGGGAGCCAGGTGGCAGTCCCGCCCCGCCCCCGCTGGTCGCCGTCTG
This sequence comes from Cnephaeus nilssonii, assembly GCF_951640355.1. Lineage (NCBI taxonomy): Eukaryota > Metazoa > Chordata > Mammalia > Chiroptera > Vespertilionidae > Cnephaeus > Cnephaeus nilssonii. The sequence continues at coordinate 88,961,122 of NC_137078.1, forward strand.
TGGGGCAATTGGCAGGGCGATTGGGCCCCGCTTGCACTCACCTTGGCCTGGCGCCACCTGCTCATTTGCTCCATCATCCCGCTGCAGGCTGCAGTCCTGCTCTCGTTGGGGCCCATCAGGGCTGCCAGTGCCGTATTGCTGACCCCGCCAAGTTCCACGCTGCCCCCTGGTGGTCAGCACATGTCTTAGTGAGCAGTCGAACTCCCGGTTGAACTCCCAGTTGAGGGGACAATTTGCATATTATGCTTTTATTATATAGGATAGCTAGTTCCCAATATTACGTTTCTGCCCTTAACAGTACTTGCTACTGAGGGAATGTACCATCCCTGAGGCTGCTCAGCGCCAGCCTGGCAGCCGCCGCCCTTGTAACGACTGCAGACCGTCTGCAGAGAGGCTGCCTCCGGGCCGTTCCCCAGGTGAGGGTGGCAAACCCGGGCTCCCCCGGAAGAAGCCTGTTGGCTCTGGAGGGAGCCACCCCCAAAAGAGCAGCGGGACCAGGCCCCTGGATTCTCCACCAAGTCGGGGAGATGACAGCAACACCGTGTTCAAGCGCTTGGCTTAGTATCGGCACGGAAAACACTCAGATCCCGCCGCGGTGTCCCAGGCGAGGCTGGCTGTTCCACTGGCCCTGGACGCTCCTGGGTCCTGGGATTCTAACGTTGATTATTAATAATAAACATTTTTCCTCCCCGCACACACCGATTTACGGTTCCCCCTCCCCCTCCCGCACCCCGGGCTCGGGCCAAACGAGCGAAGTGCACGCGCTGGGGAGCCGAGAGCCGCGAGCCCGGAGCGCGAGCCTCCGTCTCCGCCGCGGGGCGCCCCCGGGGGAAGCCCCCGCCGGGTCCCGGCCCACAAGGGGCGGTCCCTAGGCCCGGCCTCCCATTGGCTGCCAGTCGTGTCACCTGCCCGCCGGTGAGCCAGGAGGCGGGACCTGGCCCCTCGGGGCGGCCGGAGAAGGGCCGACATGACCCGGGCCGGGCCCTGGGCCCTCCTGCTCCTGAGCCTGCTGCGGTCCGCTGAAGGTAGGGGTGCGGGAGGCTGCGGGAGGGTGGGGGGCCGCGGGACGCCCTGGGCGAGCGCGTCCAACCTCGGACCCCAGCTCCGAGCAGGGAGGGGCGTGGACCGAGCCTTCCGGCGGCCGCCCGAGCCCGCGCGGCGCTGGTCGCCTTGCCCACTCAGCGGAGCCTTGGACACTCCTTTCCCGGAGAAAACCCTCCGTTTCCGAAAGCCAGCGCAAGAGACCGCTGTAAACAGCTGCATCTACTCCTAGAGTGCGTTTGAGGTCTCCCCGGGTCCTGCCCGCCGCCTTCCCACCGCGCTTGAGCCTCCCAGACCGGTGCCGGCCCGGCCCGCAGTCCGCTCCTGCGGGGGTGCCAGATGCTCCCCGCGGCCCGAGGGAGCGGAGCCCTGGCCAGCCGGTGCCCTGAGGTGACTCTGTCAAGCCGCCTTCTCGCTGAGCCCCCCTGAGGTGGCTGGGGACAAAATACCTGGGGATAGGACCGAACCTCCAGGTCCCAGCCAGTCCCGGGCGATGGTCCTGAAATTGTCCCCCAATATCTTCCTAGAATCAGGCTCACAATGTAAGACCTCGACGGGCCCTTGGACATAATCTAATAATTATATTTAGAGACAACTTTCATTGAGCAACTTCTTTGTGCTGGGCACCGCGTTATCCTATTTAAGCTTTACAGCCCAGGCATCTTATGACGTAGATAGAATTTTCTCCCTTTTCCGTTGTAGAAAACGGAGGCGCAGAGCAATGAAGGGAATTGCCCAAGAAGGAGGCAGACGGGAGACACAGACCAGGAAAGGCAGGCTGAGGCAATCATGGTCGGCCCTGTCTGTGGGCTGGGTGCTTGACACAGGGCTGTCTACCTACTGAGGTCCGCTCAGGGATGCCCCGGCCCCTGGTGCCTCCCAGCAGTGAGCATCTTTGCAGCTGATGAGGGACAGTGTAAGGGAGGGGAGGAGGGGTCCTCTGTCTCCCAGTTTCTCTGTCAAATTCAGTACCTTTCTTGTCTAGACCTAACTGAACTTTCCCCGAGAGATCTTTATTCATTTTATTTTTTTAAATATATTTTTATTGATTTCGGAGAGGAAGGGAGAGGGAGAAAGGGATAGATACATCAATGATGAGAGAGAATCATTGATTGGCTGCCTCCTGCACGCCCCCTACTGTGGGGATCGCCCCTGAAATCCAGGCATGTACCCTGACTAGGAATCAAACCGTGACCTCCTGGTTCATAGGTCGATGCTCAACCACTGAGCCACCAGCTGGGCTCCCGAGGGATTTTTAATTTATGCAACACAAACTGTGGTGTGATGAGTTAGGGTGAAGTTCAGCTAGATCCAGGTTCAAATCCTGGCTCCCACACGAACTAGCTGTGTTGCCTCGAGCGAATGATTCACCGTCTGTCTCCCAGCCTAGTGCTCCCCCCACGGAGGGGAAGTGACACCTTCCCCACCGGTGGTTCGTCCTCAGGGCTGATTGGGGTTTGTGTGTAAAATGCCAAACGCATGTCTGGCAGCTGTTGAAAGCTCAAAAAAGGGCAGCGGCTCTAGCTGCTATTCTCCCCTGTGGCCAAGCTCAGACGTGGGCCTCCTGCCAGTCGTCTGCTGGAAAATCCGGAAGCGGGGACCTGTGGCAGCACCAGCATCCCAGCGAGCCATTTCCAACTCGAGGACACAGGCACCCCTATTGGGGCCTAAAAGGCCAGGGGTAGGGAGCCCAGCTGAGAGCCATCCGTAGAACTGGCCTGTCTCTCCCTAAAGCCCTTCTGTAACCTGTTCTGTAATCTGTACGGATTTCTGTCGGGGGCCAGGCTGCACTTCGGGGCACTGATTCTCCATGGGACCACGAGCGCCTGAAGGGCAGGGATGGAGCTGTTTTCTTCTTTGAAACCTCTGGCACACAGTGGCCAATGGATATTGTTGACCAATAATGGTCCATTGATGTTGGAAGAATAAAGCTGAACAGGCCCCAGGAGGAGGCTGTGTGGTCAAGAGCTCAGACTTTGGAGTAGGCTAGGCCTTGATTTGAATTCTGATTCCACAGCTGAGAGGGCCTCGGTTTCCTCATCCACAATGTGATGATCACGATTAGTACCAAATGCCTAGGACAGTGGTCGGCAAACCGCGGCTCGCGAGCCACATGCGGCTCTTTGGCCCCTTGAGTGTGGCTCTTCCTCAAAATACCACGTGCGGGCGCGCACGTACAGTGCGATTGAAACTTCGTGGCCCATGCTCAGAAGTCGGTTTTCGGCCTGGGCGAGTCTATTTTGAAGAAGTGGCATTAGAACACTCAAGGGGCCAAAGAGCCGCATGTGGCTCTCGAGCCACGGTTTGCCAACCACTGGCCTAGGAGAGTGGGGAGGTTTGAAAGAGGAAATGCAGGCAGTGTAGTTAACATAGTGCCTGGCACATAGGTAGGACACAATACACATTAGCTGCTAGCATCACCACTTCTTAGAGAAGTCAGGGAAGGCTCCCTGGAGGAAGTGACATTTGAATTGAGTCTTTAAAAGATTAGATGATGGCTCTGGCCAGTGTTCTCAGTGGTTAGAGCATTGGCCCACACACCAAAGGATTGCAGGTTTGATTCCTGGTCAAGGGCCCATACCTGGGTTGTAGGTTCCATCCCCAGCCCCAGTTGGGGGCACGTGTAGAAGGCAACCAATCGATGTGTCTCTGTCACATCAATGTTTCCCTCTCTCTGTCTGTCTCTCTCCCCCTCCCTCCCTTCCACTCTCTCTAAAAAAATCAATAAAAAAAATATCCTCAGGTGAGAATTAACAAAAATAAATAAATAAAAGATTAGATGCTGAATACCCGGCAGTCAAAGACACCTGGGTTCAGAGGCATCCCAAAGAATTCAGTGGTTTGAGAAGGTCAAGAAGGAAGATTGGCGCAGCCTAAGAGCCTGTGGGGAAGAGGTCGGCTAGAGGGCCAGACCAGGCCAAGCTGGGCAGGGCCTCACGTACTGTGATAAGGACTGTGGACTTTATTCTGCAGGCAAGGGAAGGGCATGAACTGGGCAGTGGTGTAACCAGATGCATGTGTCAGAAGAGGGTTAGCAGTGGGGCGGAGGGGAAGTGAAGGTGGGCAGGGAAAGCGTCACCCAGACAGTAATGCTTGCTGTTCATGGCTGTTCCCAAAGCGTGCCTGGCGTTCCTTAGGAACAGCCAAAAGGCAGTGTGGCTGGAGAAGAGGAAGCCAGGGGCCGAGGAGTGGGGCAGAGAGTGACAGGATCTGACTTTCACTTGAACTTCTGCGGTTGTGTGGAGACCAGGTTGGAAGCAGGGAGACCCGGTGGAAGGTCTTCAGAATAATCCAAGTTTTCACAGTGTTTGTTCAGACATTTATTGTGCGTCTACTATGTGCAGGGACCATTGCAGGCGGGCTCTGGGGACGTGGCTGGGAACTGGACAGAGCACCTGCTCATTGAGACCCTGGGGCTGTTCCCTCCTGTCGTCCGGGAGACCCAGATGGTCCTGCCCTGTGGTCTACTGGAACCCTCAGGTGGCAGAGTGGGCAGGAGCTCAGGGGCAGGTGGGCTGCTGGGTCTGGGGAGGGTACAAGGCTGCAATACAGCCACTCTGGTGTGGCTGTTACAGGGATCCTGACCCCCAGCCTCCACCATGCCCCCCACGCTTCAGCCACCCAGAGGCTCCTGGTTCCTAAACTGCCTGCCCTGCCACCCTTCAGCTCCGAAAGGCCCAAGTCAGGGTGAGCCAGGAGCTCCGGGCTTCACGGCCTCTTTCTCCCCCACAGGGAGGCCCCCTCTGGCCCCGCCCCAGAACGTGACGCTGCTCTCCCGGAACTTCAGTGTGTACCTGACTTGGCTCCCAGGGCCCGGCAACCCCCAGAACGTGACCTATCGTGTGGCCTATCAGAGGTAAAGGGGAGCCTCCGGCTGGTGGGTGGGAGGCTGAGGGGGTGGCAGGGGTGGGCGGGGCTTCTTCGGGAAGCTGCTTTCCGTGGGGGCAGCATTTGCCGGCTCTCTGGGCCCCTGGGGAGATGGCATGTGGCAGGGACTTGGAGAGGGCGCTGGATGGAGGTCTGGAGGTGGGAATGGTGCTGAGTGGAGAACAGTGCTCAGGTGATAGGCCTGCCAGGGGTGAGGGTGGATCTTTGAGAAAAGTCGGAGCAGGGCTTGGGTGGAGCGGTGAGGGCCAGCGACTGGATTCCTGGGGGCCTGGATGCAGGGCTTGGAGTTGTTCAGGCAGATGAGGGAGGGCAAGGGGGCCTCCTGCAGAGCCCGTGCGGGGCATCACTAGGTGATCACCCTTCTCCCCACGGAACCTGCACAGAGCCTCCTCGCCAGCGTCCTTCCCAACTTGGCAGGCCAGGCAGCCACTACCCACCCAGAGGTAACTGACGGTGCCAGCGGCTTCACCGTCTTTGCACACAGACGGGAATCAGGGGCGGGTCTCTAGTGGGAGAGGAAGCGGATGAAAGCACACGCTCCGGAAGCTTGATCTAGAATTGGTGAGGAGGAGGACCAGGAAGGGGAGCAGGCTGCCCTGGACTCAGGACCCCGTCCGCCGCGGGCTGAGCCTCGCATGAGTGTTTCCCTCTTCCTCCCAGAGTCACCAGCCAGGCGCTGCGCCTCCCCGTTGTAGAGGCGAGGAAACAGCTCGGAGAGCTGCCATGATTTGCCCCAGGAAGCTGGCGACGGAGCCAGAGGAAAATCCCAAGTCTGTCTGACCCCAGAGTTTGTGCTCTTCCTATCCCATCGCCATCCCTCTGCCCATAGCACCCAGATGTGAGTGACGGGGCCTGGCTCGGAGGACAGGCTGCAAGAGAGCTTTCAAAAGAAGGAGCTGTGTAGAGCGGTGTCAGGAGGCAGAGCACCTAACGCGTGCTGTGTGTGTGCTGTTATGTTAGGTCAGCACTGAGCCAATGCATTAAACCTATTTAATCTCCCACGGTCCTTTGAGGAAGGAGGCAGGGGCTCCACTCTGCAGTTGAGGAAACTAAGGCACCACCAGTGTACCTTTTGCTCAGGGTCACATGACTGGAAAGAGTGGGGCTGGGCCCTAACCAGTTTGGCTCAGTGGATAGAGCGTCGGCCTGCGGACTGAAGGGCCCCAGGTTCGATTCCGGTCGAGGGCATGTACCTTGGTTGCGGGCACATCCCCAGTAGGAGGTGTGCAGGAGGCAGCTGATCAATGTTTCTCTCTCATCGATGTTTCTAACTCTCTATTCCTCTCCCTTCCTCTCTGTAAAAAAATCAATAAAATATATTAAAAAAATAATCTTAAAAAAAAAAAAAAGAGTGGGGCTGGGATAAGTGGATTAAAGAGCTCAGAGGCCACCCTCTGGACCTTTGCGATATTTGCCTTCTCATTTGCACTGTTTAAACACCCGTGAGAACTGCAAAATGGTACTATTCTAATTGTATCACTTTTTATTTTGTAGTGGGAATTATTTTATAAAGAGGTGCTTTCTTTATAGTATTGGATCTTCAGGGGTACTTTTCAAATAGGCAAGACAGGATCCATGCTTGATTTTTTTTCCCCCCTTTTATTTACCAGTTTTCAAGATAATGATTTGATTCTCTGTCACCTCCCAAATAGTGATGGACTCCTTTTTCTTTTTATTATTGTTATGAACTCAAGTATTTGAACATGCCCGATGGTTTCAATCTGTGGCAACTTATTCTACTCAGTGAAGCTTGGCCAGCAAAAGGCTCTTCACGTTGGCTCCTGAGTGCTTTGAACTTGACCCCAGTCGCCTTTGATATCTTTTATTGTTATGACAAGATGTTTCAGGCTCCTTTGCACAATTCCTAACCTAAAACCTGAAGTCAGTCACAACCAAGCTTTCTTTATCAAAAGATTTTTAGCCACACTCTTGGTATTCTCTCCGGAATGTGCTTTCTCGCTTCCTGCAATATGCATAAGCTGAGAATTTTTCAAATCTTCCATTTTTTAACCGTTCCTTCTGTTTATTGCTCTTCTCCCTCCTCATTTTACTACAAGCAGAAAGGAGAAACCAGGTTACATCTTTAACACTTTCCATTGAAATCTCCTCAGCTAAACACCCAAGTTCATCACTTCTGACTTCCACTTTCCGAAAAACACTAGAACGAGATTCAGCCATGCTCTTTGCCTCTTTTTTTTTTTTCTACTTGGAAATTTCTACAGGATTTTGATCCAAATTAGTTATTTATAAAAAGACATGTAAGGGACAGTGGTGAAATCTAAACCCAGGCTGAATACTGACATTATGGAATTTTTAGTAATTTTCATAGGTGGATGACAGTCCTGTGGTTCGGCAACTCTTTGCCTCTTTATACCAAGGATCTCCTTCCCTTCAGTTTCCAATAAGACATTCCTCCTTCCCACCTGAGATCTCCCCAGAATCACCTGGAACATCCCTATTCCTACCAACAGTCTTTTCAAGGCAGTCTTGACTTTTTCCAACATGCACCTCAAAACTCTCCCAGCCTCTACCCATGACCCAGTTGCAAAACCACTTCCACATTTTTCAGTATTTGTTACATTAGCACCCCACCATGGTGCCGAAATCTGAGTGTGTCTAACTTAGCTTGCCAGGGCTGCCATAGCAAAATATCATAAACTGGGGTGGGGGCGAGGCTTAAACCACGGAAATTCGTGTCTCGCAGCTCTGGAGGCTGGCAGTCCAAGATCAAGGTGTCGGTGTGTTTGCTTTCTCCTGAGGCCTCTCTCCTTGGCTTGCAGATGGCCACCTCCTGCCCTGGCCTTTTCTCTGTGTGCAAGCATCCATTCTTACTGGTTTAGGAGCCCAACCTTATGACCATATTGAACATTAATAACATCTTCAAAGGGCCTGTCTCCAAATACAGCAGTCTCACCTTATTCGTGGTTTGGCTTTCTGGTGGTTTCAGGTACCCAAAGTCAACCATGATTCAAAAATATCAAATGGAAAATTTCAAAAATAAACAATTCCTCAGTGTTACATGGCACTCCATTCGGAGTAGCGTGATGAAATCTGGCACCATCCCGCTCCATTCCCGGACATGAATCATCCCCTGATCCAGCAAATCCATGCTGTATACGCTGCCCACCTGTTAATCACTTAGTGGCTGTCACATGATCAGTTTGGTTATCGGAGCTAGAGAGATCACATTCACATAACTTTGATTATCATGTAGTGTTATAGTTGTCTTACTTTATTATTAGTTATTGTTACTCTCTTACTGTTCCTAATTTGTAAATTAAATTTTATCAAAGATGTGTATGTATAGTAAAAGAGAAATACATATATATATATATATATATATATATATATATATATATAGGGTTTGATACTATTGGCAGTTTCAGGCATCTACTGGGGGTCTTGGAACATATCCCCCTCAGATAAGGGGGGACTACTATACAGGCATGTTGGGGGTTAGGGCTTCAACAGTGTGGCTTAACCAGTTTGTTCAGTTTGTTCTATATATGTTCATTAGACCAACTTCGATAATTATTTTGTTCATTTTTTATATTTTTTCATTATTTATCTTTGTTTAATTGTTAATTACTTAGCTGTATTAAAAAAAAATTTTTCTCACTATAATTATGGGTTTTCTGTTTCTTCCTGTAGTTGTCTATTTTTGCTCCAAAATATATCCTGAATTCAACCCCTTCTCACCAAGCCTACCACCATTCAGTGATCTCTCGGATCATGGCGGCAGCCTTCTCGCTGGTTTCCCAGTAATCTTCTGAAAACATAAATTAGACCAGTCCCCTATTCAGAACCTTCCCGTGGCTTCCGGTCACACTGAATAAGATCCAGACTCCTTTCCAAGACGGTGCGGCCACCTGCTCTGCCCAGGCCTGTCTCCACCCTCATCCCCGTCTGTGCACAGCTTCCTCCTCCCCTGTCCCCAGGCCTCCTGGCTCTCCTCTGGATCCTTCCCATCAACGGGCTTTTGCTTTTGCTGATCCTTCCCCCGGCCCTCACCTGACGCCCTTCCTGTTGCTGTGGCCTCCGCTGTCCTGAGCCACCTTTAGAGGGCAGCCACTCCCACGTGACCCTGTTGTCGCTGCCTTTGCCAGGATTTACTGGTTAACGTGCTGGGGACCGCTCATCTCCTCCCGCCAGCGTGCAGGTTCCCGAGGGCCTTGTCTGTCATGCATTGCTCGTTCCCCAGGAAGAATGCCCAGAGCTCAGGTCTCTTCTGCGGACCTCGGCGTTCTCAGGAGGTCGGAGTCGTGGGCCTGCGCGTCCCCCTCTGACAGCCACACAGCCCCCAACAGGGTGCCTGGCACCCAGCAGGTGGTCGGTCCATAAGTGCCCGAACGAATAAACATGTGGAAAATGGTTGCTAGTACTCGCAGTAGCAGCCACCATGACACAGGACAGGGGAGGAGCCTGGGGCTCAGGGCTGTTACCTGCATGGGGTCCCCGAGCTGGTGAGGGCCGGAGCCACAGTTCCCACCCGCATGTGTCTCTCCAGAGCCTGAGCTGGAGAGATGGACGGTCGGAGGACAGATGGGTGGATGCACGGGTGAAAGATGAGTGATCCCTTATTCTGTAAGTCCCCGGGTCCCAGGAAGCCGCGTCCATGGCCCAATGCTCCTCTGTTTCCTCCCTCAGCTTTCCAGCAACCCCCAAACAGTGGCGAAAAGTGAGAAAGTGTGCAAGAACCAAAGAGCTGACATGTTCTCTGATGTGCCTGGAGAAGCAGGACCTGTTCAACAAGTTCAAGGGCCGCGTGCAGGTGGTTTCTCCCAGCACCAAGTCCCCCTGGGTGGAGTCCAAGTACCTGGAGTACCTTTTTGAAGGTAGGTCTGTGGGTAAGGGACTGAGTGGGAGGCTCTCTGTCCAAGAACTTGGCTCAGTGGCACTGCTGTGCAACCGTCTGTCTCCCACTTCCCCAAAGCAGAGAGCATGCCTGTCGGGCAGCGCCCCGGCCACAGCCTGGGTCCACGCAGCCTGATTTTGTGGCAGGGAGTTCGGGGAGTGCCACAACGCCACAGTTCAGCTAGTACCTCCTACTAGGATATTTATGATCTTCTATCGAGCACAGCCTTGATCATGAACCATACAGGCATTTATTATACTAGAAGGAAGCAAGTGTGGATGGGGAGAGGGAGGACAAGAAGGGAAGGCGGGTGGGTGGATCAGTGGTTAGAGAGCACAGAAACAAGGCTGGCTGGGGTAGGGAGGGCTGGAAGGAAGGGGAAGGAGAAGAAAAATGAACAAACAAATGAAGGAAGGAAAATAAAGAAGGAAAGATAGATGGAAAGGAAAGAAGGATGGATGGGTGAGTAGAAAAGTAGGCTGAATGGCTAGAAAGGATGGATAGGAAGGAAGGAATGTTGTCTGGGAAGGAAAGATGGGAGGCAGGAACAGGGGCTGTCCTGCTAGAAGAACGATGGATGAACCACTGAATGGTTGTATAGATAGAAATGGAGAGAACGATTCAGAGAGGAGATTGCCTTTTTTTTTTTTTTTAGTTACTTTTTCTGCCTCCTCCTCCCTGAAGCCCCCCTGATTTTCCTGCAGCACACCCTAAGCCTGAATGACCCTTCCGCCTTTTTCTGCCCTCCACTGTGGCCCTGGTCACTTTCTCTCTTAAGTTTTGGTAGTTTTCATATTTCATTTCCCCCTAATTTCTTTTCTTTTTTTAAATATATTTTTATTGATTTCAGAGAGGAAGGAAGAGGGAGAGAGAGATAGAAACATCCACGATGAGAGAGAATCATGGATCGGCTGCCTCCTGCAAGTCCTCCACTTGGGATTGAGCCCACAACCCAGTCATGTGCCCTTGACTGGAGTCAAACCCGGGACCTTTCAGTTCACAGGCTGACGCTCTATCCACTGAGCCAAACCGGCTAGGGCTTCCCCTAATTTCTTTTCAGTTCCTGCAGGTCAGGATCCATGGAGGCCCCATCTCCCTATTACCCTCAGCTCCTTGCCCAGAGCGTAATACATCGTCACTGTGCCCTGGACTCTGACCTGCAGCACTGTGAGATAATAGATGTGGGTTGCTTTAAGCCACTAAGTGTGTGGTGATGTGTTAGAGCAGCCATAGAAAACTGGTACATAAGGGCAGGATTCTGGCAGGCCAGTGGTATGTGAAGGTACAAGGGACAACATGAACAAAGGCAGGTTCACTATGAGCTTGGCCTGGTCAGTTCCCCTCTCTAAGCCTCAGTTCGCCCTTCTGTAAAATGGGGCTAGTGATATCCCCTCCGGGGACACGGCAGGGCTTAAATAAAATGGCTAGGAGGCTCCGGATGCACAGAAGGTGTTTGACAAACACGAGTGCCCGGTCCCCCTTTCCAGAGCAGCTCTCTGGGCTGGGCGAGGAGCAGGCTCACCTGGAGGCGGGGCAATGGGCGCACGGTGGCCTCAGTGCGTACTGACAAGTCCTGTTCTGTTCCTGCAGTGGAGCCAGCCCCACCCATCCTGGTCGTCACTCAGACAGAGGAGGTCCTGAAGGCCAATGCTACCTACCAGCTGCCCCCCTGCATGCCCCCATCGGACCTGAAGTACGAGGTGGATTTCTGGAAGGAGGGGACTGGGAACAAGGTGGGAAGCCCCTTTCCTGCCCCCTACTTGTGCCCCCTTCCTCCACGGCCCGAACAAACCTCGGTGCTCCTCACCCTCCCAGCCTACTACCTGCACGCCTCCTCCAGGAAGCCTTCCTGCATACCCTTCACCTTGGCATATCCCTGCCCTTCTCCACCTAAGAGGCCAAGTACAGGGCATCCTGTCCCTGTGCCTGATAGGTGGTAACAGCACAGCCATTTTCTAACTAATATATGGTTTAAATTATGAAACCTGTTGGGTTTTTGTTGGTTTTTTAACAATAAAATCTGATTGAACTATGGTGAGCTACAGGAGGCCTTCTTGCCAAGCCACTGGATTCATTACAGAAAAATCAGAAAACACACATGAGCTCTAGAGGGAAAACCAGAAGTATCAGAGGTGACCACAAATACGTCTTTGGTGTCTATCCAGTTTCAGACTTGTTTTCTGTGGGTGCATGTGTGTCTGTCTGTCTGTCTGTCTGTATTTATGGCAGGGTTGGCAAACTTTTTCTGTGAAGGGCCAGATGTAAACATTTGTGGCTTTGCAGACCCTGTAGTCCAGCGGTCGCCAACCTTTCGCACCTCACGGACCACCCGTTGGCGACCGCTGCTAGAGTCTGTCACAGCTACTTCGCTCTGCATCTGGAACACAAAAGGACCCAGAGACGATATGTAAATGCACAGGCTTAGGTGTTTTCCAGCATAACTTTTTAAAAAGCTGGCAGCCAGGTCTGCCCACAGGCTGTACAGTTGACTGACCCCATCCTTACTCGTTTTTTCTTTCACTGAACCAACATCCACACTCCTGACCTCCTGCGTCCTCTGCTTCCCAGGATGTACACCATTTGATGTGGTCCATGCCTTCAAGAACCTTACAAATACTCTAGATCAGTACTCTCCAATAGAAATGTAATGCAGCCCTGGCCGGTGTGGCTCAGTTGGTTGGGCATCATCCTGTGCACCAAAAGGTTGCCGGTTCAATTCCTGTCGGGACACATGTCTGGATTATGGGCTCTATCCCTGGTAGCGGGGGTGTAGGAGGCAGCCCATAGATGTTCCACTCTCGCATTGATGTTTCTCTCCCTTCTCTCTCTCTCTCTCTCTCTCTCTCTCTCTCTCTCTCTCTCTCTCTCTCTCTCTCTCTCCCTCTCTCTCTCTCTCTCTTCCTCTCCCTCTCCCCTATCTCAAAAATCAATACAAATATTTTTTAAAAGAAAAGAAATGTAATGCAAGCCTGATATGTAATTTTAAATGTTTCTTGTTAAATTAAATAAAAAGAAACAGTTGAATTTAATTTTCATAATAGACTTTATTTCATCCAATAGAATGTTATCGTTTCAACATGTAATTAATGTAAAAGTTATTGAGATACTTGACATTCTTCTTCCCTTAGTCTTGGAAAGCCAATGTGTATGTTATACTCCGAGCCCATCCCAGTTTGGACTGGCCACACTTCAGGTGCTCGGGAGCCACACGTGGCCAGTGGCTACTGCATTGGACGGGCGCCCAGGAGTTTTCTGGGTCTGTGATGCCCCCCAAATAAGTTGGGGTGCCCTTGGGGCAGGAAGTCTGAGGGATATGCCCCTCAAAGTGAAGACCAGCAGGCCCTGGGCAGGGGGCAGGGAGTGACCCTGAATGGCAGGGGGCAGGGGGCAAGGGGCAGGGAGTGACCCTGAATGGCAGGGATGCTTTTGAACCCAGACCATCTCTACCTCGAAACTCAGCAGAAAAGAAGCCAGATAGTGCTGGGAAGTGCTTGAACACTTGAACTTGATTGCAGGAAAAGAAGTTGCAGGATCACAGCTGCCAACCCCACCCCATCCTGGCTGTGCAGAGCCGGTTCCCACAAGTCTGCTCACCTCTGCTTCTTTCTCCAAACAGACCCGATTTCCAGTCACTCCCCATGGCCAGCCGGTCCAGATCCCCCTCCAGGCGGATGCCAGTGGGTACCACTGCCTCAGCGCCAGAACCATCTACACCTTCGGTGACCCTAAATACAGCGAGTTCTCCAAGCCCACCTGCCTCTCCCTGGGGACCCCAGGTGGGTGCACAGCGGGACAGCGTCGAGAGCTTCATAATGTGGTGGTTAGGAGCATGCGTCTAGAGACAGGCTCACCTCGATGAAAACCCCGGCTCCACCACACCCACTGTGTGTCTTTGGGCAGCTTCCCTAACCTCTCTGAATCCTGGTTTCCGCAGTCTGGAGCATGGGTTTATTCTTATGAGGACTGAGACTAGGATGAGGTGTGAACAAATAAATACATAGGATTGTGTGTGGACGTGAAGCCCCCAGGACGGATGCAGTCGGTAAACCGCAGCCGCTGTTGTTGGTTCTTCATCCTTCTGATTTTTCCTAGGGGTCCACTGGGCATTCCTGGTGCTACCACCAGTGCTGCTGCTGCCGCTGATGGGTATTGCCCTGGGCTGTGTGATCTGGAGGAGCTTCACAGCGAACCCCTGGTTTCAGCGGGCAAAGATGCCACAGGCTCTGGTACGGCAAATCTGGGGGCGTGCGCCAGAGCAAGGGAGTGGGGCTAGACTCAGCGGTCGTTCAGACGGATTAGCAAGGTGGCCAGACTGCAGAACCTCTCCTTTCCTTGTATCTAAATTTCCACTATCAGTAACTCATTCCTTTGGCACCAAATTCACATACCTGGGAGGGAGAAGCGCCTCAGGTCCCTGTTAGTTAAATCATTTCATCTCTGCTCAGGATTTGTCAGGTGCTGAGAGCAGACCCCCAGCCTTGGGACTCAGGAGAGATGCCCAAAAAGGGAGGGGAGGAAAGGGTGCCCAAAGGGGGAGACTTAGAAGGGTCCCCACACTTAGTTCACAGTCTACCCCCGGTGAGTCTGGCCAGGCCGACCCTGGAGTTCCCTCGCTGTCTGCTGGCTCACTCCCTTGGCATGTGGAGGCCAGCTGAGGCAGGGGAGCCTGGTGAGGTCAGGTGGGTCGGGCTCATGCAGGAAGCTGGGCCATACGTGAGGCTCCGTGGGCACTGGGCTGGGTGGGGGCTTCGAGGATGAATTCTGAGTGTCCCTGCCATGTGGGAGAGAGTATTTGTTTAAATCCTCACCTGAGGAGTAAGGATATTTTCCCATTGATTTTTAGAGAGAGTGGAAGGGAGGGAGTAGGAAAAGAGAGAGAGAGGAGAGAGAGAGAAACATTGATGTGAGAGAGACACATCAATTGGTTGCCTCCCACATGTGCCCTGACCAGGGGTGGGGATCGAACCTACAACCCAGGTACGTGCCCTCACCAGGAATCGAATCTGAGACTCTCCGGTGTGCAAGCCGATGCTCTAACCATTGAGCAATGCCAGCCAGAGCAGGGAGGAAGCATTTCTAAAGTTCTTTCCAGCAGCTAGCACCTGCATCCTGGGGGCTGTCTCTAGCCTCTGGTGTCTACTCGGCCCATGCACGTGGCAGGCTGCAAGTGCCAGGGAGGGGGCACTGCCTCCACCCCCCCCCCCCCACCCTCACCTCATGGCACTGCTCTGGCCGCCCGAGTCCCCAGCAGGGTTAAGCTCCAGCTGCCTTAGATGTCCCTTGCCTGATGACACCCATCTTAGTGGCAGCTCCCCCACCCGGTCTAATTTGCTCACTTCCTGTTGGCCTTTCCCGGGATCACTTCCCGGAGAAACGATGTCCGTGTGCGTCCTTGTCCCAGGGCCTGTTTCCAGGGAATCCCGGTTAGAGCAGTCACGCTTCGGGAAAGCCTGACCTTCTGCTCTTGTCTCCCCTCCCCCAAATCAGGACTTTTCTGGACACAGATACCCCGTGGCAACCTTTCAGCCCAGTGGCCCAGAGTCCCTGGAGGACTTGACCCTCTGTCCCCAAAAGGAACTGACCAGAAGGGTCAGACGGACCCCTAGAGTCAGGGCCCCAGCCACCAGTCAGGCCGGATCAGAGAAGGACAGTGCCAAGGAGGACGACGAGGAGGAGGAGGACGCAGACGACAATGTCATCGTCCAGCCCTACATCGTGCCCCCCGGTTTCCTGGAGCAGGAGCACCAGACCCCGGGGCGCTCGGAGGCAGGGGTCCAGGTCGAAGGCTGTCCTGCTTGCGATTCTTCAGACGGAAGCTGGGCCAGCACTGGCGGCTCCTCCCTCTTGGAGGAGGCTGGGTCCTCTGGCTATTTGGCCAAGAAGGGGCCAGGCAGAGGGCCGGGCAGGAACAGGTGTCCGGAGCCTCTCCCAGTCCCCGAATTCTCCAAGGACTCGGGTTCCCTGGAAGAGCTCCAGAGAAGCAGCATCTCCTGGGCCAACTGGGGCTCCTCCACACCGAGGCTGGAGCTGGTGCCCGGGGAGCCTCCAGTTTCTCTTCGGACCCTGACCTTCTCCTGGGACAGCAATGCCGAGGAGGAGGAGGAGGAGGAGGAGGAGGAAGAAGAAGAGGAAGAGGATGGAGGGGAATCAGAAATTGAGGACAGTGGTGCTGGAAGCTGGGGCACCGACAGCCTCCAGCGGACCGGAGCCAGGAGTAGGACGCTGGGACATTACATGGCCAGGTGAGCTGCCCCCCAGCTTCCTGCCGGATCTGGTGCTACTGAGCTTCCCAAGGGCCCAAGACGCCACAGAGACTTGAGAGCCTGGGAGCATGGTCCTGGGGCAGCCGTTGTTCCTGCAGCGCTTCCAGAACCCCAGCTAGAGGCTGTCTGTTGGTCGGGTTGAGCAGTAAGAAGCCACCCATCCTGTGGCCCAGCAGCCCTGGGCTGAGCCACAGAGGACTAGAGGAAAGGATGGGCTGAGGTCAGGTCACCCCACTGTCCCTGGACAACACGAAACAGGTGAGACCAGGTCAGAGTGGGCATCTAGGGCCGACACCACCAGGGCCATCCGGGGTGGGGAGAGGACATTCGGAGGCACAGCTGTATCAGAGCCTCCTGCCTTTCGCTGGCAGCCTCCTCCCCGAGGCTGGGCCTCCTGACGCCTGGGTCCCCTAGGGCGGGTCCCCGTGAGGAAAAATCTAGTTGGCAGAGGGTGCTGGAGGTGAAGGGAAAGGGCGGCCGTCATTCAAATCCCAGTCTCCAGCCGTGGAATTGCACAGGTTTACCCTCAGGTAGACCAGAGGCCAAAACCCGGTTCTTCCACTTCCTGGTTGCGTGACCTTGAGTAAGCCGCTCTCCTTCTCCTGGATTTCCTGTCTACGACTCCCACCTGGGGCGTGGGGAGGGTCCTGAGAGAGAGGTGTGCAACACGGCCTGCTCTCTCTTCTCGGTGGCGGTAGGCTTCTCCGTCTGCCCAGCCTCTGAGGAGACCTCTGGGCATCTCCCACCTGTGACCCTGGGGCTCAGAGCACCCGGAAGCATTCACCCCTTAGCTTGTCTAACTTCTCATCTACCTCATGTCTTCCACCTTCACTGTCTCCACCCCCTGGTCAAGGAATGGAGTTCTCAGAAGCCAGAGCCCAGCCAAGGGGGACCTCCCTCTTCTCAGTAAAAAACCAAATGGTCCGTCTTGCAGGGGGGTCTGATTTGTTGGGGTGGGGTCGCAACCTGGCAGGGAGTTGGCCTCGTGGGCTGCGATCCCTGTTGCAGACAGCACTTTGGTTGACGGTTGTGGTTCTAAGAAACCCCATCTTCCTTCTCGTTATGGAGAACCTTCTGGAAACAGGTTGTTACTGGTAGTGGTGGTATTCACTTTGTTAACCTACACCCATCAGTATTGGATGAGCATCACTGTGTGTTCACCCAGAGGGAACAAGATCTTGTTAGGAGAAGCTGAAATGTTGACTTCCTGTGTGTGTCCCTAAGGGTGAGATCTTTGGTCTGTGGCCCGCTGGCCCACCCCTGTTATCTTGGCCATGTCAGCAAAGTGCTGAGGTCACAGCAAGGACTTCCAAGGGGCATGAAGCTGGCAGGAGGCCTTCGCTGCTGGGACTCACACACATACACACACGCGTGCACACGTGTGTGCATTTCTGTGGGGTGGAAGTTGTCCACCTCGCTGAGCACAGAGGGGGGAGAATAAACTGAAGCCTTATTGCTGGGCGAGGCTGGACTCAGGGCCAGCTCCCAGGCAAATGCCCAGACTAAGGCTGATGTTCTTTCTGATTCACTGATCTGATCCCCAGCTCCCCCTAATCTGCTGTGTTCCTTCCAGTGTGTTCTATATTATTGCTCTGTCATTCTTTACTTCCGACTGGTCTTTTTTCGTAGTTACCATATCTTTTCTCATGCTGTTGAGCATCTTCGCCATCATTATTGTAAACTCTACAGCTGATAAATTTCTGATCTCCATTTCATTTAGCTCTTCTGGAGAATGCTCTTGTTCTTTCATTTGGGGGGTGATTTTTGTCTCCCCATTTGGCTGCCTGTTTGGGTTTGTGTCTGTGTATTAGGTAGATCTGCTATGGCTCCCAACCTCTAGTGCAGGACAGTGTCAGACGCTGTTTGTGACTGGCCTGAGTCCCCTGTTGGGCGCTCTCAGCAATCCACAGCCTCTGGCTCCCTCTGCTGGTGCTGGTGCCTTTGGAAAGGACCGAGATGCGCACCAGGGTCTGCCTTTCCTAGCCCCGGCCCGAAGGAGATCAGGCCAAGACTCAGAGCCTCTGGACATCCACCTGTCTGCAGTCTGATTGTTATTCTCCGAGTCAAGAGGGCGCCTGCATTTCCAGCCTCTGCTGGCAGACGGCAACCCTGCTGCTCTGCACAGCCAGCTGTTCTGTGGGCGCCTTTCTCAGTTCTGGCACTCTGGGCCGGGGAGCCCAGCTCGGGGTTTAGACCCCAGCGTTCTCAGTGGGAACCCCCACAGCGGAGACATCTCCCAGGGACTTCAGCTGCTGTCTGTGGGCGCCGGCCAGCCCGCTCGCTCCTCAGCCCCTCCTGGCGGTCTCTATGCCGTCTCCACTTTCCATCCTTGCTTCTCAGGGTTTTTCTCCAGCTCGTCCCCAGTTGATTTTTCTGTAGTTTGGTTATATTTCCAGTTTGGTCCACTTACTTCGCCGCCATGTTTAATCTCTGATCAATTCTGACTTTCTTCCAACCCAGCGGAGCCGCTTCATGAAGGAAAACGTCATGAAGTGTGGTGTTTTTAAAAAAAAACAAAAAACGAAGAGCTATGATCACTCTGGTGTAGGAATCACTTTCTATTATTAAGCCTTGGTTTTTAAGCTTTTTTTTCCCAAAGTTTAATTTCAGAGATAAGCTGAGCTTTTTAGTAATTCTAAATTTCAGCTCCTTATTAAATCATTAAAAACGGTGGGAAACATTCGGATAGAGCATGACAAACAATGTAGTAACCTGGCAGGTGTATGCTCAGCACTTCACTGTTTGCAAAGCCTTTCACAGACACAGTCCGGGACCACGCTCAGGGCCAGCAGGCAAAGAGCGCCTGCTGCCTCGGGTTCAAGCAGCACTATTCTTCAGAGCACAGTTGACTTTTTAAAAATTATGTATTGACCATGTAATTCATTTTTTAAAATATATGTTTTTATTGATTTCAGAGAGGAAGGAAGAGGGAGGGAGAGAGTAGCATCAATGATGAGAGAGAATCATTGATTGGCTGCCTCCTGCACGCCCCCTACTGGGGATCGAGCTTGCAACCGATCGAGCTTGCAATCGAGATGCCCTGACCAGGAATCAACTGTGACCTCCTGGTTCATAGGTTGGCACTCAACCACTGAGCCACACCGGCCTTGGCTCTGGAAGGAGTGAGGGGTGCTGACCCATCCTGCACAATTGAAAGTTCACACACAACTTTTGAATCCCCCCAAAACTTCAGTCATACCTCAGAATCCGTGGGGAATTGGTTCCAGGACACCCCCACACACACACAGATAGCAAAATCCACACATGTTCTAACCCCTTATAATAAGTGGTGTAGAACAATGCATATAGTCACCCCTCCGCATCCGTGAATTCCCAACCATGGATCAAAAATACTGTTTTCCGTCCACATTTGGTTGAATCTGTGGATGCAAAACCCAGGGATATGGAGGGCCGATTGCAAACAGGGGTGGGCCAAAGTAGGTTTACTGTGGCAATGCAATAAAAAATAATACAAGAACAAATTCTGTGTTTTGCGGACTCACAATTGTATTTATTGATAAAAACCACCTGTATGTAAATGGACCCGTGCCGTTCAAACTCGTGTTGTTCAAGGGTCACCTGTACTGAGCTTATATATTATTCTTAGATTTTTGTATTTATTTCTAATTTTCTATGTTTATATCATATTTAAATAACGTCTTAATGCTTGTTGGTATCCTGTTTTAAATAAAGAGCTCTATTTTTTGGAGAAAAAAGGCAGAACTGAATGGAAAAACGTGTGCTCTTATTTCTCAAAGGCTCCTCATCTAGCTGTTTGGACTACAAGGGTCTTGGGTTGGGTCCCCCGCCGCTGACCCAGAGACCAGGATTTGGGGTACAAAGCCCTGCTGTCATTCCAGAAAGCATCCTGAGGGGTGGTGGGAAGCCAGACCGGGGAAGGGCGGCCTTTCCTGGTGCATAATCCAGTAGGTCACTGCCCCGGGCCCCTGGGGCCCAGTCCCCCTGAGGGGCGCTGGGAGTTCAGTGTCTCACCCTGCAGGTCTGTCTGCCAGGGGCAGGACCTGGGGAATTTACCTACAGACTCCCTCCCGGAGAGCTGCAGGTACTGGCAGTTGGAATCCATCAAGGTGAGTGCACGAGAAAGGTGAATGCCATAGGGGAGGGGGTGGGACACCCTCATCACCTGCTGCCGTGAGGCTGGAGCTGTGCCCACACCCTCGCAGCTCACCCTGTTGCAACTCTGGTCCGTGGAAGGATACAGAGCATTCTCAGCGCTGGCCTTGCAAACCCAAACTCATTCCAGCAGATAGCTAATGAGGTTCTCCCGGCCTCCAGCCATCTGTCAGGCCACCTGGTAACTGCCCGGCACTGTCTTACAGGTGTCACCTTTTACTGGTGCCGGCCGCAGCTCTAGACCCAAGCTGGGCTGGCCCTGGAACAGGCCCCCGCCTCCTACTGCCCCACTTTCCATTCCGGGAAACGGGCAAACCCAGTGTGCACAAGAGACAAGAACGAGGCCGCCACACCAGCTGCTGAGATGAGATGATAAGCCCTGGTTCTGATCCATTCCTGAGGCCCAGTGGCAGCCCCGTCCTCATCGGCT
The DNA here is from genome assembly GCF_951640355.1 of Cnephaeus nilssonii. Classification (NCBI taxonomy): domain Eukaryota; kingdom Metazoa; phylum Chordata; class Mammalia; order Chiroptera; family Vespertilionidae; genus Cnephaeus; species Cnephaeus nilssonii. The sequence goes on from NC_137078.1 coordinate 88,981,733, forward strand.
TCCCTGCATCCTGGTTTTAAGCCATCTCCCAGGACCTTCTGTTACTTACAGCCAAACACCCTTGCCAATTCCCATTACGTGCATATCACAGCCTGCCGTCTAGTTGGGGCACTGCCCCCTTGAATGGATGCGCGTGCAGTAGGTCCTTTCCAGAAAACAGGGCAGAGCCTCCTCTTCAGGTGATCCCCACCTGCCTCCCCCCCTGCCCTCTGATGCCCGGTCACCTTTGAGCTTCTCTTGGCCTGTTGGTGGCCAGCTACTGGGCAGTGAGGGGGGCAAGGGCTGCCGATTGCACGGGGCAGCTGGGAGAGGGGAGGTTTGGGTAATGGATGTCACATCTTGAGAACTCCTTTAGGGAAGGGACTGTTTTGCTCCTAGCACCGGCACCTGGCCCAGGTGGAAGCTTGGGAAGCAAGGGAGGGAGGGAGGGAGGGAGGGAGGGAGGGAGGGAGGGAGGGAGGGACTGTGAATTGGAGTCCCTAAGGAGCGGGCCATGGCTAACTTGCATTGTTATATGACTGACTGGAATTATAAGAGGGCCAGAGATCTTGCATGAGATGATCCCATCCCAGAGCTCAAATTCCTGTTGCATGTGGATGACTGCTCTTCCTCAGCCCGGCTTCTGGTCCGGCTTCTGGTCCGAGGTGAGGGATCGGTGCTGCTCAGTGAGGAAAATGGTGAGGGAGGGGGCAGTAACTCTGTTTTCCTTGCCACCCTCTTCCTTGAGCTCATTGCTGTGTGCACAATATGATAAAAGGGGTGGGGGTGGGGGTCGGGGGAGAACAGGCCAGGAGTTACATCTCTATCTAAATGAGTGAGTCAGTTCCATGAGTCAGTTACTCACGAGATATTGGTTGGCGCCCGGACCCGTTCCAGCCCAGGGAGCCCCACCTCTTGTCACGTGATGCCACAGGATACAGAGGTGACAGCTCCCTATTAATTGTCAAGCCCCCCTCCCCCCCCCCCCCCCCCCCCCGCCTCTCTAGTGGGTTTGGAGGAGAAGTGGTGATCCCAGGTAGGAGTGTCTCAGGGTACACTCTTGTGGTGGGAAAACCGTCAGCTGGGGGTGGGAGGCCCCCTCCGGAGGTCAATGCCTCCAGGGTGAGTCTCATGGGGTTTTTTTGCTCTGCATGCCCCCTCCCCAAGCCTCGGACCACTAAATGGATCATCTTGGAAGCCAGATTCCAATCGGGCTCCGAATCCCACCCCCACGCCCATCTCTGAGGCTTCGTGGAACGCCCTCCTCTAAACAACCCTTATTCAACCTCCAGCCTGAACTACACTCCTCTGTCCCGGAATTCGGCCTCAGACACCGATGGCGACTGGACCGTCTCAGGGAACATTTATCACTGTCCTCATTGCCCCTCCCACTGTCCCCACCCCCACACCCAGGAGCCTGGGGTTTTGCAGTTTTCCAGGGACCTCGCTTGGTCCTTGGGTCCTCGTCCTCGTGTTGTGACAGAGGAGACTCAGCCGGAAGTGCCCTCGGACACATCAGCTGGTTTAACCCTCTCAGCAGCCCCGAGGCGCGGACGGTTACTTCCCTTTTGTGGACGAGAAAGCTGAGAGGGAAAGGTTAAGTGACCTACACACTGTGGGCAAGTGGCAGAGCTAGGAGTCAAAGCTGGGTCTGTCTGCCCACTTCCTGGCTCCCAGGGGCCCTATGAAAGGCTCCCCCAATCCCGGCATGAGACAAGGACCTTCTTAATATTTTTATGAAGCATCCTATATAATAAAAGCCTAATATGCTAAGTGTCTGGTTGACTGTTCAACCAATCAAAGCGTAATATGCTAATGATATGCTAAGGCCACTCAACTGCTTGCTATGACGTGCACTAACCACCAGGGGGAAGACAGTTGACCCGGTCAACCAGTCGCTATGACGTGCACTGACCACCGGGGGGTAGATGCTCCGACTGGTAGGTTAGCTTGCTGCTGGGGTTCGGCCGATCAGGACTGAGTGAGACACGCCAGACATGCCCTGGAGCTCCCCGCAGTCCCTCCCCAGCTGGCCAACCTCCCACATCTCTCCCTGGCCCCAATTGTGCACCGGTGGGGTCCCTCGGCCTGGTCTGCACCCTCTCGCAATCCAGGACCCCTCAGGGGATGTTGGAGAGCCAGTTTCAGCCCGATCCCACAGGCCAGGCTGAGGGACCCCACTGGTGCACGAATTCATGCACTGGGCCTCTAGTGGTTTTATAAACATGTAATAAGCTTCAAGAATTCTTTCCCTGAGAGAGAGCTGAAATGATAAGCAGTCAGTAACTGCTGCGTGAGTTTGTGTCGTCGACAACAGCCATGAAGGGAACTCCGTGATGTCAGGGGAGGTTTTCAATCCCAAGTGACAGAAGCAGAGGCCGTTCAAGTCCCAAGGGCCCTTAGAGGGCTTCTAGGCCAAGCCGCCTTTTCAGGCAGAGAAACATAGGCCCAGAGAGGGGGCAAGACCTATTCAAGGTCACCTGGAGGCAGGTGCAGGGTAAGGACAAGACCTAGGACCCCAACCTGCAGCAACCAAGTCAGTGTCCCTGACTGACCCAGCCCGGGCTTGGAGACTCCAAAGTGAGTCTGATTCTCAGGCTTTTCTCCCAAAAGAGGCTCGGGGGGGTGGGGGGGCTGCCAACGCTTCGTTCCTTGCTCTCCCCATCCGTGAACGCCCAGGGACCCCCTTCAGCTCTCTCACTGCTGGGCCACAACCACAGAGACAGCATAGCTCTCCCCCTCCCCCAAAGCACACCCCGCTGTCTAGGGATGTTCTTGCTTCTGCAGAACAGGTTCTGGAGTCCCTGGGCGTTGAAAGAAGGGACGGGAGCAGGTCACATTCCTGAGCATCTGTCGTTTTAGGATGTGCTGTTTCTACAGCTTAGGGAAGTTCCACAGCCAAGATGGAAGCTGGCCAGCTCACCCCAGCTCACTCATCCAGTCAGCAAACATTACCAGGTCCCTGCTCTGGGCCAGCTCGTGGTGGGTGCTGAGATGTCAAGGAAAGCAAGTCATATACTTTGTCCCCATAACCAATGACAGGGGGGGGGAGGGGGACGGGGGGGGGGAGAGGGAGGTAATATGGTGCAGCACACACTAGGATGAGGGAGGGACGGGGCCACGGGAGCACAGAGCTGGGGCTCCTAACCCACCCAGGTGAGTGGCTCACATAGGCCAGGCTTCCTGGAAGAGGTGAATCCGAGAAGAGAGCTGAAGAAGGAACAAGAACGAGGCGGTAAAAAAGGAGGCGGAGCGGCTATTCTGTGCAGCGGGTACAGCTTGTACAACGGCTCGGAGGCAGGACAGTGCAATGCGTGCTGGAGAAATTTATCAGAGAGAAAGCAGGTGCATTTCCCGGCAGTCCAGCCAGAGAGAATCAGCAGGTGCATCTGCCGCTATAAAGGTCAATTCCATGTCGATGCTGTACGTTCTCTACGTTCAGCCACGTGGAGGGTACAGAGAAACACACGGTGTACTCTTTGCTCGCAGAACCTTTCTCTCTCACTAGGGAGACAAGCACCATTGAGTTTCAGAGACCAGAGAATAAAGTGGTCGAGGGAGCATCCCCCAGGGGTCACGGCCTCTCCCTGCATACCCCCAGCAACCAAGAGCAGCCCATCTTCAAGTCAGCCACCCCCTCATAACAAGAGCTATTTCCTTAAATCCAGTCCCCTGGTTTTCCTGTTTAGAGGTGGTTACCCAAAGGGGGACAAGACCCTTCTCCCTGCAACAGCCCCTCTGGTATTTGAAGATGGTCCTCTTGTCCCACCTTGCCCTGACGGGAGTCTCTCCTTTCCATCTTAAACAGGAGCACAACTGAGGAACAACATTGGAAAATGCCCAAGGTGCGGTGGACTAGAGTTCTAGAAGGATTTTTAAAGGGACAGTGTAGTGGGCTGGAGTTGTCACAGCACCTTGCAGCAAGAGAACCCATCCCCGGGGACTTCGAAGGAGAGGGAGTTTGGCTAAGGGAGAGGAAATGGCATTCCAGGAGCGGGGTGCAGCCCATGCAAAGGCACATCTTTTTTTTAATTACAGTTCACGTTCAATGCTATTTTTTTATATGTATACCAGAGGCCCAGTGCATGAAATTTGTGCACTCAGGTGGAGCAGTCCCTCAGCCCGGCCTGCGCCCTCTCATAGTCCGGGAGCCCCACAATCGATGGCCCCACAGAGGGAGGCCCTGCCCACCCACCACAGCACTGCCAGCCAGGTAGCCTGGGCCTCCCTCTGCAAGGAAATCGATTGCAGGGCTCCGTGATTGATTGCCCCAAAGAGGTAGGCCCTGCCCACCCAGCCAAGGCTCCGTATGGGTCGCCCTCGCAGAGGGAGGCCCCGCCCACCCGCCGCAGCCCTCTGGTCGGTGGCCTGGGTCTCCCTCTGTGGGGCAATCATGGGGTGATGGCAGGGCCCCAGACCAATCACATCGCACCCGCCTTGGCTGGCCTGGCGCCAGTGGGTGTCATAGCTTGGTCGTCCGGACAGTCATTCTGCTGTTCGGTAGATTTGCATATTATGCTTTTATTATTATAGATTTCCATAGACTTCAGAGAGAAAGGGAGAGAGAGAGACATGGAAATATCAATGATGAGAGAGAATCATTGATTGGCTGCCTCCTCCACGCCCCCTACTGGGGATCAGGCCAGCTAGCCAGGCATGTGCCCTTGACCAGAATCGAACCCGGGACCCTTCAGTCTGCAGGCCGACGCTCTATCCCCTGAGCCAAACCAGCTACGGCTTCAGTGTTATTTTGTATTGGTTTCCGGTAACAGCTCAGTGACCAGACAATCGTACACTTCACAAAGGCTCTTCTTTAATACCTGTTGGTTTTGTTCATTGATCTTGCTTTTCCTTAATACAAAATATTTCCTAGGAAAACTTTAGAAAATGCAAATGAGCCAAGGAAAGGAAATAAAAATCACCTGCAATTCTACTACCACCCAGAGATAACTCCATTGATATGTTCATATGAGATCTTTCAAGACTTTTCTCTCTACGTGTGTAAGTATGTGTTTTAACCAGGCGTGTACTATATGTAATCTATGCCGCACTTCTTGTCATTTGACAAAACATGGTGAATGTTTACCAGGCCACAGGACACTTTTCTCCCACATCAGTTTGAAGGCTGCATTCATCTCACATTGGGTGGACAGACCATTATTCATTTAGCCAAATCCCTGTTGTTGGACATGGAGACTGGTTTTGTGTTTTTACTATTAGAAATGAAGTCTGGCCCTAGCTGGTTTGGCTTAGTGGATAGAGCGTCAACTGGCGGACTGAAGGGTCCCAGGTTCGATTGCGATCAAGAACACATGCCCAGGTTTAGGGCTCAATCCCCAGTGGGTGGCGTGCAGGAGGCAGCCGATCAATGATTCTCTCTCATCACTGATGTTTCTATCTCTCCCTCTCCCTTCCTCTCTGAAATCAATAAAAATATATTAAAAAAAGAAATGAAGTCTGTGTATCTCCAAGTTCTTTAACAATTCAGGGGTCCCACTTCCTATTCATTCCTACATAACCATAGTCCCTCAGAACGACTGGAAGGCTGGTTCTACCATCAAGTTCCTCCCTCCACATGCTTCTGAGAGTCCCTGAGGAAGGTTTCATGTCCCACAGATCCGTCCTCACTGCAAGCAGCCAGGGTGGCTCTGGCGACTGCTCCTCTCCCTTTGTAACCTGTTTCTCTGGCCATGATCTCCCCACATACCTTGTCCCTGAAGCCATCAAAGGCCCTGCACACATCATGGTCCATTCAGGAGCACAGAAACCTCTCAGTCTTCCAAACCCAGGGACTTGAATACCAGGGAGTTGGTTACCCAGATGATGGAAGAACTAATGAACCAAGAAGGAAACTGCTCCGCCCTTTGAGCTAAAGGGCAAAATTGGGGAAGAGCGGGGAGAGACCTGTTGTTACCAGGTGCTGGCCACCTGACAGAAAGACGTTGGTGGCTGGCTGGAGGGACACACAGGCTCCAAAGGACACACAGCCATTGCTGGGGATGCCACTCAAAGCAAAGAAAGAGGGGAAGAAGAACCCTGACTTCTCTCCTCCAGCTCCTTCATGTGTCCCATTGGTCAAACCTATCAGGAAGCAGTTGACAAAGGAGTCTGGGAAGTGTAGTTTCCTACAATTACAGGACATGACTGGCACAAGCCAACCCTCAACTCTCCCAAAGTACAGCTCAAATTTGGCTGTTTTGTCAAACAAACTTTACCGAAGAGTGAGGGCTGATAGAAAGCAATTACAGCACAGCAAAGGAAAACTTAACTGCAGATCCCTGGCTATCACAGCCTACTACATCCGGAAGGCAGGCCCTCTGAGGCTCCCTTAGGAGCCAGCTCTCCTGCTACTGGCCTCAGCCCGCCGGGTCCCTAGGGTCAGCCAAACCCTCCCCAGGGCCAGAGGGCTCTAGCCATGTCCGCCCTAACCAGAGTCCAGGCCCCTTCAATGACCCCTGAGGTCCAGTGAGAAGGAGAAAATATTTCCTAAATTATTTAGAGAGTTATTTCCTAAACACCCATCCCAACGAACTTCACGTTAATCCCTATGGATACAGCTCCTGGGAGAATGATAGTTTGGGTGAGCAGTTGGAATCTTCCTTGTCCCAAACTAAAGGCTCACTCATGAATTTTGCCCCCAGCTCTAGCACAATAGACAGTCCCTGGAGTTTGAGCTTTGTACTTTCCTCCCTAACCTTTAGCAGATCCCAGGCCTCAAAGGCCCAAGTGCCCGCAGCCTGCCTAGGAGGAAGGCTATCCGCATCCCATCCTCCCGCATGGGGACCTGCTTTCAATGGGGCACAGGGGGCAGGAGACAGCCTGCACCTCCTGCCAGAGCAAAGCCAAGGAGTCTTAGCTTTTCCTTTGCCACGGGAACATTCTGGAATATGCTTTCTGCTCCCTGGTCCAGTTCGTTTCCTTAGGGGAAACCCCTGGAAATGGAACTACTGGGGCAACATGCACACGCTCCAGGCTTTTGCTACACCGTGCCAATTGCTCTCTGATAAGGCATATGGCGTGCATTCTCTTTGCCTTTCCTGCCTCTCAGCTCCTTGATAACCACTGAAGAGTCCTGGGGTGAATCAGCCACCAGACCAGATAAACAGGCCGGCCCGTCACCATTGCTACTTTCTGCATCTAGGAAAGGAACTCCCTTCACTCCCACCCAGGACCTGGAATTCCGAAGCACCCACACCAGGCACCTTTGTACCCGCGCCCCACTGCTCAGGTCCCACCCTCCCCGGCTGGCCCCGCCCTGAGCCCTGAGCCCTGAGCCGGGTGGAGCCAGCTGCCAAGGCGGCAAAGCTTCCCAGCCTCCCTCGGCGCTTGGCCTAGAGGGCAGGCCAAGAGGGTTGTATGCCCGGCGGCGGCCCGATGAGGACGCTACTGACCATCCTGGCTGCGGGATCCCTGGCCGGTGAGTGCCCATCGCTCTGTGGCCCCCACCTGCCCCGGGAGCCAGTGCTCAGGGGCATCTCCCTGCACCCTGCCTGGCCCAGGACAGCCAGTTTCAGTTTCTTCTCTGCTGGGACTGAGCTGCACACTGGGACGGGGTGGGCAAACCCCGGCCTCCCTCCACACCCCAAGGGGCCTCTTCCATTCCTTACTAGAGCTGAAAGAGCATTTTCTCCCACAGTGGCCAAGTGTGCAGCATGAACAGGTCCTAAAGCACCTGGCCCTTTCCAAAGGGGATGAAAGGGCATAGTTTTCAAATACAATTAGGTGGATTTTTAAAAATCCTCACCCAAGGATATGTTTTTATTGATTTGAGAGAGAGAGAAGAAGGGAGAGGGAGAGAGAGAGAAGCATCAATGTGAGAGAGAAGCACTGATCGGTTGTCTCCCATATGTGCCTCAACCGGGGATCGAACCCACAACCTAAGTCTGTGCCCTGACTGGGAATTGAACCTGCAACCCTTTTTGGCGCACAAGATGACTCTCCGGCCAACTGAGTCGCCCGGCGGGGCTGGTGGATGTTTTGATTCATCCTTAAGGAGAACTTCCTGGCAGATGCGTGAGATCCTAGAGTGTGTCTGCTCTCTAAGAAGCTTAATAAAATTCAAGGAACTTTCTCAGGAAGTAAAAGCATAGTCCTTGCTGGAGAGGGGGAGATGGCCTGGGCAAGGCCTTGCCGTTCAAGAGCAGGATGAGCCCACGAAGGGCCAGAGCTTCCCGGCCAGTGCTGACGGGACCCGCAGTGTTCCCAGCTGCTGCCCCGGCCCCTCCAGTCTCTTCTCTCCCTGCCATCACACCAGGCCCAGCACACCGGGCCTTTGATAAGCTGGGAAGATACGCATCCTCAAGAGACACCAAGACGTGTTCCTTTAGACCCCCACCCGTTCTGGTTGGGAGCCATGGAGGCTCCTGGCCCTTTAAGACAGGGAACCCAGCGGAAGCAGTCCCTGGGAGGTTGGTAAGAGTTGGTAAGGTCACTCCGGGGACCCGGGTTCGCTCACCCCAGCTTTCTCGGGCTGATTCCAGAGCATGTTGAATTGCCTTTGTTTGTTTGTTTGTTTTTCCTCAGCTTCCCATCTGGTTGACATAAAATTATTTATTCATTAAAATGTGCAAACTTTCTTTTATAAAATCTACAGTTTGTCAGCCTCTGCAACACAGGTTTCCCCGGGATTTCACAATGTAGACTTTCATCCGGGAAGTGTAGACGTGACACAGGCTGAGGAACGGACGATGCATCTGAGGAGGAAAAGGAATGAGTGGGGTGGGAGGAGAGGGGAGAACTTGTTAGCTCTTGACACCTCCTAAAAGAGGGGGCCCGGCCAAGGTCCAGCCACCCCATTTCAGGGAGCCAACTTCAGTTCCCTCCTTAGTGGTGGGAACTCCACCCAACCGGGGCCATGGCCTCCTGAGCATGCCCCAGCCTCAGCCACCTGCCTTCCCTCAACCCATACAGCCCACAGGACAGTGAGCCATCTTCGCACTGCAGACCCTACCCCTTCACTACGGGAGGCTAAGGCCCCCCTCCCCCCACCCCGACAGACCTTGGCCTTCTCTCAAATCCCAACCTCTTTCTTTCCTGCCCTTGACCTTACTACCCCACTGGAAGCCGCTCTCTGTTCTGACCTCAATAGAGCCTTTGCCTTCCTAAGAAGGCAGATAGTAGGTGGACAGGGATTGGTTTGGCTAGCAGAGAGGCAGGAATTTACAAACATCTTCTTTATCTTTGATTGAAATTACTGACTTTGGGCAAGTTACTTCTTAGACGTCTAAGTTGACTATCTCTAAAGTATGAGTGAGGATACCAACTTCAGGTGGTGTTATGAAGCAAATGAGAGCACCCTAGCCAGTTTGGCTGAGTGGACAGAGCATCGGCCTGTGGACCAAAGGGTCCTGAGTTCAATTCCCAGTCAGGGCACATGCCCGGGTTGCGGGCTTGATCTCCAGTAGGGGGGCGTACAGGAGGCAGCCGATCAATGATTCTCCTCATTTATGTTCCTATCTCTCCCTCTCCCTTCCTCTCTGAAATCAATAAAAAATATATTTTTAAAAAGGAAGTGAATGAGAGATAACAACAAGTGTTGGAAAGGATGTGGAATAATTGGACCACTCAGACATTGGTGGTGGGAATGTAAGATGGTGCAGCCACTTCAGAAAACAGGTTGGCAGTTCTTCAAAAACTTAAACATAGAGTCACCATAAGACACAGCTATTCCACTTCTAGCTGAAAGCCCAAGAGAACTAAAAACACATGTCCGTTTCGAAATGTGTATACAAATGTTCACACCAGCGTTAGTCACAAAAACCAAAAAGTGGAAACAATACCAACGTCCATCGACTGATGAATGGATAAACAAAATACAGTATATCCATACAATGGCATATTACTCAGCACTCATTCATGCTATAGCATGGATGAACCTTGAAGACATTGTGCTAAATGAAAGAAGTCAGACATGAAGGCCACATGCTGTAGAACTATTTATATAAAAAGTCCAAATAGCAAATCTGTAGAGGCAGGAAGCGGGTTAGTGGTAGCCTAAGCATGGGAAAGGGGAGGAATGGAAAGTAGACTGCTAATGGACACAGGGTGACGTGCTAGTGGTAATGGTTGGCATTTAATAGTGGTAATGGTTGCACAGTTTTATAATATACTTTAAAAAACCATTCTCTTGTGCACTTTAAATGGTGACTTTTACAGAATGTGAATTATAGCTCAATAAAAAGGAAACTAAGGCCCTAACCGGTTTGGCTCAGTGGATAGAGTGTCGGCCTGCGAACGGAAGGGTCCCGGGTTCGATTCCGGTCAAGGGCATGTACCTTGGTTGCAGGCACATCCCCAGCTGGGGGTGTGCAGGAGGCAGCTGATGGATGTTTCTGATTCTCTATCCCTCTCCCTTCCTCTCTGTAAAAATCAATAAAATATATTTTAAAAATAAATAAAGGAAACGAAGAAGTGACGGAGAGCAGCGATGGTCCGTGAGCACAGTCTCTGGTGAGGGGGCGGGTGCTGTTTCTCACTCCCCCTCCTTGGACACTTTGTGCTGGGGGGGGAGGGCGGGGTGCACGGGCCTTCTGCTCACCCTGCTCCCCCTTCCTGCAGCTCACATTGCTGAAGACACCTCAGATCTTCTCCAGCGCGTGACATTCCAGTCCAGCAACTTCGAAAACATCCTGACGTGGGACAGCGGGCTGGAGAGCGCCCCAGACACAGTCTACAGCGTCGAGTATAAGACGTAGGCTTCCCTCCCAACATGACCTCTTCTGACCCTGCTCTGAAACCAGCCCCTCCAGGAAAACGCCCCCTTCCACGTGCCCCCCCCCCCGCCCCGCCGACTGGTGCTTTGCCCCCCAATGTAGCTCTGCTCTTTGATTCTTTTGCAGAGGGAGGAGGAAATCATGGTTAAAAGTATGGGTCTGGTTTGAATGCCAGCCCTCACCTATATCACCTTGGACAATTGGGTAACCACGCCAAGCCTCAGTTTCCCCATCCATAAAGTAAGAATAGCGATAGTACCTTCGTCATAAGGTTGTTAGGTGGATAGTCATGGACACTGGTGTCCCGCAAATAATTGTTTTATTATTATTGGTGAGACTAAGCCAACACAAAATTGTGCCCACCCCTTGGTACCTATGCCCTCGGTCCCCCACAGGGAAGGCAGGTTGGCATGGGCTCAGGGGTCTGCAAACCCAGCTTTCATTCCTGGTCCTGCCACTCCATCCTGTGGCAAGTCACTCCCCCTCTCTGAGCCTCAGTTCCCTCATCTGTAAAGTGGGGTGATAGTGCCTGCCCCAATGGGTTATGGTGACAATGAGCCCAGAATGTGGATTCAGACCGGCTGGGCTCAAATCCTGGTCCCCTGAAGCATGCTTCAAGCACCTGGGCGCCCTAACCGGTTTGGCTCAGTGGATAGAGCGTCGGCCTGAGGACTGAAAGGTCCCAGGTTCGATTCCGGTCAAGGGCATGTACCTTGGTTGCGGGCACATCCCCAGTAGGGGCTGTGCAGGAGGCAGCCAATCAATGATTCTCTCTCATTGATGTTTCTAACTCTCTATCCCTCTCCCTTCCTCTCTGTAAAAAATCAATAAAATATATTTAAAAAAAAAAAACAAACAACAACACCTGGGCATAATTTACTCCTAAGCCCCAGCTTCCTTATTTGAAAAGGAGCGAGAATAATGTCTGAATCTCACGGGATCGATGTGAGGACTAACAAATCATCCACATAAAAGGCCTGGGACACAGAACATGCTAAGTAAATATTAGATATCGTTATCATTCTTAATAAACCACAGGCTTGACACCAGGCCTATTCATGCAAGGTGTGCTCGGCCCCTCCCGGCCCGCAGGTACGGAGAGGTAGAGTGGCTGGCGAAGAAGGGCTGCCAGCGGATCACCCGGAAATTCTGCAACCTGACCATGGAGACGGGCAGCCTCACGGAGCTCTACTACGCCAGGGTGACGGCCACCGGCGTGGGAGGCCGGTCAGCCACCAAGATGACCGAGCGGTTCAGCTCACTGCAACACAGTGAGTAGGAGCCCCTCTTATTACCGGGGGGCCCGGGAGGGCTCTGCCTTCATGGGTGGGGAGCGGGGCTGCGAGGGAGGTGGCTTTTAGGGAAGGCATCCTGATGGAGAACTTCCCCCGGGGGGTGGTTCATCCTCATCTCCATCCCACACCCTCTGGTTCAGGCCACCTTCATCTCTCGACGACGCCCCAGGCCTCTGAACTTGGTCCCCCCACCCCACCCCCGCCCACACACTCCTCCTCTGACTCTGTTCCAATCCTGAGCCTGATCTCAGCTTCCACATCACCTCCTATGTGAGCATCCCCACGCCCTGCCCCCCACCTGGTTTTACAAGGTCACCACCTGGTATTCTTTATCAAAATTAGCTGTTCATTGTCCTCATCGCTCATATCCCGATCTTCAGTTCCTTTTTGCTTCCCTGCATATCACCGGCCTCCACCGCTGACACGTGAGCTCCGTGAGGGCGTGTGGGTGTGGAATTCACCGTATTCCCCGACTTTAGCATGGTGCCTGGCACATGGGAAATGCTCCATTTGTAAGTGATGAAAGAAGGAAGGAAGGAAGGAAGGAAGGAAGGAAGGAAGGAAGGAAGGAAGGAAGGAAGGAAGGAAGGAAGGAAGGAAGGAGTATGCTTTGGCAAATTCCCATTGCTAGTTAAGCAGGTGACAATGTTTACTAACTCAACAACCACATGGTTTTCTTAAGAAAATAAAAAATTAAACAAGCTATTTTATTCTTTTCTTGTCTTGTTCAATCAATACATGTTTATTATAGAAATTGTTGAAAATATAGAAATACACAAAGAAACACAACAGTAACCCCAGATAATCTGAACATTTAAACATAACCGCAGTTGCTAACTCCTTGATAATCTGGCTGCTTGTTTTTCATATAGTGGTATCCTGGGCATTTATTTGCTCATGCCCATTAAATATTTTTTCATAGCATGATATTTCACTGCTAAAAATGATCCATCCTAGGCCTGGTGTTGCTCAGTGGTTGAGGGTCAACCTATGAGCCAGGAGGTCACGGTTTGATTCTCAGTCAGGACACATGCCTGGGTTGTGGGCTTGATCCCCAGTGGGAAGCGTGCAGGAGGCAGCCAATCAATGATTCTCTGTCATCATTGATGCTCCTCTCTCTCTCTTTCTCTCTCTCTCTCTCTTCTCTCTCTCTCTCTCTCTCTCTCTCTCTCTCTCTCTCTCTCTCTCTCTGTCTCTCCCTTCCTCTCTGAAATCTATAAAAAATACATTTTTTAAAAAGGATCCATTCTATACAGGTACCTTAACTTACTTCCATAATTCACTTTTGAAGACATTTAACTCAGTTTTTCAGTTTTATAAACACTGAAGTGAACATTCTTTTGGCTCAGATGCTTTTGATCTTGGAGGTCAATGGACCCTTGAGGGCTTTCATAAATTAGCTTTAGGGGAAGTGGGGTTCATGAATCCCTGAAGTTGAGGGCAAGTTTTTTGCATATGTCCATTTTAGAGGAGAGAAGAACCATTGCATTCATTCAATTGCCAAAGGGGTCTGTAAACCAGTCAAGGCCCTTTGGCTATTTAGAAAGTCTGTCTGGAGAAAGACTAAACTCTTAGACCTGGCCATGGAGCTGAATCAATAATATTGGGCACCCCAAACATGTCGTTGAACCATCATCAGTCCCTAACGCTGTCTGCCAGGAGGCTAGGGGGAAGGGTGCTCCAGGCAGGCTCAAGCTGGGGTGAAGGGCCCAGGATGTAGGGGTGCTGAGCCAAAGGCATGATCAACCACCTAAGGGCCAGTGTCCCTCTCCCCGAGATCTTCCTGCTCACTCTTGGTCACCCCTTTGCCATCCTTAAACCCAAACGCCAGCTGCTTGCAGAACTTCTCTTTTCTCGCCTGTTTGGGAGTCAACCTATGAGCCAGGAGGTCACGTGTAGCTGGGGCTGGCGTGGGAGGAGCAGGGAAGCAGACCTTTCCCGTGGTCCAGGGCAGCCTCACGCACTACTGGCTGGTTCCAATCTCTTTCTTTTCCTTCCTCGCTCCCTTTTTCCAGCTACCATCAAGCCACCTGATGTGACCTGTATCCCCGCGGTGAGATCCATCCAGATGATTATCCATCCCACCTCCACGCCCCTCCGGGACCGGGATGGCCACCGGCTGACCCTGGAGGACATCTTCCATGACCTGTTCTACCGCTTAGACCTCCACATCAACCAAACCTACCAAATGGTAAATAAATGGCTACTACATGTGCCACCCTCGTCCTTCCCTGCCTGGGAGACCCACTTCCCTCTCAGCTCGATCTGCATTGCTTTAAGGAGGAAGGAGATGTGTTACATCAATTAGCATTTCCCAACCCATGTCCACAGCCTCTCCCCAGTGGAGTCACATACACAATAGCACGCTAAAGTCTCTGACAAGTCCTGCGCACCCAAGACCCCAGTTCCAATTTGTGTTTGACACAACTTCTCCCAAATGTATTTGACCTTTTATTTTGCACAATATTGGTTTTCTTAACTTTTTGCCTAATGTCTTCTGACATTCTGGGGAACAACCTCTATTAACATCCTCCGGTGTCCCCTTCCGGTAATGCTGGAATCCGCCGCTACCACTGCATTTCTTTTGGCTGGTTCTCCACTATTTGTGGGAACTGGATACAGGCAGTGCCTTAAGATCTGTGATAATGAGAGATGCAAGGCAAGGGCATGAATTGTCAAACAATACACAAGTTATTTCCTTTTGTATTCAGAAAATATGTGGTATTTCCCACCAGCATGTGCCACTAATTCATAATTCCATTGACTATTTCTGCACTCAAGGTAGTGGTGGTGATGGTGGTGGTGGTGGTGGTGGTGGTGATGGTAGTGATGATGGTGGTTATGGAAATGGTGGTCATGGTAATGGTGGTCATGGTAGTGGTGGTAGCAGTGATGGTGGTGGTCATGGTAGTGGTGATGGTGGTGGTTGTTATAGTAGTGATGATGGTGGTAGTGGTAGCAGTGATGGTGATGATGCTGCTGCTGGTGGTGGTGGTGGTGGTGGTGGTGGTGGTGGTCAGGTAGTGGTGATGGTGGTGGTGGTAGCAGTGATGGTGATGATGGTGCTGGTGGTGGTGGTCATGGTAGTGGTGATGGTGGTGGTGGTAGCAGTGATGGTGATGATGATGCTGGTGGTGGTAGTGAGTGGTGGTGGTGGTCAGGTAATGGTGATGGTGGTGGTGGTAGCAGTGATGGTGATGATGCTGGTGGTGGTGATGGTCAGGTAGTGGTGATGGTGGTGGTGGTAGCAGTGATGGTGATGATGCTTCTGGTGGTGGTGGTGGTGGTGGTGGTCAGGTAGTGGTGATGGTGGTGGTGGTAGCAGTGATGGTGATGATGCTGGTGGTGGTGGTGGTGGTGGTAGTAGTGATGGTGATGACGGTGCTGGTGGTGGTGGTCAGGTAGTGGTGATGATGGCAGTGCTAGCAGTAATGGTAGTGGTGGTAGCAGTGATGGTGATGATGGTGCTGGTGGTGGTGGTCAGGTAGTGGTGATAACAGCAGCTAGTATTTACTGAGTGCTTACTATGTACCAGACACTCTCCTAAGTGAGAGCATGTGGGGCTTGGTGACTGACTAGGTTTGGGGATAAAGCAGGAGGCAGGGGGATGGGGACGGAGCCCGGCAGACTGGCCGCCCTTTCTGGTTTGGGAGCTGGTGGTGCCCATGCACTAAGTGCAGTAACCCAGGCGGCGGTGTGAGACGTGTAGGCGACCTGGGCTCCGTGGGAAGGTCGGTGTATAAGAGGAGTCACTCTGGGTCCCCTGCCAATTTCAGAACCTTGGAGGCAAGCAGAGAGAATACGAGTTCATTGGCCTGACCCCTGACACGGAGTTCCTTGGGACCATCACCATTATTGTTCCAACCTGGTCCAAAGAGAGTGCCCCCTACATGTGCCGCGTGAGGACACTGCCAGGTGAGTGTGGCTGGCGCCCGAGGGAGGCGGGGCTCCTGAATTCAAGTCTTGACTGTGCGCTTTCCTCCCTGTAACCAAGGCGAGGCGGGGCAGTGCTCTCAGAAGCTTCGAAGGGTGGTTATTAAAGTCGGTCTTTGTTTACCCACAAACGCAGTAGCTGATGGGTTATCATCACCCGTGTTTAATCTCCAGCCTCCAGCCTGGGTCCGGATTTCCTCTCTCGGGCCTGCATAGTGTGCACCCCGGCAAAGCAACTGCACCTTAATATTAACCCCGGGGACAGACGCTGGGAGATTATCTGCAGGGGGAGCGCAGAGGAGATAAAAAGGTCCCTCAATATCTCCCAGGGTCAAATAATAACAACAGCAGTGAGAGCTAGCATCTGTGCCGAGCTAACCAGGGACCAGGCACGACTAAGCACAACCCTGACATCACCCTCACTTGACAGATGAGGAGGCGGGTCAGAGTGGTTAAGTCACTTGCCCGAGATCACACAGGTGCTGAGGGATCGAACCAGGCCTCATTCTGGAGGCCACACTCTCCCCGTTGTGCTGCTACGGAAATAGCTTTGAGTCACTGGCTCGGTGAGATGGCCCCACGCTCTCTTCCTCCGGCACCTTGGAACTCGGCTCTCTTCATGAGCGGGGTGACGTCTTTTTGGTGTTTATTTTCACAGACAGATGGGAATGTAATGCTCAGCGCAGCGAGTTTGGAGGATGAAAGGGATAGCAGTGGGTTGGATTTGGAGAGCCAGACGCCACCTTAGTCATCCGGTTTACTAGTAGGTGAATGATGTCAGCCGGTGATTTCTGTCCTGATGAACCGAGGAGCGGCGGCTGCCCGCGTGGGCCCTAGGGTATGACTGCCGCTGGGAGACTCGGCCGCAGGTCGGGGCTAGTCCTCAGTTTTGTTCGGAAACTCAACTCATCAGTCGCCCCAAGAGCCCACAGGAGCCTGATTTCTCCACCGCAGAGCATGCGTGTCGGGGGAAGACTGCCTGGTGGAACAGCCAGCACTGGCCACGTGCCCGGGGCACGCCCTCCCTGGGGACAGGGCCACTCAGGAGACCAGAATGGAGTTTGGCAAGAGGAAAAGTAGAGAAAGGAAACCAGGGGTACAGGCGCTAAGCGGGGAGCGTGTAGATGGCCGTTGACCCTCTCCCCTGGCCCACACTAGGCAAATCTCACCCGTTCCCGGCCCGCCCCTGCCCCGCCCTGCTTTTTGACAACAAGCGGACCACTCCTCCCTCATCCTTCCAGTGGCTTGTTCTCTCATAATCTAGCTCAGTGATGGGCAACCTTTTGAGCTTGGTGTGTCAAACTTCGCCAAAAAACTGAGCATAACTCGGGTAGTGTGTCACTCTGAGGAAAAAACTAACTCCAAGACTCTAGTCGCAAATGTTTCATCCTCAGGAGCAGCAAATGTTTCATCCTCGGCATGCGGCCGCGTGTCATCAGAAACGGCTACGCGTGTCATAGGTTCGCCATCACTGATCTAGCTCATGATGTGATGCCGCTTTTACATAAATCACACTTCTTGTTGGCTATTGCCTGCTGGCACATAGAAAGCACCTTATTCTCGAAAATAAGGTATATTAATAACAATTCCTACCATTTATTAAATCCCTACTCTATGGCCAAGCACTGTGTTAAATGCTTCACCTCCATTATCCCGTTTGATTTGTATAACAATCCTGCAAGATGGGTAGCCTCATCCCTATTTCACAAAGGAGGGACTCTGGCTCAGAGAGGTTAAGCAACCTGAAGGTGACCACACAGCTGCTCAGCAAGCCTAATGAGGTTCATCGGACCCTGCAGCCTGAGCTCCAACACCCCTTAGCCATTCCGGTTGCAGCTAGTCGCCTCCACCGCACACTTATCCCCCTTCCTGCCCTTTCAGAGTGCTACGTCCTGCCCTTGACCCCGTCTCCTGGGGCCTGTCTTATCCCCAGAGCCTAGAATCTCCACCGGATCTACCTCTCAGGATATCTGGGACGGTCACAGCGCAACATCCTGGTATCTTGACGCTGGAAAGGACTCTAGGGGTCACCTCACTCCGTATCTAACTTTTACAGATGAGGAAACTGAGGCATCCTGATGTTGGGTCTATGAGGATGAGCTTTGGAGTTACGCAGGTCCATTCTGACTTTCCCACTGAATTGCTGTGTGACCTTGGTCAAGTCGCTTAACCTCTCTGAGACTCAGCTTCATTATACTAGTACGTAAGCAGGGCGTGTCCCTGGCTCTCTGTGTTTGACGGGATGGCATAAGTAGAGCACCCCGCACAGGGCATGGCAGGTTTAAGAATTCAATAAACACTGGCTGCTGTCACTCATACGTGTAGAGCAGAGAGGGCTGTGCAACAGAGAGGAGGATGCTCCGCATCTCAGGGGCCGAGTCAGACGACTAACCCCCCACTCGCTAGTGTTGTTTCTATTCTTTCTTCCTGTCTCCTCGTGGGTGAAACGGCGTATGGAAAGTTCCATGTCCTGTCCTGTCCTGGCACAAGGACAGTGGTTTTCCATGAGGTATGTCACGTAGAGACGGTCGGGTCATATCTTCTCCCTGGAGCGTGCTGGGAGTGTCATGTGGCAGGGCAGGGTACGGCCGGAGCACAGGCCGGGGGAGGAGCGAGGGGTGGGCTAGACGTCGAGGCTCCGGTCCGCAGCGCTCACGGTGACTGCCAAGGTCATGGGCAGCTGGTGCGCAGCAACTCCAGCTGAACCACACGGGGCGGGAACAGGAGTGCGCTCTGGAGAGTCAGGACCCTGGATAATGCCAATCGCCCGTTTTGGACTAAAAGCTCCAATGACTTCTTCCTCCCAATCCCCTCGCCAACCCCCCCCCCCCCCCCCGGGGCTGGTGACAGGAAGTGTGGCCTGCCTGGCTGTGCCCATCCCGGAGCCGGGACCATGGGAGAGGGAGCACACGAAGGCCCTCAGGCGTCTGTTTCCTTCCCCGCAGCCTCCTGAGCAAGGTGGTCCCCAATACCCAGCCCTGTGCTTGTCACTCCCTCCCCTCCCCGCCCCCCCGCCAGGGAGGCAGGCTGTCCTCAGATCAGAGAGAGGGGGCGCTTCAGAAGGCCCCCCCCCCAGCCCTGGCTCTGGCGTGGCCCTCCCCACAAGATGAGGGATCCTTAGGTCCAAGTGGATAAGTCCCCCTGGAGCCTGTGACCGCCCCTCTGGGACACACCAAGTACCCTGGACCCCGACGTTCCCTGTGGAAATGCCCCGAGCCTGTGTCCACTCCGGGCAGCTCTCTCTGGAGTCCTTCCTCCTCAGGGGAGACACTCCGTTGGCGTGCAGACCTCAGCCCAGAGGGTGCCCATTGCTGGCTGTTGGTTGGGGGCCTGGATGAGCCTGGCCACGTGGGCTGGGGCGTCCTCACCCATGCAAGGCCCTGGCATTGTGAGCTGCAGCCGGGGGGCAGGGGCCTTGGCAGGCTCCCCGCACCTGTCCGCACCGTTCCCCAAGGAGCCCGAGAACGGAATTCCAACCGGGCCTCCCAGCTCGTTACGAAAAGCATGTCGGTCACGGTGGGAGCATAGACCATGTTTACAAACAGCGGGAAAACAGGATTGACAAATTCTGAATATTTAGACTGGGTGGGGCGGGGGGGTGGGGGGAGGAAGGGGGAGGAGACTCTCTCTTTGTGCTCTTGCAACCCTTCTGGTAGCAGAGGCTCCGAGGCCCAGCCTGAGGGGGCGGGGAAGCCCTGGTCCATGCTGCTCGGATGGACCCAGCCTCCCTGGCCTCACCCTCCCCGTTCCGGCCTCTTTGCTCACACAGACCGGACATGGACCTACTCCTTCTCCGGGGCCTTCCTCTTCTCCATGGGCTTCCTGGTCGCAGGGCTCTGTTACCTGAGCTACAGATACGTCACCAAGCCGCCCCAGCCTCCCAACTCCCTGGTGAGCACCCCACCTGGGGCAGGAGGGGGAGGGGTGGGGAGGACCCCCAGCCGCCGAGGGCGTAGGCCCAGGGCAGGTCTCTCTGAAATGCAGGGGTCCGCACACGGAGCAGAATCCATGCCAGGCCCCTGGCAGTGAGAGGCCAGCTTGGCAGGGGCGACTGAAGGGCGGGTGTCGGGAAGAGCGGGCTTGGAAGGGAAGACCATGCAGCCTGGAGCATCCCCGTCCAGGCAGGGGGAGTGGGACCCGAGAGCAGGCCCCTGCAGGGCCGCAGGGCGGTGGGCGCTGGGGTCCCCGAGCTCAGCCCGGTCTAAACGGCAGCCAGTTCCACCCACTGGCCACGCGGGCCCAGTGGGGCCAGAGCTTAGCTTTTTTTTTTTTTTCAAGAGAAGTCAGAATTTCAGATGATAATGCGAAATCTCTCCGTTTTCGAGTAAGCCACACACGTCCCATGGCAGCCCCCGTCTGGCCGCCAGCCCTGCATCCGCTAACGGCCCTCCCAGAGGCCGCAGCCCAGGCCGGGGCCTCCAGGGGGCTCTCGCCCATCTGAGGGGCTCGAGGGCAACGCGCCCACTGTCACAGCCCAGACGAGCCATTTCCTACAAAACGCCCCTGGTCTCCCCTGTCCCCCCTCCGTTCCCACCTCGCCCCCTACGTTGGCCCTTAGAAACCCCTAAGCAAGAAGCAGTGTGGGCCACCACCTCCAGAGCGTACCCCCAGGCCACCCCAAATCTATGCCATCTGCTGCCTGGACTGTCTACCCCCCGGGGAGACCGCAGCGGGAGCCTCCCTGTGAGAGAGCCCAGACCCCGGGAGAGGCCGCAGCGCCCGGCCGGCAGCCCTGCCCTTCCCGCCCGGCACTTAGCCGAACCTCGGGGAGGCGAAGGGACCTGTGGGATATGCACTCGAAAAGCCCCTGATGGCCCCTGCTGTGGCCGCTGCCTCCCCTGGGGCCCTCCCCCCCAGGCGCCCTCGGGGAGCTGGGAAGGGGCCCTAACGGGGGCTGTTGTTGTCCCCGAGCAGGACGTCCAGCGTGTCCTGACCTTCCAGCCTCTGCGGTTCATCCAGGAGCACGTGCTGATCCCCGTCCTGGACCTCAGCGGCCCCGGCGGCCTGGCCCAGCCTACCCAGTACTCCCAGGTCATGGTGTCTGCGCCCAGGGAGCCCCCGGGGGCCCCGCAGCGGCACAGCCGGCCTGAGATCACCTACCTCGGGCAGCCGGACCTCTCCACCCTGCAGCCCTCCCGGGCGCCGCCTCCCCAGGCACCGCCTCCCCAGGCAGGCTCCCCGCCATCCTACACGCCCCAGGCTGCCCCGGAGGTCGGGCCCCCAGCCTACACGCCTCAAGTCACCCCCGAGGCTAAAGCCCCATCCTACACTCCGCAGGCCGTCTCTTCCTACACCCCCCAGGCCGCGCCGGACAGCTGGCCCCCGTCCTATGGGGTGTGCATGGGAGGATCTGGCAAAGACTCCCCTCCTGGGACACTCTCTAGTCCCCAAACCCTCAGGACTAAGGGCCAGAAAGAGCCACCAGCTGCTGACCTCTCCCTGCAGGGGTTGGCTTCCGGGGCCATGGAGGAGCCCCAAGAAGCCAAGTCCTTCCCCCAGCGCCTGTGCGTTGACACGGACAGAGCACCCGGCACTACGGAGCTGCCCAAGGGGGAGCCAGGGACACCGGGGTACCTGAAGGGCCAGCTGCCCCTCCTCGCCTCTGTCCGGATTGAGGGCCACCCGGTGTCCCTCCCTCTGCATACGCCTTCCCTCCCATGCTGTCCCACGGACCAGGGCTCACGTCCCGGGGGGCTGCTGGAGTCCCTCGTGTGTCCCAAGGACGATGGTCCCGGGTCCGAGCCTGAGGCCTCGAGCGAGGCCCCTGGGGCCTCAGCCCCGGAGCAGCCCACGGAGCTGGACTCCCTCTTCAGAGGCCTGGCCCTGACCGTGCGGTGGGAGCCCTGAGTGGACAGCAGGACGGCCTGGGGCTTCCCGCTCACCCCCAGCCCAGCCTCACATCCCGTCACTCCCAGCCCACCCGCCTCGGTGGGGGCCTGAGGGAACCAGAGGAGGGGCGGGCGCCGGGCCTGCCACGGCCGGAGCAGGGAGACACGATGAGGACATCAGATGGGGAGTGACGGGCACATCCTGTGCCCATGTGTGTGTGCCAGAGCGTGTGTACACAGAGCTCTGCAGGGAAGGCGGACGGTCAGTGCGGGGAGGTAACGCAGGGGAGGTAACGCAGGGGGGCTCCTGGGGCCCAGCCCCTAATACGCTGGGCACAAGGTTCTCTAGGAGCCTACGTCTCCTCTCCTCGCCCGCTCCCGGCCAGCTTCACAATCTAGTTGGACAGAGAGGGCGGTCGGCCCCCTCTGATGCCCCAGGTGAGAGAAGGAGCTGGGGAAGGACGCCTCGCAGCAGGCTGGGCAGGACCAGAACAACCTGCGCTTCTGCCGAGGTGCAAATGGCAAGACTCCAGGGAGGGGTGCGGCCTGGGGCTCATTCCCAACCAGGGCTGCTGCCTGAAGTCGCAGCATTCCAACTTCATTCCTCAGCGAGAGGCTGCGCCCCCCGAGGGAAATGCAGGTCCCCCGGGAGGGGGGCCTTCCCGCGGAGGGCGTTTCAGACCCCATCCTGAGAGCCGGGTTGGAAAGGAAACGGGCCCACATGGCCCCTGAAGGAGACACAACCAACAGCAGGACTGACTTCACGACTTTGGAAACTCAGCCTCGGGTTCAGCTCATCTGGGTGCAAATTCCAGCCTCACCGCTTACCACCTGGATGACTTCAAGCAAATGAATCAGCGCTCAAAACCTCCGCTTCCTCCTTGGTAAATGGTATGGGAACTCCTACCTCACGGGGTAGTGGTGAGGGCGGAATTAAATACCGTCTGTAAAGTGCGTAATAGTGTCTGGCTCAGGGGCAGTGCCCAATAAATGGTAGCTACTTCCTGTTGTGATTTTTTTTTTTTTTTTAATCAGACAGCACAGGACCCACTGCCCCAGTCCCGTTGGCTTCCGACCAGGCATTTTCTCAATTTACCCCGATTCCTCCAGGATTGATCCAGGCCAGGCCAGGGGAACTGGTCTCTGAGGTGGAGGAAGCCAGGGATGGGAGGGATCACAGGGCCTTCCGGAAGCAGGGTCCAGGGACAAATGGAACCTTCTTCCCGAGGTTGTAAGTGGGAGGTGTTTTGGGGGTGTCAGCACGCTCAGGGGGCCCCTTTTCGTGGAGCCCCCGGGCCTGCCTCCTCGCCCTCCTGCCCCCACGTCTGCTCACGCAGGGAAAGGGCCTTGCTCTGTGCTTTCGGGGTGCCGGTACACCCTTTGTGCCATTTGTGTCTCAGCTGAGAAAACTGAGGCCCCGAGCGGAGAAGGGACTCAGCCAGGGGCCCCATTGAGCCCGTGACGCGGTCGGAGCTCAAACCTGGTGCTTTTTGTTCTCACCAAGAGAAAGGACTTTGCACACCAGTTTGGATTCTTGGAGGATGAGCCATAAGGAGGGGAGGGCCCAATGGGGTCCCCGTCACCTTCCTGTCCCAAAGCCGGATCTGAACGTTCCTGAGAAACAGGACCGACGTCCTGCTGCCTCGGTGTGACCTCTGGAGAGTGTACAGTGTCCTCCTTCCCCTGAACCCAGGCACGCCCCCTCCCCTCCTGCGACAAGCACCAGGTGGTGGTGTCCTTATCTGTTTGTAATTAATATTTAACATTTCAGGGTTGCCGGTTTAGGCCCAATATCTTCATAAGAGAGGGGTGGCCCGCCCTCCCAAGCACCCCAGGCCCCTTCTCCTCTTAGCAGCCACTAAGTGGACATTAATGAATGCTCCCCATCTCCCCACTCTGCAAACAAGTCTGCTTCCTGTCGCTTGGGGTGAACTCGGCCAAAGGCTTGTTAAGTAATGAACTACAGCTTCAGAGCTGGACTGCTCTCACCAGGTAAGTGGGACGGGGCAACACAGAGGTGTTTTCTTATTAAAAGCCATAAACCTCTCTTCCACTTCACAGGGCCACAAAGCTCTGTAAGCTCCTCCCAGTGACAGATGCCCCAAGGACTCCATGACTCTTGAGGGTGGAGTCTGAGTGCCTGCGGAGGGAGGTGAATGACCGAGTACTGTGACCCTCTTCAGGCTGGACCCCTCCCCTGACAGGCTGCAGGCTGCAACCCGCAGGTCTGTGGTCTCCTAGGCAGGCAGCCCAGGCCTGCAGTTACAGCCACAACCACTAGAGGGCAGTGTCCCAGGCCCCGGGAGTGGGGCTGGGACCTGGGCATTCCTGAGTGACCCAGGCCCTGAACCCATTAGCAGGAATCTCCGAGCTGCCACCCGCCTCCAGGCCTGGCAGAGCCCAGCCCAGGAGGAAAGGAACTGTAGCTGTCGGAGATGAGGAGGAACTCAGCCATGTGGCCCCGCGGTTTCAGTGGGGGATGACTCATTTTGTATTATTGATATTTGCAAAGGAGGAAATGTTGCTCAGGGAGGTGACTTGCCCAGGTTGTTTCCTAAACTTGCCTCATCCTGAGAATCCCCTGGGAGCTTAATAAAAATACAACTTCCCTAGTCTCCCCTCCACTGCCTCCTGCCGCCCCCCCCCATCCCTCCCCCCCCCCCCCCCCCCCCACACACACACACACCTTTCCGCTAAATCCATGGCTCCTGGGGAATCCGGATTTTTAACAAGCATTCTTAGCGATTCACCTCAGACATGTTGAGGGAATAGTGCCCTTATACCAACAGTTTCCCTGTCCATGGCCTCGAATCACCTCCCTAGAGTCACCCCCATCGTACCCCCTGGATGGGGGTAGGGCTACTTGGGTGGTATTTCAGTCTGTGCTGCCTGCAGACCCCCAGCCTCCCAATCCCTGGACCCCAAGGACATAGAGGGGTTGGTTGCCTGAGTTTTCAGCCACAGCAGAGGGGCCGATGGGACTGGAGCTCCTCCCAGGTCCCCGGAGACCAGGTCGCTCTGGCCCCTCCCAGTCTGAGTGTCAGCCTGGACCAGGAAGCTGTGGCCAGATGTCAACACCAAGGCTTGTCCCTGCTGCTGTCCCTGCCCTGCCTTCCAGAAAGCGGGATAGACAAAAACAACAACCCGGCCTCGCCTGCTGGCGCCGGTCTGGCAGGACGAGGACACAGCTCTGAGACCCAGCCCCCTGCTCTGCTCCCGGGCAGCTTGAGCCCACATTCCCTGCCCACTCTGCAGATGGAGGGGCACGAGGAAGATCCATGTTGACCCGTAAGTGTGAGGAGAACAGTGACCGGGAATAACCTGAAGTGCAGGAGTGATAGAGGGAGTGCAGGATAAGGGAGGTCGTGGGGAGAAGCATTGGGCCAGACAGCTCTCCACGTGGCCACAGGAGAGCCATCAGCTGTCTGGAACATGGTGAGGTGGTTCGGGGTGGTTGGTAGGTGAAGTGGGGGTCAAAGGACTGTCCTACATGTGCATAAGCCCAGGGAAGGCAATATGAGGGAGAAGAAGAGAAGGAAGGGGGAGAAAGAAGGAAATGCTTTGAAGAGTGTTAGTACTATAGCAGACATTTTACACATTGTAACCTCACACTCATTCTGCAAGGTAAGTGTTTGTTCATTCATTCATCCATTCATCTTTAAACGAGCAGACACCGAGGGCCCAGCTGTATGCCAGGCACTGCTCTTGGGGTTAGGGATACAGCGAATAAGACAGGCAGGCCAAGTTCCCTGTTGTCTTAGATCTTATCTCCAATTTACCAATTGAAAAAACAAAGCCCTTGCCCGGCCAGTGTGGCTTGTGGTTTAGTGTCTACCTAGGAACCAGGAGGTCACAGTTCGATTTCCGGTCAGGGCCCATGCCTGTGTTTCAGGCTTGATCCCCAGTAGGGGGCGTGCAGGAGGCAGCTGATCAATGATTCTCTCTCGTCATTGATGTTTCTATCTCTCTCTCCCTCTCCCTTTCTGAAGTTAATAAAAACAAAAAAAAACAAAAAAAAAAAGAAACAGCCGAAACCGGTTTGGCTCAGTGGATAGAGCGTCGGTCTGCGGACTCAAGGGTCCCAGGTTCGATTCCGGTCAGGGGCATGTACCTTGGTTGCGGGCACATCCCCGGTAGGGGGTGTGCAGGAGGCTGCTGGTCGATGTTTCTCTCTCATCGGTGTTTCTAGCTCTCTATCCCTCTCCCTTCCTCTCTGTAAAAAATCAATAAAAATATATTAAAAAATAATAATAATAAGGCCCAGGTCTGTGAATGAGTACCAGAACTGGGATTTAAACCAAGATTTGCACGACTCCACGTCTAACCTCCGCTCAGCCTCACGACCTAAGGGTTGGCTGTGTTCACAATAAGGCACATCAGGGCCTCCTGTGAGGAGGGGGCCATCCCTGGGGTTTGGAGGCTCTCAGAGGCCCCGGAGTCATGCAGGTGTCCGCGGGGCTCTCATTCCGCAGACACCTGTCTCCTGGGTGCCAGGCCTGTGCTGCAGGCTTCAGGTTCCTCGATGAATCTTTGCAATCAGATTGCAAGGCAGGATTCGTGGCCCCCACTGTACAGAGATGGCTAGCGACGTCCCACGGCCACACAGCTAGCAAGTGGTGGCCCGCCCCCCAGGCCGCCGCGGCGGGGAGGGCTGCAGGACCAGTCCAAATGCTGGTCTCCTGCTGGATGGGATCTGAGCTCCTCTTTGCTGTGTGTACACCTTCCCACACACCCTCACAGCCAATGTCGACATGTGGGTCTTGGGAAGCCCTTAGGTTGGCTCAATACAAGATGGGAGAGAGCTGCCCAGTGTCCCCCCACAAGATGCTCTTAACACTGCGTCAGGGGGAGGGAGAATGCTTAGAAAGGGGCTTTCAGCCTCGAGTCGCTTCCCCGCTGTCTGGCCCCGCGGACCCACGACTGGTGACCCGTTACCGACCAACCTGCCCGGCACCAGGTCTGGTTCCTCCAGCGTCGCCACCATGAAGAAAGTGGGTCCACCGCTCCGGCCGGAGCCGGGCTCACCCGCGAGAAGGTTTGCCAGGCAGCTGCAGCTCTGAAACAATTCAGTCAGCAGAATGCTCAACGTGACCCCTGCTGACGGGAGTGTCTTCAAGTGCCAATCCCTTCAGACCCCAGAAAGCGTGCTCCTTTCTGTAGTAAAATGTAGATGTTCTAACCACTCTTCTTGAATCGGTGAATACTCAAAGAGAGCTAAATCTGAAGCCTGTACAAAAAGCTTACCCTATAACATGTGCCTTACTACACAAACTTCTGCTTTTGTCAGTCCTTAACATCTACCTAATAGAAATTTTCATGAATTTCTGTTTCACAACAATGATTGTTTTATATACACTGGCAGCAACATACAAATAAAATACTTATAAAAAGTAAAAAAAAAAAAAAGGGGGGGGGGAGCAGGAGACTGAGATTTTGGATTTTGGCTGAGAAATCACTTGTGTTCTCTCTCTCTCTCTCTCTCTCTCTCTCTCCAACGAGAGGCCCTAAGGCACTAGGAAGAGTGGCAGGCACAGTCTTGCTGGGCCCCTGAGGCCCCAGGACGGGGCCAGGGACAGCCTTCCCCAGACTGCTCATCCCCTGAGACCTGGCTCAGGGGTACCCTCCCCATCTCCCCTGTTGTAGCTGCCTGGCTCCCGGTCCAGATGCCTCCACATCATGGTCTTATCTTACTCCCGTCTGCCTTCTCAGTGCCCACCAGGCCTGGCAAAGGGCAGGAATGACCAACGTGAGGGAAAAGGATTGAGGGAGCGGGTGTAGGGAGGCTGGGGAGAAGGGTCCCCCAGCGGCATACCATGTCCCCATACTCACAGGCGCTGGGCAAGTAGCTGCTGGGGGTGGTAGAGAAACAAGAAGCCACATACCCCTGCTGGCGTGGCTCAGTGGTTGAGCGTCGACCTATGAATCAGGAGGTCATGGTTCAATTCCTGGTCAGGGCACATGCCTGGGTTGTGGGCTCGATCCCCAGTGGGGGGCGTGCAGGAGGAAACAGATCAATGATTCTCTCTCATCATTGATGTTTCTGTCTCTCTCTCCCTCTCCCTTCCTCTCTGAAATCAATATTTTTTTTTTAAAGCCACGTACTTCCATTTTAGCCAGTGATAACTTCCCAGCACATGCCTTCCACTGTCTTCACGAAGTCTGGGTGCCCAGTCTCACTGTCCCCATTTTTTAGGAGGGGAATCAGATCAGAGGAGCTGGTGTCTTCCCCAAGGCCCAGTCAGTGCGGGGAGAACAGATCAGAACTCCCGGCAGCTGAGAGACTCCCCTGATCCGTTTTCCATACAACCAGCCCGAGCTGCTCCCTCCTTCCACTCTCATGGGGGCTGGAGTTGGGCAGGAGGGACCCAGCTGAGTGAGAGTGAGCGAGTGAGCGAGTGAGCAGTGAGCGAGGAGGAGCCACCAGGGAGGCCGGTGGGTGGGGACAGCTCCACCTGTTGCTGCTGCCCGAGCTGTGCTGGCCGGAGGGAGCGGCCCCCCCTCGCCCCCCCTCACAGTCCCCATCCATTGTCATCACTGTCTCAGCTGCTATATTTAAGGCCCGTGCAGGCTCCGGGATCGCACTCTCCTCCCGTCCCCGCCGAGCCCAGGGCAAGACGACACCAGGCATCCTCGTCCTCTGGAATCTCCTCCCCAGAGACGCCCAAGTGGACCGGCTGCTGCTGTGAGCGCCTCCTGGGACAGGGTGGGAGGGACCCTCAGGAAGCCAGACCCTCACTTCTCACTGGGAAGTGGGGTGTGTGGGGTGGTGTGTGTGTGTGTGTGGTGTGGGGATGGTGGTGGTGGGTGTGTGTGTGTGATGTGTGGTGTGTGTGTGTGTGTGTGTGTGTGTGTGTGTGTGTGTGTGGTGTGGGACTGGTGGTGGTGGGTGTGTGTGTGTGATGTGTGGGGTGTGAAGGATGTGTGTGGGGGGGGGTGGGGGGTGGGGCTGGTGGTGTGTGTGTGTGGGAGGGGGGTGTGTGTCCTGGGAGATCTGGAAAGAGAAGGTAGACATGTGCTTAGGCAGCACCCAGGGAAAGTGGGAGGGTCTCTCTCCACCCCACCCCCGCCCCGTTGTATGGTGGCAGGGCGGGGGGTGGTCTTCTGAGAGGAGCCCTCTGAGATGCGAAAGCTGAGAAACAAAAGCCCCCTGGGGGTACCTGGGGGTGCCTGCATGGCAGGGGCAGAGGGGCTGCAGGCCCAGCACCCAGAGGGCGCTCACCCAGCCTGGTTCTCTGGCAGGAAACTGAGGCCAGACGGGACAGAAATGGTCTCGGTTCCTCAGCAACAAGGTCAGAATTCCTGCCTCTTAGAAGCTGGCGGAGCCAGGGCAGAAAGACTGGCAGGCTGTCTCTGCTCCGCCCACAGGGCCCAGCACAAAGCTGCACCCCCTCCCCTCTCTCCCCCCTCCCCCCCACCCCAGCACCTCTCTTTCCCTCGCCTTGCCTCTCAGAGGGCCGTGCAAAAGCAGGCTGAGGCTTGGGAGGCAAGTGGCCACGTGGCAGGACCTCCAGCCCCAGCTTTGCCTCCCCCCACCCCCCAGGAGAGGGCAAGGGGGGCGGTTTCTCACCAGCCCTCACCCCGCAGACCCCTCCCCACCAGGGACACAGCATCTGGGAAGAGGGCAGGGGAGGCTGGGCTCCTGATGCTTAATCCTGAGCTCAGTCAGCGCTTTAAAAAGAACCGATGGCTCATCCGCTAAAGCGGGCGTCTGGTTTCGGGGAGGCCCAGGAGGTCAGGGATGGGGGCCAGGCCCACGTACTGTGCTAATTGGGACGGAGCATGGGGAAGGGAGCCAGCCACGGACGCCAGGGAACGTGAAACCTCAGCGGTGGGGCCAGGGCCACGGTGTCCCGGGAAAGCCGCCCCCCACACCCAGGGTGACACCCACAGCTCTCCTCTAGGCCGTGAGGAGGAAGGAGCGGGAGACAGCCATTCTCAGGGTGAGGCAGACCCTCTTCCTCGGGGCGACCAGATGGGAACCCATGGGTGCTGCCCTGTTATGTTCAGCCGAGGTCACGGCACGAGGCCAAGGAAGCTTCGGGGCAGCCGTGGCCCCGGCCAGCACCCCTCAGTGGTCCAGGCTCTCCCGGGTGCTCTTTGTGGGCACACAAAAGGAGCACGCCGTCAGGGACTGGGAGGCGTCAGTAAGTGCCCACCAGGGTGGCATTTGGCGGCCTGAGCCCCTGACACCCCACACAGGCCTCAGGCCCAGGTCCCGGGGAGGCCAGTGGGCCCTCCTGCCATGCCATGAACTTAGAGACATGTCCCTCAGGTGCCCTGTTCACACCAGGTCAGAACACACACACATGCACATGCACATGCACACGCATGCACACACACACACACCCCTCGAGGGACCCCCAGAGCTGGGCCTCATGGAAGCAGGCAGCACCGGGCGGAAGTGTTAGTCTCATCTGCTTGCTTCTTCCTGTCCAGGGTCTGCATCAGGTCCAAGCCGGGCAAGGACCCTTCCAGGCCAGAGGCCTGCCCCCCCAGAACCCCCACCTGGAGAGCCTATCAAAGCCGTTCAGGGGACTCTCCCAGCATCCCAGAGCCTCGGCCTCAGAGGGGCCTCGGGCGGGGGGGGGGGGGGGACACGGAGCCGCCTCTGGGAGGGGACTCAGCACAGAACCCACCGCAGCGAGGGCAGGGCCGCCTCACCTCACCTCCCCTCCAGGGTTCGCTCCCTGATTCCTGAGCCTCTTTCAGACCCATTGGATCCAACCCCACTGGGCACCACCTGGGGCCCAGACCTGAGCCTCGGGAACACAAGGGGGACCCCACTCCGTTGTGGCCCCCTTACAAGGAGAAAGGCCATGTGGCCCACTGTGTCCCCAGCCTTGGCCAGGCCTGGCCCTGAGTAGACACGTGGCGTAGAGGTCGAGAGCTCCGAGTGGGGCAGACCAGGCTGCCAGTCGTGGCCCCGCCACCGCCTGCTGAGCGCCGTGGGCAAGCACTCCCCTCCTCACAGTGAAGTGGCCGATGGCAGTGCCGCCGTGTGATTGGGTTGTTGCAGGGCCTGGGAACCACGCATCTGAAAACTCCTAACATGCGGCCCGGCCCACAGTGAGCACGTGCTGTGGCGACTTGTAACTCATTTACAACCTTGTTGAAGGTTGTCTTCTCTCACCATTCAATTACTTCATACAGATGTGAAGTAACTGAATGGTGAGAGGAGACATTTTTTGAGTCAGAGCTAACTGGTGAAGTTCAGATAAAAAGTGCAAAGGAATCAGAGGAGGGGAAGTCTACGTGGCCTGCAGTTTTTCGGCAGCGCTTAGAAAAATGATGCTAGTGTCTATCACTTAGATAGTACCTACTATGCGCTGGGCACTCCTCAAACCTTTACAACCACCTGAGAGGTCGATAGACCCATTTTATAGATGAGGAACCAAGTCATAGAGTCTTGCCCAAGGTCACACACTTGTAAACTGGAATGAGAAGCTGCGATCACGGGGGGGGGGGGGGGGGGGGGGGGGCGGGCCAGAGTCTCCACACTCAGCCTTTGTGATCACTGACGCATGCTCAGGTTGGGCTTTGAGGTGTGAATAGGAAAGCAGCAGGAGGAGAAGACGCTCCAGGTGAGGACAGCAGTGTAAGGGAAGGCTCTGAAGGCTCGGTGGGGGGGGGGGGGGGGGGGGGGGGGGGGGGGGTTGTAGGACTGCGTGTGGCGAATGCAGGGGGAGCAGAACAAGGACAGCTGCCCATCCTGAGTCCCACAACACTCCTTGGACATTACAGCCATCAACCATCTGGGAGGCTGGGCCCAGGGAAGGCAAGGCCTTGCCCCCAGTCACACCGCATGGCAAGGACAGAGTTGCGGCTGGAAGCCTGATCCCCAAAGCGGGGCTCTACTCACTCAGCTGGGGAACGCGTGGGGTGGTGGATAAGCCAGGCCCGGGGCACAAAGTCCGCCGCCGTCACCTTGGGCGAGTCCCTCTCCCTCTCAGGCCTCCATTCCCGTCTGCCCACTGGAGAGAGAACCCCCACCCCGCCACCCACAGACCTCCCCGAGATGCTGGGCCCACGCCTGGCGGAGTGACCCTGCAACCTTGGCTTGGCAGGTTGTTGTTTTCGCAGCCATGACTCTGCCCCACAGCGCGGGAAATGTGGGGGAGCCCCAGCCCCCCCAGGCCGTGGAGGTCCACAGGGTGGAACGCCGCCAGGAGGAGGAGCAGAAGGAGCAGCGGCAGCACAGCCTGCACATGGGCTCCTCGGTGCAGAGGCGGACCTTCCGCAGCAGGTGGGAGCGTCAGGGACCCCCCCGGCCATGCCCCACCCCTGGGGTCCCCAGTCTGAGGGGGAGGCATGGCCCCACCCCTGGGGTCCCCAGTCTGAGGGGGAGGCACAGCCACGCCTGCTGGCCTCTGGGGCGGAGGTGGGTAGCTGCAGCCCTAAACTCAGGGAGCCCCAGCCAGGCCCCCAGCCACACCCCGGCCTTCGCCTCTCTTTCTGGGCAGTGAGGAAGAGTACCAGTTCAGCGCCGCAGACCACGCCCTCGCAGCCGCCCTGGCTCTCACAACCTCCTACGAGATGTCTTGGTAAGTCAAGCGGCCTTTCTTTCCGAGAGCCCGGGCTCAGAGGGGCCGTCCCGTCCAGGCCCCGCCTCCCTCCTGGGCGCCCACTCTGCGCTTCAAGCTGCCCAGAGCGACACATCTAGACTAAGGGGCTGGACCAAGGTCAAAGCCCAGGGCTGTCTGGCCACAAAGCCCACAGTCCACAGGCAGTCGTGAGGGACCATCTCTGAGAGAGAGGGTGGGGGTCCACCCTTCCCCAGCCGGCTGCACATGGTGCGGGAGGGGCCGGGGGGAGGAGGAGCATGTAAAGAAGCCCCAAGTTTCAGACACGAGTCCCAAGACTGGAACGGCCTCTGAGTGTGAGAACATCAGCAGGCCGGGCCCTGGGCTGGGAGGCCTGGGTCCTGGTCCCGGCTGGCCTGAAGCAAGTCTCTGAGCCGCAGGTGTCTGTCCTGTTGAATGGCGAAACTAGCCCGGCCGGTGTGTCTCAGTGGTTGAGTGTCGACCTATGAGCCAGGAGGTCGCGGTTCGAGTCCCGGTCCAGGCACATGCCCACCCCCAAACAGAGCAGCAGCTGCCGGGTTGAAACTGCAGCTGCAGGAGGCAACCGATCAATAATTCTCTCTCATCATTGATGCTTCTATCTCTCTCTCCCTCTCCCTTCCTCTCTGACATCAATAAAATATATTAAAAATAAATAATAAATAAAAATAAAATGGCGAGACTAGTGCCTGTCCACTTAGTTGCAGTGAAAACAGGAAGAACGATGGTTTGTGAAAGGGCCTTGCAAACCATATTGAGAGCAGCTATTATGCACCTACTGTAAGCAGGACCCGTTCATGGTATTTTGGAGGCAAGACAGGATTAAAAGTTGCTCTTGTCCTCAAGGAGCGTAAAATACAGGTGGCAATGCCGGGCGTGGGGATGGCACCGCCCTTCCCCAACGCTGGGTTCTCAGCCACTGAGGTCCTCTGTCGCCACAGGGAGGCCCAGCTGAGGCGCCAGACCTCCACCGTGGAGCTGGAGGAGCGAGGGCAGAAGCGCGTGGGCTTCGGCAATGACCTGGAGAGGACGGACATCGCCTTCCTCCGGACCCAGTGGCGGCTGCGCCAGAGCCGCGACCGGAAGGCGCTGAGACGGCGGGTGAGGGGCTGGGCTGGGGACCCCAGGGGCCTGAGACCTGGGACCCATCACATGCCACCCACCTCACTCTACCCCCTTCTCCCTCTTTTTTAAAAATATATTTTATTGATTTCAGAGAGGAAGGGAGAGGGAGAGAGAGATAGAAACATCAATGGTGAGAGAGAATCATTGATTGGCTGCCTCCTGCATGCACCCTACTGGGGATCGAACCCGAAACCCAGGCATGTGCCCTGACCGGGAATCAAACCATGACCTCCTGGTTCATAGGTTGGTGCTCAACCACTGAGCCACTCTGGCTGGGCTCTCTACTCCCTTCTCAAGAAGCAGCTGGACATCAGGAAAGAACCCCAGCCCTGGACGTGGACCTGGGTTTGAATCCCGGTGCCCTCACCCCCCGCTGTGTGACCTTAGACAAGGAACTGATTCCTCCTGAGGCTTTCTCGTCTGCAAAGTAGATGCCCGTGGTTGTACCAGCCCCAAAATAGATGCCCGTGGTTGTGCTGAGATTTGAATTAAATGAGACTGAGCTTCTAAAGTCACTTTCCAGGGCCCCCAGGAAATCTATTCCTGACAAATGTCTGGGGTTGAAGTCACGCTCCGTCCCCCCTCCCTGGGCAGGAGAGCAACGCCCATGGTTTTCACACATTAACTCATTGAATCCTCACTCCAGCCCCACAGGAGGGTGGGGGAATGTCATTATCAGAAGAGGAACCTGAGGACTTGCCTATGGTCCCACAGCTAGGAAGTGTCAGTGTTTGGCCGTGACCCAGGCCCGCTGCTTCCACAGGTCACGGGCCCCCCTGCCTCTCCGATGCTGCTGAGGGGCTCCAGCTCACGTGGCTCTGACTCCAGAGCCCGGGTGTCGGGGAGGGGTGGCCGTGAAGATGGGGGAGAGTTGGTGCCCAGGCTCAGAGGGGTCACAGCCCTTCTCCTGCCTCCAGACAGAGGAGAAGGTTCGGGAGGCCAAAGAGCTGAGGGAGCTGTGTTCCGGCCGGGGGCCCTGGTTCTGGATCCCACTTCGCTCCCACGCCGTCTGGGAGCACACCACCGTCCTGCTGACCTGCACCATCCAGGCCTCGCCGGCACCCCAGGTCACCTGGTAAGACACTGGGGCCGGAGAGAAGGGTCCTCGCCTCATCTCTATGGTTACGTGAGTGTGAGCTCCTTACTCCCAACATCCTCCAGGAGCCCAGTCCCTCCCCCAGCAGTTCCTGCTGCCTTAGAAAAGCGGAAGCCCCACAGACCCTGAGCCCCGCCCGCCCCCCAAACAGAGCAGCAGCTGCCGGGGAGGCTCAGGAGGGGTTATTCTTAGCTGCCTCCCAGCCAGCCTGGGGCTAGAAGACGGAGCCACCAGGGAGCCAGCACTTGTAAAAATATGATTCTGGTGGCATGAGAAGGCAGCTGCTCCCAGCTGGGGATCCCCAGGGTTAGAGGATGATGGTGGGAGGCAGGGCAGGGAGCAGGGGAGAGGAGAGGAGGTGGGGAGGGCAGGGGCCCTACAATGAGAAGGAGCTCAGGCCTGGAGTGGGAACCCTGCATTCCAGGCTTAGCTCGCTCTCCCTGTACTGACTCACTGCGTGATCTTAGCTACATCTCTTAATCTCTCCAGTCCTGCCTTAGCTTCCTATTCTGTCAAATGGGTTGAAGACCTCCTGTCCAGCTTGCATGTGCTGGGGATCTAATGCCACAACAATGTGGAAGCTCTCAGAACTTGAAAGGTGCTCGAAAAGCAGGAGACGTCATTCCTGGGGGGTGGCAGGTGTCCCCTGAACAAGCTGGTGGAGATGGGAGTGGGCACGGCCATGTTCGGGGTCTCGGTTCTATGACCGAAGGAGGCGTGTCCTTCATACAGCTGAGCCCACTGCTTCCTGAGTTCCCCGGAGTCTAAGGCCCATTATCACTCACGCTGGAAGATGAGAGAGGGTTTTCAGCCAATATGTGCAAGAAGTACACTCTGTCCCAGGCCCTGACTCGGGCACCGTGGTATAGAAATGACTCAGACACAGCCTCACCTAGAGGAACTCTCAGCCCAGAAGAGAAACGTCAACACACGGAGAAATTAATTCATGAGTGGCATTTGAGCTAAAAGCATGAAGGGGAAGAGGAGGAAGTGGCTGCCTCCACCCGGAGGATCCAGGAAGGCTTCTTGGAGGAGGTGACAGATAAGCCAGATCTAGAGGGTGAACAGACCATGGTCTAGTAGGAGAGAGAAGATAAGCACACACAAAAACGAGATCACAAAAGAAAAGGCAACATCTAATACTTGAACCCGCTTTACGTTGACCCAGCACTTTCCTCTCATTTGAGCCTCGAGGCCACCCATGAGGGAGGGACTATCGTCCCCATTTCATAGATGAAGATATCAAGGCTCAGAGAGGCCATGTGCTCTAGGATTCAAGTTCAGGTCTTTTGCCTCCCAACCCATCGCTCTTTCCACCGCCCGAGAGAGTGGGGAAGTCATAATTATAGTTCATTTTTCCCCTTAAAGCACACGTAATGCTTCAGAAGTCAGAGAAACAGAGAGCACTTAGGCCAGGATCAGTCAAGAAAGGCATCTTGAGGGTGTTGACACTGGGGCTGGCCATTGCCAGGCGGCATTCATTCAGACCAGGCACCATGCCAGGCACCATGCAGGGCACTGGAATGCTGTGGGGTCCAAAGCGCTCCCTGCCTGCATGTTTCTGGTCCCGAGGAGGACTGCGTCCGACAGCTGGGCTGGGCCACGTGGGGGTCAGCGCCTCAGCTGTCCTGGCCCGGCAGCCAGCCCTGCCCTGCCCGCCCTGGCACTGAGGCCCACCTCTAAGACCTTCTGTGGGAGCCTCTCGACAAGGGGCTCGTTTCTACCCCTGCCAGCCCTGTTGCCACAGCAGGGCGACGTTGCCACAACAGCATTCCTTGTTTGGAAGGGGTGGGAGCCAGGCCAGGCCCACCTCCAGCTGCAGGGACCCAGGCGGCCTCCGTGGCTGCTGGCTCCGGGGGCTGGTTTTCCATCATCCATCACCTCCGACAGGGCCACTCATCATCCTGGGATTGGCCTCCGGAGCTCTGTCCGGGCCCCAGTAGAGACCCAGCCCCCAGGTGGGGAGGAAGATCCTGGCCCACCAGGCTTGTCAGGCGAGTCCTTCATTCAGCAATTATTGAGCACTTCCTGAATGCAGGGGCAACAACAGGGCAGGGTAGGCAAGGCCCCCGTCTGGCCATGTTAATGCTGCAGAAGCGGGCTACCTGATGTCAGAATCAATCTCCTAGACCGAGCAGCCTTAAAAATTAAAATCTAACACCAAATACGTAAGGAAAAAAATAAATCTCAGTAGCTCTTTTAGGTGGCCATCTCTAAGCCAGGCTCTGGGCTGGGCACCGGTCCTCACCGTCTCATTTGATGCTATTTTATGATTGGCTGCCACTTGGGATCATCAGCACAGCCCATGCCAACGAGGGCCCACTGTACAGGCAGGAGAAGCCCAGAGAGAGGGCAGGATGAACACCGAGGTCTCTGGCGGTCCAGGTCATTCCCAGAGCTGGCCAGGCTGAGGTGTCTGGAATGTTCCTGATGGGGAGGAGGCCTGACCTTGGCCCCCACGCCTGGGAGAGGTGGAGAGGCTGGGCACGCAAATGAGGCACCACCTCCCCACAGAAGACCTAGTTGGGTTCCTTTCAGAAGAGGGTGTAGCCTGCGGTGTATGTGGTAGAGCGTGGGCATGGCACTGTTTGGTTGCCATGGAGACAAACAGGGCACGGCGTGGGAGAGCCAGGTCCAAGGAAGGCAACGCACTGAGGCCAGGGTGCCCTCTCTCGGCTGAGGCCTGCTCTCAACTGCAACCACCACTGGGGCAGACTGTCCATGCAACAGCCTCATGGACTCAGAGAGGCCCAAAGAGGGGCACTGACTTGTCCAAGGTCACACAGCAATATGTGTCAAGGCCTCGTAACTTTCGGAGAGGACGGGAGAGGGAGGGAGGGAGAGAAACATCCATGATGAGAGAGAATCATGGATCAGCTGCCTCCTGCACGCCCCCCACAGGGGATCGAGCCCACAACCCTGACCGGGAATCGAACCCTGACCTCCTGGTTCCTAGGTCGACGCTCAACCCCTGAGTCACGCCGGCCGGGCAGGCCTCGTAACTTTCAGACTTTCATCCGCCAGCCCTGACTCAGGCTCCAGACCTCCCTCCATGGCCTATGGACAGAGGCAAGGCCATCACCTCGGAAGGGAGAGCGGGACCCCGGTGTGCACAGGAAGCAAGCAGCGGCATCCAGGAGCAGCGGGGACCCGCTGGGCCGCTCTCGGGAATCACCTGAGAGTTTCAAAAACACCGATGCCCAGGCCCCACCTCCAGAAATTCTGATTTAATTCTGGGACGCAGCCTGGGCATGGAGAGTTTTTTCATTGTTTAAATAAGATAGTTTATTTTTCTTTCATAGAAGTGTCTGATGTAGACAGGGTGGGGCGGGTTACTCAGGGATCAGGCCTGGTCTTCCCTCTGCGAGATGGCAGTCATCCCGGCCACAGTGGGCCTCGGGGTGGAAGGGAAGGTGACAGAGAAAGGGGCGGGAGCAGCCACATGACACCTGTTTTCCTTTCTGTTGACAATACTCAGGCACCTGGCTACACCTAGCACAGTGGTCGGCAAACAAATGAGTCAACAGAGCCAAATATCAACAGTACAACGATTGACATTTCTTTTGAGAGCCAAATTTTTTCAACTTAAACTTCTTCTAACGCCACTTCTTCAAAATAGACTCGCCCAGGCCGTGGTATTTTGTGGAAGAGCCACACTCAAGGGGACAAAGAGCCGCATGTGGCTCGCGAGCCGCAGTTTGCCGACCACGGACCTAGCAGAAACAGAGGCTAGAAAAGATGTTATCTAGTTAGAGGCTCAGGGATCACTTCTGTCCCTTTAGAATAAGAGGAGAATGTCTATAGGAGAATGATTAGTTTTTTTCTGATGCAAATTCCCAAAGTCTTATGTTTCAAATGTGGGCATGGAGATTTTTAAAGTTGCCTCTAGTGTTTCAAGAGTCAAGATCAAGAACGGCTGTTCTGAGGGGTCGACAGGGAGGTAGGGTCGGGGGTTCCTTCCTTGGCCACCCGCCTCAGAGGAGAGAAAATCTAGGGTCTGTTCCCTGGAGGTACCCCGATATGGGGAGGAGCAGCTATCCCTAGTTACAGGCCCCCTCTTCTCTGCCCCCCAGCAGAGGAATGAACTCGTGAGCATCTGTAATGCTCAGGGTGCTGGAGAAAAGCTTTCCATATCTCATCCCATTTAATCGGTGTAACAACCCTTCAAGGTTGGTTGCCTTGCTTACACCCATTTCACAGATGAGAACAACCGAGGTTCAGATCAGTGAACGTGCTGCCCAGGATCACACAAGCAGCACAATGTTGAGGTTGGAGCCCAAGTCCCAGAGGCTCCAAATCCTTCCCGCTCGAACCCGCACTGCCTGCCACAGACCGCTGTACTGTCTCCACAGGTACAAAAACGACATGCAAATCGATCCCCGCCTCTTCCCCCCCGGAAAGTACCGAATCACCAACAACTACGGGCTGCTGACCCTGGAGATTAGGAGGTGAGACTGTGGGCCATGATCCTCGGGCCCCAATACCCCGAAGCAGGATTCCCAGCGCTTCCTCGGAGCCGTTTCCTGGGCGTGCAGCATCTTCAGACGTGTCTGGGGTGC
Organism: Cnephaeus nilssonii; assembly: GCF_951640355.1. Lineage (NCBI taxonomy): Eukaryota > Metazoa > Chordata > Mammalia > Chiroptera > Vespertilionidae > Cnephaeus > Cnephaeus nilssonii. The sequence goes on from NC_137078.1 coordinate 89,020,819, forward strand.
TTGTTAAAACACCAGTTCGCGGAAGGACCCTCCTCTCACCCCCAGAGATTCAGATGAAGTAGGTCTGGAGTGGGGCCCAGGAATCAGTATGTAACATACACACACACACACACACACACCCCTATGGGGTTCACATGCCTTGGAATACACCGAGAAACGTGAGCCAGAGGCTAGTAGCAAGAACTGAATGCTGAGCTAGGCAAGCTGGGAGAGCTCCTTGCTGGGGGAGAGAAACCACAAATCCTTACACACACACACACACACACACACACATGCACTCACACACAAGTGCAAGGAGAAGCAGTTGGAAGGGAGAGTTAGGCCTTTCGGGAGATGGTGAGTCTCAAGCAAGGTTTTGCAGGAAGAGGCCACGTGTGTGGAGGGAGGCACAAAAGCAGTCCCCAAGTATGCATTACTCCTGAGCTGCCACGTGTTGAATTCCTCCCGGTGCCAAGCCCTGTGCTCGGTGCTGTGAGTCAGGGGACAGCGCCCCCCACTGTCCTTGCAGGGAAGCCTGTTGCAGGTGAGGAGACAGAGGCTGCGAGCGGTCAGGGTCCTGCACAGCTTCACAGGGCAGGGCCGGGTTCGAGCCAGTTCCTCCCATCTGGGTTCTTCTCGATACACCAAACCCTCTACTTCAGCCAGCTTGGGCTTCAGAGACACAGGTGTGAGCAGGACATTGACCCTACGCTCAGAAGCAATGGGGGGCACACGGATCAACACCCGGCCGTACAATGCTACCGAGGGAGGTGTCCCGGGGGCTGCGAAGCCAGGGAAGGCATGCAGGCCTGTAGGGGGGCGGGGGTACTTGTAGAGGCAGGTGGGACTGGCCCTCAAAGCAAGAGGGCTCCCTGCCCCGAGCAGCCAGGGGGAGAGAGGGGACACCTAGGGGCCGCTCTGCTGGCTGATGGGTGCCAGAGGGGCCACATCCTGCCAACCACTCTGTCACTAGGTGCCTCTGGGGTGGAGCTGGCCCAGCCTCCACTGCGAACAGGGCAGGGTTGGCCTGGGTGGTGGGGAGACCTGGGCCTGAGATTGAGAACACCTGGCCTCGGGCCCAGGTCTGCCACAGACTGGCAGCAAGTCTCGGCAAGCCTGTGCCCTGAGCCTGCTCCAGGCCTCTGATCTGCAGGTGTCGATGGGGGAGGCCATGCCTGGGAGAGGGCTTTCCGCCCTAAAGCTGGTTGAATTCCAGCTGCTGTGTGACTCTGGGCTCCGCACCGAACCTCTCTATTCCTGCAGAGTCAGCCATAACCATCATATCTTCAGAGCACTGCCACCTGAGATGGGTTAGGGCAGTGGTCGGCAAACTCATTAGTCAACAGAGCCAAATATCAACAGTACGAATGGAATTTCTTTTGAGAGCCAAATTTTTTAAACTTAAACTTCTTCTAACGCCACTTCTTCAACATCGACTCGCCCAGGCCGTGGTATTTTGTGGAAGAGCCACACTCAAGGGGCCAAAGAGCCGCATGTGGCTCGCGAGCCGCAGTTTGCCGACCACGGGGCTAGGGGGTGTCAGCTCCCCAGTTCCCAGAGGTGGACACAGGCATGGAGAGGGGCGGTGGCCAGCCCACAGGCACACGGCTTTTCAGAGGTGGAGCCCGAGCCAGAGCCTAAAGTCTCCCCAACCCCAGGGCTCCCCGTTAAGCCCCACTTTCCCACCCGCAGCTGGGGACCTGAGTTTCCCAGGGAGCCCAGCAGTCTTGGGGGCACTTCCTCTCTCCTCCTCAGGTGCACCATGGAGGACACAGGCACCTACACGGTGAAGGTGAAGAACGCCTACGGCCAGGCCTCCTCCTTCGCCAAAGTCCTGGTCCGCAGTAAGTCCTCCCGCCCCCACAGGCCAGGCCGGCCCGCAGCAAACGCAGGAGGAGCAGACGAGGACCTGGGTCTGCCGTCAGACTCCAGGAAGGGCGCAGCACAGGGGTATTGGGCCTGGGATCAGGGGACCGGGGCAGCCATGGGGATGCTTGCTTCCCTGGGTTCTCTGGAGCAAGTGAGAGTCCCTGCCCTCGGCCTGCACAACCTATACCGCCGTCTCCGAAGAGCGCTTGTCCTGTCGGGCTGGGCTTGGTCCAGGTCCAGCTCAGGGCCGCTGAGGGTGACCTGGCCCCACCTGCCCTGCTGAGGGGTCCTCGGGAGCAAAGGCCAAACCCTACCAACTCCCTCCTGATTGCCACTGCCCCATTTGGCTGTGCCCAGAAGCAAGCTCAAGGTCAGGCTTCAGGGCCCTGCCCCCTCGGCCCGCCCATCCTTCCCCTCACTTCCTCCAGATCCCGCTCCCCTCTCCATCAAGGCCAGCAACTTCGGATCCACCAGGCTTCTTCCTGGCCCCCAGACTCCAGCCAGGTTCTTCCTAAGACCACCCGCTGCCTGCCACCCCCACCCCTCCCCTGCCCTCACCTCCGTAGCATCTGTGGGGGTCCTGGTGGAAGGCCTTGGGCTGGGAGGCAGGAGCTCTGGGTTCTGATCCTGAGTGCTTCCACGGACCCTGTGTGACCTCGGGGAGCAGGTCCTGGACCTCTTTCCAGGGACCAATGCCACATGACAGCTTCCGACTGGTTGGGCGGTTATACCTCAGTTTGCTCCTCTGTATGAGAGGATTAAAAGGGCACCAACCCGCAGGCCTATGGTGGAGTTAAACAAGCTAACATGCGGCACATGGTGCTTACTATGTGAACAGAAGCGTTCTTGCTATTCTCTGGTGGTCTGTGCCGATATCCCTTTGGATTTCACCCTTAAGCCCCCTGATGGCTCCCTTAGCACTGCCCCTCCCCTAACCCCCCACCCCAAAACCCTGGCTCTACCTCTATGAAGACTATGTGATCCTGGCAGTGAGTCGGGCAAGGGAAGGAAGCCAATTATTTATTTATTAAAGTATTTTTATTGATTTCAGAGAGGAAGGGAGAGGGAGAGAGAAATAGAAACATCAATGATGAGAGAGAATCATTGACGGGTGCCTCCTGCACACCCCCTACTGGGGATGGAGCCTGCAACCCGGGCATGTGCCCTGACCTGGAATTGAACCGTTACCTCCTGGTTCATAAGTGGAGGCTCAACCACTGAGCCACGCCAGCTGCCAGAAAACCCTTTATTGAGCGCCTCTGGCTGAGGGCTTTGTTCATGTGAATTCACTTGTTTGGAACCCCACCACCACCAGGTAGGAATCGCAGTCCCCATTTCACCGAGGTAGAGACGGAGGCACGGGGGGGTGAAGGAACTTTCCCAGAGCCCAAGGGGAGCCACCTCTATTGAGCAGGACTCAAACCCACACCAAGGGACATGCCGCCCAATCTAGCAGGAACGGTGGTCTGAACCGCCTCAGACTCCGCGTGCTCTGGTTTTCAGCTTACCTGGGGAAGGATGCCGGCTTCGACTCGGAGATCTTCAAAAGTAAGGAGGCTGGGGAGGGCCGAGCCTTCGGGGGGAGGGGGGAGGGGGCTTCTCATCAGGCCGCCCACGGCCCCCCTTTAGAATACAGCCGTCCATTGCCCACTAAGGGATGTCCCCATGGGTTCGCCTCTGGGCTGTGAACATTTGCAGACTGGTTTCTGGGGGTCCCAAGGCAGCTGCTGAGTTGCCCAGTGGCCAAAACTGAGTGAAAAGGGCAAAGGCAAAAAGACAAATGGACGTGACCTTTGGGTCGCTGCTCTTTCGGCTCATCTGGTCCCACCTAGATCATCTCTCCCCACCCCAGGACCAGGCCCCCCTCTTGCTAAAAGCACCTCAAGAACTGTGACTAGAGAGTGGGGACACCCCAGGAGGGGCCTTGCTCCCACCTAAGCCCCAGGCCTCAGGAGACCTCTGTCCTCAATGTCCGGCCCCACCCAGGACTGACGTTCGGCCCCAACGTGGACTTCACTTCGGTGCTGACACCGGTCTTCGCCCGCGAGAAGGAACCCTTCTCCCTGACCTGCTCGTTTTCAGAAGATGTGTTAGACGCGGAGCAGAACATTCAGTGGTTCCGAGACGGTAGGACCCCAGTCCCAGGCCCCAGCCTTCGGAGGCAGACGTGAAGGAGGGACTGGAGCCCTGGCTGCGTGGCCAACCCTGGTCCCCGAGCACCAGTGTGGCAGGGCAGGGGGAGGCACAGGCGTTCGGGGGGCTCTCGGCCTGGGAGGCGGGGGGAAGCCACTGCCCGCTGAGAGCCCGCCGTGGTCAGGCCCTGGCTCAGCCCTAAGAGTGAGCGATGGCATCCACAGCAGCGGGAACAGAGGCCAGGCCAGGGGGCAGGAGGGCACGAGGGCTTCAGGGCAGGTTGTGACAGGCGTGCAGGGCTTTTCAGAGTCAGGGTGTGGGTGCTGGTGAATAAACACCACCCGTGAGCTGGGAGCCCCGGGTGGCACAGGCAAGGCTGCAGGAGGCTGGTCAGATACGGCAGGGAGGTGCCCAGCCAGGGAGGAGGACGGCTGGACCTCCCCCCGCCTGTGACCAGGCCCGCAGCCAAAGGACAAGGGGTACAGCCGCCTCCCAGCACCGCAGCTCTGAGCCTCTGAGCCGGGGAGGCTGCACCTGCCGGGACAGGAGGGGCGGAGGAGGGGAGAGGCATGGGGAGCCCCAAGGAACAGCTGCAATAACAAGTGTAGATGTTTTCCCAGCCTGTGGGTCTTCCAGAATAGAGGTGCCGACAGGAGGGAGGGGCCTTTCAGTGGGACAAAGAGCAGGACAGCCCAACAACGTGGCCCTGAGTCCCAGAGTCCCAGAGCCCCTTCCTCAGTCCCCATTCCTCTCCCTAAGGTCCCATTCTCCTCGATGACCCCTATCCCCCCCCCAATGAGCCCTCTACCCTCCTCACTGACACCCCAGCTCTCTCAATGAGCCCCACCCCTTTTCTGAACCCCCCTCAACAAACCCTCACTCCATTCAGTTCGCTATCCCCCCTCACTGAGCTCCCACACCTTCCTAGAGCCCCCAGCCCCTTCAACGAGTCCCCGGTCCCCTCACAGAGCCCCTGACCCTCACACAGGCCCACCTCTTGTGTTCCCTTTCTCGCAGAACCTCCAACTGCTCACTGAGCCACCAACCCAGCCAGATCCCTAAATCCTCATTCCCCTGGTTGAGGTCCCAAACCCCTTCCCTGGGCCCTGCCCCACCCCAAGCCTTCTGGAGAGCTCAGTGGCCACCTTGGCAAAGCCCTGGAGGTCCCCTCCCCCTCCCTGACTCCCCAACTGAGCCTCAGGCTATAGCCGCACCAGCCCCACCTCTGCCTGGACCCCCAGGGTGTCTGCAGGTTCCCAGGTGAGGCCAGGATGCCCCATGAGCTCACACGGGACCCCTCTCCTCATCAGGAAAGCGGATGAGGTCCTCAGGACGCCGGCAGACCCTCTATGCAGACCGCCAGGCGTCCCTGAAGGTGTCCTGCGCCTACAAGGAGGACGAGGGGCTCTACACAGTCCAGGTGCCTTCGCCCCTGGGCCCCCGGGAGCAGAGCACCTATGTGTTTGTGAGAGGTGAGGTGGGGGCGGGGCAGAGGGGCCGCTGAGGCCCAGAGACCGGGGCTCTGTCTTGGATAGATTTGCTGCGGGACCTTGGGCAAGTCCCCTTCTCCTTGGGGCCTCCGTTTCCCTGCTGAAAATGGGGTGTTGGGTTAGAGTCTCTCCAAGGCTCTCTGTGGCCTCCTATGACCTTCCAAAGAACACAATCTGACGGTCTCAGATTTGGTGGAAGCTGGGGAGGGGAGGGCTGAGCGGGGGCTGGTGTGACTCTAATCCCTGGTTCATTTCTGCCTCCGAGCTTGGCCACTTCCCTGGCGGGGTGACCCTAGGCAAGTCACTTTTCCTCTACAAAATGGGGCGTTGCTCTGAGGCTCAGAGATTAATGATGCCCATTGTCCACGTGCGAGGTGTAGAGTGGCCCCTAGTAGTAGTCCCCCCACCCCGATGCTGTGGTTTGAGAGGAGGATGCTATTATTTGGGTCCTGGTCTTCAAGATCAAAGCGGAGCCCCTGGATGGGGAATGGAAGAGGATGTTGGGCGGGCATGGGAGGGAGCCGCTGCCCGGTGGACATGGACTGGAAGAGCCTCCCCATCTCCTCTCTCCCCACCCCTCTCACCCCCTCGGGTTTCAGATGCTGCAGCAGAGAACATGGGGGCCCCGGGCTCCCCACTGAATGTCCTATGCCTGGATGTGAACAGAGACTGCCTCATCCTGACCTGGACCCCACCCAGTGACACTCGGGGCAGCCCCATCACCAGCTACTCCATTGAGCAGTGAGTCAGCCGCTTGAGTGGCAGAGTCCCTGGGGGGGAGGGGAGCCCTCTGCCTGGCTGTGAGGACAAGAATGGGGCCACAGGAGAGGGAGCCCCGTGCCTCGTCTCCAAACAGGGCAGAAGGTCGACTGTGCTGCGCACTTTAGGGGCAATAAAAGGGTGTTCAGTGAAACTCCACCCTGGAGGCAGCCGCTGGCCTCTGGACTGTTTACAGCAGGGGCTGGAGGGAGCGGGGGGGGGGGGGGGGGGGGAGAGGGAGGCCGGAGGGGGGGGAACACTAAGTGCCTGAAACCCGACACATGTGCCCTGTTGACTACTTCCCCCCCTGAGTGACAGAGACAGAGTGGCTGTGACCCCAGAGGGAGGGGCACACCAGGCAGGGGAGGCCGGGGAGGCCCGGGACACCCGCCTCCTTACGCTGCCAGCTCTGAGGCCCAAGCCTGATGCCGCACGCAGGCCTGTCACTGACGGGCTCGAGGACCTGTACCTGGGGCTTCGCGCCTTACCACTGCGTCCTTCCAACACCCCATCTAAGGGGCAGGGGCTCCTTGGTGCCCCGTTCTACAGATGGGGAAACAGATACATGGGGCGATGACGTTGCCCGAAGTCACATTGCTCATTAGCGTGGAGTCAGGAGCTGGACCCACATGTGACCACTGCCCCATCCCACCCGTAATGGTGCTGTGAAACGACCTGAGGGCAATGGTACCCTCTCTGAGGGTCCATCTGGAACGCACGCCGACTTCCGGCACAGACAGCCCTCGGGTGAAATCCTAATCCACCCTCACGCGCTGAGGACCTTGGGCAAGTCACCTCCCTCTCTGAGCTGGGCTTCCCTGGTTGTAGAGTGACGTCATCACACCTAACTCCGGGGCTGCTGGGATTCAATGAGCTGATGGGTGTGGAGGGCACAGCACCGCTGTAGGCCCCTGGGGCAGTTCCGTGAAGGCATGGAAGCTCCATCCCGGGGGGTGGAGGGTGACCCCAGCCTCCTGGGGGCCCGCGGTCGGAGCCAGGCTTTTGAATGGAGAGCAGGGCTTTAATCCGCAGGCAGCCCAGGACAGGGAGATGGCCCTGGTAGAGGCGCAAGCAGGGTAGGTGTGCGTCACAGGCAGGGGCTGCAGCTGGCGTCTCTCCCACAGGTGCCAGGGCGAGTCTGGGCAATGGGTGCCCTGCCATGAGGCCCCCGGCGAGACCTGTCGGTGCCCAATCCAAGGTCTCGTCCAAGGCCAGAGCTATCGGTTCCGGGTGAGAGCCGTCAACAAGGCGGGCAGCAGCCTCCCCTCCAAGGCCTCAGAACCGGTTGTCCTGGGTGACCCCGATGAAGCCCAGAGGAAGACAGGTGGGTGCAGGGCCCTGAGGGACGGACTCGCCCAGGAGACAGGTGGCACAGCCCATTCCAGACCCTATTCCAAGGGCGAGACCCAGCCCAGCCCTCAGGATCTCTGATCTGATGGAGGAGACACGGCCTCAGGCGCCTCTAGTCTGTGGGGAGAAGCACAGTGCCGGCCTTAGGAGCCCGGGCCTGCGGGGAGGGCACAGGCAGTCCGATGGAGAAGCGCAAACCCGTCCACAGGAGATGCTAAGCCGAGGGCGGACCACAGCACCTCTTCAGATGCTCTCGATCTGAAGGAGGAAAACAGCCCTGCTCGGAGCCCCTGGGGAAGGGAGGGGCACAGCCCCCCAGCCCTGAGGAGCCCACCTGACTTAGCTTTGCCTCCCAGCTCCACTGTGCCCAGGTCTCTGGCCCAGGCACATCACTCCTCCTCTCTGTCCTCGCCTGTCCCAAGAGGACACAGCATCCCTCACGCTGAGAGCAGCAGTTCTCCACTTTGGACGCCGGGAATACTGGGACCCGGAGGGGACCTGCCTGAGGTCACACAATGAAAGGCCACGGCCAGGAACAGGGGGAGGAATCAGCACCCCCGAGCAGGGCAGGTCCCGCCCAGACCCTCCTGACCCAGCCCCCACGTCCCCTGCGCCCCTACTTCTCCCCCAACTTGCTCCATTCTCCGTCCTAGAGATCCCCTTCGATCTGGGGAACAAGATCGTGATCAGCACAGATGACTTGGAAGGTACGTGGGAACCTCCTGACCCTTTGCCTCAAGACTCCAGCCCCCTTCATGGTTCTGGAAACTGGTCCACAAACCAGCAGAGAGACGGAAGCTGTCCCTGGAGGGTGGGGGATGTGAGGGAGCGTTCTAGTCGGAGGAGCCAGAGTTCTCAGGTGAGAGTGGCCCGTCTTGCTGTGCCCCTCGTGGGCGGGGTGGAAAGTCCGAGGCAGGACATGGGGCAGCCCGCCGTCTGGCCCCAGCTCTGCCGGCCTTGCCGGGTGGCCTGGAGCATGCTCCTGCCCCTCTCTGGGCCCCAGTTTCCTCCTCTATGAAATGAGGGGCTGAGGTTGGGGGTCTCTAAGGGCCCACTCATCTCTGCCCTGGATGCCTCTGATTCTAGACTTCGTGACCATCCCCTCGCCTCCAACCAATGTCCATGCCAGCGAGATCCGCGAGGCCTACGCGGTCCTGGGCTGGGAGGAGCCGAGACCCCGGGGCAGAGCTCCGCTGACGTACTCCCTGGAGAAGGTAGGAGACCCCAAGGCCTGAGACAGAGACTTGCTGTGGGACCAGGTTGTGGGGATTCAGGGAAGTGCCGAGAGCCCTGGGCAAGGCCATGTCCCTGGGGAGGCCTTAGAGCAGGGGAGAGCGTTCCCTGAGGCGGCCCTTCCCAGAAGCAGGGGGGCTAAACGGCCTTTTGAGGTTTCCTCCAGCCCTAAAGGCCGTTCCTGATGGCAGTGCGTGAGGCTGTTCACAGAAACTCACAAAATTAAGAGACACAGACAACAATACAACAGTAAGATCCCCGCCTCCAAGGCTGGCATCGGGCCACGCATCGGGCCACACAACGCCTCTTGGCCAGAGCCATGATGGGAGGGAAGCCAGGCGGGTCCGCGCCAGCCAGGGTCATGGCCGGCGGCACTCGCAGGGCACGGGGCGGGGGTGTACGAGGAGGCCGTTCTCACCGGGGACAGGGTGGGAGCAGGTGTCTGGGAGGGGGCAGCGATGGGGAGTGGATGTCACAGTGGAGAAGGACAGTGTGGCGACAGATCACTCCAATCTGACGTGGGCTGTGTGAGCCAGTTTCCTAACTTCCTCCGGCGTAGACTGGACATCCTCCCCCGTGGGGGTGAAATATGACGCAGCACTCAGCCAAGGCCAGCAGCCATGGGCCTGTAAACACCTCCCGAGGAGATGCTCTAGACCCTGGCGCATAGTAGGTGGACAGCACAGGATTAGTGGATCAATGAGTAGAAAGGTTCCAGGTCTCTGCCTCTGGTTGCCCAAATGGGCCTCTCTTCACACACTCACGGGTGACCTATTTCTCCGACATAGGAAAGCCATTCCAAGAACTGAGGACTTGTTTTGCGAGGCTGTGGAGTCTAATGGTTAGACCCTGGAGTCAGACTGCCTGGGTTCAAATCTTATCTCTGCTACTTACTAGTTGTGTGACCTTGGGGAGGTTATGTAGTCTCTCTGTGCCTCAGTTTCTTCTCTTATATAATAGAGATAATAATTGTACACACTTTATAGGGTCAATATGAGGATCCAATTAATTAAAGCTGTAAGACTTAGAACAGAATCCGGCGCACAGTGTTCAGAAACGTTCACTGGTTTTCGGGCGATTTCTTGCCTCGCTGGGCTCTAGGCCGCCAGCAGCTGGGTGGGCCTTGGGGTGGGGGTGGTGGGGGAGCACAGGGAAGGCAGGGTCAGTGGGTCCCCTGGTGCTTCCCAGTTTGAAGTCTCACACCCAGACTCAGCGGAGTGGCCTCTGGGTGCCTCGCTAGCCTGCATCACCCTCAGCTCTTCACCCTCTATCTGCCCAGAGACGCAGAACTTACGGCTGCATTTGGGGCCCCTGGCGCTGTGGAGAGTGAGCAGGTTTGGGGGCCCCCACACCTGAGCTTAAATACCAGATACACAAGCTGTGAGATGCATGACTATCTGCCCAGTTACCAGAACTCCCTGAACCTGTGTTTCCCCATCGGTGGGGAAATGAACACCTGCCATCCATGTATTCATTCATTTATCCCACAGACATAGATGGAGCACCTCCCGTGTGCCGGTACTGTCACTGGCCCCAGGTGCAGGCAAAAATCCCTGCCCCCGGAACAACATTCAAGTAGGGAGTGGAGACCCATGATAAACAAGATACACGAGTAACATATTTAGCACGTTAGCTAGTGGTAGTCCTGAGGGGGAAGACATAAAGCAGGGAGGGGAGGGTGCTGACGTAGGTGGACGGGCTGGGGAGGCCTCCCCAAGACAGTGAGTTCTGAATAAAGGCCTAAAGGGAATGAGGAGCCAGCCAAGAGATTTCAGAGGGAAGAACATTTTGGGGGGGTGGGGAGGGGAGGGGAGACCAGCAAGTGCAAAGGCCCAGAGGCAGGGGTTGTGCCTGGCACCGTCAAGGAGCAGCAGGGGGCACAGAGCCGTGGTGCGTGGACCAAGGGAGCATGAAATGCGGCCAGACAGGTGACAAGGGCCAGACCCAGAGACGCCTTCGCTCTAAGGCAGATGTGGGGCTCGGGAGGGTTCTGAGCAGGTCAGCACACCACCTGGCCCGTGTTGTAAAAGAAGCCCTCAGACCATCACTTGGAGAGAAAAAGACTGAAGGGAAGTAAAGGTAGGAACAGGCAGGCCAGTTAGGAGGCCACTGAAATAACTCAGATGAGAGACAATGGTGGCTTGCACCAAGGTTGTGGCAGGGGACGTGCGGGTGGTAAGTCACAGTTGGGTTCTGGATACATTTTGAAGGTAGAGCCAACTGCATTGGGGGGCGGAGCATATTTGGGGTGTGCGGGACAGAGGGCAGGAGTCCTGTCCTGCTCCAAAGGTTTGGGCCTGAGCAAAACCTAACTAATGCGGGCAGCTTCGGTTTGGGGAACGCTCCAGGGTCGAGTTCTGGACATGTTGAAGGTGAGATGCTCAGTGGGCATCCAGGGAGAGATGGCGAGGAGGCGGGTGGATCCAGAGCTCAGGCGTTCAGGGGCAGCCTTGGCCGGGATAGACATTAATGAGAGCACGTGTGGGAAGTGGGCAGCCACGAGCCAGTTCAGGCAACTGCTTCACCAGCGTGAGTTTCTCTCCTTTGTCACAGTCGGTCATCGGTAGTGGCACCTGGGAGGCCATCCGCACAGAAACTCCTGTGAAATCCCGGAGATTCGCCCTATTGGATCTGGAGAAAGGGAAGTCGTACGTCTTCAGGGTGCGAGCGATGAACCAGCACGGCATAAGCGACCCCTCGGAGCCCAGCGAGCCCATCGCCTTGCGGGGAAAGCCAGGTGCCTGTGTGGTGCAGAGGATGGGTGGGGACGGGGCAGGCCGGGCCGGGCGGTGGGCTGTCAGCATCCAGGGCTGTGAGCCCCCAGGCCGCAAGGGCAGGGCCATCCCCATTTCCCTGCCCCTGACTGCGTCTCTACCTCCACGGAGCTGAAAAGCAGCATGCCCCCAGCCTGTGGAGTGTCAGGACATCAGAAATGACATTTCTCTGGGCAGAGGTCTCACGGAAGAACAGGCTTTTCTTTCCAAACCACAATTCACAGTTTGCAGAACGCAGCGGGGTCCAGCATAGGTGCTGAGTGTGACCAAGTGGTCCCTTAGTTCTAAGAGTCTCCAACCAGCACCCACTCCTGCCTCCTGAGCAGGCCTCCTGCCCCCTCCCTGGTGGGGGCTCAGCTGTCCCACCCGAGCCCTGGCTCACCGGCTAGGAGAGCGCTCATCTTCAGCACGGCGTGGGCCTGGGCACGTCATCTCTGCAGACCCGGTGTCCTCACTGCCGAATGAATGTGCACGTTCACAATAAGTGTGAATGAGTTGGTGGGACAGTGGGGTTTTTCTTTCATTCTGGTCCAGCGAAGGTTTAGGCCTGATTTGGGGCCTGCCCGGTGAGTGGCTTGTGACTGGGTGTGGGCTGTCTCTGGACCACTAGCCGGAGAGCAAGGTACCAGCACAGTTCAAAAAAGGAAGGGAGAGGAAAAGATGGGGGAGGAGGGGAGGAAAAAGAAAAGCTATTGACTTGTATTCTAGAAGTGAAATTATGTTAAAATGGGAAAATACCCCCCAAAAAGCAAAAGAGTGAGAGAGGAAGGAAGCAAGGATGGAAGGGAAGGAGGAATAAACTGAGAAATTGATAAACAGAAGGAAAAGAGTGCCCCCCTCTCCCCCATGATCCCACTGCCCAGGGGAACCCACTGTGAGCATCTGGATGCCTGGGTTTCTGGCCTTCTGACCACACACATAACAATGCATCTTTTTCAACGTCTGATCAAACCATAGGAGAGCTTTAGAGCTTTGCATTCTGCTTTTAAAAGTAAATGTTATGTTGCAAACATTTCCTCGGGTCATGAAATCCTCCTTGAAGTCCTGATTTTAATTTCAGTCTGAGGACTACTCCATACCATGGAACCCTCGGCTCAAGTTCTTGCCTTTGGGTAGAATCAGGTCTCCTGTGCACGTGGGGTCCCTGAGTGGCCTCATTCCAGCCTCTCCCCTCCATCCAGCCTTCATCCGCTGCCACACGGTCTTCAACCTGAGAGGCTGGAGTTGTTGACAGGTCCTTCCTGTGCCCAGGACCTCAAGTCTCTCTCTCAGTACATTCCCTGTGCCGAGTGCAGAGCCTGGCTCCGAGCAGGCACTTGGTAGATACTGGATTTATGTTGGATGGATGCTGAGTTCAGTCTTTTCCTGTTTACTTTGTGGCACCACCAGAACACAAGGGAAAGTGGGGAGAATGGAAGATGAGCTCTAGAACTCAGGGGAGAGCGCAGGGCTGGAGTTAAAGTCTGGGGAGTCACCTGCAGAGAGGTGAGGGTTGAAAGCATGGGAATAGATGGACCCTTAAGATGAGAAGAGAGAAGAAAAATACAGCAAGTCAAGGAACAGAAGTTGGAGGAGTCCCACATTTGGGGACAAAAAAGATGGGGAGCCCCAAAAGATATATAAGGAGTTTGAGAAGGAGAAAGAAAGGGAAGCTCCTGCACCAGCCATATATTCACTCATCCATTCACCTATTCATTCATCCATCCATTTGTCTATTTATCCATCCATCCATCCACCCATCCATCCATCCATCCATCTATCCATCCATCTTTTCATCCATCCACCTTTCCATGTGTTCATCTGTTCATCTATCCATCTATCTATTCATCCATCCATCCATCTATCCATCCATCCATGTGTCCATTTATTCATCCATCCACATGTCCATTCATTCATCCATCCATTTATTCATCCATCTTTCCATCCCTCCACCATTCCATTTGTTCATCTGTTCATCTATCCATCTATCTATCCATCCATCCATCCATCCATCCATCTATCTGTCCATTTAATAAATCACGGCAGTCCCCACTTGAAGGAGCATAGTCTCAGGGAGCCAGGAAAGTCAATAGAGAAATTTCAAGGAAAGAAAATCAAGTTTTCTAGCAATTGAAGATAAACACTGAGGAAAACTGCAGATTTGGTGACTTCTAAGCAAGGAAGATTGTAAGGATTAATGACTGGAGCTCTAGTGAGGAAGTGGAGATGTTTGGAGGTAAGAGGGGAGAGGGCTTTTGGAATACAAGAGTCTGGGGCACACCTCTGGGACAAGGAAAGAGCTGCCCAAAGCCCCGGGGCACATTGGAACCCACACCCCACCACGCCCATCGTGTTAGTACCATGTAACTCAGCATCCTTACTCAGTCCATGTTTCTGTCTTTAGCGACCCTCCCTCCTCCAGCTCAAGTTCAAGCTTTCCGAGACACGCAGACCTCTGTCTCCCTGACCTGGGATCCCGTGAAAGAAGGCTCAGAGCTCCTGGGTTATTACATCTACTCCCGGGAGGCAGGATCATCCGAGTGGCAAACCGTTAACAACAAACCCATCCAGGGCGACAAGTGAGTTTGCCACACCCCTTCCTGCACCAGGGCACCCTCCATGGAGGCCCCGTAAGAACAATGAAGCCCACCATTTCACAGCACGGCACTGGATGCCGGGCACTGCTCTAAGCTCTTTTCAGATATTAGGTCATTTAGTCCTAACTGCAATCCTATAACCTTAGGACTGTTATTGTTATGATCCCTGGACACGTGAAGAAACTGGGGCACAGGAGGGTCAAGTGACTTCCCAGAATTCCCTCATCTAGTAAATGCAGGAACTAGGACTTGACCCAGATGGCCTCTACTTCAGCAAACACTTGCGGAAGGCTTCCTGTTTGCGATAGAGGTGACTCGTTAGGTCTCATCCTTCCAGGAGCTTAGAGATGCAGAGAGCAGAGGGGGCAGGGCAGCCAGTGGCCCCAGGACCAGGGCGGCCTGGGTTCAGACCCCATCCCTCACTTGCCTGGTCAGGGGCTCGTCCTCTCTGAGCCTCAGCTCAGACTCCGGTCCCCCTGCCTTTCCAGCTCCCACTCCCCTCCGAGGCCCCGCCTCTCTCGGAGGCCCTGGTCCTGCAGGCTCCGTGAGCCTTGAGGCTTCTGGGCTCATGACTTCTCTCAGGTTGAGGTTCTGTGGGGCACGGGGCTCAGGTGGTGAACTGGGCAGGCCCTGAGCACCCCTGGCTGTGCTCCTCTCACCTGGGCCCCAAACCCCGAGATCATCTTATCCAGAAAAAGCGACAGGAGCTTGACCCTCTGGTCTTCGGCGCCTCACAGTCCGCTGCGGGGCTCGCTCATAACTAGTTACTGCTGACGTTTCCAACTTGGAGGAAAATTGGGTGTTTGACAAATTAGCTCAGAGTCCGAGTTATTCCTAGAATAACACCTCTCCCCCCACTTGCATTGAGTGTGCTTTCCTGAGGAGGGGCAGGGGCTGAAGGGGAGTCACGTAAAGGGTGTGACGTGCCTGGGGAATGTGTCGCACATGGGAGGGTGGCATGCTCCTCTGGTATGTCCAGGAGCTCGTCACACATGAGCATGTCATAGGTTACATGTCTCATGGCTGGAAAGAGGCTGGACCCTGCTGCCCAGGAGAGCTGCCTGGGTGGCGGCATAAGGGACGCTCAGTGGGGTTGTGGTGGTCAGTTCGGTGCCATATTGCTGGGCCCCACAGAGCCTGGCTCATAGGAGATGCTCAAAAATGTCTGAATGAATGAGTGGACATGACGGTGCTGTGCTGGGACTCAGCTGGGTTCCCTTGGCACACCTCTTTCCTTCTGGGGGGACCTTTCCAACCTATAAAATGAAGAAACTGGACAGTTTGATCCATCAGGTCCCCCCCAACTTTCAACTTCATCCTCACCTTCAAAACAGGGGTAAGTAACAGAGGGCGTTAGGACAAGTGCCTTGAGTTTACACAGAGTCCACGGAAACGGGGTGCATTATTGTCACTGTCGTCATTCATTGTCAACAGGGGCTAGCCCCCAGCAGGGTCACCCCAGCCTCACCTGCTCAGGGGCTGCCTGCGCATCATCCCTGCAGTGTTTCATTCCCTCTTAAAGGCATACTGCCTGTTAGACGTGGGTGTCCCTGAGCAGGGAGCTTGATGCTGTAGCGACCATCAACCTTGATTTAAATCCTTGGGGCTCCTCGAGGTCAAACTCCCTGTAGAACAAGATTTGCTGCAGGAAAATGTTGACAAATGGAAAGAGAGAAGGAGGTCCACAGTTTGGGTTTTATCAAGAAGGGACAGCATGTGAAGGTCATTTTTCTCCAACCCAGGGTGAACCTGTATGTTTCTGGACAACAGTGTTGTTTGGAAGTCTTTAAAGGGACTCCATGTTTTAGGATCACAGCATCCGTGCAGATAATAAAAGCCACCGTGTTGCAAGGACAAGGTCCAAAGTCCCAGAGAGGTAGCAGGGAGCGCAGTTCAGCGGTTCGCTACCTGGGCCTCCAAGAGTACCTTCCCGGCGCATTCACGTTTTAGCGATGCGCTCTAGGAGCGTCACGACATTTTTTTTTTCTAGTTTTATTGAGAAACAATTGACATGCGTCACTGTAGAATGTGTACAACATGATGGTTTCAGTTACAGACGCTGTGAAATGATTACCATGATAGGTTTAGTTAGCTTCCGTTATCTCATATAGATACAATAACAAGAAAAGAACAGAAATTCCCCCTGTGATGGGAGCTCTCTTAACAACTTTCCCGTGTATCAACCAGGAGAGTTAACGACAGTTACCATGCTGGACATTACTTCCCTAGTACTTATTGATCTTATAACTGGGAATTTGTACCTTTTTTAAAAAAAGAGAATTTTATTTATTTCAGAGAGGAAGGGAGAGAGAGAGAAACATCAATGATGAGAGAGAATCATTGATCGGCCGCCTCCTGCCTGCCCCACACTGAAGATCGAGCCTGCAACCGGGCATGTGCCCTGACCGGGAATCAAACCGTGACTTCCAGGTTCATAAGTTGATGCTCAACCACTGAGCCACACTGGTTGAGCTGGAAGTTCATACCTTTTGACCACCTTCCTCCAACCTTTAAAATCTTAAGGACTTCACCCTCCAGGTGTGTGCATCCCTTTGGGGGCAAGGGCAGTAGCTCTAGGTAAGACCCTGGCATCCTGCCACGCTGGCTACCACTCATCCCACAGGGTTGTTCTGGAAAGTTCTGGGATGTCTGCGAGCTGGTGGCCATCCCTGAGTGCTGCACATTTCTCTCCCAGGTTCACGGTTCCTGGGCTAAAGACGGGGAGAGAATATGAATTTTGCGTCAGATCAGTCAGCGAGGCCGGGGTAGGTGAGAGTTCAGCGGCCACCGAACCCATCAGGGTCAAGCAGGCTCTGGGTAAGTCCTCGGGCAGCTCTGGGCTGGCAGAGAGCAGGGCCTTCCACACCACATCGTGGAGGGTCCATCCCAGAGCCCAGTGGGGACAAGCCCCCTGAGGGGAGCGGGGGTGTCCCCTCCCAGACCACCCTTTCCTTTGGGAAGAGAGTACCCGTGGCCTGAGTCCATGCAGTGACGCTTGACCAGGTGCCCTCCCAGGGGCAAAGTCAAGGTCACTAGCGGGCACCTCTGGCTAAGTTCGTACCCCTAGAGCAGGGTGGGCGCCCACTGGGGAGGCTTGCTGACTGCCCCTGGCCTCACCTGCCTGCCTCCCCATAGCGACGCCGTCTGCCCCCTATGACTTCATCCTCCTGAACTGCGGGAAAAATGACATGGTCATTGGGTGGAAACCCCCCAAGCGTCGTGGAGGCTGCAAGATCCTGGGCTACTTCCTGGACCAGCACGACTCAGAGGAGCTGGACTGGCACCCGGTCAACCAGCAGCCTGTCCCGACCCAGGTCTGCAAGGTGAGGCTGGAACGGGGCCGCCGCCTGGTGCCCCGGCTTGTGCGGGGGAGTCACCGTTGGAGGTCCTGAGGCTGAGCGGGGCCTCGGGTTCCCTGGCCTCCTCGGTGCAGCTAACTTTCCCGTGCAGACCCACGTGGCCAATCTCGTTAAAGCCCCAAGGACTCCCTGCTCTGCACCTCTCCCCACGCTCCTGCTGCTCCTCTGCTCCCCCCTCCCCAGCCTCGGCTTTCAGTCTGTGTTTCCGCTCTTCAAGGTCAGCAACCTTCGTGAAGGCCACTTCTATGAATTCCGTGCCCGGGCCGCAAACTTGGCAGGCGTCGGCGAGCTGTCGGCGCCCAGCAGCTTGTTTGAGTGCAAAGAGTGGACGATGCCCCAGCCAGGTGAGAGGGCACCCCTCCTCCCCAAAGCTAACCAATGTGATGCCCATTGTCGAGCTCTCTGTGCATCCATGTTCGCTCTGTGGGTTCCAGACACCAGACCCCTGGCCCTTCCACCAATGCACCCTGTGATCTCTGACACAAACAGTCTTACCCCTGCCTTGCAGGACCCCTGACCTTGACCGTTAACTGGCCCTGTACCCCCGCACACACTAACCTCTAGCTCAGCACATCCGCTGGCCTCTGATTCTCGCCACAGACCAGTCTCAAAGGCCCTCTGCTAGGGTGACTGACTCGTCCCAGTTTGCCCAGTTTGGTTTTACCCCTGAAAGTCCTAGACAAACCAGGAGGGCTGGTCACCTGCACACCACTCCCCAGCCCTGTTAGTTTCCTCACAGAGGAGCCCCTCACCTCCCCCCAGGAAGGGAGGATCACGACCCTCCACCATTCTGTGCAGCTCAGTTCTGTTTTCCACACAAAACCTTTACCTGAAGGGCAGGTCATTACTATGTGTGATGCTTTAGTCAGCAATAATGATAAACAGCTAATAGTTACTGGGTATTTACTGTGTACTTACACTTTCCATAAATTATGTCATTAATGCTCACAACAGCACTATATTATAAGGACTATTATTATCCCCATTTTACAGATGAGAAAACAGGAACATCGAGGCTAAGTAACTTGCCTAGAGTCTCCACAGCCTGAAAGGGTAGAGCTGGGCCGTGAGCCCTGCTGATCTGACTCCGGAGGCCACACCCATGGCCCCTCCACTAAACACTGAAACTGCAAAGACATTAGGAGGATTCATGCTGCCTGGCACGGGGATGGGAGGCTTCAGCCCTACATCAGGCCCAGAACAAGCTTTGTCATGAAGCCAAGGCCAGCCAGGTCCCCACTATGCCCAGAACAGGGCTTCCAGGCCTGGACGTGACTGACAGATTGACAAACTTGCTCCGTACCTGGCTATCTGGCTGGCCATTTGGCTGTCTGGCTGGTTGCCTGGCTGCCCAACTTCTTCTCTACCCCATCTCCCACAGGTCCCCCGTATGACGTGCGAGCATTCGAGGTGCGGGCCACCTCCCTGATGCTGCAGTGGGAGCCCCCGCTATACACGGGGGCCGGGCCGGTCACAGGCTACCTCATCAGCTTCCAGGAGGAAGGCTCTGAGCAGTGGAAGCCACTCACCCCAGACCCCATCTCTGGCACCCACCTGAGGGTGAGTCCCTGCCCCTCCATCCTCTGGGCCACCTGAGCCTTCCCTGCCACTGGACAAGGCAGGACGATAAAGCATCAGAGCTGGAAGGACCCTCAGGGAGTACTGTCCTCACTTAATGGCAGCAGAGGACCAGAGACGGGGAGTGGCTTACCCAGGGTCACACAGGAATTGGTACTGGTTGGCTGGCTGGCAGACTTAACCTGCTCCACTCTGAGCAGATTCCTCCCTAAAAATGCACTTATAATCGGTAAGGTGTATCAGCATTTGGATATGCTCATCCTTGGAACCAGGAATTCTGCTTCAATGATAGAAGTGTTGAGAAATAATTAAGCAACTGTGCAAAGATCTAAGGATGACGATGCTCATTGTTGCATAGTTTATAAAGGCAAAGGTTGGAAACAACTTAACTGTCCATCAAGGGGTTTGCTTAAACAAATCAGAGTGTATCTTTAAGTGGATCATATGCAGGGAGCATGAAGACTAGGTGGTTCAAGGAGTGGCAATAGGATAAAGAATGAGGTAGACATACATGTACATATTGACGTGAAAATATAGCCATCATATGTGGCTAAGAAAAAAAAAGCAGAATACAGAGTAGGACATACATTAAGTACCACATGTATATCATAGTACACATATTACATATTAACAAACACATATGCAGATATATGTTTTTTAATTTGAATGAGGAACAAAAACTCTTCGGGTAAACAAGACTCTGGCAGAATCACTGGCTGTATTCACCGGTGGTGGTTGTAGGAGAGAGGAAAGCACACAATCCCCAGCATCACAGACACCTCACAGCTGTTTTACAGGCAGGAAACCCGGGTGTCCATGGAAGCATGCTTCACGGACACACGTGACCGACGTAGACAATCAATGAGAACCCCAGACTCCAGGCCACCTGGGTCACGGCCTCCAGCTCTGAAGCAGGGGGTCTCACAGGCCTCCCCTGTTTAAGGCAGAGTTCCGGGATGTGGATTAGTTTTTTTCTGCCGTCTAGGGAAAGAGGGACATTTTCTCCAACTCACTTTCCTGAAGGTGTCTTTCACCAGCAGGCAGGAGGGTGGGGATTTCAAGTCCACGCATGAGCATTCGGTGCGTTAGCACCAGCAGAAAACACAGGCTGAAGGAGCCAACACAGTGTGGAAAGAACAAGACACTGAAAAAACAATACGGCGCATGTCATGTTTCTACACGAATGATGTGCATTTAAAGTCTAAATGGATTATTTCAAAACTGTTAATTCTGGTTGTCTCTGGGGATGGGACCGCTGGGGGAGTTTTAATCCTTCGTTTTATATTCTCAATTGCTTTAATAGTTTCCCTAACAAGTGTGTTTCTTTTATAACCAGAAAAACACTTTCATTTGAAAAAAATAACATTAAGGCCTCCTAAGACAGAATCGGGGGGACAAGCCCGGCCTGGGGAAGGCTCTGAGACTCTGCAGTCGCCGCCTCCACGGGGCCAGCTCCCTGCGTAGAGTCGGCCAGTGCTGGGCAGCTGGCCCGAGAGAGCCACTCGAAATGGATGGTCTCTCTGTCCCCCCTTCACCCCCCACATAGGTTGGCCCAGGACAGGGTGGGCCGGCCTCAGTGATCGGCACCATTTCTACATGTGGCATTCACTCACCCAGTCATTCACCAAATACTTCTTGACACCTACTTAGTGCCAGATCTGGAAGCAGGTCCTACATGGAGCCATCCTTGAGTGACAGGCAATTACAATACCGTGTATTGTACAACGGAGGGGTGTCTGGGGGATTCTGGGAGCTACCCGAGCTGGGAGGTCAAGGATGAGCTGGGAAAGGGGGTGGGGGTGGGGAGCTCCAGGCAGAGGGCTCGGCAGAGGCAAAGTCAGGGAGGCATGAAAGGACGTGACCAACGTGGGGACCCTGAGGGGTCCTGGAATGAAGGGGGCACAGAGAGGAGGAAGAGGACAGGGGCCAAGGTCACGTTAGGAGGAGTCTAGATACTAAACCTCAAAATTTGAACTTGACCCTGAAGGCCACTGACAGATCTAAGCATAATCCGACTGGCATCCTGGGGAGACTGGCGGAGGAAAGATAGGCCAGGGAGGTGGGTCTGGGCCGAGATGCCATTGGGGACGCTGTTGGACAGACCCAGGTGAGGAGAAACGCAGCTGCAGTGGAGACGCGCCGGGGAAATGAAATGGGGACTTGGTGATCGCATGTTAGGTCTTAAGAAAAAGATGTTGAAGGCTTCTCCCTGGGGCAATAAATGGAGGAGAGACGGGGTGCAGGAAGTTAAGCTGCGAGCCAATGGGGTTTCAGGTGCCACAGGCATGGAGATCATCCCAGTGGGGAACCTACTAAAAGCTGGAAGTCAGGACGATGCGCTCCTAGCCGTCCCCACCCCCAGGGCAGCCTGTGCCTTCCCGGGGTTCCACAGATGCGCGGTTCCCAGCACCCTGGTGGCCGGGGTTTGGGGAAGGGTGGTCTTTGCTGTCCTCGGTGCTCACTCTCGCCTCCCTCCCCCACTCCCACCCCCAGATTTCTGACTTGCAGCCGGGGAAGAGGTACGTGTTCCAGGTGCAGGCTGTGAATTCAGCGGGTCCGGGGCAGCCGTCCATGCCCACCGACCCCGTGCTCCTGGAGGACAGGCCAGGTGGGGGCAGGCGGAGGGCGCCAGCACCACGCTGGGCTGGGCCATCGAGGAGGGGCTCAGAGGGGGTCGGGAGGAGCATGTGGAATTGCAGGACAGGACCTCTGTCCATCCCTCCCACCCCACCCCATCTCCCGCACTCCACACTTCTTCCAGCGTTCCTTCCTTCCTGCTGTTTCTCCCTCCATTCCCCACTCCGTTCATTTCTATGGAACCCCAAGTTAGGAACACATCTTCTATTGGAAGGGCTCCCCCGTTCTTTCACATGCCACGTTCATAAACTCACACAACACTTCACGGAGATTTGAAATGACGCCCGACTCCAGTCCCAAGTATTATTTCAGATGCCACACGGGGCTTTGCCCGTCCTGCAGTCACAGCTGCCGAGGTCCCCTCCCACGCTGTGCTAGGTTCTCCCCTGCCCTGGCCCTCCCAACCAGCCACCAAAGGGACCAGTTTAGAACGGAAGCCATTGTAGCTCCGAGAGGTGAAATGAGCGGGTCACACAGCTAGAGCATGACCGAGTCACTCCGCTCTCCTGACTCTAAGGCATATCTCTTTCCATTCTTTTAATTATTCATTCAGATGGTGGGGTGAGGGTCACTTTAACGGGGTGGTCGGGGGGGCCTCTCTGGGGAGGTGACATTTGCAAGGCCTCGGAGGCCACAGCAGGAGTCTGGGGTTGTTGTTTTATTCAAGTGCAATAGGCAGACGTTGGAGGGTTTAGGAGGGGAGGGGCATGACCTGGTGTATTGTTTGTAAACATGGCACCCTCTGTTGGACCCTGCCCTCAGATGCCCCGGAGATCAAGGTCGGTGTGGACGAAGAAGGCTTCATCTACTTGGCTTTCGAAGCCCCCGGGGCCCCCGACTCCTCAGAGTTTCAGTGGTCCAAGGACTACAAGGGCCCGCCGGAGCCCCAAAGGGTCAAGATCGAGGAGGAAGCTAACAAGTGAGTGAGGGGAGGGGTGGCACAGCTAGTCCATGGGCCCCACGCGTTGTCAGATGAGTCAGCAGAAGCTCGTGGCTGAGCCCACCCAGCAGGACCCACGGATAATGAATGAATGGGCCTGAGAAGGGATGCTTGTCTCTCACTGAGGATGCTGACTGCCACCTTAGGGAGAAGTGGAGGAGCAGGGCATTTAAGGGGCTGAACTGACAGCGTTCATTTGGACTGTTTTTCTGTGAGCAACTGCACAGGACTCCCTTCCTAGCCTGGCAGCCAGTGACTTGTTCTTGGAGCATCTCTGGGCTCAGTCTCATCTCATTTGTAAAAAAGAGGGGTTGGGCCCTAGTCGATTTGGCTCAGTAGATGGAGCATCAGCCTGCGGACTGAAGGGTCCTAGGTTCAATTCCGGTCAAGGGCACATGCCTGAGTTGTGGGCTCAATCCCCAGTAGGGGGCATGCAGGAGGCAGCCGATCAATGATTCTCTCTCATCATTGATGTTTCTATCTCTCTCTCCCCCTCTCCCTTCCTCTCTGAAATATAAATAAATATTTTTTTAAAAAAATAAGTAAGTAAACAAATAAATAAAAAGAGGGGTTGGGAACAGATGACCAAAAGGGTCCCTGTCAAATGCCTCCACCCCAGCAGCTCATGGCCTCAGCCCTGTCCAGCAGGAGGTAATGCTGGTAACTTGAGCCTTATAGGGGAAGTTGGGCCGTGCAGTAAGACCCTGTGCCAGCCAGCCCACTAACGGGAGCCACTGAAGGTGCCAGGCCCGAGCTGCCCTGGGCAGAGGACCCCGAGGAGGTGTGAGGAGGCAGCCACCCCTGCTCCCCAGCCTGGCCGGGGTCTGCAGTTGGGCTGCAAGGCTCCAAAGCTGACCGAGGCTCTCCAGCTCCCAGGCCTCTAGGGCACAAGGCCCCGCTCGGAGCACCTGCTCTCCTCTCTCTGCCAGGTCCAAGGTCATCCTGAGAGACCCTGGCCTCGAGGACTTGGGCACCTACTCGGTGGTGGTCACCGATGCTGATGAAGACATCTCAGCGAGCCACACGCTGACTGAGGCAGGTAAGTCCCTGCTCCCCTGCCACCTGCCCAGAGAGTCAGGCCCAGACCAAGCCCCCCAGAGGCCGGCAAAAAGCAACAAAAATTCATAAAGCAGCAATTTCCAGAGAAGTGGGTCCTCACTCACCCAGTCAGTCAGCCAGTCAATTAATAAACATCTTGTGAGCACCTTCCATACGCCAGGTACTGTCCTAGGATTACATCCGTGAACTCAACGGGCAAAAATCCCTGCCTGGTGGAGTTCGCATTCTTCTTGTCTCTCTTTCCTTTTTCTCATTTGGATAAAAACAAAGGCACCAGGATATTTCCCTTCCTTCTATAGCCTAAAAAAACAAACAAAAACATTTCGTCAGAGAAATGAGAATAGCAATAGGGAGCAGTGGGGACTATGACAAACCAGAGAATAGAAAGGTCATCCATGTTGGATGATTTACACAGAATTGAGCCCTCGCTGGTTTGGCTCAGTGGAGAGAGTGTCGGCCTGCAGACTGAAGGTTCCCCAGTTCAATTCTGGTCAAGGGCACATGCCCAAGTTGCAGGCTCAATCCCCAGTAAGTGGTGTGCAGGAGGCAGCTGATCAATGATTCTCTCTCATCATTGGTGTTTCTATCTCTCTACCTCTTCCTTCCTCTCTGAAATCAATAAAAATATAAATGAATGAATGAATAAAAACAGAACTGAAATCAGTGCTAATGACAGATAAGACTCATTCTCTTCTGTCTCCATAGCAACTGAGGGACAGCCCTGTTGATGGCACAGGAGGTCCTTTGATTTTGTTAAGCAGAAGCCAGACAGACCCAATTACAATCCCACAGTTTTCTGGCTGTTTGACCTTGAGCAAGTCACGTCACCTCTCGGGGCCTCAACTGAAACAGTGTTATCAGAAACACTTAGATGATTCTATGCAAACTAAAGCCATCAACAAAAGGGATGGGCTTTTCCTTATGTTTTGTTCTGACTGTATTCTTGCTGTGAGTGCAGACTCATCATGCTGAAGACTCTGGGGCTTACAAGGGGAAAGGAGAATGAGCTCGGCCCCTGCCCAGTCATCATGCAACACATGTTTATTGGGTACCTACTGTGTGCCAGACACGCGTAGACTCAGAGCTCAGCTTTGCAGGAGAGAAACCCTAACATAAAGAGGCAGTTGGCAAATGAGACAGCACTCGGCAGAGCTGCCCTGGAGACTTCTAGACTGAAGTGCTGTATTGGGGGGCCAGACAGACCTCAGAGACCAGGGCGGCATATCACAGGGGGTTAAGAACAGGGCTCAGAACCCAGTGGGCCTGGAGCGGTCAGAGGTGGACAATAATGCTCACCCCACAGCAGTGTGTGAGGACCAGTGAGATAATGCAGCACCCGGCACATAGTAGGCACTTCTCAAGAGAGGTGGCATTTGATCTCAAGGTGACCTGCAGCAGCCCT
Organism: Cnephaeus nilssonii; assembly: GCF_951640355.1. Lineage (NCBI taxonomy): Eukaryota > Metazoa > Chordata > Mammalia > Chiroptera > Vespertilionidae > Cnephaeus > Cnephaeus nilssonii. The sequence continues at coordinate 89,045,957 of NC_137078.1, forward strand.
CTGCATCCCCTTCCGTGCCCCGGGGCTAAGGCCCACAGGCTCATCTTCAACGCCTGGGTTGCAAGTGACCCCAGGTTGAAGGGTGTCTCTCAGGACCTTCACCCAGCATGGGCCCTAGGATGGCTGCCATGGACCCACTGGTCCCAGTATTTCATTCTCTTTGATTTCTTCCTTGCTCTTCCCTTCCCAGAGCTGGACAAGCTGAAGAAGTTGAGCCATGAGATCAGAAACCCAGGTAAGCAATCCTCAGGCGCCTCCTGGGGTGTTCGGAGCAGAGTTGAATCAGCAAAAGCAAAAAACTAGCTGCGAGGGTGGGAGGGGGGAGACAGGGGAGGGCTTGGAGGGGAAGCAGAGGGTGGGGCATCATGGGGCTGGAGGGCAGAGACCGGGGGTGTCAGCAGTCTGTGAATGGAAAAGGGGAGGCAGGTGAAAGGGAGTGCAAGGAGGCAGAGGGGATGTTTCTTCTCAGGTGGGTTTTGGATCATGGAGACCTCTGCTCCCCTCCGCTGGCTAGTAGCGGGCTGGGGCATAAACTTGGGTGCACATTGGAATCACCCCAGGAGCTTTTCACAATCCCAATGCCCAGGCCACGCCCCAGACAAATCAGAGCCTGGACACTGGTGCTTTTGAAAGTCCTTGGGGTCCGCCAGGGTGAGAGGCACAGCCTCCGAGGTAACACTTCCTTAAAATGAGCTCACTCTAGAGTGGGCATGCGTAAAACCTTCCTCAGACACCCCACCTCAGTGCATCTCCTTCAGACATGCTCAGGGTGGGGCTGTTTCGCCGAGTAGGGAGGGGAAGAGGGGGCCCAGGCCCCCCCACTCCTCCCTGCCTTCTGCCTGCCTCGCAGTGATCAAGCTGATCTCGGGCTGGAACATTGACATCCTCGAGCGAGGAGAGGTGCGGCTTTGGCTGGAAGTAGAAAAGTTATCTCCGGCCGCTGAGCTGCATCTCATCTTCAACGAGAAGGAGATCTTCAGCTCACCGGTAACTGGAACTCAGATTCCTTCCTAAGGGAGGACCCCAGCCCAGCTCCTAGATTCCCCCGGCAGTGGTTCCCCACAAGTCGGCAGCGCCCCCTAGCGGACATATCAGAAACGGCCACAGTGATGGGGTGGGTATGGGGAAAGCTGGTTTTCAGTACCTGGGGGGCAGATGGCAGGGAAGGTAGATGCCCGCCGATGCGAATCGTACAAAGAATTCCCCACACCCCCTACAACATTTGAATGTCCCACCAGACATTCTTCAGATGAAAAACCCACATTCATACTGATAATTATCCAAGCCTAGACCCTAACTCTGGGATATACAGAGAATTTTCGCACAGTTTTAACATACACTGAATAGAGTTTTTATTCAAGTAGACATCTCACATATGCTCTTTCATCCATTTTCCTGTTCTTGGACAGAATAATTTTTTATCTTTTTGCTTTTCTTAAATTCAAACGAATTCATTATAAATCAGTGCAGCAGGAGAGTGTACCTGATATTACTTTTATTTCCTGATATTACTTTTATTCCTTCTTCCTATTACACTTGTAGTATTCCATTGCTTTTTATAGTTGACACACGAGTTGCCCATACTCAACTGTTTTTACTTACAAACACAATTTCAATCTCATGACAGATTTAATTATGAGATCATATTAATTGTGACTTTTACCACCATCAGAAACTATGTGTTGTAGAGGGATGGGAAGGAGCTCAGGGTTAGATGCCACAGGACTCATACATCACCCCCATCGGTTGTGTGCCCTTAGACAAGACCCTTCCCCTCTACAGGCCTCTGTTTCTGCATCTGTACAATGGGGCTGGTTGTCCCAGAATCAGGAGGAGCAAAGGAGGAAACAGATTTGAATGTTCTGCTTAACGATTAAGTATGAACTTAGCACATGGCAGAGGAAGTGTCACAGAGTCTAGACTATTGCTGGCCCTGATAGAAATATAAAATAAAACTATATGGCTCCCTCAAACCACACATACCAATAAGACCAGAGGGAATAAGATTCTAAATGTGGAAAGGAGCCCAGCCTTCATGGCTCAGTGGTTGAGCATTGACCTATGAACCAGGAGGTCACAGTTCGATTCCCAGTCAGGGCACTTGCCTGGGTTTCGGGCTCAATCCCCAGTGTGGGGCATGCAGGAGGTAGCTGATTGATGTTTCTCTCTCTCTCTCTTCCTCTCTGAAATCAATAAAAATACATTTAAAAAAATAAAATAAATAAATGTGGAAAAGAAAACTTTTAAAACTGTTAGAATATGACAAAATACAAATGAGTGTTAATTCTGGATAGCAAGTGCACAGGCTTTTTAAATATTATCCTTTATACTTTTTGGAGAATTGTAAAAGAAGTAGAAAAGGGGGAAAATGGCACAATAGGGGTTGAGGCGTATTATTAATTGCAATTAATTCAAGCACCAAGACTCATCCCTGTGCCTGCCAGCCCCCAGGGGTGTTCTCAGGGGCTAGTTGTGGGGAGGACCCCACGCTACAAGCAGTAGAGGGTTACCCAGGGCTCCCTCCCCGTCTCTGAAGGCTTCTAACCTGCACATACCACTCTCCAGGCCCAACCGCATATTTGTGTCATAACGCAAATGCCCTGAGGCTGGAAGAGGGCACAGGGGATTCTCGGGTTTGTTCTCCCCAGGACCGCAAAATCAATTTTGAGCGAGAGAAGGGCCTGGTGGAAGTGATCATCCAGAACTTGCGTGAGGAGGACAAAGGGTCGTACACAGCTCAGCTCCAAGACGGAAAAGCCAAAAACCAGATCACCCTGGCCCTGGTGGACGATGGTCAGCCGCGCCCTGCCCGCCCCGCCCATGCACCCGGCCTCAGCTCGTGGCTCTGGGGTCTTCTGTCCACCCTGAAGCCCCTCTGTGGACCGGCGTTCCTCTTGGCTCATGCCAGCCCCTCCCTGTGTGTTCACAGATTTTGACAAACTTCTGAGGAAGGCAGATGCTAAGAGAAGAGACTGGAAGAGAAAACAGGGTAAGAGTTCCTGGGGTGAAGTTCAAAGGCCTCGGCCACCAGGCCAGAGGTCAGGGCTGGGGAACTCTGGATCCCTCAGCCCTGCTGGGCCCCCAGGGAGGCCACTGCAATTCAGTCCAGCTCTGCCCCTGTGCCAGAACGAAACAGCGCTTACCCCACGAGGAGAGTGAATGCCTCCCTAAATTTTGCACCCTAGGCACCTCCCTTGCCTCACCCTAGCCTCTGCCCCTCTGGTGGGGGCAGAATCTGAGGGGACCCGTGGTGGCTACCAGCCCCAATCCCAGCTGGCTTCCCTTGTCTCGCCACCAGGTGGCGCCCTGGCTGAGCCTGGAGCTCTGACTGGTGGGCGTGTTTGTTTGGCACTTGCAGGTCCCTATTTCGAGGAGTTCTTGCAGTGGAAGGTCACGGAGGACTGCCAAGTGCTGCTGACGTGCAAGGCAAGTCCCTGCCCCGAGGCCCACTGGGCTATCTCTGTGGCTCGTCCCCACGCCCGGTGGCTGTATCTGCTCTGCTCCCACAAAATCAGTACCCTGTGCTTGGTTGATCCCACACCTGCAAAGTAGCGCAGGGAGACTGCATCTAACCAGAAAGCAAAGCCACCGTTCGCAGAGCCCAGGGAGCAGAATCAGCGGGAGCTGGGTCAGCCTGGAACTAGGTCTCCAAGCTGCACAGGGTAGGGGTTCTTTGGGGCCCAGGGTCTGAGAGCAAGTGAGGGGTCTATGTGTTGAGCAGGTTCCCTGGTATCTATCGGCCGCCTTGCCAGACACTCTGCTCAGTGCTTCAGAGCATTGTTTTATTTCATCTGCCTCACGGGCATCTGTGAGTTAGGCATTATTACCCCCACTTTACGGATGGGAAAACAAACAGGGGAATCGCTCAGAATCAACAGGTGGAGCGGAGAGTCTGTCTGACTCCCAGTGGTGCTCCTTCTCAGCACCCTGCGGCCTCTTTAGGGAACTCGGGGAGGGCCGGGTGGGGGAGGGTACTCTCCCAGAGCATATCACTTCAGCAAACTCAAAGCACCTACTGTGCACCGGGCACTCTGCAAGGCACTGGGCATACAAGGAGGAAGAAGTAGTCTCCTTAAGGAGACCACGGTCTGAATCAGGATCCTTGGAAAACAGCGTGCCTCCTGCTGAAACCGAGACTCGTGTGCACTCTGGGGAGCTTCCAGGAAGGCTTCCTGGGGGAGGTGACAATTGACAAGTCTAAGATGCGGAGGTGTTTACAAGGAAACTAGGGTAGCAAAGGGGTCGAGAGGCAGAGGGAGCAGCATTAGCAAAAGTCCTGAGTCCAGAAGCCAGCAGAGACATGGGTGTGAGGAAGAAGGTGGCTGGGACTTACGGTGAGGGTGTGTAGGTGCAGGGGAAAGTGTCACATTTGTGGGGGAAAAAAATTTAAAAAAGTTCTGAGGAGCTGAGTTTTTACTTAAAAAGCGGAAGCCTGATGGAGCCACATCCTCCACTTTCCTCAGGTGACCAACACCAAGAATGAGACCCGTTTCCAGTGGTTCTTCCAGAATAAAGCGACGCCGGACGGTCAGTACGACCCGCAGACCGGGGCAGGGCTCCTCTGCATCGAGGAGGTGAGTGCAGCTCCAGCGTCAGGGCTCACACCCCCGGGCAGTGCCGGGAGCACCGGGCGCCGAGTCAGGAGCAGGGCCAGGCTAGGTGAGGCCGGTGAGCCAGGCACCACAGGTGCAAAATGCAGGGGGGCCCTAAAACTCAGTAATCAAGATGAATAATATTTCAGCCCTAGCTGGTTTGACTCAGTGGATAGGGCGTCGGCCCACAGGCTGAAGGGTCCCGGGTTCGATTCCAGTCAAGGGCACATACCGCGGTTGCAGGCTCAATCCCCTGCCCCGGTCCGGGCACATGCAGGAGGCAACCAATCGATGTGTCTCTCTCACATCGATGTCTCTCTCTCTTTCTCTTTCTTCCCTTCCCTTCCATTCTCTCTAAAAATCCATGGAAAAAAATATCCTCCAGTGAGGATTAACAATAATGACAACAAAAGATAAATGATATTTCATACAATAGTTTTAAAAATCAAAATAATGGGGCCGGGGAGGCATGGGGAAACAATTCCAGGATTTTAAATAAAGAGAGAATCAGTAATACTGATTTCCCTTTTGTGTGGACTCCAGGCCTGGCCCTGGCCTGTGTGGCCTTGGGCTCGTCGCTGTTGCTCTCTGACCTCCGTTTTCATGGCAGCATGAGCGGGTATGAAGGGGTGCTCTCTCAGACTCCTTCCTGCCCTGTCAGGCTAGGATTTTAGGGTGTGAAGGCCAGGCACCAGGCCCGGGACTCCGTTCACCCACCCACGTCCCCCGTGGCCTCTGAGAAGCGTGACCTGGTCAAGATAGAAACGCGAGTCTTGCTCTCAACGTGCATGTGTTTCTGGCTGCCAGAGAGGTACCTCCCTGATCCTCACAGCAAGGCCACCACGCAGCCAGGCAAGGGCTATGCCGCCGTCTCAGATGAGTAACAGGAGGCTCAGAGGGTTTAAGTACAAAGGCCCAAGGCTAGAGAGCAGGGTCAGAACTCGCTGCAGTCACCTTCCCAAGGGGCGGCGGGGGGGGTGGGGGGGTGGTTGTGGAGCCTTCACTTGGGGCGGAGGGAAAGGACTAGGAGAGGACTCTTGGGGTTTGGCCCTCTGGTCCCCAGGTTAGGAGCTGCCTCTGCCTTGGCTGCCTCACAGCGCACCATGTAGAAATGCTGGGGGTGAGGGAACAGGGAGGCAAATATCACTCCCCAGGCCCTGAGGAAGACTGGGTAATGACAAGTCACATCTGACCTGTGGGCCTTGTTTTTAAAGCCCTAGCTGGTTTGGCTCAGTGGGTAGAGCATCGGCCTGCGGACTAAAGGGTCCCAGGTTCGATTCCAGCACATGCCTGGGTTGCAGGCTAAATCCCCCCCAATAGGGAGTGTACAGGAGGCAGCCAATCAATGATTCTCTCTCATCATTGATGTTTCTATCTCTCTCCCTCTCTCTTCCTCTCTGAAATCAATAAAAATATTTTTTTAAAAGTACCACCCAGCTAGGCTGGTGTGGCTCAGTGGTTGACCATTGCTATGAACCAGAAGGTCACGGTTCAATTCCTGGTCAGGGCACGTGCCTGGGTTTTGGGCACAGTCCCTAGTGCAGGGCTTGCAGGAGGCAGCCGATCAATAATTCCCTCTCATTATTGATGTTTCTATCTCTCTCTCCCTCTCCTTTCCTCTCTGAAATCAATAATATATATATATATATTTTTTTTTTAAAGTACCACCAAGTTAATGGTTTACTTATGTGTTGATGCAGGCTTCATTTTGGGGTTAACAAGCATGTGCCAGAGAGGACCCCCTATTCCTAGGTCGACGCTCAACCACTGAGCCACGCCGGTGGGCTTCCCTATTCCTGAGGGAAAGAACACACTTCCTTCTACAGAATTACAGGGGGTCCCTCCTTCCAGGGCCCCCAGGAAACAGGGCAGCTCAGGTGGGGGGTGAGTGGTGCTCAGACAGACTCCACGCAGAGGGGTCACTCGCTCTGCTTGAAGCAGCTGCTCTCGACTCTCCACCCACCACACCCTCAGGCCCAGACCAGCCCTGAGTTGGAATCAGGGGGCTCTGGAGCTGGAAGGAGCCTTAGAGCACACCCATTCCAGATGGGTAAACTGAGGCCCGGGAGGAGATGGGTCTTGCCTGAGATCACACAGAGAGCGAGGCCCGGCCTGGAGCCCAGGCTGACCCTGCCTTCACTCACTTCTTTCCAGCTGTCCAAGGCGGACATGGGAGTTTATAGAGCGTCGGTTTCTGATGACCGAGGGCAGGATGACACCATACTGGACCTCACAGGGGAAGGTAGGGGCTGACGATGTTGGAGATGGGCCAGGAGGGCCAGGGGGAGTTCACGCTGAACCAAGAGACAGTGATCTGGCCTGTGGGGTGATATGTATAGGAGCCCCATGGCACTTGGGGCAACTGAGGCCCAGAGAGGTTAAGCGACGGGCCCAAGGCTGCACAGCTAGTCAGTGGCAGTGGCCTGGTCTGTGTGACACTGAGGCCCCTGTTCACTGAAACATACCACAGTGAGCCCAAGCTTCAAGTCTCCCAGCCCAAGTTCACTGCTCTGCCCCACCGGGGCCCCTGGCTCCTCGTCCAGCTGTAGGCGCAGCGGGCAAGAGCATTGTCAGGTCGGCCCACTCATCCTCCACCCGTGGGGCCCCTGCCTTATCCGTCACTGAGTGCCCCAGGCTCCCTCCCTCCCTGACCATGGCAGGTGTTCTTCAGAGCTCCCTGTGCCCAAGAGCCGCTCGTGAGCTCCTCCAGTCTTTCTGAGGATGCCCCCCTCCTGGTGCGTCCACGGGGGGTGAGGGGGGGGTCCAATGTCAGCTGACCACTCTCTCTGTCTCCCCCAGCCCTGGACGCCGTCTTCACGGAGCTGGGCAGGATTGGTGGTAAGTAAGCCCCTCTCTCTGCCCAACCCTCCCTGATGCCAAATCGCCTCCAGGGACCTCCAACCAGCCTTGGCTGCTGGCGGTGGGCTTAGTCTCCAAACCCAAAGACAGGGGGCGGAGGGAGAGAAACTCCTGCCTCCTCACAACCCTGCATCCTCCCACCGCACCCCGAGAGCAGGGACAAGGTGGTGGGCCCCAAAATGTGCTGCCCGAAGGAGCTCGGGGGAGACTCACGCCTCTCCTCTGCCTCCCCAGTGCTCTCTGCCACCCCACTGGAAGTCCAGGGCACGGAGGAGGGGATCCGGATCTTCAGCAAGGTCAAGTACTACAACGCGGATTACATGAAAACCACCTGGTTCCACAAGTAGGTCGGCTTTGCCCTGGAGCCCTAGCCCGGCTGTAGGGGGCCCAGCACCTGGCCCAGCTCAGTCCCAAGGGGTCGGCAGACGGGGTCTCCCACTGGTTCTGTTGCCCACAGCAGGAGTCAGGAATTGGGAGAAGGGAGATCCCCCAGGGAAGCTGGGTAGCCTGGTGGTAGGACCAGCTTAGGGCAGCCTCTGGAACTGAGGGAGGGAAGGGTGCAGGAACCAGGGAGAACCAGCCAACCAGGTGGAGGAGGGGGTCATGGTGCCCTTGTGAGTCTCTGCAGCCTTAGCAAACTCAGGCTCAAGCAGAAGGGCCTGTGGGGCTGACAACTAACTGAGGGCCAGGGCTTGAAGGGAGGGTAGATAAGGTATCCACGAAGATTTGACTGCGGACTAAGTAATCCCAGATTGTATGAGAGCAGAATTTTTCTGGCGCTTCTCGTCACTTGCACTCCTCAGCCTTGTGGAGCAGACATTGCTGCACCCATTCTGTGAAGAAGGCTATACTGACTGGGTCAAGTTTGTCAAATGAGTGAGCACTGAGGCCAAGTTGAATTCCAAGATAACGGAGCTCCCACTCTAGCATTTCTAAGGCCTGTGACTAAGCCCAGAGGTGTCGCTTCTGCAACACAACACTGGGACATGGGTCAGGTGTTTTCAGGAATGAACTCTAGTTAAAAACAAGAACAAAAAAGGTTAGGCCTAGCCCTAGCCAGATTGGCTCAGTGGGTAGAGCGTCGGCCTGTGGACTGAATGGTTCCGGATTCAATTCCAGTCAAGGGCATGTGCCCAGGTTGTGGGCTCCATCCCCAGTAGTGGGCATGCAGGAGGCAGCCCATCAATGATCCTCTCTCATCATTGATGTTTCTATCTCTCTCTTCCACCCTCCCTTCCTCTTTGAAAGCAATATATATATATATATATATATATATATATATATATATATATATATATATTTTTTAAGTTTAGCCCTGGCCAATGTGTCTCAGTGGTTGCATTGTTGGCCTACATACCTAAGGGTTGTGGGTTCAATTCCCAGTCAAGGACATGTACCTGGGTTGCAGGCCAATCCCCAGCCCAGGTCAGATTGTGTTCGGGAGGCAACCAATAGATGTTTCTCTCTATCTATCTATCTATCTATCTATCTATCTATCTATCTATCTTTCCTTCCCCCCCTCCCTCCCTTCTGCTCTCTCTAAAAATCAATGAAAAAAATATTCTCAGGTGAGGATTAACAACAAAAAAAAAGGCAACAAAAAGAAGTTTAAATGGTTTCTTTCTAAGGGTGAGGGGAGAGTGGTTGTGGAAGAAACCCTGGAAGGGTTAAAGATGAGGAGAATGAAGAGGCGAGGAAGGGACTGGTGGTCACTGACCTGAAGCACTACTTCCTCCGATTCCCAGTCTGCAGGACATGGCACAACACAGACTCAGCAGTGCCACATAGTCGATGTGCCACAGGGTTTAATGGATGTATGATGGATGGGTGGGTGGATGGATGATGGATGAATGGATGGATGGATGGATGGATGATGGATGGATGGGTGGATGGATGGATGATGGATGGATGGGTGGATGGATGATGGATGGATGGGTGGATGGATGATGGATGGATGGGTGGATGGATGATGAATGGATGGATGGATGGATGGATGGATGGATGGATGGATGATGGATGGATGGGTGGATGGATGATGAATGGATGGATGGATGGATGGATGGATGGATGGATGGATAGTTATGGAATGTCTCATGGATGCTCACCACCTTCAGCTCAGGAATCTGGAAACAAAACCCCAGGAGAGGCATTCAGGGCTGGGGAAGCCTGTAGACCTGCAGACAGCTGTCCTGAGCAGCACAGGTGGGCTGTGCCATGTTAACCATTCCTCTGCCCCACATTCAGAGAGAAGCGCCTGGAGAGCGGCGACCGGGCGAGGGCTGGCACCACGCTGGATGAGATCTGGCTCCACATCCTGGATCCCAAAGACTCAGACAAGGGCAGGTACACCCTGGAGATCGCAGCCGGGAAGGAAGTCCGGCAGCTCTCAACCGACCTCTCGGGGCAAGGTGAGCTGTCCGCCTGTCTGTCCCAGTGAAAACCCCATGGTCTTTTGGACAACCCCATGCCCATCCCACCCAACCTGGCATTGCCCAAGAGAACTGGGCTGGGAGGAGAAAGAGTGGAGGGCTCGTGGCGCCAAGCCCCGCACCTGAGGTCACAGGGGCAGGCGCCCTGACACCCCTTTCCCTTCCCTGTTTCCTTCTCACAGCTTTTGACGACGCCATGGCTGAGCACCAGAGACTGAAGTGAGTTCCTCTGTGTTTCTCAGTGTGAATCACAGGCCCGTGGGTCCGGCATGAACTGTGCACAGGACCCCTTTCTGGGAGCCCGGCCAGCTCTTCCTGTCCCTCCTCATCCCCTCACCCCCACCCATGCACCACTGTCCTTTAGCAAATGGAACCTTGAGCCTGTTCCCATTTCTGTTTTTCAGAGCCTTGGCCATCATCGAGAAGAGTAAGTCACCCACATTTCCGTTGTTTTCACTTCCGGGGTTGGGGCGGCTGCCAGGGAGCTTATGGCCCCCGGGGGGCTGTGCAGGTCCCAGTGGGGTCTGCGTGGCTCTGAGCTGTCTCGGAGCTGCCAGGGACACCTGGGCGGTGACAGCGTGAAGACAGATGGGTAAGGACTCCGAGGGTCCCTGAGACTGTGGGTGTGGAGGCGCCCAGCGTGGGCCAAGTGCCCAGCAGGCCCATGGGCAATGTCAATGGCAAGGTCAGGTGGAACCCGACGGGCAGGGGACAACCAGGAGAGAAACTGAATGACTCTGAGAAACAGAAGCGAGAACTCAAAACCGCTAGCTGGGGACACCTGTGGGAGGGGGAATTCGCCCTCCACAGAGACATTGTCCCTGAGTCTCCCACTTGGCAGGAAGTGCGGGCCTCAGCATTCATAAAGATAACTGGGAAGTGGGGGTCTACGTGGCCAGGCAGTGGGGAGTCCTTCAGGGGCGTGGCCTCTTTGGTGGCGAGAGTGCAGCCCGAGACCCCCCTCAGCCTGCGCCTTGCCAGGAGGTGCCGTCATGATCAGGAGGCTCGCAAGACCATCACACCACCATCCACGCACTCACCCAGCAAGAGCATCCCTCCATCCTGGGATGCGTGTCCCTGGGCAGGACCCCTGTCCGGGACTCTAAGAGGGGGAGCTGAGTTCTCCACACACGGTGGCTGGGCTTGTGGAATCCAGAGTCCAGGGAAGCGGACCCTTTCACCAGCTGTGAAGGGCCTGGCGACCGTCCACAGCGTCCATCTCTGGGGCCTTCTCCCCCCACCCCGATTCAGGGTCCTGCTCCCCTGACATCCATCGGACTGACACCCGCCACTCAGGCTCTTTGCACATCCTCGTCCGTGCTCTAGGGTCCACGTTCCACCCCTCCTGCTCCCACAGCCTCAACAGCAGCCTAAGGAATACATGGACTTCCTGCTGAGTGATGTACAACCGCTCCTCTTGCCCACCCACAATGGCCACCAGGTCCCCTCCTCAACCAGAGTCAGTGTCCCCAAAGCTTCTGTCCCATTTTTCTTTGCCCGCCCCCCCCTCTTGAGTCTCCGGTCCATCAACACCTATTGTGTGCTTTTGCCAGTTTAAGGCTCAGAGCCATCTCATTTACCTTCTTTCCCAGTTCTTGAGGGGAGGGGCATCCCATTGCCCCCTCCAGGTGCCACCAGTCATGACCAGGACTTCAAGTCAATAACAGAAACACATTATGTCCCCTACTTTCTGTTTACGAAGGCAGGAAACATGTGCTACAAATGTAAAGATTTCCATCCCTAAAATGATGAAAATAGAGAAAAGGAGCATTGCTCAGCTCTGTGGAAACTTGCTTCTGGGGCGCAATCTGCAGGAAAACATTCATCACTGGGGTCTCACTTTTTCCTTGCAGATCGTGCCAAAGTGGTGAGGGGCCTGCCAGATGTGGCCACGATCATGGAGGATAAGGTACAGACTGTCCCCAGCCCAGGGCCAGCGGTCCCATGCTGTGTTCCCTCACATGTCCATCAGAAATCATGGCACAGCCCTGGCTAGTGTGGTTCAGTGATTGGAGCGTTGGCCCGCATACCGAAGGGTCACAGGCACAATCCCCGGTCAAGGGCACATACCTGGGTTTCAGGTTCAATCTCTGGCCCTGGTCAGGGCGCGTGCACAAGGCCACCAATCAATGTGTCTCTCTCACATCAATGTTTCTCCCCCTCCTTCCTTTCCTCCCTCACTTCTTTCCACTTCTGAAAATCAATGGAAAAAATATCCTTGGGTGAGGATTAACAACAACAACAAAAATCATGACACCCTGTAGCCCTGTGACTCCAGCACCTGGCCGAGTGACAACACCTCATGATCATGATGAGTACAAAGGAAGCCCCTGAGCCTGGGGTCAGACCCAAGGGGGTGCTCGCCCCAGCTCTGCCAGCTCTCCTACCGGCCTGGGTGTCATGAACTTCCTCTGTGACTTCAGTTTCCATTAGGGGTTCAATTAGATGATCGATAAAAGCCCTTCCAGGGCTGAAATTATGCAAGTCTAATGTTCTAGAAAATGACAGCTACTGTGATCACGGTGCTTACTTTGTGCCAGGCACTATTGCATACGTGCTACATAAGTTAGCTTGTTTAACCATCCAGGCAACCACGTGGAATGGGATATTATTACTAGTCACACTTCATAGCTGAGAAAAATTAGGCCCAGAGAGGTTAAAGGACTTACCTGAGGTCACACAGCTTGAAGGGGCAGAGCTGAGGCAGCCCAGCTCCAGACTCTGAGTGTTTGACCATTACATTATACGGCTCTGATTTAGAGCTTATTCAAGAATTTCCAAACGCAATTTATACATCGTTGTATTAAAGCAACATAGCCTTATTTGCATATGTCATAATGACATATATACCACAAAAAGCAATGAAGCAAAGCTCAGGCCATTCTGGGGCGGATAACTGGCAGAATAATAATGATCTAAAACCCTAACTAGTAAGTGTTCTTGTAGAAAAGTGGAGGATGGAGGAAAGTTGACGATGGAGGACGGGGGTTAAAGTAAAATGTCTCTCTCTTTAACGTTATCCCTTTATGTGATACAATAAAATGCACGGAATGAATTTATCACAAGGAGCAACTTGCGCTGGGAGCTCGCTGGGGGAGTGACGGCGAATGCCAGGGGTTCCTACCAGGAGCTGATCAAGTGTTCCCTTCCTGTCTTTCCAGACCCTGTGCCTGACCTGTGTCATCTCAGGAGACCCCGCCCCTGAAATTTCTTGGCTGAAGAATGACCAGCCTGTCACCTTCCTTGACCGCTACCACATGGAGGTTAGGGGGTCAGAGGTCACCATCACCATCGAGAGGGTCAACAGTGAGGACAGCGGGCGCTATGGCGTCTTTGTCAAGAACAAGTATGGCTCCGAGACAGGCCAGGTCACCATCAGCGTGTTCAAGCACGGGGAGGAGCTCAAGGTGCTGGAGAAGAAGTGATCAGACACAGCCAGGAGACCGGAGTGGGGGCGGGGGGTGGATACACCTCAGTGGAGCAACAAAGACCTGGCTGGGGTCCCCTCCAGGAGAGTAGGATCAGCCCTGGACTTGGAATAAGACACCTCTGAGCAAGACCCAATTTCAACTCTATAGTCTCCATCAGCCTAGCCTTTCTCATCAATCAAACAGGAATTCCTACTCCTAGGGAATACTTATAAAAGCCATTTATAAACCATATACCACTGGTTCTCCACCCGAGGGACAAAAGACAATGTCCAAATTTTTAATTGTCACAACTGGAGGTGTCTATTGGCAGAAGTGTCTGTTGGTAAAGGTCAGGGAAACTGCTAAGCACCACAGCTCCGTACCACATGGAATTATCCCACCCCAAATGTCAATGGTGCCTAGGTTGGCTAGCCCTGCCATAAAGTGATATATCACAATACCCCTCTTTTAGTATGCTATATTTTCCATTCACATAAGTTCAACCAACATTCATGTGAAGTCTAGCATGTGCCAGGCTGAGGATGGCATCGGGAGCACAGAGATAAATACTATTCAGGCCCTGCTGCCCAGGAGGCTTCAGCCCATTGGGAGAGTCAGACCCGGGTACAATGACTCCAGGACAAGGCAGATGATAAGATTATAAAACAAGTGCAAATAACGTGCCACTGGTGGTCAAAGGAGAGAGACAGATGTCCGTCCCAATTGGAGAAGGGGGGCTTTCAAACATCTCCACGGAACTAGCAGAATTGTGTCGGACCCTGGAAAATTAGTCCAATTTGGTGGTGGTGATGGGAGGAGGACATTTCAGGAGTGCGGCCTGGTGGGAGCAAAGGTGAGGAGGTGGGTGATGCTGTCTGGATGGCTTTGGATGCCAGGCTGGTGAGCTGGATGACCTTCAGGACGTCTTCCTGCTCGGGGCCTCTGCCTGTTGTGACAGATCCCAGTTGGCCTTGCTTGATGGACCCCAAGTCAGAGCTGGGCATTTCACCACTCTCTGATTTCCTTATTTTTTCCATTGATTTTTAGAAAGAGTGAAGGGAGGAGGGGAGGCAGAGAGAAACATCAATGTGAGAGAGACACATCACATCGATTGGTTGCCTCATGCACATGCCCTGACCAGGGCTGGGGATGAATCCTGCAACCGAGGTACGTGCTCTGGGCCGCAGTCAAACCCTTGACTCTTCAGCCCATGGGCCAACGCTCTATCCACTGAGCCAAACTGGCTAAGGCTTCTTTTTTAAAAAAAATAAGATTTGGATTGGGTGGGGTTTATAAAGTTATAGATGTTTTGTTGTAAAAATTTAGAAAGCCATGAAAATTATAAAGAAGAAAATAAAAATCACCTATAACTCCAACACCAGAAGATAACTCACCTCCGTTTTCTGAAATGACTTCTGAACTTAAGGATAAAATGAATCATCCCTACATCCACCACCTGCACATGCATCCGGCATGGTGGGTAACATATCCCCCAGCCCAAGTTCTGGGCTTATGGTTCAGTCAGGCCAGGTGTTCCGGGGAGGGGGGTGGCAGGAGGACCTGAATGTGCCCTGGCCAGGAATGAGTACGGGGAATTGTGCAGGTCTTGGAGGCGAACACATTGTGGGCAATTATTTTCCTTTCTCTGGGCCTTGATATCCCACCTATAAAAAAAAAAAAAGAAGGCTGCCCTGGCCAGTTTTGCTAAGTGGTTAGAGCATCAGCCCGCAGACTGAAGGGTCTCAAGTTCAATTCCCAGTCAAGGGCATGTACCTCTGTCACAGATTCAATCTGTGCAGGAGGCAACCAATCCATGTGTCTCACATCAATGTTTCTCTCGCTCTCTCTCCCCACATCAATGGAAAAAATATTGTCGGATGAGAATTTAAAAGAAAAATAAAGGAAGACTGAAAGATTATTTTTGAGGGCCCTTTCAGCTGACACTGATATTACTTCCCAAAGCTCAATCCTCCTCTGCTTTTCTGGTCTCATGCTGATCTGATGAAGAAAAAGGCTCATCCTCACCCTCCCTCCCACTCTCATACGTGGCATCTCAGAGGAGGGACTTGGCTTCTTACGCGTGTCAATGAAAAATTCACCAATTTCAAAGAAATCAGCACAGTATCCGTGCACCCTATCCCTAGCAGCAGTCCGGATATGGGTCCATATGTACTTCATCTTCACACCAAGCACCCTCCCTTCTCCTTCACATGATCTTCACCGAACACAGGGAGGTAGGCAGAGATCTTGGTGACGACAATAAATCACAGAGGCACAACACTTAAGAGGCTTTAAAGCATTCTCATACCGCAGAGTTCATCAGTTCAATGGGACGGCATCAGGGGCCCCATTTTTACAGATATGGCAGTTGAGAATCTAAATGGTAAGTGGCAAGGTCAGGTCAAGGACAAGAACAAGGGTCCCTGGATCCTGTTCAGAGGACATTCTGCTCTGCCACGCTGCCCCTGAGCCCAGCGGACGGGTATATGGAGCCCAGAGGTGAAGCAATTATAGTTCTTAATAAACGCGAGAGAATTGTCAAAGTAATGAATGAGCAAATCAGTAAGTCTCCACTGTCCAGAAGAATAAAATTTCCTCCATGGGAGGAACAGGGCTGGGTGGGGACCATGGACCACGGCAATTTGCCATGAGTTCCTGTTGGCCCTGATGGAACATGGTGTGAGTGCCCCCTGATGGTAGGGAACGGGATTGCATGCTAAGAAGAAGCTCAGAAGCAGTGCATCCTGTGAACTGTGATTTGGTAACAGTTTAGGAACTAGAGCTGAGCCCTGTTGTGCTGTATATGGACAGTTTGTCTTTGTCCAACCTCCCTGGATAGAGTCCGCAGAGCAGCATCCCTGAGCAGCCTTCCTGAAGACTGGGCTCCCCATCACCCTGTGTGCTCTGCTCTTTTTCCCTGCTTCCATCTCACAGAGCCCAGGCTCAGCTGGTGTCTCCATTAGCGTCCCACCCAGGAAGACTGTGGACAGGGCGGGTCCCAAGAGTGGGGCAATGAGGATGGAAGTAGACCTTTCATTGTTCTCTCTCAGTTCGTCCCACTTAATCCCAATGAAACCTCAATCCACTCAGGTGGGAGAAAGTGGGACGAACCTTGCTAAAGGGTATTGTGACATAATAAAATAAATAAATATTTGGTCTTTGGTCCTTGTCCTTGGTTCCTGACACACAGCTCCTATCCTTTGGAGTCTCCGGGATGCTAAGAGTGTCTTTTTCATGCTAATGAGATGACTTCTTACTGGAGCTCTTAGATAGCTTTAGGATGGGTGCTGGTCTCCAGAGAGTCCGAGGCATGATTATAGGGTTGAAACTTTCTGTCCCACCCTCTCACTTCCAGGGAGGGGAGAAGGGCAGGAGATCGACTTAATCACTAATGGTCAACGGTTTGGTCAATCATGCCAAAGTCATGAAACCTCTTAAAAACCCTAAATGATGGGATTCCAGGTTTGTGGACACATCAAAGTGCTGGGAAGGTGGTACACCCAGAGAGGGTATGGCAACGACACACATCTTCTTGCCCTATGCACCTCTTCACGTGGCCGTTCACCTGTATTCTTTATAATAAGCCAGTCAATGGAAGTAAAATGTTTCCCTGAGTTTTGTGAGCTGTTCTAGCACATTATCGAGTCTGAGGAGGAAGTCATGGGAACCCTCAATTTATAGTTGGTTGGTCAGAAGTGCAGGTGGCAACCTGGGACTTGGTGTCTGAAGTGAGAGCAATCTTGTGAGGGCTGAGCCCTTAAACCTGGGGAATCGGTCACTAACTCTGGGTGGTTAGTGTCAGAATTAAATTACATTGTAGGGCACCCAATTAACATCTGGGGATTTGGAGAACTGGTTGTTGGTGTGGGAAAACCCACACATTTGATGTCAGAAGTGCTGTGAACCAACACAGGTTCAGAGTTATCAACCAACCACCTCCCCACGGGGTCTCTTCCACCTCATCTACTCTATCTCCCGAGCCCAGGGTAGGTGGCGATGGCACGCCATTATCACCCAATGAAGCCAGACTGTGCAGCTTCACCTCATTCACACTCTACAGTTTGAACTGCCACCCTTCACATTATTCTCCTCTTCCCAACCTGTTGCCGATGGCCTCCACTCCTGCCCATGGCCTACACTACTCCCAGCATCCGGCTTGCTGGACCCCTCTGCTTCCTCCCTAGCTATAACTCCCGATTGCTCCTTGCATCATTCTTTTACTGGCTCATCCTGGGAAACATCTCAGTGGGGCTAGCCAGTGGTCGGCAAACTCATTAGTCAGCAGAGCCAAATATCAACAGTGCAACGACTGACATTTCTTTTGAGAGCCAAATTTTTTTAACTTCTTCTAACGCCACTTCTTCAAAATAGACTCGCCCAGGCCGTGGTATTTTGTGGAAGAGCCACACTCAAGGGACCAAAGAGCCGCATGTGGCTCGTGAGCCGCAGTTTGCCGACCACGGGGCTAGCCTGATCCCTGGTACCCTGCATGGGACTCAGAATGTCAGGAACTTTGTCTCCCTTATCTGGTGGAGTCCACAGCAAACACACAGCCCAGCATTCTGCAGGAGCCCTCCATGGATCTCCGGGCATGCCGGACTCCAGGGAGCCAGGTAGGGTGTGGAGGCTGAAGGAAGGACTGACAGCCAGTGGCTTCCTCCTTTATCACACCACCGGCCACTCCTCCCCGACACCCTTCTGCCACCTTTCAGATACCAGCCCCTTCCAAATACCTGCAATCCTTGGCCTAAAGCAGTGGTCGGCAAACTCATTAGTCAACAGAGCCAAATATCAACAGTACAACAATTGAAATTTCTTTTGAGAGCCGAAAACCGACTTCTGCGCATGGGCCACGAAGTTTCAATCGCACTGTATGTGAGCGCCCGCACGTGGTATTTTGTGGAAGAGCCACACTCAAGGGACCAAAGAGCCGCATGTGGCTCGCGAGCCGCAGTTTGCCAACCACTGGCCTAAAGCATTGAGAGCAGTAAGTGGGGGAAATATAAGAAGCAGGAACCCTGATGGAAAATGTCAGACCTGGCCCTAACCTGTTTGGCTCAGTGGATAGAGCGTCAGCCTGCGGACTGAAAGTTCCCAGGTTCGATTCCAGTCAAGGGCATGTACCTTGGTTGCGGGCACATCCCCAGTAGGGGGTGTGGAGGAGGCAGCTGATCGATGTTTCTCTCTCATCAATGTTTCTAACTCTCTATTCCTCTCTGTAAAAAATCAATAAAATACATATTTTAAAAGAAAAGAAAAGAAAAGAAAATGACGGGCCTGTGTAATAACCTCTACCCACTCAGCCTCAGCTGAGCTCTAGTCAGATGCTTTCCATACCTTAAAGTTTCCAAATCACTTCAAACGACTTGGGTGACATGTTCATGCCGAAAATAGTTTCAGAAGCAGCACTCCCCAGAAGTCTCTAGCTAGAGGAAGCCAGATTTTTTACTTCCAGTATTTGAGAAAAGTGTAAATCCTGAGGCCAGAGGAGTTCCAGCCAAGAAGTGCCCTGGGTTGAGAGCAAAACAAGTAGCACAGCCTGCAAGGAATGTGCCTCTCCTCTTCTGGGCCTCCCAGAAACCCCTGCGCCCCTGGGCTGACTTATATCATCGCTTCCTGTGCTAGCAGATCTAAAGAAAGAGAAACACAGGGCCACACAGAAGTCTTTTCATTCCGTTTATAGAAGTGTTCATGGTGAAATGAGTCTTTGCATTTGCTTAAAAATACTCCCGTTTGGGGGGGGGGGGGGGAATAGGAAGGAGATAAATGAATAAGTTAGCAAAATATTGATGATTCTTGAAGCTGAGTGATGGGTGTATGGGAGTTCAGACTACCATTCTCTCTACTGTTGTATATGTTTAAATTTTTTTAAATAATAGAACATTTTAAAGACTCCATGGGAAACCAACCCTCAGCTGACTTTTCATCTGGAGCCATTTTAGCTCTGTATCCAGCAATTAGTCAAGGACATTAGACACAAACAAGTGAGCACGAAGTTCTTCTTTTGCAGGAGGTTTATACAGCCTGTTATTTCTCGATCGCACTAATTAAAATGAATGGTCATGTAGATGCCCTACAAGAAATCATTATCAAGTAATGGTAGTAGTGTTTTGTTTTGTTTTTATTACCCATCCAAATGATTCATCGGCTCTGCATCCATTCAACACGATCTCTACGGAGCTTATGATGTGGCAGGAACATACAACATTAAAGCTGGATGCTGTCATCTGAGGCCCAGCTGTTCTTCAGTGATCTCTGTTCCCAGGCTGGACCGACAGGAAAGCACCTTCTCTGCATCACCCGGGCTTCACTGCCCATGCGCCCACCTTCCCCTTTGCTTGATCCCTTTCCCCAGTGATTGGCAGGGAATGGACCGGTGGATCCCTGGGGGGGGGGGGGGGGGGGGGGAGAGAGACACTTGCAGCTTCCTAGCGAAGCTGCCCAGATGACCATGCTTATAATGCCTGGCCTCCCCTTGCCTTCTTCCTATTGTTAATATTAATAACTAGCTAATGACAACAGTAACAATAGGGGAGTCTCCCTTGTTCTCGGCCGGACAATACCTTTTGTTGCCCCTTTTGGACCAAAGCCCCCATGTGACCCTGGAGTGGTCTCTATTGTTAACGTAAAAAAGCATTCAAACCTGTAAAGAATTTTTGTGAGTTTATGTGCTCCAAGCCGTCAACAATTGCCGGGAAGCAGAATCTCAATTGTTTGGGATAATGCTCCGGAGAATAGCCTTTTTGTTTTGTTTTTTGTTTGTTTGCTTTTGTTTCTGTTTTTACCTATTTTTATACATTACAATCAAAGAAGAAGACATAAGTGGGTTACATGAAATCCATTGGTGATAGATTAGGGAGGCGGGAGAAACCAAAGGCGGGGGCCCTCTAGGATTGGATAAAAAGTAAAATGATAGACACATACTTCTTTTACTGAGGTGGGTGCAGGATAGTTAACAGTCAACAATTAACATGATAACAATAACAATGAATGAATTTATGGTCTCTGTCCTGGTTTCCAGGTGCATTTGCTTGCGCCCCAGGAGTGGGGTGGGGGAGAAGTTATAAGTTACTCTGACATTTCATAGGTATGTTATCTTAGAACAGTGGTTCTCAACCTTTCTAATGCCTCGACCCTTTAATACAGTTCCTCAGGTTGTGGTGACCCCCAACCATAAAATTATTTTCGTTGCTACTTCATAACTGTAATTTTGCTACTATTATGAATCGTAATGTAAATATCTGCGTTTTCCGATGGTCTTAGGCGACCCTGCTAGCGGTTCTCAACCTGTGGGTTGCTGCTGTAGAGCCTAAGACCATCGGAAAACACAGATAGAGCCTAAGACCATCGGAAAACGCAGATATTTACATTACGATTCATAACAGTAGCAAAATTACAGTTATGAAGTAGCAACGAAAATAATTTTATGGTTGGGGGTCACCACAACATGAGGAACTGTATTTAAGGGTTGAGACATTAGAAAGGTTGAGAACCACTGTCTTAGAAGATGCAAAAAGACAATAGGCTCAGTTAAGGTAAAGGTTGCCCTTGTCAGGGAAGATACTGGCTTAGGAGGTGACTACCCAGCATAACTGCTTTTAGTTAAAGTTTAATTTCAGACCATCCTTTGTGGTTACTTTAGGTCTCAGCGTGTGCAAGACCGCCTGCAGGCCTTCCCTGAGCTTGTCAGGTCAGCATGTGGCCCCTTTCGTCCACACTATGTACCTTCAAGTGCTGCTCAAACCACTCTTGCCCCGAGGCACTGGTCCCGTTGGCAACCTGCCCCTCCCCCAGCGCAGTCGTCATCACATATTTGGACACACAGCTCACTGTGATTGCCCCTCGTTCAGGCTGCAGCTTTGAGTAGCTCCCCGCGACCAACTCCTTAGCAACTCTCAAAGATAAACAAAGCTGGACATGAGTTAAAACAGCAAAAATAGATTTTACTCAGTAACTACTGATGGTTAGGAAATTGCTGAGTTCCATTCCAACTTGCAAAGGGCAATTTTAAAGGGAGAATGAGAGAGCAGGTAGAGGAAGAAACTGGGAGACCTTGGCCCTGTCCTTCCTGACCCTCCTGAGGTGCAGATGTATGTAAATCTCAAAGGGACAGAGGGAGGGGCAGTAAGCCTTTTCTAGTAAATACTCTAGGGCAGTGGTCAGCAAACTCATTAGTCAACAGAGCCAAATATCAACAGTACAACGACTGAAATTTCTTTTGAGAGCCAAATTTTTTAAACTCAAACTATATAGGTAGGGTACATTGTTATTAACTTAATTAGGGTACTCCTAAGCTGGCCTTTGCTAAAAACTCAAGGGGCCAAAGAGCCTATGTCAAGTGTTGGCTAGAACAAACAGTAAATTCTTTTGACAACCCAGAGCTTTAGAAGATTATACTGTATTTTCTGGCGTATAAGATGACTGGGCGTATAGAAGATTTTCCTGGGTTAAAAAGTCATCTTATACGCCGGAAAAATACGGTAATTCAAAAGGGGGCTGGGTGTCCCCAGGGCTACTGCCTTAGGCTGCTAGAAGCCATGGCAGGGTGGGTCAAGTCTCTTAGCGCAGGGGTTTCAATGGAGTCGTCATGTGCCCAGAGTTCTTTCGATTCTCACTACCCATCACCCAGATCCCCACCCTTGAGCTACTGAGCTTCCCTCCACTACTTGCCTACTTGCCGCCAACCTCTACGCTTGCCCACGAGCAGCCAATGGCACCACCATGACTTGCCACTTATATATCTGACTCTGATGCTTCCTGTCTGTTGTTGGCAGGTCTGGATGAAAAGAGTCCACATACTAACCCTGACAAGCTCAGGGGAGGCCTGCATAGTGGCCTTACAAACTCAGAGACCTAAAGTAACCATAAAGGATGAAAACTGTTTAACCAAAAGCAGTTTGTGGTGGGCAGTCATGTCCTAGGCTAGAATTTTCCCTGACAAAGGTCAACTTTCACCTTCATTGAGCCTATTGTCTTTTTGCATCTATAATAACATACCTTTGGAATGTCAGAGTAACTTCCCTTTTTTCCCCCGGACCCTTCTGGGCACAACCAATGCACCAGGGTGGAGACCTCAAATCCCCTCATGGTCTGAACGTTTCTTACATTGACACAGGGGAAGGACTCCACTTTCTCTGTTGCTTGGGCTCCAGATGCCACAACTCTCAGCTTTTGTGCCCAGAGCATGCTCCTTCCCCAGGGTAACCATGAGCCACCATCATGGTGTTCCAGTTACAGCCTCACCCAGTGGGAGAGCCACTGCTCACATCCCAGCGAAGTCCCTGTATCTGAGCTTACAGTGGCCAGATTCCTTCTTCCCCACTGTCACTCCTCCCTGGAACACAATCCACCTACATTTGAGCTTTCGAGGATCCAACCTCCCCATACCCATCCCACCCTACTGCCCTCACCAAATATGCTCAGGTAAATTCTATCCCCAAATGAGAGCAAAGTTCAAATTATTCCACCATGGGCTCCCAGGCCTATGTAAATAAACAGCTATAGCCCCAGCTGGTTTGGATCAGTGGTTAATGCATCGACCCTAGGACTGAAGGGTCTCGGGTTTGTGTCCAGTCAAGGTCACATACCTGGATTGCAGGTATGTACTTGGGGCCCCTTCAGAGTGTGTGCAAGAGATAACAATCAATATGTCTCTCACATATCCATGTTTCTCTCTTTGTCGTTCCCTCTCCCTTCCATTCTCTCTAAAAAAAATCAATGGGAAAAGTATCCTCGAGTGAAGATGAACAGAAACAAACAAAACAAAAATAAATAAACAAACAGCTGTAACCATGTGCAGAATATTATTTTACAATATTACCAATGTGGATTTTGCTCCGGAATCCTCTCCCTCCTCAAGAAGCAGCTAGGACATGTGAAGTGCACCCTCCCAGGAAGCCATGGAAGATACAGCAGAACAAAGAGTCCTTCTGAGTTTGAAATTTATGGTGAGACTATATTTGAAAAAAGAAAAGTGAGAGAGAAGAGGGAGGGTGTTGAATTTTAAAATCTAAGTCATGAAAGATTTAGGACATAAAATATATGTCTCAATAAATTCAGAAGAATGTGCAATAAAGCAAGAGCAGGCAAATATCATTTTATGCTTGTGTGATTTAAATACCACATTGTGGATTTCAGATGTTGGGTAGAGGGAAAGAAAAAATTTTTCTATATCTATTTTAAGTACTCAGCTGGGGCTCTGTGACATGAGACAGATTAACAAGAGATGAAGAAATAGAACTTTATTAACGTGTATATCTCATGTGCGCATAGGAAAAGCTCAGGGATGAGTAACTCAAAGAGATGGCTTAGAACTCGGGCTTATGTAGCATCTTCAACAAAGAACAACACATTTGTAGAGAAATGGCAGGACAAATAAAAGTTCAAATTATTCCACCACAGGCTTTTGGCTTCCAAGGGTGGCAAACTGTGTGAAGATAAATATATGGGGAAAAATTAATGGAGTAAGGTTGTTGCAGATTCCTCTGTTGCAATCTCTGGGCTGAGAAGAGTCTAAAGTCATCTCCAATAAATGAAAATTTGTATCCTGCCTTTAGGCAGGAAGGGAAAAGGTATAGAGAGCTTTTCCTGCATTTTTCTATCCTCCTATATAATAAAAGCCTAATATGCAAATTGCCCCTCGATTGGGGGCAGGGCCAGCCAACGGCTGATCGGGGCGGGCCAGCTGGACCCCACCCATGCACAAATTCGTGCACCGGACCTCTAGTTTCTTAATAATTCTTATGCTGAAGAGACATGTTTTAGGGCAGGGGTCCTCAAACTTTTTAAACAGGGGGCCAGTTCACTGTCCCTCAGACCGTTGGAGGGCCGGACTATAGTTTAAAAAAAACTATGAACAAATTCCTATGCACACTGCACATATCTTATTTTGAAGTAAGAAAACAAAACGGCAAAAACACCCGCATGTGGCCCGTGGGCCGTAGTTTGAGGACGCCTGTTTTAGGGTGACATATTCTGGTTTCCTCCACCAGACCATACATCCCTCTGCAGATGGAATCACTGAAAAAAATTGGAATTACAAAACAGAGGAATGTATCTGATCTTGGCACCCAAGGCAAATTCCTAGAACCTCACAGGCCCGTGTAGTGAAATGGAACAGAACACTGGAGTCAGAACACTGTGTGATCTTGGGCAAATTCTATCTTTCTCAAATCAATTATTCTCTGTTTCTCCATTACCTGTAACTCAAATGTAACTGAATCTCCTTGTACCTACCCAAGACTTAAGTCAATCTCACACATAATTACATAACACGGGCACGTGCATGTGCACACACACAGACATCCAACTTCAAAAGCAAAGATGAATATAATGAGTGTTTTTCCTGAAAGTTTTAAGGAGAGAATTACAGTGTGCATTACATAGCAAAACTTCCAAAACAGCTTGGCTCTGTAGGACAGGAAAAAATAATTATTATGCCTTTTTACACTTGTGAGTTCATGGCTGAGATGCCTGTAATAAGAGATTAAAAGCAAAAAGCAAACAGAAGTTTATTAAGGTGTATATCTCAGGTATACATGGAAGATACCCAAGAAAAATTAATACACCAAAGAGGTGGCTCTAGAATTCAGGATTAAATGCTATCTTAATAGGGAAAGGGGAAGTTGGTCTCTTAGGAGAAAGTACGTGATTTTTAGGAAAGACGAATGGGCTCTGAGAAGAATACATGGGAGGTATGATCGTTTGTGACAAAGTTTGTACGGGTGTGCTGTTGTCGGGGATGGGGAGAACTCCCCCTCTCTACCCGTCTTTAGTTCTTATTGCTGGATTAGTAGTAAAATAATAAAATTGACACAAAACTAGATTAATAGGAGAAAAAACAATTTAATATGTGTGTACAGGAGAATCACAATATGATGTTTAGATCATAAAATGAGGCTCAAAGAAATGATCAAACCAAATCTTTTTATAACTTTTAGACACACACACACACACCCAAAAAAAAAAAATGTTTGTGAGAAGTTGACAAGACAAAGAAAGTTGGTGTCCATTAGAAAGGAACCTAAACAAGGTTTGGGTATTCATTAATGAGGAATTCAAATAAAGTAATAAATTAGAAAATGGACGGTAAGATTTGATTATACAGACTTTTCAGCTCTGAGTTGTTTAGTTCACCTGGGAGATTCCTTTTCTGCATCGCAGGAGTCAGGGAGGGTCAAGGTGCCTGGCACTGGCTGCTGGTCATGTAACAGGTAATGCTAATCCAAGTCATCAACATGTCATTGTGGGACATGCGGATCCCCCACTGTCCTAGTTTCCTCTCCAGTGATGAATCATCTTCCTTGGTAAACTCCCAGGGAAGGAATTTAGGCCGATAGAGTTCCTTTTGGAGGATTTATCTTTAGACAGATACGGGAGTTTAGAGAAAGCCTCTCTGTGTGTTTACTGTTTTCCAAATGCCTATAACTCAACACAATCAATCAGTAGACCAAAGCAGCATAAGCATATTCTGCTCCCTTCTGCTCCTTCCTTAAATCTCTACTAGCTGCCACAGGTGTTCCTCTCTCTCTCTCTCTCTCTCTCTCTCTCTCTCTCTCTCTCTCAGTCAGTTGTTGATGCCCCTTGGAGCCTTACCCCCCAGGTGGAGCTATCCTTTCTTCTGAAAAGCAGTGATGCACCTCACACCCTCCTTAGGTGATTGTTTATTAATGCCGGGGGTCTTAATCCAGCATCTAGAAGGGTTTCAGGAATCTGGAGAAGGCACTGTGTATAAATTAATCAAGAGTCCAGAGACAAAACATAATTTTGGAAGGCATTTTGGGGAGCCAGAGAAAACTTAGCTAAAGAAACCAAGTTCTCCTGTCTCTCTGGACCCCTTGCTTTTTATTAACACAAATTGTCCTAAAGCAAGGTAGATATACATACCAAAGGCCAGGGTTTGGTATACAGAATCCATTGTCAGATTTGGGAAACTGCCTGCAGCTGTTCAGGTGTTCGGCCAGTAGGAGGGAATAACATGTAGATTAAAATGCCCTCAGCTATCTGGCAGCAAGCAATCATCCTTTTCAGGTTTGGAGAAATGCCCTCAGCCATTTCCAGATGATCCAGCCCTGCCGACATGCTGGAATTGGCTTCCGGCAGTTTATAACTGATCCTTAAATTAAAAACTGAGGAAGAACGCAGACCTCACTATGTCACTGTGAGGATTAAATGAGATAAATATGGCAAGTGCCCAGCATAGAGAGGCAAATGTGTTCCTTTCTTTGCCTTCCTTTCTCCTGGATGATAGTGGATAGACAGAAGTTTTTTTTTTTAAAAAAAAAAGCAGGTTGCCCTAAAGGGAACTGTTGATCACTTAAAACCAGACTGTGCTGAGATTTTTTAGTCTGTGACCCTGAGCCCTGTTTCACACACAACCCCCCACTCTCCCCCCCACACACACACACCTTTCAAAAGTCCCCACAATCCTCCTTCACGCAGTCACCCCATTGCCTGCAAACATGACTCCTACCTGACTCTTACCCCACCTGTTCTCCTTACCTACCGGTAAGTGTTCATGGACTTCCTGAAATAGTCAGGCAAGTTATTCACTGATCAAGGACCCTGCTCTCCCTTCTAGAAATCCCCCCTGTACCGGACTCCTGAGGCAGTTCCAGTCCCTGTGAGTCCAAACCAATTGCGTCAGGACATACTACGCAGCAGTTCCTTATAAAGTTAAACATGCAGTTACCATATGGCCGGGCCATTCCACTGCTGCTATTTCCCAAGAGAAATGAGTATCTGTTCACACAACGATGTATACACAAATGCACCTAGCAACTGGATTGGTAATCATCGGAAACTGAAAGCAACCCAAATGTCTATCAACAAGAGGATGGACAAACTGTGGTCACTGCATTCCGTGGAGCCAGCTATGAAAAGGAATGAACTACTGATACAAGCAACTGCACAGCTGAACCTCCGGCCGAGCAAAAGCAGCCCGCCACAGATGTGTACATGCCCGGTGATTCCATTTGTATGAACTTCTGGAAAAGGCAAACCGGATCTGGGGTGGGGAGGGGATAACTGCTAAACAGTAGGAAGAAACATTGGGAATCGATGGAAAAGTTTTATATCTTGATTGTAGTGGTCATTTCCCAAGTGTATACATTGTCAAAACTCATCAAACGGTATGCTTTATTTTTTCTTATAACCACTGTGAATGAGAACTAACTCTGTGTGTGTGTGTGTGTGTGTGTGTGTGTAAATATCTAGTGCTAACTGAAGTGATTCTTTTTTTTACTTTAATTTTTCTTTTAGTAAAAATTGACATTCATGCCGAAACCGGTTTGGCTCAGTGGATAGAGCGTTGGCCTGCGGACTGAAGGGTCCCAGGTTCGATTCCGGTCAAGGGCATGTACCTTGGTTGCAGGCACATCCCCGGTGGGAGGTGTGCAAGAGGCAGCTGATCGATGTTTCTCTCTTATCAATGTTTCTAGCTCTTTATCCCTCTCTCTTCCTCTCTGTAAAAAATCAATAAAATATATTAAAAACAAATTTAAAAAAATCAATAAAATATATTTTTTTTAAAATTGACATTCATTATGTTTTATATTAGTTCAGGTGTACAGAGTAATGATTAGAGATTTATATAATTTTTCTTTATTTTTAGAGGTTTATATAATTTACTAAGTGATTGCCCAATAAGTCTAGTACCCACCTGGCACCATACATAGTTATAATATTACTAGAGGCCTGGCGCATGAAATTCCTGCATGGGGCAAGGGAGAAGGAAGGTCCCCCTCAGCCCAGCCTGTACCCTCTCCAACTGGGACATCCCTCTCACAATCCTGGACCACTGGCTCCTAATGCTCACCTGCCAGCCTGATTGCCCCTCACTGCCTCTGTGTGCCGGCCTGGTCGCCCCTAACTGCCCCCACTCCCGGCCAGGTCGCCCGCAACGTCCCCCTCCCTGCTGGCCTGGTCGCCCCCAACTGCCCTCCCTGCCGGCCTGGTTGCCCTTCATGGCCCCCCCCCCCCCCCCCCCCACTGACTGGTCGCCCCACGCAGCCTGCTGTTCAGTTGTTTCATCGTCCCTCACTAACCCCCCCTGCTGGCCAGGTCGCCCCACGCAGCCGGCTTGTTCAGTCGTTTGGTTGTCCCTCACTAACCCCCCTGCTGGCCTGGTTGTAGGCAGCCATCTTGTGAGGGCACGGGGGTTAATTTGCATATTACCTCTTCATTGTATAAGATAGACTCTATTCCCTGTGCTGTACTTTACATCTCCATGACTATTTTGTGACTACCAATTTGTACTTATTAAGCTCTTCACCTTTCCACCCAGCCTCTCATCCCCCTTCCATCGGGCAACTATACTTTGTTCTCTGTATCTATGAGTCTATTTTTGTTTTGTTTTTCAAACTGTACACTTTAAATGGGTGCATTTCCTTGTATGCAAATTATACCTCAGTGAAGTTGAGCTTTTTAAAACTGTTCTGTTTCAGCTGGTCTCTCAGAGACAGGCCCTAAAGATAACAACTGGATTGTAACTAAAAGAAGGGCCAGCTTCAACCCCAAATCTAGCATGTTGCCCAGAAGTCTCTCCCCAGGGTTCGCTTTGCACAAGTTCAAAAGCAGAGAGGGGGAGTAGGTTTCCCAGCTCAGTTCACCAAGCCAGAGTTTATCCCGCTGCCTGCTGAGAGCAGGCCTGAACTATTTCAGGCTCAAGGGCAACATCCTTGAGAGATTTCCATCTGGAAAGAGTAGGAGATCACCATGGCAATCTGTCCCGGGCCCAGGCCTGGCAGGGCTCCAAAGCACACAAATAAAGCCATTGGAATGTGGCGCAGAGTTCAGGGAGGGGAAACTAGGAGGTTGCCAAGTTTTCATGAAAATCAACAATGGGAGGCCTCAGCCCCTGGAAGGTATCAGTAAGGAAGCTCGGGTCCTAGCAGGATTAGCCCAGGGAGACCTCTCTCTCTCTCTCTCTCTCTCTCTCTCTCTCTCTCTCTCTCACACACACACACACACACACACACACACACTCTCTCTCTCTCTCTCTGCTTGGAGGACAGCAGCATTGCCTCTTGAAAAAGAGGCCTGATGAAATGAGAGCGCCTGACAGACAGTGGACACTTCCTGGTAGCCTCAGGCAAGTTTCTGAACTACTTAACCAAGTGGCCCACTGCCCCTCCCCGCCCCCACGCCCCATCTCCACATCTTTTTTTTTTTTTTTTTCTTCATCTCCACATCTTTGCACAGAGGTCACCTTCTCCATGAGGCCTTCCCTGGTTACCTGAAGTCAAATTGCAGCCTACCCCCACCGCAAACTCTTGCTCTGTTTTATGTTTCTCCATAGCACTTAGCACCACCTGACATACAATATATGTTATTTATTTATCTTGTTTATTGCCTTGTTAATGTGTCAACCAAACGTTAACGAATCAGAGGCTTTGCTAGAATTAAATGACAACGTTTTATTCAAGGGTCTTAAGTGAGTGACTTAGGAAACACTATTAGGTGATACCCAGAGTGTTCTGAAGAAAATAGTTTTTATAGTAAAAAAGCACTATTTTTTTTAGAAGAATCAGTCCTGCAATCTTAGCTTCTGATTTGGTCTGAGGTCAAGATCTTCCAGATGCCCAATGGTCTAGATACATGAACATTCTTTCCTACGTTTTTTCAGAAGATCACCTACAAAATTTATATATCTCCAGGCATTGACACACAACTAGAAAATTCACAAGTTTAGTTTTCCGGGCTAGTTAAATTAAATTAAATCATTTTCCTTATGTTTTAGTCTATTCTGATTCTCTGTCAGTTTCACCATAGTGACTCCATTGTGTTTCTGCACTCTTTCCTCATATGTCAGCTCCATGAGGGCAGGGATTTTTTTTTATTATTATTCTTTATTGTTTAAAGTATTACATATGTCTCCTTTTTCCCCCATCGACCCCTCCCCGGTCACTCCCACCCCCAGCACATGCCCCCACCAGCCCCAGTGTCTGTGTCCATTGGTCATGCTTATATGCATATATACAATTCTTTTGGTTGATCTCTTACCTGGCCCCCTGCCGCCCCCCAAGGGCAGGGATTTTTATCTGTTTTGTCCATGCTCTATCTCCAATGCCTAGAACAGTGCCTAGCACATAGTATGTGTACAGGGAACATTATAGAGCATGGACTCCTCTGAACATCTGTTTTCTCATCAGCAAAATGGGGATGATGTTACTCCCATAAGGTTAATGTGAGGATTAAAGCAATGAGGCTGTGGGTTAAGTGTCCAGCCCTTAGCGGGGGCACTGGTATCAATCACTGTTATAGCTTTCATTTGGTGAGGCTTAATTACCAACAGGCCCCCATTACCTCCCTATAGCACTTTGGTCCACGTTAAGAACAACTTCCATGGGATCTTACCCTGCCTCCCTGAACCCTGAGTCCAAGAACTTACCCACATCCTACTTCTGCAAAACCACTGGATATTACAGACAATGGAATCAGAGATTCAGTCCACAGAGGCATTTTCCTGTCTAAATATTTGTTAGGAGATTGAGTAGATGAACTCATTCATTCACTGGCAAGCAAGATCTTCAGAAATGAAAAGGCGATTTGAAGAGGCAGGAAATGTTTAACCTGTAAAAGGGGAGAACAGGCATTTCTTGTACCCTTAACGTGTGCCAGGTGGCATGTTAGGCACCTGACATGTCTTATGTTGTTTCATCCTTGTGTTAATCTTTCAAGGAAGGAATCTAAGAACGAAGAGATTGAGGCCAAGATGTCAGGACATCAGCCTTAACTAGGAGGGCGGGAGTTGAACCCTGAGCTGATCCAGCTCTAAAGCTTGTGTTCCTGCTGTCTCGACCCACCTTCTTTGGAAACTCACTTGGTAGAAGACCTCGCTGCCAAGCTAGGAAGTTTGGATATATTCTGTGGGCAATTCTACAAATTAAAAAAAGCAGCTGAGTATGAATGCATGGGAACTACTAAGGAAGGAGAAATGATTTCTGCCTGAGATAAAGCAGAAAAGCAACAGAGAGGAGGTGGGCCTACTTCCAGGACTTGTATTTCTGGTTCGTCAACACCTTTGCAGAAGTTATCACTGGCTTTTATTTCCAACACCTGACAATGAACGGCACTTTCTAATCACATGGTCATCTGGTCATATTTTCAACAGGTCATTCCTTTGGGATGTTATTTTTATTTAGAGCCTTTTGCATCATTTTATAGCTGGAATTTAGCATGTTCAGACAACAGCCACTTTCTGAATGGCTGGACTCCCCAGCACTATGAATCTTTAATACAGTACTTTGGAGTCTGCTTGAACCAGCTCTTTATGACTTGGTTCAGTGGCTTCCTATAGATACTTTGAAATTCACCAAGGTAAAAGTGTTTACACCACAGAAACCAATAAATGCTACAAATCAAGACACCTGCCCCCCACGCCCCCAGAGAGCCTGTTGTTAAACATTGCTCAACACACAACTAGCTTACCTATACATAACAAAAGAGCAGAAAGAACCCTGGATAGAAGTCAGAAAACTGGAATTTTAGCCTGGTGTTGTTACTAATTCACTGTAAGCCTTAGACAAGTCATTTCACTTCGCTGGGCCTCAGTTTCCTTAGCAATTAAATGTAGGGACTAGATTCAAAAACCAGGATCACTAAATCCTGCCTTATTTTCCAACAAGAAAGCAGCTTAGAAATTATTCAAGCAGTTTTCAATATTAAAATAAAAAGAAAACCAAAATAATCCAATGTAATAAAAGCCTAATATGCAAATTATCCTCTCAACCAGGAGTTCGACCACTCACTATGACGTGCACTAACCACCAGGGGGTGGCATGGAACATGGCGGGCGTCGGCAATGCAGCACTGGCAGTGGGCAGCAGTGGAGGCCCTGCCAGCCCCGATGGGCCCTGATGAGAGTGGGACCACAGGGGGATGGTGGAGCAGGTGAGCGGGTGGCACCAGGCCAAGGCGGGTGCGAGCGGGGGCCCAGGTGTTGCCCAGGGCCCAGAGGTCAGCTGGGACCTGCCCTTCCACGCCAGAAGCTCGTACTTCGATCTCTGGCCACGCCTAGGGACTGCACGCATGCACAAATTTCATGCACTGGGCCTCAGTAATAAAATAAAAAGAAAACCATGCATAACCCCCATGATAAGCCCAAATAAATTAACCTAAATAAATTGTGTTTGGTGGTTAAAATCTTTCCAAATCAAAAATCAAAAGCCCAAGGGGCATGAGAATAAAAGCAGTCAGTCCTCTCTCCCCTTCGGTCCAATGGAATGAGCACCTGAAATGGAGCGGTCACTGCTGGTCACTAAAGAAGACACTGCCCCTGCCTGGGGAGTTTACAGATGAGGGAGGCAGACAGACAAGCTGGCATGCATCGTAAAAAAGTGGGATCTATGTTCTGATGGGATAAAATCCATGTGTGTGCTCTTAAGAGAGCAGCATCAATGTTGGGAGAGTTGAGGATGGCTTCTTGGGAATAGAGACATCTAATGGGGATTAAAGCCCAGAGTTCAAAGATGTTAGGAACATGGAGGAACTGCAGACATGGAGAGCAGCTGAAAAGCATGGCACAAGTCGATGCTGGAAAGGCCATAGGGAGGGCCTTGTGTATCAGGTAAGGAAGTTCAGAATTTATCTTTAGAGAACTGGGAATTGTAAACAGGGGAGTAATTTGAGCTTTAGAAAGTTCATTCAGGACTGTTATGTGGAGAACAAATATCAAGGAAGCAACACTGAAAGTTGGGAAAGCAGTTCAGAGGCTCTTACTCCAAACCAAGTCTGGTGGCCTGGGGTAGAGCATGAGTGGATTAAGGCATGGAGCTGTGTTGGCTCCTGGGGCTGCCATAACAAAGTCCTGCACACCTGGTGGCTTAACTAACAGGTGTATTCCCTCCCAGTTCTGAAGGCTAGAAGTCCAAACGCAAGGTGCAGTGGGGCCATGCTGCCTCTGAGACTCCGGGTAGAATCTTCCGTCCTTCTCCCTAGCTTCTCTGGTAGTGCCCATCAATGCTTGGTGTTCCTTGGCTTGCAGCTGCCATTATTCCAATTTCTGCCTTGTCATCACATGGTGTTCTCCCTGTGTGTCTCTCTTCACATCACAGTTGTAGTTGTGATCCCTCAAATTCAGGGGTCCTGGTAGAACACAAAACATACTCGGGAGCCAGGCAGCAAGGCAAATATCTTTACTTCTACGTAGAAGGGTGCGCACACATGGTCTGGAAGCACGTATACACCGAGCAGGCAGGCTGCTCGGTTTTATAACCCCTTATGCATGTGGCCTGTCTCTTGCTCTTGACTGGCACTCGGGCGCACAGTCTTTCGAGATTGGCTAATTCAAAGGGAGGGGTTGGCCTTTGTTATTACAAGATGGCGGCCCCCAGGGGAGCTGCAAGCCATGCGGCCAACATGGCAGCTGCCAAGTCACGCAGTCCAAAATGGCGGCTGTCTAAACTGTTCTTTGACAGAAAAGATGACTTGTTTATTCTCACATAGTGGATTAAGGACACCCCACCACCACCCTACGCTAGCATGATTGTATCTTAACTCATGTCAACATAAGAAACATTCAAACCTATAGAGAATTTTTGTGAGTTTATTTGAGCCAAACTGATGACAATTGCAGGAAAGCAAAATCTCAACGGACTTAGAAAATGCTCCAGAGAATGGCAGTTTGGCATCTTATTTCATACAGTACCAACTAAAGAGAAGATATAAATGGGTTACATGAAATCCACTGGTGATAGATTAGGGAGGCGGGAGAAAGCAAAGCAGGGAAACCCCTGGGATTGGATAACAAGGAAAATGAAAGACAGGCTTCTTTTACATAGGTGGGTACAGGATAGTTAACAGTCAACAATTAACCTGGTAATAATAACAATGAGAGGATTTGGTCTCCACCCTGGTGCATTGGTTGTGCCCTGAAGGGTCTGGAAAAAAGGAAGTTACCCTGACATTCCAAAGGTATGTTATGTAGATGCAAAAAGACAATAGGCTCAATTAAGGTGCAAGTTGACCTTTGCCAGAAAGATTCTAGCCAGCCTAGACATGCCTACCCACCATAAACTACTTTTAGTTAAAAAGTTTTCATTTCAGACCATCCTATGTGGTTACTTTAGGTCTCTGAGCTTGTTAGGGATAGTATGTTGCCCCTTTTCATCCACAAAGGTGATGAATTCTATTTTGGATGTATATCAGCTGCCTTTGGACTGCACTGAACAGCCCTGGGGATTTTTTGACAACCCAGTTCTTCAAGATCTTGGCTGCCTTTAGTACCATGAGTAACCCTTACCTAAAGACCTTGTCCAGATACAGCCTAACAGTGACAATGTGCCACCCTAAAATATGCCACTTCGGCATGTTAACATTGAAACCTGTAAAGAATTTTTGTGAGTTTATTTGAGGCAAACTGTCGACATATGCCGGGAAGCAGAACCTCAATGGATTGAGATAATGCTCTGGAGAATGGTGAGTTACATCTGTATTTACACATTGCAATCAAAGGAAAGGGATGTAGGTGGGTTACATGAAATCCATTGGTGATAGACTAGAGAGGCGGGAGAAAGCAAAACAGGGAAACCCCTGGGACTGGATAAAAAGTAAAATGATAGACACATACTTAGGTGGGTGCAGGAACAATTAACATAACAATGAAGGAATTTGTGGTATCTGTCCTGGCGCCCAGGCACATTAGGTTGTGCCCCAAGGGGTCCAGAAAAAGGGAAGTTACAAGTTACCCAGACATTTCAAGGGTATGTTATCATAGATGCAAAAAGACAGATAGGCTTAGTTAAGGTAAAGGTTGACCTTGTCTGGGAAGATACCGGCCTAGGATGTAGCTACCCACCATAACTGCTTTTAGTTAAAGTTTCATTTCAGACCATCTTTTGTGGTTACTTTAGGTGGAGTTTGCAAGCCCGCCATGCAGGCCTTCCCTGAGCTTGTCAGGTTAGCATGTGGCCCCTTTCATCCACAGGCATAAGGATTATTTTGAGTTATAGACACTTGAAGAACAGTAGGTATAAGAAGTGTGAGAATAAACAAATCATCTTTTCTGTCAAAGAACAGTTTAGACAGCTACCATTTTGGACTGCATGACTTGGCAGCCGCCATGTTGGCCGCAAGACTTGCAGCTACCCTGGGGGCCACCATCTTGAAAAAGCAAAGGCCAACCCCCAACCCCACCCCCTTTTAATTAGCCAATCTCGAAAGACTGTGCACCTGAGCTCCAATCAAGAGCAAGGGATAGGTCACGTGCGTCAGAGATTATAAGACCAAGCAGGCTGCCTGCTCGGTGTGCATGTGCTTCCGGACCATGTGTGCACACCCTTCTACGTAGAAGTGAAGATGTTTGCCTTGCTGCCTGGCTCCCAAGTATGTTTTGTATTCTACCAGAACCCCTGACCTGGGGGGGGTGGGCTTACTTTATTTCTAACAGAAGGACATTCTGGACCTTGGCGATTTGGCTCAGTGGATAGAACGTCAGTCTGTGGACTGAAAGGTCCCGGGTTCAATTCCAGTCAAGGGCACATCCCTGAGTTTCAGGCTTGATCCCCAATAGGGTGTGTGCAGGAAGCAGCCAATCAATGATTCTCTCTCATTATTAATGTTTTTTTCCTCTCTCTCTCCCTATCCCTTCCTCTCTGAAATCAATAAAAATATGGTTTTAAAAAGAAAAAGGACATTCTGACCTTCCTCCCCCTTTTCCTCCTGAAAGCAAGAGATAAAATTCCCATGTGAAAGACACCCTCCCATTTCTTATCACCAGAGATGGTGGGAGCAGAGGGGGACCGGGAGTCAAGGCAAAGAGAAACTTACACAAAGAGACTTTGTTAAAATAACTCATCTTCCGTTAGTCTCCCCATGTATTTTAGTTACTTTTCCACAATTGCCTGTTGTTCAATCCAGTATACACACACTTGGGCCTATCTCCTGTTTGGGTCTTCATTTTTGTATGGGGGCTCCCATGTCCGTGTAAACATCTGTATGTTTTTCTCCTGTTAATCTCTCTTATCAATTTAATTCCCCGGACCAATCAGAGACCCTAAAGTTTTGCCTCACCTACAGAGCCTGTTATGTCTGAAGACATGCTTTTTTAATCTCTGTATTCTGCTAATCCTCTTCTCACTTAGTTTAAAGGTCTTACTCTTGAGACAATCCAATATCATAGGTGTGGGGAGGCTGGAGTAGGAAAGGAAACGCCCTTAATGCGCTCTTTGCTGGTAGACTTACTTCCTTAGATAATTCTTAGGGAAAACCCTTTCACAAGGCCTAACCTTCTTTTGGAGGACTTTGCTAAAAGGGGCAAGAAATCGATGGTACATAGCAACCTTCTAAATTTTTTCTTCCATTTCCTCTAGTTGTTTTTTATTATTATTATTAATATTTTACAGAGAGAAAGGGAGAGGGATAGAGAGTTGGAAACATCGATGAGAGAGAAACATCGATCAGTTGCCTCCTGCACACTCCCTACTGGGGATGTGCCTGCAACCAAGGTACATGCCCTTGACTGGAATCAAACCTGGGACCCTTCAGTCCGCAGGCTGACACTCTATCCACTGAGCCAAACCAGTTAGGGCCATTTCCTCTAGTTTTGATTGGCATGACTCTGTCCCAATGTAGAATAGGAAATGGTTTGACTAAATGCCACTGCCTAGGGACAATAGGGCAAAAGAGAGGTGTTTGGCAAAAAGGTGTTGAAGACATTCAGGCTCTACCAGGTAGGAAAGGAATTAGAATAGAGAAAGTGAAAAGAAAAGGAGACCGTGGAGGGGCCACGGGGCTGGCAGTTCTAATAAATTTGAAGAATGGTTGTAGTGGGAGCAACTGGGTGGGAAAAGGTGGAAGGGTGGGAAGGTGTGGTCACTGTGGGATGTGTGAATTCAAGATTTCAGAAATGAGGGAGTCCTAGGTGATGCAATGTCCAAGGGGTGGCCATGGCTGTGGTACCTTAGGTGGAGCAGAGGTGAAGGTCCCTGGAGTTGAGGTCAAAGAGCTATCAGGATGCTCTCACCTAATTAAATGGATATCCCATGTTCATGGATTGGAACCCTCAATATTGTTGAGATACTTTAGTTATCTTAAAACTACAAATGTCCATCATCAGTAATTCATTGTTTAAAATGGTGGTTTACATTTTATATTATTCATATCTGAAAAATATAAGCACTTTATTGGGACACTCTATGTTGTTGAATTTGTTTAATTTCAGGGTGGGCTTAACAAAAAAGCCATTTCTGAACCTGTAAAGAAGGTGATGAGAACCTGGATGGTGGGGTTTTTATGGGGAATATTCCAGCAGTGAGCAAATCTCTTGGACTCCTCTTTAGCTATATCAATCTGAGATTAAGTCTCAGCTTCAGAGGTAGAACCATGTGAAAGCAAGAGGGTGTCAATTAAATGGTTTCTAGGGCAAGAAATCTTCAAATTCGCCACCTGTAAAGTGAAATTAATTCCTGTGTTCCTGGATGATAGAGCTGTATTACAGATAAGATTCTATCTTTACATTACTGGAAAGTTAACTGTTTGCAAGCAAGTCATTAACAGTTCTCATGCCCTGGTGAAACTGAACAACCAAGAGGTCCCAGCTGCCTGGCACAACTCGACCCAATTAGGCAGAGTCAGGGTTGAATCATATATGAGCATTTATTCCAATAACTAGGGGCCCGGTGCACGAATTTCATGCATGGGTAGGGTCCCTTGGCCTGGCCAGCAATCAGGTCTGGATCGGGGCCTTCTGGCTGCTGGCCAGGGCCTTCCTTCGTTCCATGCCGCCCCTTGGTGGTCAGCGCACCTCATAGCAAGGGAGAGAACTCGAACTCCCGGTCGAACTCCCAAGGGGACACTTTGTATATTAGCCTTTTATATATATACTAGAGGCCCGGTGCACGAAATTCATGCAAGGGGTGTGTGTGTGTGTGTGTGTGTGTGTGTGTGTCCCTCATCCCAGCCTGCACACTCTCCAATCTGGAACCCCTCGAGGGATCAGGCCTAAACGGGCAGTTGGACATCCCTCTCACAATTCAGGACTGCTGGCTCCCAACCGCTTGCCTGCCTGCCTGCCTGATTGCCCCTAACCCAGTGATGGCGAACCTATGACACGAGTGTCAGCACTGACACGCATAGCCATTTTTGACACGCGGCCGCTAAGGTGGCTGCATGCCGAGGATGAAACATTTGCTGCTCCTGAGGATGAAACATTTGCGACTAGAGTCTTGGAGTTAGTTTTTTCCTCAAAGTGACACACTACCCGAGTTATACTCAGTTTTTTGGTGAAGTTTGACACACCAAGCTCAAAAGGTTGCCCATCACTGCCCTAACCACTTCTTCCTGCCTGCCTGATCACCCCCTAACCACTCCCCTGCCAGCCTGATGGATGCCTAACTGTACCCCTATTGGCCTGATTGCCCCTAACTGCCCTCCCCTGCCAACTTGGTCCCCCCTAACTGCCCTCCCCTGCCTGCCTGGTAGCTCCTAACTGTCCTTTCCTGCAGGCCTGGTCCCCTACAACTGACCTCCCCTGCTGGCTCAGTCACCCCTAACTGCCCTCCCCTGCCGGCCTGATCATCCCCAACTGCCCTCCCCTGCAGGCCTGGTCACTCCCAACTGTCCTCCCCTGCTGGCCTGATCGCCCACCACTGCCCTCCCCTGCCGGCCATCTTGTGGTGGCCATCTTGTGTTCACATGGGGGCAGCCATCTTGTGTGTTGGAGTGATGGTCAATTTGCATATTACTCTTTTATTAGATAGGATAAATGCTAGCAGTATGGGAGAGGAGCAGATCACCCACAAAAATCTGCTCTGTAACCCCCTATAAACTAGCTGCTTATATGGGGTAGGGCAAAGATTACATGGGGAAGTAGGCAAAAGGAATAAGAATGGGTTTAATGGTTAGAGATTACAGGCAATGTGAGCTAGGACAGGACTCCATTGTTTGGACAACAAGGTTGTTAATCTTTCCATGATAATAGGCAGTTCTCAGATGAGAATGGACCACATTCCAAGGTTGACTCCCAGGTCCTGGGGGCAAGGACATACAACTCCCAGCCAGGTTAGAATGTGCTTTCTTCAATCAGAACAAAACAATCATTGTTAACAGAGCTTGATTAATATTTCTTATAACTAATAGCTAGTCCCCAATATTCTATTTCTGCCCCTTACACTGGGGCACCCCAATTTTAAAAGTCACGTTGAAGAGGAGGAACCAACCAGCAAGGGAGACTAAGAAGGAATGTCCAATAGGGTTGGAGGAATGTTCAGTGTTGTCCTTTCTAGAAGCCAAGTGAGGAAAGTATACTAGGCACTATATTTTTAAAAATATATTTTGTATTGATTTCTGGGAGGAAGGGAGAGGGAGAGAGATAGAAACATCAATGATGATAAAGAATCATTGATCAGCTGCCTCCTGCACACCCCACACTGGGGATCCAGCCCAAAACCAGGGCATGTGCCCTGACCTCCTGGTTCATAGGTCAATGCTCAACCACTAAGCCAAGATGGTCAGGCCTAGGTATTATATTAATCAGGATCTAATCAAGGAAAAGAAAACCAGTCTAGGTATTTCTTCTTCTTTCTTTTCTTTTTTGAGAAACAATGCTTTTAACTTTGAGTTCTTTCAAATCACAAATTCAGAGACTTGTGAACATGCAGTTCAATCCCACCCCCCACCCCACCCCACCCCACAGGGGGAAGGGGAAGAAAGAGGATTCATTCTGATACTTATGATTCCAAAAAAAAGCTGTAATATTGTGCTTGGAACACACAAACCAGCTATTTACTTCTTGCTACTATAACAAATGCTAACAGTTCGGTCCAGGTTACTGTGACCTCTGCAGATCAAGGAAACACGTTATTTTCTCCTCTTGTGAGTATAGCACATTGCCAGACACACTTGCCTTTTAATAAATGCCCTGGTGCTCCGAGTTTCTCTTTCAATTCATGTAATTTCAACAGTCTGTCAAAAAAAGAGCCAATAGACAAATATTGAATTACATTTTGTTGGGTCTTTCAAACCCTCAAACTCCAGACGATAAAAACATCTTATGTGTCTCCCATCCCGACCACCCGGCTTCTTCTCCATACACCACAGACCACCCCTAGATACAAAGCCAGCGGTGAAGCTGACATGGCCTATTTGGAGCCAGTGGACAGGAGGGCGATGAGACCTGATGAAGCACTTAGGACAGAATATAGTTCACTGTGGGGTTGTAGTTCTTCAATATGAAGAAGGATGCAACAATGACCAAAACCAGGAATAGGGTGTTGTTATAGAAGATGGAAAATGTTGTAGCTTCATAATCAGCAACTTCCTTCTTCTTCCACAAGATTCTTTCATCTTTTTCCTTCGGAGACATCTTTCTATTATCAGCTTCAGAAAGTTCTCAAGTCACTTCTTTGGAGACAGCATCTTCCCTCTTCTGTGCTATTCTGTGCTTGAGAACAAATTTCACACTTTTGTAGGCAAAGGCTACCCAATAAGTGCTTACAAGGGTCATCACGCTCTACAGAACAGCAGACTGGGTAAGATCCAGATGCCATATTCGCCAGTGTTAACCAGATGGGGATGGCGAACACGATGAAGGTGT
Source organism: Cnephaeus nilssonii (assembly GCF_951640355.1). Taxonomy (NCBI): domain Eukaryota; kingdom Metazoa; phylum Chordata; class Mammalia; order Chiroptera; family Vespertilionidae; genus Cnephaeus; species Cnephaeus nilssonii. Next base: position 89,086,779 of record NC_137078.1, read on the forward strand.
TCCCAAAGAGAAGTGCGGAGGACTTGGCCGAGGGGTTGCGACTGAAATCCTGAAGGAGCAGGCCCTCCCCAGTCTAGTTATTTCAAAGAGAACAAATTAATAAAGGAACTGGCTACCAGAGTATTAGAAGCACAGGTCCTGAGTCCTTTCCCTGTCACGGGATGTTGCTCAACAGGAGGAGCAAAGGAGGGGAGGGGAAGGGAGACTACCCAGAGATGATGAACTTCAGGAAGCCATCCCACCCACGGCTAAAGGAGCAAAAATGTTACCCAAAGCTCAGAGGCACGGAGTCCCTGAGGCTCTTGTTGGCCGTTGGAGCAGGAACCCAGGAGCCTGCACTTTGCGGGTCATTGCTTCTGTCCCTGAAGTCACTATCCGTACCCATTGTTGTCATTGTCACTAGAGCCAATGCTGTCACTTTAAAGGAGTTCAGTTGACCGCCAATGCTGTCATCGCTGCTGGCCTCTGCCACTGCTGCAGAAGATGCCCTCAGAATCCAGAGGCAGGAAGGGAGCTTACTCTCTCCATCTTCTACTGTCTTTCCTTGACAAAACCTACGCAGAAACCAGCTAGTACGAGAGCCTGGAAAATATAATTTGAGCCTTAGCCTAGCACTTAAGGGCAGATAAGGGCTGATATCAATAGGCACATGACTAGGACAGTCTACCTCTTTGGTTACTCAGCATCCATTCTCATTCTTCTAACTATATTTAACTTTCATTATAACAACCTCATGCTTTCCTCCCTAAGAACATGCAGTAATCCTTCCCACTAGAACTCACGCCCCTCCCCCCCCCCCAAAAAAAGTGAAATATAAAATCCATCTATATATTCATCTCTGGGTGATGTCAAATCCTCTTTTAGCTCAATCACAAGTCCATCTAAATATTTTATACCTCAGAGACTAAATTGAAGTTAGTTAGCCATACTGTCTTCATCTTATATTGTTCTTGTTTATAAACATTTCATAGCTCTTCATTATCTTCAGAGTAAAGTCAAAACCCCATTGCTTGGAGTATAAGGACCTCCAAGCTAGACCTAACTTCCTTTCATAACTTCTCACTACTCTAATTAGATTGCTCCATATTTTATTTCCCAAACATAACTTGTACATTTTCCCTCTAAGCCTTTGAGCTTATCATTCCCCCACCCAAAATGCATTCCCTATTTCTTTGTCTTTTCTGCCTCCTCTCCGCCAAGCCTACCCAATTTTCAAGGCATGGCTCAGTTTCAATTCCTCCACACAGCCCTCTCCCAGAGGCACCAGACCTCAGGACTCTTTCCATTTTCTGAACTCCTCTAGTCTATGCCACTGACAGAGACCAGCTACCCTTCCTGGCTGCCCCCACAGCACCCAGTGGCATACAGCCTCCCACATATCCACTTACTGGCTGATACCTGACTATGGAAGACAGGGAAAATGAATTGGCAATGCATAGCTGGCTATTAATTTGAAACCCAAGGCACTTAATGCCCAATATCAGCTTCCTGTAGCCTCCCATAGGCCCCACTATGTCCCTGCCTATTTGCTTCTGAATTACAATTGGAAGTTTGTCAATTCTCCCTAGCAAACTTTAAAGGAGTTCAGTTGGCCTCCAGAGACACTGTTCTCAGATTACTGCCTAGCAACCTGTCTGATGGTATTAGGAAACCACACAGCTAGCCAGCTAATATCAAGTCAAAGACAGAAGCAAACAAAATGCATTCGAAGGCATGTTGCTCAACAGGAATGGCTTGCCCTGAGAAAACGTGCAGGATACTGAAGTGCAAAGACCCAGAACTAAACAAAATTTTGCTTAGCCATTCTGAGTCTATTCCTGACCAAGAAGCAAAGCAGCGATAAATCTTCCTTCCCATGGAGGTGTTAAGATATGGTTCAGCATGCTAACACCTACCAACAAAGATAATTGTTCATGAGCACAAAAGGCAATTAGCAAAGAACCTAGCAACATGGTGCTTGTCCCAGTTCTGCGCTGGATAAAGTATGTCCCTTTCCCTCTTTGGATCTCAAGTTCCTCATCTGAAAAATGAGAAGGTTTAAACTACATAATCTCCAGGGGCCCTTCCAATCCTGAAACCTGAAGACATCTTTGTTTTCTGTCCTTCTTATTACAAAACAGCTGATGATGCATTGAAGACTATTAATCATTTGTTATCCTCAGGGCCACCACATATGACTGTTTGGGTTGTTTGTACACAGAGCAAACCCAGAGGGCGCCATTCACATTGTAGTCTGTGTAAACGATAGCCTCATGTTGTGCACCACCCAACATGAGGGATGCTGTATATGCTGATCCATATACAGCATCCTTGATTATTCTCTTCAATTTTGCAGATATTTAAGGTTTGTGGGGGTTTTTTTTACATTTTATTTTCTTAACTACCCATAGTTTCCTGGTCTTGGGTGTCTACCAAAAGAGATGAAACTATATTTATATTTGATACTGAGCAAAGTACTCTCTTATTGCTTAACTCTGGTGGACATGAAATGACTTTGATAACATTAACACAATCTATGTATTGATCACCTACCATGTGCAAGACACTTTACATACATTGCTACATTGAATCCTTATGAAATTCCATGAGGTATAAATCTTTATCTTTAGGTGAGAAAGTTGAGGCTCAGGAAAAGTAAGGAACACAGGATTCATAGCCATAGCTAGAACGTGGTTGAGATGAGGATTCAAACGTACCTCTGACTGCAAAGCTCATTCTCTTTCCAGTCCACTGTCTATTAGAACACTTTCTATATGTTCCGTAATCTCTCTCCAGCTTGACACTCTTGTGACATCATTGAACAAATGCAAATAGTTAGAACATTCAAGTAACTGGAAGCAGGCATAGTGAAGCATAAACATGCTGGAAAGAAAGACAACACTCACAAATTTCCATCCTGATGTTGTCACTCACTAGAGATGTGCCTACCTCCCTGTGGGCCTTAGTGCTGTCATCTGTCAAAGAGGGGTGATGTCTTGGGGCCTTTTTAGGATATTCAAGAACAAGCAAAGAGTTTATTAGGCTTTTTGGCCTCAGCTAAACTTTTGTACGATTCTGATGGCCACCAAGAAGAGTTCCCTGTGTTTCCTGCTTCTTTGTGCCTTCCAAAGGCCATTCCTGTACTCCCCCTCAAGACCCCAGATCGGAGAGCTTATTCCATATGGGCTATTAGACACTTGCTTATCAGTAGCCCTTGTTTCCTTCCCTCTGGTGTCTCCAGCTTTTTTATTTTTTTTTTCAAATGAATCATGCATTACATCCCTAAAAAGGATTGACACCAGAGTTGTGGTCAAGCAGCAGATGAAGTGGAAGAATGATGCTGGCTGCTCTTCTATTTTATTTTGCTTTTTTAATATGTTTTTATTGATTTTTAGCGAGGGAGAAAAAGGGAGGAGGGGAGAGAGAGAGAGAGAGAGAGACAGTAAAGAAGAGAGAGAGACAGAGAGAGAGAGAGGCATTGATCGGTTGCCTCCTGCACACAACCTGCATAGTGCCCTGTCCGGGAATCAAACCAGCAACCTTTCAGTGCTCAACCAACTGAGCCACACTGGCACACTGGCCAGAGCTGTCTTTTCTTTTAAAGACCCTGTCTTAACATCACGCAACAGAACTAGAAGACAACATGATGAGCAAAAGTTTCAAATCCAGACCAGGTCTTCCCTCTCAATGTGAATAATGAGTATGATTATGAGAGTGGGAGAAGTGAAGATCTAAATAAAGTTAAAATGTGTGGATTATTTTTCAAGTATAGTTAATATTTTCCGCTCAATAACACTTGAATGCAAGATATAATCTTTTATTTGTTTTCCTGCACCAAATTACTAGTACATCTGCTTCGGAGCTCTTACCTATTTAGAGAAATAAAATACAATCTTAGTTATGTGTAGTGGCCTGCATCCTTCCCAGAATTGTTCTTGGATATCAGGGCACTTAGGCCATCCCAAAATTTGGGGAAAGGTTCTTTGATTTCAGACTTCCAAGGTTCTCACTAAGATGCTCATTACTCAAAGCTACATGGCCCATCAAAAGATGACAGTTGAGCCCTGGCCAGGTAGCTTAGTTGGTTAGAGTATCGTCCATGTCTAAGTCTGGAAACCAGGTGTGTGATTAGTGAAGCCTACATCACAGGCCACACCTTAGCTGCAAGAGAGGCTGTGAAAACAAGTGTTGGGCTCTATAAAATCTATACTATGAGGCAGGCTCTGCCTCTCACTGAGACGCATGAAGTGGGTAATTCCCCAAACACAGCATATAAAGGAAAAAAGCAGCAAATGTTTATGCAGTTTTAATATGTGGATCATGGGGAAAACCCTATCCTTTCTTAGCCTCAGCTCCCCCAACTGAAAATAAGAGTAATAACAGAGTGAAAGCCCAGGAGACAAAGGTAAAAGCCTTTCCACCCTGGGGTGTGACAACACAGGGAAAGGGGAAACACTCCCAGGAGGGGAATGAATGGCTGTAAGGAGCATGACCCAAGGTGATTACGTTGTGATCATCCAGGCCAGGACCAAGACTGAAATTCCAGCCCTAACCGGTTTGGCTCAGTGGATAGAGCATCAGCCTGTGGACTGAAGGGTCCCAGGTTCGATTCCAGTCAAGGGCATGTACCTTGGTTGTGGGAACATCCCCAGTAGGGGGTGTGCAGGAGGGAGCTGAGATGTTTCTCTCGCATCGATGTTTCTAACTCTCTATCCCTCTTCCTTCCTCTCTGTAAAAAAATCAATAAAATATATATTTTAAAAAAAGACTAAAATTCCATTGCAAGTACAAATGAACCCTAGCTGGGTAGCTCAGTTAGTTAGAGCATGGCCCCCAAATGCCAAGGTTTCGGGTTCGATCCCCAATCAGGGCACATACAAGAGTCAACCAATGGATGCTTAAATACGTGGAACAAAAATGTGTGTGTGTGTGTCTCTCTCTCTCTGATCAATAAATTTTTTAATTTTTTTGTAAGTGATGACAGGGATGAATTACACACAGTGCGTGTGCCGGCCTCCATGGCTAGGCCTGGTCCCTGGTCCCCGTGCTCTCCATTGAGTTTTACTGTCACACAGTTAATTATAGGAGGTCTCCATTGTAATTAGCAATAATGAACACAAAGGGTGTGCTGTGTGTGTGTCAACAACACACCACCATGTGCTGGTTGGAAAAAGCTCCAGGGCGCACAGCCAGCAGCCTCTCCCCTTGAGAAAACCAGAGCGGGTCTAGTTGAGCGGCCACCCCCAGGGTGTCTGTTAGTCCTGTGTTCCTTCTGGCCTCCATGATTGGGGTGCCTGGTTCCCAGGATGGTGTCCGTCTCTCCGAACCTTCTGTTGAAGGGTCCTCTGGAGTTTGGTGCACGTGGGGCCTCCTCGTGTGTGAGTGCCTGGCCTGGCCTCTAGGCTTGCCAAATAATAAATTTTTTTTTAAAGTACAAGTAATCCAGCCCTAGCCGTTTGGCTCAGTGGATAGAGCATCTGTTTGCAGACTGAAGGGTCCCAGGTTCAATTCCGGTCAAGGGCACAGGCCCGGGTTGCCGGCTCCATCCCCAGGGTGGGGCATGCAGGAGGCAGCCAATCAATGATTATCTCTTATCATTGATGTTTCTATCTCTCTCTCCCTCTCCCTTCCTCTCTGAAATAAATAAAAATATATTTAAAAATAATAATGATTAAAAAAATAAAAATCAATGGAAAAAATATCCTCGGGTGAGGATTTTAAAATCTTTTAAATACATAAATAAATAAATAAAGTACAAGTAATCCAGAAATCTTTTCTTTCCAACAGTTATTGCTAAGCAAAGAGGATTCTAGAAGGAGTAGAATTTAAAAGATGGGAAAAAAGATGTTCTAAAGTAGGACACTCTACATACAGAGCTAGGAGAGAAAGAAAAGTTAAAAGGTAGGGCAGTCCTAAAACAGAGGTTATCTTGCACTAAATCAGGATTGGGTAACTGCTTCAACTTCTCACCAAGGGCTCCAGGTCACCTGATCCTCCACACGGCAGCAGGCTGTATGTTAAGTCACATAGTTGCAAATATAGCAGCAGCCAAACGAAATAATTAAATCTCTACCTCTTTGCGTTTCATGCCCAAGTTCTCTCCACGTGAAAAATCTAATGTGATTTTCCCCACAGCTGTGTGCTTCCTCTCATGTTCCAGATATGAAAATAAACAGCAATTGATTATGAAATACGGTTCTAAAAAGAATATTTGAAAACTTGTTTACTGGTATTTTTAATCTCTACAATAGCTTGAGCTTAAAAATAATAATGAAACTATGGTTACATACAATGAAAGATTTATATTTTAAAACATCTTGTACAATTCTATAATATTACTATATATTTATATGCTTTATATATAGAGAGAACTGGTCTATGTATATATTATTGAATTGTACACTTTTACTAAATTTTATGAAAATGTACTAAAAATCCTTGAATTGTACACTTACAATGGGCATATTCTATGGTATGTAAATTATGCCTCAATAAAGCTATAAAAACCACCCTACACAAGATTTGAAAGCAAACTACAAACTAGCAGAATATATTTGCCGTGAAAATAACTGGAATGAAGTATCCTTACTGTATAAAGAACTCTTCAAAATCCTGAGAAAAACATTTCCATCCCAATAGGAAAGTGGCCAGAAGAAGAAATAGACATGATCAATAAACATGAGAAAAATCTTCATCTTCACTAGAATAAAATAAACAGAGTTTTAAGAAGTACAAGTTTTAATCTATAAAAATTGCAACTTTTTCTTTAAGATCATATCCAGGATTGGTGAGGGTGACTGGCTCCGGCTGGGAAAAGTCCTAGGTCTTCTAGCTGTCACCGGCCTCCCTCACTGAGATGGAATTCAGTCCTCCTTTGCACTTCAGTGTCACCCTAAACTTCCATCTATTTTTATAGCTTCTTGTTACTGGCTATTTACATGACTGTGTCACCCTGTTAGATTTCAAACCTCCCCTCCTCCCCGCAAGAACTGTGGCTTGTTGTTCAGTTTATTCTCAGTCCTAACATAATACCTGGGCCAGAACATAAACTTCACACATACTTATTGCATGTTTATTGAATGAATAAGGAGAGTGAAATTGGTACAACCTTTCCAAAGGGCATTTGCTCATGTATATCAAGTCCTTAAATTTTTTCATATTCTTTGACTCAGTGATTCAACACTTAGGAATTTGTCCTAACCAAAATGTACGAAACGTTGGGTGTACAATGATGTTTATCTTAGGGTTAGTTTTAATAACAAAAATTGGAAAATACTGCAAATGTCCAAGATCAGTAATAGATTCATTTAATTTTTTTTATTGTGGTAAAATGTACATAGCATACAATTTACCATTAGTGACATTAAATGCATTCACAATGTTGTGCAACCATCACCACTATCTAGTTCCAGCACATTTTTATCACCCCACAAGTAAACCTCACACCTGTGGAGCAGTCATGCCCCACTTTCCCCTCCCTAGACCCGGCAACCACTAACTGCTTTCTGTCTCTATAGATTGACCTATTCTGGGAATTTCATATAAATTGGATCATACAACATGTGGTCTTTTGTGTCTGGTTTGTTTCACTTAGCATAATGTTTTCTATGTTGTAGGATGCATCGGTACTTCGTTCCTTTTTATGGCTGAACAATATTTCATTGTATGACTATACCATATTTTATTTATCCATTCCTCAGCTGATGAACATTCAGGTTGTTTCCACCTTTGGCTATTGTGAATAGTGCCGCTATGAACATTCATGTGGAGAGCGGCTACCGTGTTTGGACAGGTTCAAGCCTCGGACTAATGAGAGGGCACAGTCCTCTCATTGCCACGTGCAAGTCCCAGCTTGGAGGGCAACAGCACAATTATAGCCAGAGGCTATAGTTGTAAGCTAGAACCTATGGTCAGAACACGTGGCACCACGTGTCTGAGTGATGTGGGCTTGATAGAGTTCAGGTGCACGTAATTGAGTAGATTCGAACATTGTTAACATCTTGACCACGCCCTTACTTTGCCTCGTGGAATCTGGCTATAAAATAAAGACTCGGGTTACAGGCTGTGGCGCTGTCGCTAGCTCTTCATCAGAGAGGACAGCATCCCACCCAGACCCAGCTTTCTTCTCTTGTCTGTCTTTTCTCAATCCTTCACCGCCCCCTCTCAGGCTCACCGAATCTGGCTGAGCTGGCTCGGCACACATTCATGTCCAAGGTTTTGTTTGAATGCCTATTCCAATTCTTTTGAGTTTATACCCAGGAGTAGAATTGCTAGATCATATGGTAATTCAATGCTTAATTCATTGAGGGAGCCCCAAACTGTTTTCCACAGCAAATGCACCATTTTACATTCCCATGCAATGCACAAGGGTTCCATAGATTCAAATTGTAACTACACACTTTGGTGGGGCAAGACTGTCCTGGCATGAATAAAACAAAGTCTCTACTTTTAAGAAACTGACATTCACCAAAGGGAGCCAGGTAATAAATTAATAAATATTAATCTTTTTTATTTTTTTCAACCATTTAATAATATAAAACCTGTTCTTAGTATGTGGACCATACAAAAACAGGCTGTAAGCCCAGTTTGGCCCAAGGTGCTATAGTTTTCTGACTCCCTGGTACAGATTCCCACTTACCAACGCTGATTTAGCGACTGCCAAGGTACCAATGTTAATGCTGAGCACCTGATATGATTCCTCATATCTGGTCCCTATTGACCCTACCAACAGGAAGAGGTGGGGTAATTGTTATACTATGGGGTTTGGAAGGAATTTATGTGGAACCCAGGTGATCTAGTTAAGTTCCTCTTGATATTCTTTGATGATTGTACATGAATGGACAAGTGCCCTTTTCAGGCAACCCTGGCCTGAGAAGGGCATGGTGACCAGGGGCTCAGACCACCACTGGTAAGCTATCAAGATTTAAGAAGTGACTATAGAAAGTGAGGATAGTAGGAGAGGGAGAGGATGAGTACCAGCTGTGGCCTGAGACCAACTGCAGCTACAGGGGCTGTAGTTCATCCCAATAATCTCCCTCTTCTGAGTTTTCCCCTTAGAAAGAGAGATCCACAGGACCCATAACAGAGCTGCTCCCAATAGTATAAGAATAAGGGGATCTACACAGAGCAAGGTATGGACTTTGGCCACCATGGAAGTGTGTCCCTTAGATCTCCCTTCAAGAGTGACGCTACCACAAGGTGTGTAGTTAGCTTACAGTCTCAGCTGCAGCGCCTTCAGGATCCACTGCAGCATCTAGTTGAGGCCATGCTCTTCCCAGGCAGGTCCAACCAAAGAGTGTGCTAGGGCCTGGCCATTCTTGCCCAACACAGGACTCCTCAATGGGTGATCTTTATGCCAGGGCTCCCCGTTGAGCTGGTGAAACTTTCTCAGAGCTGTTCTAAAATATGAGGTTCTTCCTAACCAATCTTCCTTCTCTATGTTTACAGGGTCCGATCTGGCCTGAAGACCCTCCCTTCTCCTGCTCCCTTTCCCGTTCATATTTTGTGGGCATTAACCCAAAGAAATATCTTGCATCTCTCACTCCATCCTGGCATCAGGTAGGTTTTCAGGAGGACCTACCATATGACCTAGCAATTCCACTTCTATTTACTTATAAGAACTGAAAACATATATCCACGAAAAGATTGGTGCACTGATGTTCATGGAAATTTCATTTATAATGGCCCCAAACCGGAAACAATCCAAATAGCCAGCAAGAGGTGAATGGGTAAACAGATTGTAGTACAGCCATATGTGTTAGGGTTTTCCAGAGAAACAGAACCAATAGGATGTGTGTGTATGTGATTGATTGATTGATTGATTATATAAATGAATTTATTTTAAGGAATTGACTACATGATTATGGAGGTGAGAAATCCTAAAATCTGCAGTTGGCAAGATGGAGACCCGGGAGAGCCAATGGACTGATGCTGCCATCTTGACCAGAAGTCCTAGCGTGTGCTTTGCAAACTTTGTACTACCCCTTTTTGTCCTCAGCTGTAGACATAATGCCCACAGCTCCAGCAGCCATTTTATGACCATGAGGCAATTCCAGTATAGATGTCAGGGCTGGGAATAATGGGGAAGAAAGAAAGAAGGGAAGCCTGGATATCCTGAAGCTGCCATATCAGTCCTGTACTCCCTATTCCTGATTTATCATTATATATAAAAAAAAACAATAAACAAATTAAACTCCTAATTTGTTTAGACCACTCTGTAAACCTGTGTCGTCATCTATAAAATATAGGGAATGCCAGGCATGTCTTATTAAACAAATTTAAAGAGCATGCTTCTAAATGATTGTTTGCCCACGGAAACTGAGACAGTGTAGAGCAAGAAACTCTAATCAGATGAACAGTTTGGAAACTGAAAGTACACTCCCCTGAGACAAAGGGGAGGCCAACTTTTACAAAGTACCCACCCTGGTTCATTTTTATGCGGATGAGAAAACCAAATGTGCAGTTTTATTGATCCAAATAGCACTGTCATGATTGGTCATCTTTGAGCACCCTGATTGGTCATTATAGGTTGGTCAATAAAGATGCAAATGAGGATATATTTGTACAGCTCTGATTGTATGGGGCAGGTCTCTCCCAATTGGTCAAAAGAGATTCCAAGAACTCCTTTATAAGGATCGGCTCAGAGGGAGGAAAGCAGTAAACAAGGTTTGGCAGTATAATTTGTGCCTTTTCCCTAAAATGCAGCGTTTTTGTGAGAGACCCTGTCAGCAAGCTGCTAGACTCTATGAATCTGAGCTCAATTAACCACCAGGAGTCCTTGGCAGATATATTCCTTCTTGAAGTTAACACTGTGCAAACCTGTTTTTAGGAAAAATCTTTTAAAAACCCAAGCCTATCATATTACTGTCTCATATTACAAATCTGCAATTATTTTAGTTGTTTACGTACTTATTTTCTATGAAAACAAGCTCCATGTTTTTTTATCACTGAACTTCCAGCATCTAGCACAATGTCTGAGACATAGTAGGTAATCAGTAAATGTTTTAATAAATTTTGTCCAAACCTTCTTGGAAAACATAAATGTAGAAAAACAACAGCTCCTTAGAATACAATAGACTATCATCACCTATGTCAAACCACTTGACTACTTTAGATGCTGATGGATACAAAAATACTGTGTTTATATAAAAATAAAAGCTCATTTAATTAAACAGGACTTGTGTCCCTGCTAGCTGCTTGGCAGTGTGCTGCATGCCAGAGGCATTCTGAAAGGTGATCCCTTCAGCTCCAAAAATGGAGTCTGATAGAGCAGAGAATGGTTCCTTAACTGTGGTCTGGGAGGGGCCCCAGGACCCTTTCAAGGTGGTCTCCAAGGTCAAAACTATACTACACTATTTGCCATTTTCTCTAACAAATGTAGAGTGGAGTTTTCCAGAGGCTATATGATACGTGTTGAAAGGTTAGTGCAATGTCTGCTTGTGTGCTGGGTCAAAATTTTCATAATTTTAAATTCTATTTCAGTAAATATTAATAACTATAACCCACATACACAAAGCTCTTTGGAGTCTTCCATAATTTGTCAGAGTTATGTAAACCCTTTGTAAAGGGGTTCTGAAGACAAAAAGTTGGAGAACCACTGAAATACAATACACTGTAGTTGACAACCGAGACTAAGACGTGAAGTTTGAGTTGCAACCCAAAGGTTGAGAATGCGTAAAATCAGAAGGAAACAGCGTGGATAGTGGAGGAACTGGCCCTGCAGGGTCTGGGCGAGGGGCAGCCTGGACAAATGCTCTCAGGGAGTGCGCCCATTACGTGCAGAAAGCAAGGGAGAGACAGGCCCATCTCCTTCCAAGGACACACATACTCCCCTTTCACAACTCAATAGGAGAAGCTGTAAATTCTTCTCTTGCTGGTCAGTGATCTAATAAAAGCCAGGGCAGAACTTGGACCGCACAGGAAATCGTATGCTATGGTGGCCTCTCGGAATTATAAAGTCTAAAACTCCGTTCAGTTAGTAATAACTGTGAAGTTTGGCATAGGGGTAAAATATATATATAAATATATATCTGCTTTCTGACTTGGCGGAGGGGGCAGGGGGGAAAGGAATGTAAGGGCGGGAAAATGAGGCATTAAAGAAAGAAAACGCGCGTTGGGGGGAAGGGAGGAGGCAGTGCGAACGGCCAATGAATGAGACCCTGGCTACCGCACGTATCCCAGCCGTCCGCATGCGCAGGCGCACGCCGAAAGATCTCGCGGGAAAGAACAGTTGCCAGTCCCGGCGCGGCGCCCAGGTAGGGGGTGGGGAAGTGGAGGCGGGAGTGAAGTCTCGCGATAAGAGGCAGTTGCCGTAGCGGAGCCCTCTGGCAGTGTGTGCGAGGATCCAGTGCTGGAGCTGTGGACGGTTTGTTGAGCCCGTTAGTGCTCCTGCCGAGACTCACGCTGTCGTCATGTCCCGCTACCTGCGTCCCCCCAACACGTCTCTGTTCGTAAGGAATGTGGCCGACGATACCCGGTAAGTACAGGGAAGGTACTGCAGGTCTACGCGAGGAGGCCGCAGCCGCTCGGAGAGGAGGACCCTGGCGGCGGCGGCGCGCGGGGCCGGGGGAGGGGAGGGTCGAAGATGGCGGGTTTCAGGCCGGAACCAGGCCGCGCCGCCGGCTCTACCGCCGCGTGGGAGCGAGGGCGGCGCCCCTGGTCCTCCCGGGCCGCGGCGGGCCGCGTGGCGTGGTTTCAGTCCCCCTCCCCCTCGGCAGTTCGGGGCCCCCTTTCTCCTGGCTTCCTCGCCTGCTCCCACCCCCTGCCGCGGCCAACATCCGCTCCCCATTGAATTGAAGTTCACATTCTTTGAGGTGCACGCCCCCCTCGGCCAGGGATCTTTTTTCTTTAATTTTTTAATTTAAAAAATTTGCGGCGAAATAACGGGTCGGGGGAGGGGAGTGCGGCGAAGCGTTTGATAGCCCCCTTTTTGTTTTTATATTTGTGATATCTAAAATGGAGACCTTTAAAGAAAAGGAATATTGTTAAGATTTGGAACATCACACTTTTTTTCAGTTAAACGGCACGAACTAGTTCTTCCCATTTCCCGGAAATACTGGTCACCCGTGGAGAACGGGGGTTTAAGAAGCCTCTACCGGGAGGACGTTGATTACTAAATTGGATTAATCCAGAACCTGCCTTTGTTCTCACAGTTCCCTTAATTGCTTGGCATGGCCGTTAGAATTTTTTGAAAGAGATCTTACCACAAAATGAGAGTTTATATTTCACAAATAATCATTCTACTCCCCCCCCGCCGAAATCAAATATTTTTGCTATCCTTGTATAATCTACATTTTTCTGTCCTGATTTTTAAATAGGGAAAGTAAACAATAATGATTATTCTAGCGTTCTGGAAAAACTTCCCCTTTGTCATTTGACATTTTTAAGGAGTTATATATATTTGTGCCATTACTTTCAAACTGTTTAACATGTCGCTAAAATTTTAGGGTGAATATATGTGTTTGGCATTATTCAGAGTATAGAGTAGACTTGAAACTTAAAAAAACATTAGCAATACTTACATACAACCTAATGCTTCTATACCTTTTGTGAAAAATGAAGGATGTGGATAAACAGTAGAGATAAATTGTGATCAAGTACCCTTAAATGTCTGTTTTCCTGGTAATGTAAACCAGTAATGGATTTTATCATAAACTCCATTTTTTATCTTCCGAAATCTTGGATTCTAGCCTTTATCAGAAAGATACATTGCCTCTATGTATCTTTTTTGTGTATTCTTAAAATTGGCTCTTAATATTGAGATTTAGAAAGCTTGTCTGTTTCAGGTCACCCAGGGACACAGAGAGTCCTTTTAATTAACTGAGATATTAAAAAGAGATACCTATTTCTTACAAAGAAAGTCTTTTTAAGGAAGTGAACATAAAAATTTGGGGTCTTTTTATGGTGTTTTAGGTCTGAAGATTTACGACGCGAATTTGGTCGTTATGGTCCTATAGTTGATGTGTATGTTCCACTTGATTTCTACACTCGCCGTCCAAGAGGATTTGCTTATGTTCAATATCCTTTCTTCAGATGGCTGATTAGTGAGGGGTGTTGGAGTTTGAAATTCAAGTTTATGTAAGAGGTAACATCTAAAAAGTGGTTTACTTTTTTAAATGTCTTGTCTTCCCATTTTTAAAAATTCTAACTCACATTGCTCTGTTTAAGTTAATACAAAATAGTAAGACATTTAAATTCCCATTTATGGTGCTGAAACTCAAATCAGTGATTTAACATGTGATTTGAATTTGAATACACTCTTGATTTCTACCACCTTTAATGTAAGTCAAATTAAAAGTTAATATGTTCTTGTGCTTAGCAATGAAAAGTTTGGTATTCTTGTTTGTTAATTTGAATCACTTGATCAAAACAAATTGTATAACAATGAGGTAAACTCTTTAATATTGTCCCCTAATTTGCTGTCCTCTGTTGTTACCTCAGAGAATGTAAAGCTGTACAGTTATGGCGACCCCAAAGAGAAAGCATGAAAGAACCTTTAGAGTAGAGTTCAACACTTAAGGCAAGTAGACAAGCCAAAGACCTCTTAAGGATCAGGCTTGAAGAGAAGGGAGAGTTTGGGAAAAGAAAAAGTAAAGAAAAGCTGGAAGAAGGACAAGCCTAATGGGAGACAAAGCCTCGCTTTATCTACAAAAGGGGGAAAAGGTTGTTTTTCAAAGTTAAAGATAAAGCCATCTGTCATATTTGGCCAAGCATCTCATGACAAGTCCTTCTGACAAGCACTTAAAGAGTTAAAGGTCAAGATGAAGTTGAATGATGGCCAAGATTAAAGGAATCATACCTGATGTATCCTACAGAATAACTATTTTTCCTTTTTTTTTTTCCCTTCATGTTTTGTAAGCAGTTAATTTTCAAAATTATTCTGGTTTGGTCTAGGGACAAAACCTGTAACTTGATTTATGTGGGCCTTGGATGTTGTGATTGTAGTCTTATATAATGCACTTTCGTAGCTTTGCAAGTTAAAGTGTACTAGGATGTAATGATTTAAGCTTATAATTTAGCATATTTCTGTTTTGGACCAGGTGGTCAGCTGCCATAGGATAGTACTCAGTGCCCTTTAGAGTGGTAGCATGAGGTTCTCTGGTCAATCTGACTCCACAGAGCCATGCTTATGCTTAAAAGGAGAGAGATGCATGTGCTGGGAACTACTTAGAAACAGTTCTGGTTGTGTTGCAGGGTCAGATCTACTGGAGAAACTACCTGTTTATAGATAGATTTTAAAGTGGCTGCTGCAGGGCACACACATCTTCCTAATTTCTGGAACTTGGGTCTGTGATGCCTGCTGACCATGCACTGCTTTAGCACTTATGATGGTTGGCTCTGAATAGATTGGAAAAGGCCTTTGGAAATCATTCCCTGGCCCAGAGTTTCACAGTGACATTACTTAACTGAGATCATCTCTCAGAGACAACGAAGGTTTGGGCTGTGTACTTCAGGCTAGGGAAATTTCTTCCTTATTGCTTAAGTTCAGAAAGTCTCTTGAAACTTAGCGGAGCCCTAGCTAGTTTGGCTCAGTGGATAGAGCATAGGCCTGCGGACTGAAGGGTCCTGGTTTTGATTCCGGTTAAGGGCACATGCCTGGGTTGCAGGCTTGATCTGCAATGGGAGGCATGCAGGAGGCAGCCGATCAATGATCCTCATTGATGTTTCTATCTCTCCCTTTCTCTTTGAAATCAATAAATAAGTTAAAGGAAAAAGTTATTTAAAAAAAAAAAAGAAGAAGAAGAAACGGGAGTCCTAGTGAGACTTAATGAGCAAATGTGGAAAGTTGCTACTCCCACAGGGCACCAGTGATCAAGGACAGTTGTGGCAATTTGTTGCAAAGCTGTATTACAAAGAGGGTAAGAGATATCTGGCTTGATTTTTTTTTTTTTTTTTTTTTTTTTTTTAAGTAGCAAAGCATTCTGGCTTACAATGTTGACCTGGTTTTAGAGTGGCCTGTGACCCAGGATCAGCAGTAGTTTGACTCAAGAGTATGTGATACTTAAGACAGAAAGAGTTGTCATCTAAAGGAAAATTGACTTTTTTTTATACACATACTAGAGGCCTGGTGCACGAAATTCGTGCACTTGGTGGGGGGAGTCCCCTCAGCCTGGCCTGCACCCTCTTGCAGTCCCAGAACCCTCGGAGGATGTCCAACTGCCAGCTTAGGCCCACTCCCCACAGAGGCAGGAGAGGCTCCTGCCACTGCCACTGTGCTCGCCAGCCGTGAGCCCAGCACTGACCACCAGGGGTAAGCTCCTACATTGAGCGTCTGCCCTCTGGTGGTCAGTGCATGTCAAGGCGACTTTTTGTTCTGCCATTCGGTTGATTTGCATATTAGCCTTTTATTACATAGGATTGTTCTGCCATTCGGTTGATTTGCATATTAGCCTTTTATTATGTAGGATGGTCTTTTCTATGGTCTTAAAATAGTCTTTTTAAGAAGACTGAGTAGAGATTTCTCCATAAGTGGCATCAGAATGACATTTGTCTGCCCCTTCTGTGGCCACTTGCCTTCTTTTAAAGGTCAAGTAGAACCTTGCCATTGTTCATCCAACCCAGGATTCTGGTTTTGAGGATAGCCAAAACGGATGATTTGGTCTTGTTAATAATTTTTATACCTCTTGATCTAAGTCCCTTAAAAAGTTATTACATTCTGTTGCTTGAAGTAACAAATAAATTAGTATACTCATTAAGTGAACTTATGTCTTTTAACTATTTTAGAACCCAACTGCATTAACCTTGAAGGCTGATCTGTTATAGTATTAAATTCCCAGTTAATCTTTGTCTTGTCATATTGAAGGTCCTATGATTTTGGACTTGGGATAACCTCTCCCTCTTCATTGACTCATGTATAATAATACCCTCAGGAAAAGGGAGCTGGGAACCCACCCTGGTCCTTAATTTGTTTCAGAACAAAAAAGAGGAAATCTAGTGAGGCCAACCTTTTAGTCTCTGGGAAAAAAGAATATCAGTGTCAATCTTGAAGGGGGGGAGAGAGGGAGTATGTCACTTGGAGTAGTTTTCACTCTGTTCTCAAAACCTCTCAAATTTAAGAAATAGAAAAATAGGCAAGTTCAAATTGTGCCTTAGGATAGAATGAAAATCTACACTCAAACCTAACTAGCTCCCTTTCCAAAGCTTTTACATCAAGTACTGTTCTGAATATGTGCTTGACTTCCATTAGAATGGTGGTTTTAGGAAAGGCACTAAATTTAGAAATAAATGAAAAGCCAAGAGTTTGTGGTGTTATTGCTGACATTGAGGAGAGAACAAGGCAACTTAACTTAGCCTCTGAGATAAAAACCAGGGACCAAGAGCCCAGTTGAGCATCTAGTACGTATGAACCAGGAGGTCATGGTTGGATTCCCGGTCAGGTCAGACATATATATATGCCCATGTTGTGGGCTCCATCCCCAGTGTGGGGTGTGCAAGAGGCAGCCTATGAAAGATGCTCACTGATGTTTCTCTCCCTCTCTGAAATCAATAAAAATATATTAAGAAACAAAACGGGGACCAAGAGTTCCTGCTTTATGTTGCTAGATAATATCAAAATTCTCAGGTTAAAGGTAGTCCCAAACTCACTTCTTGGTTGAATGCTGTGTTAGTATTATTGATGTTAGGGCTTTTCAGTCCAGGAATCTTTATAGAAATGGTCAGTTATTTATTGAGAGCGTGCTTGTCTGTGCATGGCTGTAATACACGTTTGGTACAGTGATATCTTGAGTATTGCTTGATTCTGTTTTGTTTACATTATTGCAAGTGGCTAGTTCCATTCTTCCCTGTCTGGTATAAAGGAAGACTACTATGTTAAACAATAGTGTTAGAAATGTCTGAAAAAAACAGCAAAATTTAAGGTTAATGCGTTCCTCTGGTAGGTGAGGTATATTCATTCTGCTTGCTTACACAAGAACTATTGGCATTTTCTTTTTTTCATTTGAAATAAAAATAGGAAATTTTTGGTTTTATTTTTTTAAGAGATTTTTGTTTTAACATACAACAGAACTGACACTTGTTTTTCTTTTTGTCTTGTTTTGTAAAGTTAATTCTTAAAACAGGAAAGTTTTTTGATAGGATTATTTGGTTATTTCAGCTATAATTTATTTCAATAATAGTTTGACTATTCACATGTGTTTTCAAACATATGCCTTGGAAATTCACAAGTGCTTTAATATTGTGAAGTATTTATAGCTGATTCAGCCAGCTAGTGAGGGATCTGATAGATTTTCTAGAGTAATAATGAAAGATTAATAATATTGTGAATTGTTCAAGATTTACCAATTACCAAGTGAACTTTCATTCATTATCAAAGTCCCCAAAATTTCCCAAGCCCCTTAACATTTAGCACATTTGAAGATGTTCGTGATGCTGAAGATGCTTTACATAATTTGGACCGAAAATGGATTTGTGGTCGCCAAATTGAAATACAGTTTGCACAGGGAGATCGGAAGAGTAAGTACCCTTATGCCTGATATGTTTATAAAGCATCATTTGAAAACATAGAATATCTTGAATACTTTGTTTCACCATATTTTTAGATGTATTACAAAGTTTTGGGGTAGATGTAAGGTAATGTGGAGACAGGAATGCCTGAATTATGTTTGGACTCTTAAGTGCATTGATGCTGTCAGCTGTAGCATGTTTAATCTACTGGGAGTGAAATTGAAGGATAAAATTCAGAAAATTTGGGGTCTCGAGCTATTCTTCCTCATAAAACATAATTGGGTGGTTATGTGAGTGTATAGCTATGAATGGGAAAGGCTATGTAGATTAAACCTAGAATAGATTTTATATTACTGTTTTTTGTTAGTATGCGGATGTTAACTGTGCTAATAAGGCAGCAGTACAGGCTTTGAAGTCAGATAGACCTGGGTTTGAATTCTGTCTCAACCATTGTTATCTTGGACAAGATACAAAAATATAGTGATTAAAATAGCTGATGAAGAGAGGAGGAGTGCTTAGGTAAACATAAGCTATTGGTAATCTCTAGGTCTTGGGTCGGGTGATGGGTTCCTGGGTGTTCACTATGTTATTTATGCATACACACACACACACACACACACAGTACCTGCTTCTTAGAATTGAATGAAATAACAAATATTGAGGACTGTCTAGGGGTTTGGGTGTGCCTGAGGCATTCAGTAAATGTTAGCTCTCTTTTGCTTTTCTTTGCGGCCTCTTAAAATTGTATGACAGTATATTACTGCCTTTTTAAAAATATATTTTTGTATTGATTTTAGAGGGAGGGAGAGGGGAGACAGAAACATCAATGATAGAAAATCATTGATCGGCTGCCTCCTGCACGCCCCCTACTGGGGGATCGAGCCTACAACCTGGGACCCTTCAGTCCACAGGCCAATGCTCTATCCACTGAGCCAAACTGGCTAGGGCTATTACTGCATTTTGACACACATTGTTCATAGGTTACCAGTAAGTATTTTGTCATTGTTAATTGTATTCTTAATGAATGAAAGTCAGGGTGAGATGACTCCAAAATAGCATCTAGTTCAAAAGTCATTTATATATTTACTAGAGGCCCATTGCACGATATTCGTGCAAGAATAGGCCCCTGGCTTCACTCCCAGCTGCCCAGGAGCTGGCAAGTTCCCGCTCCCCCACTCCCGGGCTGCCCAGGAGGTGGCACGTCCCCGCTCCGTGGCCACCCGGAGCTGGCACATCCTCGCTTCTGTCTGGAGCACCACTCCAGTAGCTCCTTCCACCACCCCCCTTCCCCTCATAGCAGGCTTCACTTCACTCTGCGCCTGCATATGCAAATTAACCGCCATCTTTGTTTGGGATAATTTGCATATTCGCTCTGATTGGCTGTGGGTGTAGCGAAGGTACGGTCAATTTGCATGTTTCTCTTTTATTAGGTAAGATAAATATTTCTGTTGTATGTATTTCATAGCTCCAAATCAGATGAAAGCCAAGGAAGGGAGGAATGTGTACAGTTCTTCACGTTATGATGATTATGACAGATACAGGCGTTCTAGAAGCCGAAGTTATGAAAGAAGGAGATCAAGAAGTCGGTCCTTTGATTACAACTATAGAAGATCCTATAGTCCTAGAAAGTAAGTGTGATGTAGCAGTGATCTGTCAAGAAAGACTTATGTTTGTTAGCTTTAAATTTTTTTAAAAATTTTTGTGTACTTCTAATTATATACATTGTATGCTTTGTTGAGACTAAAAATATTTTAGTGTTTAATTTTTAAAATTTTATGGTTCACTTTTTTAATTAGAAATTTTATAAGACTGTAAATAGACATTTGTCACTGTTTGCTTTTTCTGGTGTACTTTTTAGCAGTAGACCGACTGGAAGACCACGGCGTAGCAGAAGCCATTCCGACAATGATAGGTAAATAACTTTGCTTTGAAAGAGACTTATACATTTTTTCAATTTCAGAGTGAACTTTTGCTCTAAAACTAATAAATTTGATTAATATAGAATCTTAATTTTTACTCTAATTGTATCTCTCCTCTGTTTTGAAAGATTCAAACACCGAAATCGATCTTTTTCAAGATCTAAATCCAATTCAAGATCACGGTCCAAGTCCCAGCCCAAGAAAGAAATGAAGGCTAAATCACGTTCTAGGTCTGCATCTCACACCAAAACTAGAGGCACCTCTAAAACAGATTCCAAAACACATTATAAGTCTGGCTCAAGATATGAAAAGGAACCAAGGAAAAAAGAACCACCTAGATCCAAATCTCAGTCAAGATCACAGTCTAGGTCTAGGTCAAAATCTAGATCAAGGTCTTGGACTAGTCCCAAGTCCAGTGGCCACTGATAGTATAAACCATGATATTTTTAGGCATGTATCATTCATTTACTCATAGTTTGGTTTACTTAAATTATCAGGAATACAATGTTGCAATGATGCTTACAAAACACTTGTCAGTTTTCCCTGTACCAGGCAATGGTTATAATTAAAGTGATATGCTGTTGAGAAGCCACTCTTAAGAGTCCAGTTTGTTTAATGTTATGGGCAGCTACCAATTTGTGGTGTCTCTGTATATTTTTGTAAAGATTCTCATTTTTTATGCTTGAAGTATTGGTGAAAAGATGTTGGTTGACCATAATTTGCAACATTGTCTTATTAAAAATAAACTCATATCCATATTTGGTAGACCTGTTAACCTAGAAATATAGCTTGCTAATAAGATAGAATGATACAAAAGTGAAGTTGTAGCCACAGTACACTGAGTGATCAGACACACTTAGGTTCAGGGTGGACCTTTTTGTCTTGTTAAGATGTCTAGGCCCGTGAAAATAGTTAATTTATGACACAGTGTGGAATAGGTCTTTTCTTAACCCCACCATCTTAGGGAGTGATGCAACTGGGTTAAGTAGCATTTCCAGGGAGATTGAGTTTTTTATTGAAACATGGAGCCTTCACTGCTTTTTTTTTTTGGTTTCTAAGACGATTTTGAATATATAAACATCAGAAAAACTCACCTTAAAATTTGAACAGGTCAATGATGACAAATTTGAGGTGGAAATGATGCTCTTATGTAGTTACTCTAAACTTGAACATTGTTGACCATAATAGCTTAGTTTTTGCTGCTGTTAAAAGCAAGTTAATTGTTTCACAGTAAGTTTGTGTGTGTACATAATGCAAAAGAACTACATTTTGATACTTATAGCACTTGGTGTATGTGCATTTGTATCAAAATTTGCCTACCTCTTTATGAAGGAGGCTTGTTCTTCACACCTGTTTATTTAATGTGAGGCAAATTGAAAGACACTCCCATTCTAGGTGATTCTGTGGTGCCATGAAAAAGAATTGATGGATTATCAATGTGTAGTACCTGACTAAAAATGAGGAAAAAATTCCCTTTAACCATTTTATAATTTCTAGCATTTCTCTGAGAGATCGTTTTAGGGACAATAAAAGTTACTTGATGTGTCCAGTCTCATTTCAGAATAAAAGCTAGCATCTTCAAAATTTTTAGATTGCTTGCTTGCCAGGTTATAAGGAAGAAATATTGTGGGAAAACGACTCCTTTTAGAGGATTGCTTTTTTCAATTTTGCTTTTAGTAATATAGGCCTTGCCTGTAAAGAACAAAAGGTGGTTTTTAAATACTGTTTGTGGAATGTGTTTAAAGGTTGATTCTAGGACCTTTGTATATTTGATAGTATTTCTAACTCTCATTTCTTTACTGTTTTGCAGTTAATGTTCATGTTCTGCTATGCAATCATTTATATGCACGTTTCTTTAATTTTTTAGATTTTCCTGGATGTATAGTTTAAACAACAAAAAAAGTCTATTTAAAACTGTAGCAGTAGTTTGCAGTTCTAGCAAAGAGGAAAGTTGTGGGGTTAAACTGTATTTTCTTTCTTATAGAAGCTTCTAAAAAGGTATTTTTATATGTTCTTTTTAACTAATATTGTGTACAACCTTTAAAACATCAATGTTTGGATCAAAATAAGACCCAGTTTATTTTCTGCTTGCTGTAAATGAAGCAAACATGCTATAATAAAAACAAAATGAAGGAAATAATGATTAACTGGAATTATTATAGTTTTTAATGAGATCCTAAAATAACAATGGAAACAATCTTTTGTAGATTGAGGAATAGTTTCAATCAGTGTTGCAGTAGGCACAACTAACTTTTACTTTGGAAATGAATAGAACTTACCAGTAAGGTACATCTTTTACATGGTACTTAAAAATTCCTTATGTAATGTCAAAGCCCCTTGGGTTAAGTAACTTAGAGGTTATTAGTAGTGTTAAGATATGCATTAAAGTGAAATTTGGTCAGCTAATTAGAAGTTTATTGGGTAGACCAATAATTCTGCTCTTCCCAGTCCTAAACAAGATACGTTAGGTCTTGTGTTTATGGCATGGTTTAAAATGCTTTTGCATTGAATTTGATGAGCAATTAATAAGTGATAACTATTTTGGGGAGCTGATTTAGGTGTTTGGATTCCAGCTACTAAATAATGGCAATAATTATAGCTGATAGTTACTGAGTATTTATGATGTGCCAGACACTGTTCTAAAAGTTTTTTATGTGTTAGCTCCTTGACTCTTCACAAAACCCTATTAGATAGATACTTTTATTTTCCCCATATCACAGATAAGGAAATTGAGGCACAAAGAAAGGGCCAGATAATATTGAGTCCAAACCTGGTCCTCTTGTGGTTTGGTGGTTGTTTTTTTGTTTTGTGTTTTGTTTTTTTTAATGGACTACAATTTGAGAAAAGTAGATTGAGGAGATGATTCTCAGTCTCTAGAATTAAAAGACCTTGTATTTTCATTTTTTTACTTGTGTCTCTTATTTTTAGACTCGTCTGTGTTATTTCTGAAAAAAGATACGTAACAGAGCTTCAAAAGGACTATATTATAGTTGAACCCATAATAGTTAGGATCCTACTGATACTGATGAGGATCCTTACACAGTGCTTTAATTTTGGGTTACATACTTGAGTTACACAATTATTGAGTACCTACTGTGTGTCTGGCACTATGCTTAATATATTAAACCATCAAGACTCAAGTGAGGGATGACACTTCACCTCTCTTTTTACATTTTGTTTTAAGCCAAATAAGCAAGAAGAGAAATGACAGATAATGCCTCAGTGAGAAAGAAAAGGTGTGCTACTTAGTGTATGAGCTATTAAGGTATAACCCTGGGAACTATTGTACTATTCTCTTGAAAATCTGGCCCAGTAAGCTGCTACATCCAGTTCAACTAACAAAATCCTGTATACCACAGAGAAGAATAAAGAAAACCAAACTGACAAACATCCTTCTTTTATTTAAGACCAAACTGCAGCTGGAATACCCAGTACAGTTCTGCTTACTACACTTCAAGAAAGATCTGAGAAAAGCGGAAAAAGAACCAAAGAAGGGCAGTTCAAGCGACCAAAGGGTGGGTGGAAGGTGCTGCAGTATGAATACTGTGTGAATATTTTGACTCTGGTCTGAAAAGATAAAAGAATGTTATTGAAACTACATGGAATAATTGAAGTCCCTTCAAGTTTGGAAGTAAGCATTTTAGGACAAATAAAAGGAAATTCAGCTTTGTACTTGTGGAAACTAATCCCTAAATCTGAGTAGGTTTATATTGATTCATGGATAACAGGTCCATAATAAATTACTGGAAACTAGGATGTCTGAATATCACAGTAGACAGCCATAAGTCTCCTACAGTGCTTCTTTTGGTCTGTCTGAAACTGAATTGGGTGAGAAAAGGCATGGTCCAATATAAACTTTTTCTTGGTTATCTCTTAAAGTCAGATACATTTTTGCTATTGGCAAATATTGCCTTTGTTCCAGTGCCAGTGTTTTACTGTTTAATGGTTTGCTTTGTTGGCATCTGAGTTTATTTACCTGTATGCCATGTGCAGTTTACATCTTCCTTAAACACTATTCCCAGGTAAATTCTAATTATAATACTTGACATCCAGTTAAGAGGTTCCACATCTCTTCTCACCTCTTTCTTAGCATATTCACAAACATTTACTGAGCCCTTACTATAAGCAACAATTGTACTGGATAATTGGGAGGAAAAATAGATTTAAAATTCACTTATTCAATAAATGTCTGAGCACAATCTAGTGAATAACATTACAGTATGGCCTCGTTTTGAGGTGTATTGTTTGACAATATTTTACACCATATCCTAATGTAATTATAAAACCCAGTATACTATCAAAGATAAGTAATTTTGTGGTTACCTGCCATTAAAAAGTATCTGGTATTTCTGTTTGCATCCCATTAATACAAATAATGAAAAAATGATGTTTTGATCTGTAATAAACTGATTTATTGTGCAGTGACTGTAATATACTAGAATTAAATTGTTAACTGCCTCCTCAAACACACATTAGGAAATAATCCCCCCAAAAGTATTTCATTTTGCATTAGATATACAGGACACTGGGTGCTATAATTAGATTATTTTGAGGCAGACAGAGAGCTGTTATCCCAACTGATTTAGTATGTTCTGTAACTGAGAAAATGTTCGCCAAGTTATACTTTTTAGTGATTGACATGTACATTTTGTAGGGGACATGTTCTGTGTATAGTGAATAAATAACTTTTATAGTATCACAAAATGTTTTGGATTCCTTAGTTCCTTATTAGATTATGAAGGCTATTTGCCTATATATTGATTCCATTGCTCTTATTTTTGTCATGTTTCTGCCACATTTAAACTTAATGTTATTCATCTAAGAATATGGATTTTGTAAAGATTTCAAAAATACAGCAGAATACACATAACTAAGGGGAGGTATGAACTGGAGGTTTATGTAAGTTTTTCAATCCTGAACTGGAGGTTATTTTTACTCATGTTAAATTTTTAACGTGGCCAAGATACATAGAGAACGGCAGATTAGCTAGAGTCCATGATTTTTCATTTAGTTCATCTTTGTCACAGTTTTGCACTGCACTTTTTAACAAATGGGAAGTTTTTTTATAGCTTAAAATTATAAGAGAATCTAAAGGTTCACTGAGGGAAGATTTATAAGATAGGCTTAATTGCAAAAAGTATTTTGTGACTCTTCTGAATGGAAGAGGTTAAATGTAACCCAAGCTCTCACAGCTGTTGTGACACACTTTTTCCAGGCTGGTTTCCCGAATTTCAATATTATATTGCATTTTGATCATATTCCCATTTACAAAATCCTTAGATATTCTGAAATAGGGGAGCTATGACTTGAGACAGCAGAGGGGTAGCTCAGGAATAATCTAATGGCATTCTGCCAGGAGGTCTATTAAAGCCTTTAAGAATCCCTGGAAATAAACTGCTCTCGTTGATAAATGAAGTAAAAGCAACCTATTTGTCTCCAACTATTGACTCTATAAGACAGGACTGGTTGCTATGGAAAGGTTCTTTCTAGGGTTTTCACCCTCTGCCCCTTCTTCCAACATTGTTAATGTTTAGTGCTTTACGTTTATGTATTCCTAACCTTTATTTCAACCTTATATTAAAGATGGGAATTTTTTTTTTGTTTGGAATAAAAGCAAGGCATGTTAAATTCATTTCATTTATAATTGCCAGAGTAGTTTGTTAAGTAAAAGGCCTATGTGAAGTTTTTTATGGATCACCTCTCTTTGAATACTGGAGAAATAAACTGGTGTAGGAACCAAAAAATATTGGGGCTTTCTTTTGTGTGTAAGGTTTTAAGAGATACACTGTCCTTGTTTTACAAAGTAATTGCCTATGAGAAAGCAATTAAAACACTAGAAAACTTGCCCCAAACCCCTCAGTTTCTTTCCACTTTGTGCTTGTTTTTAGGAAGAGAATTTACCAGAACTTAAATATAAGGATAGGTTAAGGACTCAGACTCCCGGTACTATACACTGCCATCAAAAGATAGATTTAAATGTTAACACCGATTGCCATAAGGCTCACAATATAGCTATAAGTATATTTTGGTTTCCTCAAGTACAGTGATTTGGGAAATTCCTGTCACCTGTAAGGCTAACCACAATTTTATGCCTAAGGTATGTGATGTTGATATCATTCACCTTTTATTTAGGTTACCTTAGCTGTTAAAACTCCCCCGCCCTCAATCCTCTGTCATTTCAATCATAAAAGTCTTTTTTTAATATATTTTATTGATTTTTTACAGAGAGGAAGATAGAGGGATAGAGAGCTAGAAACATCGAGAGAGAAACATCGATCAGCTGCCTCTTTGCACACCCCCTACTGGGGATGTGCCCGCAACCAAGGTACATGCCCTTGACCGGAATCGAACCTGGGACCTTTCAGTCCGCAGGCCGACGCTCTATCCACTGAGCCAAACCGGTTTCGGCAATCAATCATAGAAGTCTTAACACTATTTTATTTGAGAAAGGGAGAAACATCAGCTGCCTACAACTAGGGCATATGCCCTGACCCAGAATCAGGGTGACATTTCAGCATGGGAGAACACCCAATCAAGCCATGCCAGCCAAGGCAGGACTACACTTTGAAATTATGGGGTGACATTGGTTATCAAAATTACAGGTTTCGGGTATATAGTTCTACAATACATCCCCTAAATATATTTTCTTTTTAAATATATTTATTTTCGAGAGAAACATGGTTCAGCTGCCTCCTGCACACCACCTACTGGGGATCAAGTTAGCAACCTCTTGGTTGCATGGGTTGCTGCTCAACCACAGACACATTAGCCAGGCCATCCCCTGTATATTGTATTGTGTTTACCACCCAATTTACACTGCATTTAAATGTATGCAAACCATTAACTATCAAAAGACGTCTGTGGTGAGAATTGCTCAATGTCCTAAAAGAAAAACTTGGCAATAAGTAAAAAAGGCACTGGGTAGAAAAAGCAGTTTTATTTTTAAATCCGTGTTACAAGAAATGACACCAGATATAATGGAGGGGGGCAGTAATGGAGACTCAAATGTTAAATTTCCTACAAATCACTTATTTCCCAGTTTGTATGAGAATATAAACATACATAGCCTTGCAGCGCTAGTGTAGAATTTAAAGGGTTCTCGACAAACAGAAGGGTTCTCGTTCGTTTTATGAATTGTGCTAATTTTTTTTCTATAAACCTAAATCATCTTAGAACATAGAATGGGGGGGGGGGGAGATGTAATTAAACCTGCCTTTACTCAACTTGATAGCAAATTCAGCAGCTTTATTCTGCCTGCAGCCTTTTGCTGTTAGTCTTAAGTGGTGGGAGGAGGGGGATGTCTCGAAAGTAATTAAAACCAAACCTGGTCCTCAGTTGGGTTATGTGCACTCAAAGAATAAGTAGTAGGCAGTCATAGCAATATTTTATAAAGTAAAAAAGGCACTGGGTAGAAAAAGCAGTTTTATTTTTAAATCCGTGTTTCAAATTCATATATGCACATTTTAGTACAACAAACTTGTCTTTAGGATATAATTATGAGTTGGGCAACATTAGCTCACCTTAATTTATTTGGAGATATACAACTTGGTCATTCTGCCTGAAAATTATTTTAAAAAACAGCCCGCCAAGACCGGTTTGGCTCAGTGGATAGTGCGTCGGCCTGCGGACTGAAGGGTACCTGGTTCGATTCCGGTCAAGGGCACGTACATTGGTTGCAGGCACATCCCTAGTGGGAGGTGTGCAGGAGGCAGCTGATCGATGGTTCTCTCATTGATGTTTCTAGCTCTGTCCCTCTCCCTTCCTCTCTATAAAAAATCAATAAAATATATTTTTAAAAACACCACCCTGCCAAATTAGAAAATAGGGCACTGACAAATTATTTTAATGTTTTTATTGATTTTAGAGAGGGAGAGAAACATGGATCTGCCACCTCCTGCACACTCTCCACTGGGATCACCCAGAATCTTACTGGTGACCTGGTCTGTGGGTCAATGCTCAACCACTGAGCCACACCAGCAGGGCTACAATCAGAATTTTAATTGATCTTTACACATTTTTAATTTACTATTTGGTTAACATTATCCTTAGCATTTATTTATAAAGTGGGTCAGACATGTTATCAAGATACTATGCAGGAAATATTTTGTGTAAGTGGTCCCCTGGTTGCACTTAATGGTGACAAAACTCTGGCATGATTAAATATACTTGTATCATAGGTTAAAAACATTGAAAGTGAATATGAATTTTTAAGGTTGGATAGACCTTTAACAAGTTTATCTTTGGGTTTAAGGAATAAAAATTAAAATAGTCCCATACTGCATTTCACATCTTTTACAAATAGCAAGTGTTTTAGCAGCTTTAAAACCTTTTCAGTTATATAAAACTTAGTGACACTATGATTTACTTTGAAATATAGTTTACAACCAGATCATATAACATACATACACTGGCACTTTAGCACGAGGGCAAACTTTATTTCAGACCTTTAAAATTAGGCCATAGTGTAAAAAAAGAGTCCATGGTCTTATATTAGTAAATTCATACTAAAATACTCTTATTTTTGTTAAGATGAATGGCAAAACTTTACATATGCTACAAGTATATTACAGGTATTTACATGGCTCTTTCTTTCCTGGGTACTTTCACATTATATAACTCCCTACTTTAAGCAAGCTTTGCAGGGATGAGGCCAAACACTATCACAGAATAACCTATGCAGTGCTAGAATACAAAAATGTATTTTAAAAGCTATTCTGTGACCACCCAATAACTTTCTATAAAAAATGGTTTGGGCACATTGGTTGCAGTCACCTATCCACTGCATATAAGAAACGGGGCCAATGGGGGATACAGTCTCATTCTAAATAGCTCCTAGTGCCCCTTCCACATTCACCACTTTCTGGTCCTTTACCCCCAACAAGAGAAAAAGTTGATTCCTTTACCATTCCCCAAATCTAAACTTGAATAGTTTTGCTTAAAAGTTACTCAATTGAGAACACCTGATGTAAGTACAATTATCAGTAACAGTTATTTTAAGTGGCACTGATTCTACCATTACATCACAGTGCACAGCAACACAAGACAAGATGAAGTCTACATTTTCTACATTAATTAGCGGGGTTTAACATTAATTACCGAGCATTGAATTTGGTATGAAACTATGGTCAGCTACCCTACTTTAAACATTAGTACTTTATCTTATTTTATACCTGTACCTTAAGTAAGGTTTTAAGTTGAAATGTCATTGTTTCCTTATCTGAAGGATTAAAGGAAACAGGAACCCAGTGGCTTGGTGGTTTAGGAAGCACACTTGGTGATGGCGGCTCACTAAATTTGGCTCCAGCATAGTTCTGATTAGTTTGAGGCTTAAAAAGCAAGCTGGGACTCGATAAGCTGGAATTCCAATTTTGATTATTTGGAAAGTTTTTGTTCTTCCCCCCATTTTGCATGGCCTGCCATGCAGCTGCTGATGTGTTATAATTATGTCCTCTTTCTTTTTTCTTATGAACCATCTTCATCTGGGAATTTTGATCCTTGGTCTTCTGTCTATTAAGTTGTTGGTTCTTACTAACATTTCTAGATTGAGGGGCTGGAATGTTATACCTCTCTCCACCACCCATCTTCAGCTTCTTTGTCACCTGTAAATGAATGGAAACAAAGTAAGATTCCATTAAGAAAAACTCCAAACTTTAAGGAGCTTCTAGAGCCCCAACTTGTTACTCCAGAAACCTTGGGGAAGACTAAAAAATGTGTTCTTCAGCCCTGGCAGGGTAGCTCAGTTGGTTAGAGCATCTTCCGGATATGCCAAGGTTGAAGTTACATCCTTGGTCAGGGCATATACAAGCAGCAGCCAATGAATGGAACAGCAAATCTATGTTTTTCTCCCTCCCTCTCAAAATCAATTTTAAAAAAATTTTAAATGTGCTATTTAGCTGCTTTAACTTCATTATATGCAGTTATTACCTTTCTAAGAAAAATTATCTTACCCACAAATCTGAAAAATCCTGTATTTAAAAATAAAAACAAGTGGTTTAGGATGAGTCTACCATAAAATGTTTTACCCCATTACAACGTGGATATTTTAAATACCTTTCAGTCTGCTTTTCAGATTGCAGGATTTCCACTACCTGTCCTCTTCCTTGTTGCCAAGCCCAGGATAATAGATGTTGCTTTCTCACAGATCCTTTCCTTTGTCTCAATACAGAAGTTTTCATGGGCCAATCTGCTGAGTTCAGCCTAGGAGCTGAGGCCAACATCTGAGTCTCCTCAGCACACAAGTTTGAGAGAAGTCTTAGCTAGAAAAGGAAAGTGACTTCATTAATTCAAATAACACAGTAGAAAAAGCGATTGTTTACATTTACTACAGAAATAGTCGGCTACTTCCTGAACATAGGGAAATAGGAAGATGGCTTGCTGTACCTTGTAACTGTCATCATTTAAGAACTCTCCACCGTGAGACCCAGGCAGTCCTTCCCAGGGAATTTGGGGATCGGAAGGGTGTCTGCAAGTCCCCCCATAAGCTGTTTGTATCTTTTTCCCGGGAACTTTTCAGATTCTCAAACAGTTTTTGTGACCACAATGTTGAGTTCGCTTAAAATTCGTTTTCTAAAAAGATCGTGTTATTAAAGTCCCAAGAGAATTCATCTTTCGACACACCGTTTTCACAAAGCCTGTTTTCCCAACATGTCTAATCACGCAGTGTTTCCTCCTCTGGTTAACACTCAACTCCTCCCCGTTTTAAGTAAATTCTCACACGCCAAGCCAGTTCCCATCTTAAGCATATAAAAATGTCCCCCTACAGTCAGTATCAGACACTCAGGACTTCATTTTCACTCGATATTCCAAGAAATGAGAAACGAGGTTATCAATAAGCCCCCCTGAAGGGTGAAAGGGCCCTACTCAACAGCCTGAGTAAATTACTATCTCCTGGGCCTTGAGTCACTCACTCCGCGAGCCCGGAAGTTCGCTTCTTCCGACAGGGCTCCGCCTGTCTCCGCCGGCCCGGGACCCGGGCGACCCCGGGAACCTGGGAACCTGGGAACCCGGGAACCCGGCCCTCCGGCCGCCCGCCCCGACGGGCTCCCGATCTCGCCTCCTTCCCCCAACAATGGGGAGCGCGGCCGCCAACATGGCCGCGCCCACGGCGCCGCCACTCACCGACTTCAAGCTCGGGACTGCGGCGGCGGCTCCTGCCGGTAACGAAGCCCCCTCCCCTTCCAGGGAGAGACGAGGCACGGGTCGGACACAGCCCACGAGCACCCACGACCCAGCTGCTGGCCACCTCAGGGTCCCGATGACTTCCTCCTTCTGTCTCTACCGATAAAATGGAGGCTGCGGCGAGCGCAGGAGCGGCCGGGAGGCACGACGGCCAATCAAAACGCGCGGACGCGGGGCCGGCCAATGAGGCGAGGGCCACCGCCTGTTGCTGGGCGGCGGGGCGACTGCGGCGGTGGTTGTTGCCGAGGGTTTGAAATCCTCCCGGAGAGGAGCATGTCGGGAAGCACTGCGGCGGCCTCTGGGGACGCTAGGCCCCTCCGAGGCGCCGGCCCCGCTCCACCCGGCGCCCCTGACTTGGCGGCCTGCGCCCTCAGTCCT
Organism: Cnephaeus nilssonii; assembly: GCF_951640355.1. Lineage (NCBI taxonomy): Eukaryota > Metazoa > Chordata > Mammalia > Chiroptera > Vespertilionidae > Cnephaeus > Cnephaeus nilssonii. Next base: position 89,118,674 of record NC_137078.1, read on the forward strand.
GGCGGATCGCGACGCGGCGCCCCGACCCAAGAAGCCCGCTCTTCCGGCGCGCTCCGCGCCTGGAAGGGGCCTCCGCCGCCCGCCCGGCAGCAGCTCCCGCCGGCTCCCCCGCGGCCCTCAGGACCCGGGGAGTGAGTGCGGGCCCCTGGGCTCAGCACCCGTGCCGCACGCCCGTGTTTCACAGACGGGAGGCTGCTTTCCGAGGCCTGGCGCCTGCCTCTGCCCCTCGCACTCCGTCACGCCGCGCCTCGCCAGCAAACTTCGCTGCTGCTCTCAAAACCTGCGGTTCCTCCGGTCCTCGCACCCCGCCTCGGACCTTCTTCCCAAGTGGCCTCCGCGGTGAACGCAGTTCCTTCCGACGGGCGCGGACCGAGGCCATCGCTTCCTCTCTGGGTCCCCACTGGCCCCCAACTTCCATTGGAGCCCTTCACCGTGTCTGCCACACACCCCCAAACCCTGAGGGGCAAGGCTAGGCTTTATTTTTAGGAGCACAGAGTACGTGCACAAGATGAATTTGTTGAAAGAATGGGGCCTTCCTTATTCCCCTTCCCGACCAATTTGCAAGTGAAAAGCGGGAGTTGGGTGGATTCTGGCAGCGAGGTGCGGGGCTAGGAAAAGGGCAACTTCTGTGGAGGGAGCGGGTGAGCCTTCCAAAGTGAGTGTTAAAGAGAACACCAGTGTCTGTGGCGATATGAACATTTTTGTTACTGGATTCCTATATACGTTTTAGAAGTTCCACATAATTTGTTTTTTAATCTTCAGTTTTTCGTTCCATTATCCCCATTCCACCCCCGCCCTCTCACCCCACACACACTATGTTCTTCTGGCCCTGGGTCTTAAGTTTTCCTTTTTTAAAAAAATGTATTTTTATTGATTTCAGAGAGGGAGAGAGAAATAGAAACATCAACGATGAGAGAATCATTGATTGGCTGCCTCCTGCATGCCCCCTACTGGGAATAGAGCTGCAACCAGGACAGGTGCCCTGACGGGGGAATCCAACCGTGACCTCCTGGTTCATAGATCCATGCTCAACCACTGAGCCACATCAGCCGGGCAATCTTAAGTTTTCTTAAGAAAACTACCTAAGCGACTGCATTTAAAAAAAAAAAAGAGTTTGTTAATCAAATTAATTTGGTAAAGTGTGTAGAAGAGATATTTTTGAGCATGGGACTTTCTGGTACCATTATAGTCAAAATGCACTGTAAAAAAAAACAACACACTGTACATGGTAAATGCTAGTTACTGAACATGTGATAAAAAAGCTGCCCTGGCCAGTGTGGCTCAGTTGGTTAGAGCATCCTCCTGTGCACCAAAAGGTCGTGGGTTTGATTCCTGCCAGGTGCATTAGGGAGGCAGCTGATTGATGTTTCTCTCTCTCATCCTCTTTCTAAAATAAACTGTTCAAAAAATTTAAGAAGCTGGCTTAGATATCTGGCCAGAAAAATAGCTGTACTTAAGCGGGTTGAAACTTTGACTTCAGAAAAGACCCTTACAATATATTTTTTAATATGATGGTTTGTATTTTTTAAATATAACTAGTGACCCGGTGAACGGATTTGTGCACATTGAAAGGAAATTAATTAGAAGAAAGATTTGTGCGGTAATTACGTTACTGCAAAAAATCATGTGTCAAAATATCCTATATAATAAAAGGCTAATATGCAAATTATCCCCTCTGGAGTTCAACTGGGAGACCAGTTCAATCGCTCTCAATGACATGCACTGACCACTAGGGGGCGGCACAGGGTGCTGAGGGAGGGAGGGAGGGAAGGAGAAGGCAGAGAGGCCAGGAGGCGGGGAACCTGATTGATCGCTGGCCAGTCCCAGGGACACTACCCGTGCATGAATTCATGCACCGGGCCTCTAGTATATAATATAGTATTATAAAATTAAAATACAAAATATTTTAATATTGCTACTTGCCCTTTATAATAGAAGTGTCAGAGATGGAATAAAATTAGTAAAATGTATATGAAAATAATATATAAATTGATTAATAAATAAATAATAACATGATATAAAAACAAAGACATGATATAAAAATAAAAACAAGATATAAAAACAACATTGATAAAAACAATCTATACTAATAAAAGGGTAATATGCTAATTAGACTGGGAGGCCTTCCAGGAGACCTTCCAGACATTCTTCTGGACAAAGCCATGGTGAAGGAGCCGAGGTAGAGGCGGTTAGGGGCCAAGAGGGGAGGGCAGTTGTGGGTGATCAGGCCAGGATGGGATGGCAGTTGTGGGTGATCAGTGGGGGGCTGTGGGGGGTCATTGGGGGTGATCAGGCTAGCAGGGGGGACAGTTGGGGGCAAGCAGGCTGTCAGTTGGGGTCAGTTGGGGGTGATCATGCTGGCAGGGGGGGGCCGTTGGGGGCAAGCAGGCCAACAGGCAGAGTGGTTAGGGGCAATCAGGCAAGCAGGCAGGTGAGCAGTTAGGAGCCAGCAGTCCCAGATTGCAAGAGGGATCGGGCCTAAACCGGCAGTCGGACATCCCCCAAGGGGTCCCAGATTGGAGAGTGTGCAGGCCGAGCTAAGGGACACCCCCAACCCTGTGCATGAATTTCGTGCACTGGCCCACTAGTGCTATATAATAAAATAGTAATATGCAAATCGACCTAATGGTGGAACGACCGGTCGCTATGATGCACACTGACCACCAGGGGGCAGACGCTCAATGCAGGAGCTGCCCCCTGTTAGTCTATGCACTCCCACAGGGGGAGCACCACTCAGCCACAAGTCAGCCTGACAGCTGGCCAGGGCAGCAGCCCACCATCGCAGCAGTGCTTATGCCATCAGTCAGACATCCCCCGAGGGCTCCTGGACTGTGAAAGGGTGCAGGCTGGACTGAGGGACACCCCACACACACTGAGTGCACTAATGCCATGCACTGGGCCTCTAGTGACTGATAAATTGATTAATAAGTCAACAACAACATGATATAACAATAACAAAGACATGATATAACAACAACAAAAATATGATATAAAAACAATGACTGAGAAATTGGTTAAACAATAGTTGGTCTTCAGATACATTCTGTCAACGACACCGGCTTCTTTTGGCTTCAGAGGTACGTTGTGCCAATAGTTGATCTTCAGATACATTCTGGCATTGCGTGCGATTGGCACCAGTGAGAGCTTTATATGTATCGCTCATGTGAGAGTCAATGTTTATTTTTATTTTCATTATTTTTTAAAAATATATTTTTATTAATTTCAGAGAGGAAGGAAGAGGAGAGAGAGATAGAAAATCAATGATGAGAGAGATCATTGATTGGCTGCCTCCTGCACGCTCCGCACTGGGGATCGAGCCCACAACCTGGGCATGTGCCCTTGACCGTAATTGAACCTGGGACCCTTAGTCTGCAGGTTGACGCTCTATCCACTGAGCCAAACTGGCTAGGGCTCAATGCTTATTTTTAAATTGCCAGTGCATGTCATATGTATGGGCCTGTCGGTCGGACAAACGGAAGGTCAGTCACTTAGCCTTTTATATATATATAGATAGATGTCTTGTAAAGTGAACAGTTGTTTCAGTCTGAGCACTTTATTTTTCTAATACTTTTTTTGGGTTTGATTCCCAGGTCAGGCACACATACAAGAATCAACCAAGGAATGCATAAATGAGTGGAACAACAATATGATGTCTCTCTCTCTCTCTCTCTCTCGCTCGCTCTCGCTCTCGCTCTCTCGCTCTCTCGCTCTCTCGCTCTCTCTCTCCCTCCCTCTGTCTCTAAAGTCAATAAATAGCCCTAGCTGGTTTGGCTCAGCAGAAAGTGTCAACTTGGAGACTGAAGGGTCCCCCCGGTTTCAATTCCAGTCAAGGGCATGTAACCTCAGTTGCAGGCTTGATACCCAACCCTGGTTGTGGCATGTGTGAAGGCAACCAATCAATGTGTCTCTCTCACATCTATGTTTCTCTCTCTCCCCCTCCCACTCTCTAAAAATCAATGGAAAAATATTCTCAGGTGAGTATTAACAAAAAAAATAATTAATAAAAACATTTTTTAGAAATAAAATCAATAAATAAAATTTTAAAATAAACATTTCAGTGGCCCCAGTTGTATTACAGAATCCAATCATCCTCCTAATTTTATCTTCATAAACACACAGTAATGTATTGGATACTTGTAATCATGCATACCGTGTCCCAGACTCCTAGCAGCCTCTCAATATAGCTCCTGTCTCATTCTTCATTAATGTTTACCAAGTGCCCACAACAGCTCAGAACTGGAGAGCAGGAGTTAAAAATACACCCTCTTCGGGACATGTGATACAGCCATGCTGGTCTTTAAAGTCAGTTCCACCAACACCAATTAGTGGTTCTCAGTTCAAATGGGAAGATGTTGATGCAAACAAACAGCTCTCAGGATGTAGACCCGCCCCAATGCTGGCAGCCACAAGCATAATAAATACACAGGTTTTAATACCAAACATCCATTTAACAAGACTTTATTTGATGCCTTCTTTGAGGCAGGCACTCTGCCAAGCCTTGGGGATACAAGAGTCAGTGAGACTCCATCTATCCCTAAAGGAACTCGAAAGCTGTTTCCTTTACTATAAATCAGAGAGGAAAGCTGGTGTCCGGGAGATTCATTTCCTTAGTTCTTCCCCTGAGAGTCAAGGACATGCAATGCCAATTGTCAACACAAAAATCCACCTGCTAGCATTGATAGGGAGTGCAGGTTACAGACATTGTACCTGACTGTGGAATGGAGGGCGAAAGGAAGGGATTGTCATCCTCGCTGAAATCCCTTTCCAGGAGAATCTGTGGAAATTATGTACCAGTGGGAGCCAAAATCAACGACCGAAACCTGTTACATAAACATGACCTACCTAATGTGTAGGTAGAAGTGGGACCAAACAGTGTTTCTGAGAGTTCGGCTTTGGAGCACTGGCAGGTCGCAGGCTGATGTTTATTGGATTTTAGATCCAATCCCCCAGGTTTGCCAAACCTGTGGAACAAGCCTTTGGTGGGGCTGACAACTGGCTTTCAGGCTGGGTCACTTACCTCCCAGTCTGTCTATCTCAAAACAAGCTGGTTTGGTTGTTTTTATTCCTCAAGCTCATGTATGAATTCAGAAGACAACTTTGAATGCTTGCAGATCTGTCCATGGATAGCTTAGGAGGAGCAGGTTCTGAGAACCTGACAAAAGAGTAAAGTGGACCGCCTCCCTGGCATTTCAATGTGCCTTAGGGCTCTGATCGCATTGCCAAACTGGTATCAAACACACACCTGGATTTGTTTCCTGGGGAAGCATCCGCTGCGTGTTCCCGGTTACTCACACGTTCCTGAGCAGTTGCACATCAGTTCCCAGCCATGACAGTCATTTTGCTCTGATTACTAAATGGGGCACAGGAAGTCAGTGCTAACCTCCCACCCTTCCTGTGACTCTGACCCAGGGGCCCTCAACCTCCCAGGCCTTTAAAAGATTCTGATGCATGGATTCCCACCCCAGATCGGAATCTTTGAGGAAAGGTGCTTGGGTGTTCCAATTCCAGCTCAAGAGTAGCATACCCAGCTGGTGTGGCTCAGTGGTTGAGCATCGACCTATGAACCAGGAGGTCACAGTTCAATTCCTGGCAGTGGCACATGCCCGGGTTGCAGGCTCCATCCCCAGTGTGGGTCGTGCATGAGGCAGCCTATCAATGACTCTCTCTCATCATTGATCTTTCTATCTCTCCCACTCCTCTCCCTTCCTCTCTGAAATATATATATATATATATATATATATATATATATATATATATATATATATAGAGAGAGAGAGAGAGAGAGAGAGAGAGAGAGAGAAACAGAATACACCTTTTCAAAATATGCCATTTTGGTGTAAGGATAATTTGGAGCTAAAGGCACTTGAGAAACAGCAAGTGCAAGAAAAGCACTCGAATCCCCCTCCTCCTCTTTTCTTCCTGAAAACAGAAGAGAAGGAAAAATGTCTTCCCTATACCAAGAGGAAAGAAACACTCTTATCATCAGGGAATTTTGTACAAACAGGCCTTTTCAACATAACTCTTATCTCCCTCTAGCCTCCCCATATAAGTATTTTAATTATGTTGCCACAATTGTATCTCTTTTCTCAATCTAGTTTAAAAGCATTTAGGCATTGCCACTTCTTTGGATTTTCATTTCCTTATGAAGGCTCCCACATCACTTAAAACTTACATTAAATAAATTTGAATGCTTTTATGTCAATTTAATTCCCAGACCCAGCTGAGGACCCTGTGAGGCTAGGCTAGAGATAGTTTTGCTTCCCCTACACAGCTGATTGCTAACTACTGCTCTAAGTTTTTCTAAGGGTGTCTGTATGAAGGGGGCACACTCTGTCCTCGGTAATCTTCAAAGGTTATCTCGCCAAACAAGCAGTGGGAAAAAAGTGAGAAACTAGCTTCTGGATACCCAGAGTTGTTTAGATTCATTTTTTTTGAGTGTCTACCACACAAGTGATGGACAGTTCCACCAACACCATCCAATTAGTGGTTCTCAGTTCTAATGGGAAGCTCCAAGGCTCTACCATCAGGTTCCTTGCTAGTCTGTTGTTTTGTTGTTTGTTTGTTTTGTTTTGTTAATCCTCACCCGAGGATATTTTTCCAATGATTTTTAGGGAGAGTGGAAGAAAGAGGGAAATCCTCATTTCCTTAAAGAAATTTCCTTTAGATAAGTTACTAGGGTAAATACATAGGAAGGGTGTTGATTTACTCCACCCCCTCCCCCACTCCCACCCCCACACACACACCACCACCACCACCACCACCACCACCACCATCAGGATAAGAGTCAAATCTCAGGCTTCTGGCTTGAGGCTACCATTCTTCTCTGGCAATGGACCTGTAAGAAGAGTTGGTGGATTTACCTAGAAGGGAAGTAGTTGAAAGAATTTTAAAGGTTGTTCGTTTGTTTTTAAATATATTTTAATTGATTTCAGAGAGGAAGGGAGAGGGAGAGAGAGATAGAAACATCAATGATGAGAAAGAATCATTGATCAGCTGCCCCCAACCTGGGCATGTGCCCTGACCAGGAATCAATCCCTGACCTCCTGGTTCCTGGGTCGATGCTCAACCACTGAGCCACGCCACTCAGGCAAGAATTTAAAAGGCTTTTAAAGATCACATGGTACATATGGCCCTCCTAAGAAATATGCCTGTGGGACAGCTCTTTCTTCAAGGGAACATGAAGCTAATAAGGTCTACTTATTCATTACAATCGACAGCCACCATAGCTGTTGATTTGGCAGCTAATGAGCTACAAACATGTGGAATTTTCCACTGACTCTGGCAGGCTATTGTTTGGGTTGCATGGGTTTAGGAGGAGACTGTGAGTCAAGCTTCCATGTCCCAAGAGTCTGTGTTTTGCCACTGCAGAAAAAAAATACAGATTGACATAGTTTTCAAAGATGACTAAAACTGGCCTGGTTGGCACTAGGGTATGACTTCCACTCTTGGGAACCGCAGGTACCAAGGAAGTCTCCATTAAACCCACAGCTTCTAAGGCCTGGGGAGGTGAAGTAACTTGCCCAAGGACAGTCTGATCTCTTGACTTGGGTTCACCATGGCTGAATATTTATATCATCTCTTTGCCTTTAAATTATATATCTTTATTTTAGTTTGTTATAACTGTTGCCTTGTACAATTCAAAGGTATGATCTTTTGCATATTCCAAATGTACTCTTTATTAGATAAGAGCAGGAAGTATTGAGCACTTCATTATGAGCAAGACGCTGTACAAAGCAATTTATATGCATCATCTTATTTAATTCTCGTCACAACCCTCCTGAGGTCAATAGTATTATTATTCCCACTTAACAGAGGAGAAAACGGTGGCTCGGAGAGAAAGGTCATGTGATTTGCCCAAAGTCACACATTGAGATCTCAAACCTGGGTCGAAATGAATGAATATAGAAATGAAAACCAGACTGCCTGCCCTGGCTGATGTTGCTCAGTGGTTAGAGCGTCAGCCTGCACACCAAAGGGTCTCTCTCGTGTTTGATTCCAGGTCAAGGGCATGTACATGGGTTTCAGGTTCACTCCCCACCCCCACCCCTTCCCGTTGGGATGTATGCAGAAGGCAACCAATCGATGTATCTCTCACATTGATGTTCTCTCTCTCTCTCTCTCTCTCTCTCTCTCTCTCTCTCTCTCTCTCTCCCTCCCTACCTCTCTACCTCCCTCCTTTCCTTCCACTCTCTCTGAAAAAGCAATGGAAAAAACATATATCCTCGGGTGAGGTATTAACAACAACAACAGAAAACCCGGACTGAATAAAGCTAATGCAGCCAGCTCCAGTTGAGTGACTGGTCACATGGGTTGCTCTGCAGGACAAGGACACGTGGGCACTTCTGGCACTCAGGGCTGGCGCATCACAGCCTCAACATCCACCCTATGACTAACACTCTTCTGCCCCATGGAAGTGCTTCGCCCCATCTCTTGCCCTATGACCTCGAAACAAAAGGCAACTGTATCAAAATGATGTGAAGTTTGTGGTTGATTTTATCATTATGAATATATATTGGACAAGGTAGGAACACAGAAAAAAATATCTCTTATTTAAATGTTTGTTAGTTTGTCCCATATTAGACAAATGATATGTGGGTCTTCATAGGTTGTCTCCATTTGTACCCTATGAACAATATGGTGATTAAGTTCATTTATATTGTTGTGCAGCCATCACCACTATCCATCTCCATAACTCTTTTCTTCTTGCAAAATTGAAACTCTGGCCCCACCGGCATGTCTCAGTGGTTGAGCGTTGACCTATGAACCAAGAGGTCAGGGTTCGATTCCCAGTCAGGGCACATGCCCTGGTTGTGGGTTCCATCCCCAGTGGAGGGTGTGCAGGAGGCAGGTGATCAATACTTGTCTCTCATCATTGATGTTTCTTTCTCTTTCTCCCTCTCCTTTCCTTTCTGAAGTTAATAAAAGTATATTTTAAAAAATTAAAACTCTGCCCATTAAACAATAACTCCTCATTGCCCCCTCCCCAACCCCAGGTAACCACCATCCTATTTTCTGTCTCTAGGATTTTGATTACTCAAGGAACTTTATGGAATCATACAATATTTGTCGTTTTGTGTCTGGCTTACTTTACTTACCATAATGTTCTCAAGTTTCACCCATGTTGTAGCGTATGTCAAAATGTCCTTTCTCCTTAAGGCTGAATAATATTGGGTTGTATGTACATACCACACTTTGCTTATCCATTCATTCATCGATGGACACTGGATTGCTTCCATGTTTTAGTTATTCTGAATAATACTACTGTGAACATGAGTATAACAAATATCTGCTCAGACCCCACTTTAAATTCTTTAAAATCCCTTTTCCAGCAAGTAATAGAATTACTAGAGAGAAAATCACCAAAGATATAGCAACTCTGAATAATACAATCCAAAGTGGGATAGCTGTGTCAAATGGTAAATCTATTTTTAATTTTTAGGAACCACCATCATTTTTTTCCACAGTGGTTATACCAATTTACATTCCCACCAACAGTGCACAAGGTTCCAATTTCTTCACATCTTGCCAACAAATGTTATTTTCTATTTTTTAAATAGTAGCCATTCTTACCTATGTATGTTTTTAACATACTAAAATACATCACAAAAACTACATATTGGTATTATTATGTCACCTTTGGCAAATATAAATTGTTTTATTTATTTTATTTATATGTCAATGATTTGTTGGATTATGAATCCAAAGGCATAGACAACAAAAGAAAAAAAATACACAATAGGATTTTGTAAAAACTAAAATCTTTGTGCATCACTATCAACAGAATGAAAAGGTAACCTATGGAATGGAAGAAAATGCTTTTGTTCCAAGTTTTTCTTCTAAGAGTCTTGCATTTAGGTCTTAGATTCACTTGGGTTGTGTGTATGGCAAAAGATGAAAGTCCAACTTCATTCTTTTGCATGGAGATACCCAGTTTTTGCCCTCGCCAGTTTGGCTCAGTGGGTAGAGTATCCTGTGGACCAAAGGGTCCCGGGTTTGAGTCTAGTCAAGAGTACGTATCTTGATTTGGTTGCAGGCTCCTCCCCGGCCGGGGCCCTGGTCAGGGTGAGTGCAGAAGGCTACCAATCGATGTGTTTCTCTCACCTCTCACATTGATATTTCTCTGTCTTTCCCTCTCTCTTCCACTCTCTCTAAAAATCAATGGAAAAATATCCTCGGGTGAGGATTCAAAACAAAACAAAACAAAACAAAAAAAAACACAACAATTTTCCCAGCACCATTTGTTGAAAAGGCTGTCCTTTCCCCAAAGGTCTTGGCACCCTTGTTGAAGACAATTTGACCATCTATGGGAGGATTTATTTCCAGACTCACAGTTCCATTGATCTGTATATCTATTTTTATTTTTTTTTAATATATTTTATTGATTTTTACAGAGAGGAAGAGAGAGGGATAGAGAGTTAGAAACATCGATCAGCTGCCTCTTGCACACCCCCTACTGGGGATGTGCCCGCAACCAAGGTACATACCCTTGACCGGAATCGAACCCAGGACCCTTCAGCCCGCAGGCCGATGCTCTATCCACTGAGCCAAACCGGTTTCGGCTGTATGTCTATTTTTACTCCAGTATCACATTGATTTGATTACTGTAGGCCTGTAATAAGTTTTTTAAAATATATTTTGATTGATTTCAGAAAGGAAGGGACAGGGAGAGAGAAATAGAAATATCAATGATGAGAGAGCATCATTGATCAGCTGCCTCCTGCACGCCCCCTCACTGGGGATTGAACCCACAACCCAGGCATGTGCCCTGACCGGGAATCGAACCGTGACTTCCTGGTTCATAGGTCGACGCTCAACCTCTGAGCCTCATCAGCTATAATAAGTTTTGAAGTGTGAGACCTCCAACTTGGGTTATGTTTTCAAGATTGTTTTGGCTATTTGTGGTCCCTTACATCCCATCACTTTTGCTACATTCTGTTTGTTGGAAGCTAGTCATGGAGTCCAGCCCATAATCAAGAAAAGATCACACAAAGGATGTGAATGCCAGGAGGCAGAGATTACTGGGAACCGTTTTAGGGGCTGCCACCACAAAGCTGACAGTTACTGACAGTTACTGAGCCATATGCATTCATGAAATGCATATTCATTAAATACTGACAATAACGTTGGGGATCTGTAACTATTATTATACCTCCTTTGTCACAGAGGGAATTGAGGTTTAAAGAGATTAAACTTTCCCTATAGCCCCACAACTACAAAAGGGCGGAGCTGGGTTTCACACTCAGCCTGTCCAGCTCCAAACGGTGTTTTTAACCATCATACTATCCACGCACACTGGCTGCTGCAGTATCTCAGATGAATATGAAATGTTATTGGTTGCAATTTAGAGCTTAGATTTATGATTTGCAAGAGTCTCAGGTGACTGCTCATGAATAGCAGAAGGAGCCTTTTCAGCTGTATTTAGCCCTAGTCAAATGAAGTTGAGAAAGCCTTCTATTTTAGGTCAATGTCCGCCTGTTATAGAAGTCTGCAGCTCCCTGTGAGAAAGGAAGCACAAACCCACTCACACAAACACGGTGAAGAATTTCCCTTCTGGCTATACTGGACGTGAGGTTCTCCAGCTCCGAAGAAGGACCTCAGCTTTAGGGAAGCTTCTGGACCTGACTTCGTGGGCAGCTGCCTCAGAACATCAAATTTCTCTCGAACTTCGCCAGGGTTTCTGGGTCAGTTCACACACACAAGAGAACTTTGTGAACACGGAACCTCTTGACCTGAGAGAGTTCTGCTTTCAAATTACTTGCCCCCCTCCTTCCCAGTGGGGTGGGTTCTGCCGCCTGTGATGGAATGCCTCCTTCCCCCCCCCCCACCCCCCCACTCCGAGGAATGTGTCAGGGAGTGTCTGATGGAGTCTGCAAGACTCTGCTCCTCCCTCCTCCTCCTTTTGTGACCACATCTGCAAACTCACAGAAAGAAAAATGCTGGGTTGCGTTTTCAAGCCCAGGATAGAAAGCTCTATTTAGAAGTGTTTGGGAATGTTTTTTAAACATATTTTTAAAAGGTGTTTTTGTTTTCATTATGCTTTCATGAGCAGACATAGTTGCCTTAGAGCTTCAGCTTGAATGGGGGACCCATTTCAGCTACATCCCTTCCCCCTCCACCCCCCCACCCCCGCCCCCCGCCAGATGCTGCAATTCAGACCTAGGATCTGGGTTGGATGCTGAGCAGGTGTAGAGGTGAATTAAGATACGGATCTTGTCTTTCAAGAGCTTTGACAGTGGGATCCAGAAACGTGAGCAACTGGGCACCTACACTATAATGCAGAACAGGGTGCCACAGGGAGCTGGAAACCCTGTGAAAAGGTTTCTCCACCTTTGCACACAGCACGACTGCCCTTTCACTTACTTTCACGAGCTCTCCTGACCCCCCTGGGGCGGCACCATGCTAAGAGGACCAGCTCTAGAGCTAGACAGCCTGGGTTTGAATCCCCGCTCTGCCACTCCCACCACGCACAGCCCTGGGCCGGTTACTTAGTCTCTGGGTCAGTGTCCTCATTGGTCAAATGGAGGTAATACTACTACTCTCTGTCTCACTGGGTGGCTGTGAGGAGTCAGTGAACTGGTGTGTTTTAAGGGCTTAGTGTACAGAGCGTGTAATAAATGTTAGCAGTGACAGCATGTCTGGTTTGTAAGTGAGAAGGCTGAGGTTTCACTAGTACCCACAGAGAGTCAGAGCTGGACGGGCCATCCCACCCTCTAATTTTACAGAAGAATCTAAGGCTTGCTCACGGTCACACAGCCAGCATGAGGCGGAGCAGGACTAGAACTCTGTCCCGGACCCAGTCTTGCCTCCTCCCTTGTTTCCTCATCCATCCCAGTGTCCTCAACCCCTTGCTTGCTGACTGTTTCCCTAGGAGCCTGCAAACTATTGTTAAAGAAAGAATTATTCATGACTGTTGTTAAAGATGGAAGGAAGACTGTAGGGACCATCACAGTGGGGTTTTGCAGTGGGAGAGAGATCGACCCAGCTCCGAATACAGCAGGGCAAGTGGGAATTTACAGCCAGGGAGCAGGGTGAGGGTCAGAGGACGGAAAATTACTAAGAGGAACCACCAGGAATAAGTGGGATTCTGGCTAAATCCACCTACAGGATTCCTGCTGAAGGCAGGCCAGGGTGACCAGACACCCCCTGGGGGCGTAGGGTTGGAGGTTGAGAAACTCAATTAGGTATCGAAGGTGATCAGATATCGAGGATGGGGGTTCTGGCGAAACCGAACAATGCAGACACTAACAAAAATCCAAAATCCAAGGCCTAATTGAAAGGTCCAAGGCAGCTTGGGTAGAAATAGGGGATGTAACATACAGCACAGGGAATAGAGTTAATAATATCGACATGACTGTGTGGCGACAGATCGTGGTGATCAATTGTAAAGTACATAAATATCAAATCACTCGTTTGTACACCTGAAACAAATATATTACATGTCAACTATACTTTAATTAAAATAAATAAAATAATCTTAAAAAGATTCTTCAGCCCTAACCAGTTGGGCTGAGTGGATATAGAGCGTTGGCCTGCGGACTGAAGGGTCCCAGGTTCGATTCTGGTCAAGGGCATGTACCTTGGTTGTGGGCACATCCCCAGTAGGGGGTGTGCAGGAGGCAGCTGATCGATGTTTCTCTCTCATCGATGTTTCTAACTCTCTATCCCTCTCCCTTTCTCTCTGTAAAAAAATTCAATAAAATGCGTATTTTTAATAAAAAAAATATTCAAACCATGCAATAGTTCAGTCAACTTTCTTTTCCGGAAAGGTTCCAGATTAACCTGTCCACCGCTCCTTGAGTCAGGAGTGTCTGGGTCAGGAGTGTGCCGCCAGCTGGACACTTGGGCATCTGTCCAGAGAGGAAACTGTGGCCGCTGACCAATATCTCCGCACTCACTCCCACCCCCACCTCCCCGCTCAGGCCCCAGCCAGTCAGGCGGCAGGAAGTGCCTCCCTCTGACGTTTCCCTGGACCCCTGATCTGGGGCCGTGGAGGTCAGCTCCTATTTGTTTAGGGGCTGTTCTTCCGCCCCCTCCCCTGCCTTTGGGCTCATTTTGTCATTTTGTCCCCAGCCCTCCCGGTCTTTGCCCTGCCTCCACTTCTCCGAATGTTGGGGAGTGGACAGGGCTCTCCCCTCCTCTCCCCCAGGAGGCTGTCACCCCCTTAGGCTGCCCTTTCAGCTTCCTCGTTCTCTGTGTCTTGTTGATCTCTCCAACTCAGCGCCTGGCCCCTGAATGTGCTAATGCCTTTTTTTACTTTTCCATAGTCCCACGCACTGATCTAGACACATAAGTCAACACATAAGTCAACAGATAAATACCCACCAGCTAATTGACAGGTATGGCTATTTCAGAAAAAAGAAAGAAAAAAGAAACAAACAGATTGAGAAGTGGGACTGAGACAAGCAAGGATGACTTCCTGTAGGAGAAAGGATTGGTAAGCCTAGAAGCAGATAAGATCAAACGGATGAGGAGGAAGAACCACAGGACCGAAGATGCGGAGGCAGAAAAATGCAGGCAGGTTAGAATTCCAGACCTGGGCAGGAGGCCCTCTAACAAGTGTTTTTCAAATTTCAGTTTGTGGCCCGTCGGTGGGTGATAGGAATTATTTCTTTGGCTACAAATAGCATTTTGTAAAGTGAAATAGAACAGATTCGGAGCAGATCTATGTAGCAAGGATTATTATTTGTTTCATCCAATTGATGTTGCAATCTTAAATGAAGCATATAAATATCTTAAGTATACTGGCTCATGCTATACATAATTTTTTCATGAATTGCAGTTTGTTTGTTTTTTAAAAAGTGTGTGTGTGTGTGGGGGGAGGTTGTTGTTTGTTTTTAAATCTCTTGTCAAACCCAGCCCGTTATCTCACAGCTGTGGAGCCGGCTCACAGAGAGAGCTAGAGCAGAGCTGGAGACTGGACCCATCCCCTGGCCCCCAGGGCTCCTTCTCTACACGCCGCCCCACCTTCCTAAGCCGAGGGAGCAGATGGAACTCAGCTCTTACACACTACGGCTCCTGTGATTTTTAGCATCCGAAGGACACTTCGTATTTGTTCCTTCAGCAAATGCTTATTCAGAGCCTACCCTGGGTTGGACATTTGTGCCGAGTACTTGGGTCATATGGATTTAAAAACAGGAATGTAGGGTTTACTGTCTGACATTGGTGTCTCTTGGGTTAACTTTTACATTTTTTTTGGTCCAGATTGGGGATGTGAAAGAAAAAGTATCCTGACTTGTCAAAACAGTAAGGACGACTTTATTCAAGAATATTGCAATAGAGGGGAGAAAAGGAGCTCAACTCCAAATACAGCAAAGACAGCCCGGGGTTGACAACCAAGGAGCAGGATGAGGGGTCTGTGGATGGGAAGTTACTGAGAAGACACATCAAGGGTAGGAGGAGTCTTGCTAAAAGCCGGCCAAGGACTTAGATGTGGAAAGTGGAGGATGAGGACTTAACCAGATGGTATCAGAGGTGGAGGGGAGGTCTTAGACAGATTCTTTGCTAAGACTGAGCTGGGCAGGTCTAAGACAGAACAGAGGCCAAGATCAAGGCCTAAGTGTGTAGTTGGGGAAGGTTTTTGTCAGTGACAGCATCTATAGCTGTCTTAGATATCTTGTGTTTACACTTCTCCCTGATGTTATATGGTACTTTGAAATTTTTTGCATTTAAATGCTAGCTAGTAGCCTTTAGTGGTTGAGCGTCAAACTATGATCCAGGAGGTCATGGTTCGATTCTGGTCAGGGCACATGCCCGGATTGTGAGCTCGATCCCCAGTGTGGGGCGTGCAGGACGCAGCCGATCAATGATTCTCTCTCATCATTAATATTTCCATCTCTCTCTCCCTCTCCATTCCTCTCTGAAATCAATAAAAAAAATATTTTTAAAAAGTGCTAGCTAGCATTAGCGCAAGGGAAAACAGAAGTTCAAGGATATTCAGTGACTTGACCAAGGTCACACAGCTACTCAGTGGCAGACCCAGAGCAGAGGGCCAGGTCCGCCTGGCTTCAGAGCCCAGACACCTCACCACTGTGCTGTGTTGCTCCTCGTGGCCAGAACCCAGCTTGAAAAGCCCAATCCAACCTCCTGGTACTGCATTGCCTGTGTTGGAGCCTGGATGTTATCCGTCTTTCCTTGCATTGCTGTCTGAGCACAACAGTGAGCGCCAAGGCTATTATTAAACCCTCTCGGGTCCCTGAGCCTGGCAGGCTCAGATCGGCCCTCAGCCCCTGCCCACGCTGTTATTTATAGAGCTGATTGTTTACTGCTGGAGCTGGGCTGGGACACAAGGGCAAAGACCAGGTCGAAATACTCACGTGCTTGGCCTGGGCACCAGAGCCCAAAGTTTGTCTCCAAAGCCAGATTCTGCTGGCTGACCTTCTAACTCATCTCTTCAACTCTGCCCCATGTTCCCTATAGGCATGTGGGGGCTAAAAATAAATAAATAATAAACAAATAAACCCTTCCCTCCCACTTCCTAGGTCTTCTCGCTGGGCTAATAATCAAATTAACAGAGACAGATTAACAGGAGAAAATCAAATTTTAATACGTGTGCATGGGGAATCCACATAAGCATGAACATTTCAAAGACAGCGAGGCAAAATTGGGGATAGATTGGTAGATAGATATCATTTTTGACAAAGGATAAAGGGGGCTAGAGGTCTGAGATTTCAAAGCAAGTAGGCAATTGACAGGTAGCTGAGGAAGAGGGGAATGCTGTTGCCAGTGGAAATAGGATTCTTCCACGGAGTCAGGAGAAAAGCATTTCTGGGGCCCACACGTAGGAGGATGAGGTGCAGCGGTAACATTTATTGGAGCAAAAACAGAGGACTCCCCACAGGTGCCCGAGGTCTCGTCCACAACCAGGTGGCTCAGCCTCTGGGCCAGAGCCCGCACTTGTCCCCACCAAGCCCAGAAGACGGGCCAGGGCGCAGAGATGCGGCGCTGTGAGCCCGGCATTGGCAGGGCCTCTGCAGCTTCGGCCATGAGTTCAGTCTCCGTCCCCCTCTGGCTAGCTGAGTCTGTCCCCAGCTGCGCTCTGGACGGCGCTGTCCTGCTGCACCCAGGCCCTGAGGGGGGCCCCCCTCGGAGTCAGGAGTCACGGGGCAGCGAGGGACGGGGCTCCGGCATTTGTTACGCTTTGATTATGTTATCTTGGGTTTGAAAGCTTTCTTTCAAACTAACCAATCTCTTTCCTGGCTCTTTTTGGGCTTGTGCTGGGTCCTCCCCCCTAACCAATCCCTTTCCTGGATCTTCCGGGGGTTTCATGTCCTTATCCAATCCTAAGCTTTTCCTACATTTGACTCCTCCCCTTTATGTTGCCATTTTAGCTTCTCCTGCACCTGCCTGGGCAGGGGAATGTCCCTGCTGGTGGGTGGGAGGGCTGACTGGCCCCTGAGGAGGTTGGACAGCGGATCTTCCTGCCTGCCGGGGGTTAGGTTCCCTTTGGCGAGGACGTGGCTGTCCCTTGGGGTGTCTGAACTGTAACTTCCAGACTTGGGGTGTCTGAACTGTAACTTCCAGACTTACTCAGGTTTAGGCTTAGCCAGCTTTGTTCCCTTCTCTTTTGTTGACATCCAACTAGCTGACTGCCTACTGTAGTAGATTCATGGATTCATTGATGTAGTGAGTTTCTTTTATCCCCTTTTCTCCCAAACTACCTCCCACCACCACCACAGGTAACCCCTCTTGGGCACCTCTGGGGTCACTAAGTATCATTGACTTTAAATGTATCCTTGACAAATATGCTGTACTGCTTTGTGTTTAGGTGTTTTTTGATCTACAAAAACAGTAGTGAGCTAAGTACAAATTGGTAGTTACAAAATAGTCACAGGGGTGTAAAGTACAGCATAGGAAATATAGTCAATACTAGAGGCCCAGTGCCCGAATTCCTGCACTGGTGGGGTCCAGCGGGCCCCAATCAGGCAGATCCCACCGGGCCTGTCAGTGGGGAGGGAGGAGCAGATGGCAGGAGGTTGTCCCGAAAGCCTGGCCCCAATGAGCCCGATCAGGGCCGTGGGCGATTGGCCAGTGGGCCTCGCCCCCAATTGGGGTTGGGGGGCTTATTGGGGATGGGGTTGGCCACGGGGAGGGGCTGTGGGCGGTGGGCCAGCCCAGCCCCTGATTGGTGGGGGGGGGGACCAATCGGGGGCAGAGCTGGCTGAGGGGAGGGGCTGCAGGCCTTTCAGGGTGGTGGGGGCTGATGGGGGTGGGGAGGCAATCAGGGGCAGGGCCGGCCCTGGGGAGGGGCTGCAGGGGGGGTGGGTTGGCTGGCTGCCCCACCCTGGATCAGGGTGGGAGAAGCCATCAGGGGTGGGGATGGCTGGGGGGAGGGGCCGCAGGAGGTTGGCTGGCTGACCCCACCCCCTGATTGGGCTGGCTCGCTGGCCACAGTGAGCATCATAGCGACTGGTCATTCTGGTCGTTACGGTGTTACCGTCGCTGGCTTTTTATATAAATAGATTTCGATAACTGTGTATGGTGCCAGATGGGTACAGGAAATATTGGGGCGGGGGACACTTTGTAAAGTATATGATTGTCTAACCACTATGCTGTTCACCTGAAACCAATACAAAATAATACTGAAAGTAAACTGTAATTGAAAAATAATTTAAAATAAAATAAAATGTACCTCATGCTATGTTAAAAAATTCTATCTTGACAAAAAAAGTAGTGTTCTATACGTTTTATTCTTCTCTTTTTTAAAGTTGGCACACACATGGACTTGTTTCCTCTGTTTGCTTTCATAATCATAAAAAAAAAAGGTCTAACAAATAGCAAAGGTTGGGTTGGGTGGATTTCAAGGGTAGCTGTGAGTGAAGTCACATGCTTTCTTCTTTTGAAATACAAAGGCGCCGGCCAATGTAGCTCAGTGGTTGAGCTCAACCTTTGAACCAGAAGGCACGGTTCAATTCCTGGTCAGGGCACATGCCCAGGTTGCGTGCTTGATCCTCAGTGTTGGCGTGCAGAAGGAAGCTGATCGAGGATTCTCTCTCATCATTGATCTTTCTATCTCTCTCTCCCTCTCCCTTCCTCTCTGAAATCAATAAAAATATATTTTAAAAAAAGAAAGAAAAGAAATACAAAAGCATTCCTTGGAAAGGGAAGAATAGGTACCCTTGGGGAGAAGTTTCCAGACATCCTACCTGGGAGGGGCAGGAAAGGGAGAGGATGGAGCAACATGAAAATGCCAGAATCCTAAGGGTCCTTAGGCAAAGGTTGCAAACTGGAGGCCCACAGGACAGTTCCAGCCTGCAGACAGGGGTTGTTTGTTCCTCTTAGTGTCTGATTAAAACATCAAATCCAGGTTTTTGGCTTCTCCTGAAAAATCATGTGATTTGGCAAGTTGAGCCCATTTCCACCAGGAACCATCAGCAGAGCGGAGAGACACTGCCTCCTGTAGGCAGGGCTCAGGCTCTCCAACTGGCCACAGGCCTTCACTCTCTGATGTTAAACACAGGCCTTCTACCCGTCCCCACACAGCCAGCTGTGTTTGCAATTCTTGCCTTAAATTTCATCAGCTTCTTAAAGAAGGCCATGACCCCCCAAAACTTGAAGAACTACGTTCTGAGGATTCCAAAACCTGGCATGCAAGCTACTGCCTCTCTTGCACCATAGCAGACCCCATTAATTGATCATGACACTTTTTTCTACTGAGCTTAGACTCAGCTTCATAATCCTCCTCAACACTATGTTCTGACAACAATCACCAAAATAGCAGACTTGGCAATCAGGAAAAAAAAAAATCTATTACCCAGCCGTGTGTGGATCAGTGGTTGAGCGTCGATCTATGAACCAGGAGGTCATAGTTCGATTCCCGGTCAGGGCACATGCCCAGGTTGTGGGCTCAATCCCCAGTGGGGGCCATGCAGGAGGCAGCCGATCAATGATTCTCTCTCATCATTAATGTTTCTATATCACTCTTCCTCTCCCTTCCTCTCTGAAATCAATTAAAAAAACATTAAAAATATCTATCTGCCAATTCCTGGAAACCCAATTATCTCCTTTTTCAGAGGAGGAGACCAAGGCCCAGAGAGAAGTGACTTATCCAAGGTCTGCCCAGCCTGATGAGGAGGGAGGAGCTTTCTAGTCAGGGGCAGGGCATAGAAGCCCCTGGAGGTTGGAGAAAGTGTGGCATCTTTAAGAAGCTAAAATAAGGCCCCAGGGTCTCGAATAGAGGGAAGACGTAGAGGCCTTACTCCCACTCCATATCCCCACCTCCTGTTGAGCACCTTTACATGTTTAACATTTGGATTTTTCTTTTCTTCTTTTTAGAAGAATAGTTTATTGATTTTTAGAGGAAAGAGGAAGGGAGAGAGAAAAAAACATCGATGTGAGTTCCTCCTTCTTCCTGCACGCCCCTCCTCCAGGATAGAGTCCCGGCATGGGACCGGCAGCCTTTTGGTGCACGGGACAATGCCCAACCAACTGAGCCACGCCAGCCAGGGATCTGTGTCAGGTTGTTAAAAGAAGAAAATAGCATTGAACTGCTGAAAGTATTATCCTATATTATCAAGAGGTAATATGCAAAGTGACCATGATGCCGTCACAAGTTGGCGGCACCCACAGTGGGGCATGGGGCCAGCTGCTCCACGCGCCTGCCGCCGGAGCCCCCTCAGCCCCGCCGGGGGCCTCGGCTCCTCCTGCACCCCCCACTGACTGAAGCTCAGGCAAGCAGGGCTGGCCAAGGCGCAGGCAAGCCTCGGATAGCAGCTGCCCAGCTGCCCAGCTGCCCAGAGCTGGCCCAAGGCTCAGATAACCAGGGCCGGCCTAGGCTTGTGCTGCTGGCAGTGGCAGCAGCAGAGGTGTGATGGGGCCATCGCCTTCCCCTGATCGAGGGGTTGCCTCCTGCCCCTGAGGGCTCCCAGACCGTGAGAGGGGGCAGGCTGGGCTGAGGGAACCCCCGCCTCCAGTGATTGAATTTTCATGCACCGGGCCTCTAGTTATCCTATATGCTTGCAGGAGCATTTTCTTTTCCTAATCCCAGGTTAATTCAAGTGCCAGTATCCACAGTGGAAACGGAATCATCTCAAGGAGTGAGATGGGCCCTGGCTGGTTTGGCTCAGTGGATAGAGCGTCAGTCTGCAGACTCAAGGGTCCCAGGTTCGATTCCGGTCAAGGGCATGTACCTTGGTTGCAGGCACAAACCCAATAGGGAGTGTGCAGGAGGCAGCTGATCAATGTTTCTCTCTCATCAATGTTTCTAACTCTCTATCCCTCTCCCTTCCTCTCTGTAAAAAATTAATAAAATATATCTTTTTTAAAAGGAGTGAGATGGCCCAGATATTACAAAGGCTGCTTCCTGGGGGGAGGGGATATGTGGGGGGTTGGGTGTTGGGTGTTGATAGGAAAGACCAGGAATGCTCCTCTTTCAATCGGCCCCTACCTATGGCCTTGCTTTTGGTCCAGCACTAAGTAGATGCATCCAGTAGGTGGCAATGTCTCACAGTACAAGGGCTGGTGAGACAGGCTGATGGGGGGAGGTGGTGTTGGACTGAGAAACCAGCTCCTGGACCCTCCCCTGCAGATGCACCTCACCCTCCCAGGGCGAAGAAGACAGCAGACTTCCTGTGAGGGCCCCATGAGCCAGCCCAGGGTACCCAGGGCACTCGGAGAGCCTGGACCAGCCGAGCTAAAAGGGCCCTTATCCAGCATCTTGTCCAGTGCTACCCAAGGTGTGTCCAGGGACTAATAGCATCACCTGGGAGTGTGTTACAATGCAGATTCTCGGGCCCCGCCCCAGAATACTTTAGTCAAAACTTAGGGGTGGGGCGCAGCAGTCTGTGTTAACAAGCCCTACGGGTGCTGCTGATGCATTCGGAAGTTATAGAAGCACTTAGCATCTCCAACTTCCTCATTTTAGGAATGGGGAAATTGAAGCCACACGGAGGAGGCAGCGCCACCCAACCAGGCAGTGGCAGCGACCACACTAGAACCCAGACTCCCAGCGTTCTTTCCACCTTAGCCTTTAAGGAGCTTCTCTCTTGTCTTCGTCCATCCACCCATTCATTCATGCATTCAGCTGGTCATTACACACTTGAGGCTGCAGAGGAGGGCCAGACTTGGGGGACAGCTCACCCTTCTTCACAGTGAGGCTTCCTCAAGGCCAGGGTCCAGGGCTCAGTGTCATGGAAGCACTTGCTGGTTCTTTGCCAGCTCACCCATGGGGCTCCCCAATCCCAGCCCAGCCAGTGCCCCCCTCACCCGTTCCCAGCTACTTCCTGTCTCCTTTTCCTTTTTCTGGCATCCCAGGCTCTCTGTCCCATTCCTTACTGTCCATTACTTGCTCTTGGAGAAGGCACTGTGCCCTCTCCCCATGGGACTAATGATCAAATTGAAGTCCCCTCCCCAGAGTGGGGTTTGCTCTGAAGGGACCTGGGCAGGTCTAGAGCCCCTTTCCAACCTGGCACCATCATCGTTTAACCTTGTGTCCTGAGCACTGTAGGACATTTGCAGCATCGTTGGCCTCTACCCACTGGATGTCGATAGAATCCTCTCCGAGTTATGACATCTTCGGACATTGCCAAATGTCCACTCTGGCTAGGGTTGCCAGGTTAAATATAAAATGCCCAGTTAAATTTCAAGTTCAGGTAAACAGCAAATGGTTTTTTTAGTATAGGTATGTTCAACATTCGTACTTGCTCTATCTGGAAACTTATCACAAGGACAAAACTCTCCCTTCTTGAAAACCACGGGCCCAGATCCATCTTATGGGGCCTGGGTGTGGGGAAGTGAAAAGATCCGATGAGCTAATCAGAGGCCATTAGCCTAGGAGGGCAGCAACTTTATCATACTCATCTTCTATCCCCAGAAAAAAGTAGGTTCTCATTAAATATTCTATCTGATAACACGTGTGGAAACACTTTGAACTGTATCAGGCACAATATCTGCGTGTTTATCCAGGACTAGGCCTCAGGGACACACCCATGGAGCTCATGGTCTAGCAAATATAAACTGAAAATGGCGTTTGGTTAGATCCACATAGCATTTTTTAAGACTATGTTCTTTTTAAAATTTTATCAATTGATTGATTTGAGACAGAGAGAGAGAGAGAGATCAATTTGTTGTTTCACTTACTCATGCATTCATTGGTTGATTCTTGTATGTGCCCTGACCAGGAATTAAACCCGAAACCTTGGCGTATTGGGACGATGCTCTAACCAACTGAGCTACCCAGCCTGAGCCATAGCATTTTTTAAAGATTTGACTTTGTGGTTAACATTTTAAAATTGGAAGCCATGACATAAAGTCGGGATTCCTAGTATTTCATGAAAATGTGGCATATCTTCCAAGTGCTTGGAACAGCTGCCAGCTGGGCCTACACTCCCCGTGGCAAGGTGTGGCTAAAGCTGAGATGCCGGCCCCCTTGGCTGGGTCATGCGCTCCCCCAGTCCCTACCACTCTCTATTGCCTCGTACCAGCACCCTCCACCCATTGATGTGATCAGCCTGGCACCTGTAGGCATCTGGTCTGGTGGGGAAGAGACATTGGGATAGAATGTCCTTTCAGGTGATCTAAGTAAGGCTGGTACATTATCCCCATTTTACAGGTAAAGAAACTGAGGCTTAGGGAGCTTAAATGAATTGCTCAAGGGCATAAACTGGATCCGAACCCAAGACCCTTGACTCTAAGGCCTATACCCAAGCCCCACCCTCAGAGTTCCTCCTGAGAAACAGCTCAACTGCAGGGGCAAGAAGCGTGTGGCATTGGGGACCCGGAGGGGAAGTGGTGACAGGGACGGAAGGCCAGACCTCCCACACTCACTCATCTGTGATGTGAGAAAGAGCAAAAGCAAGAGAAAGCTGGTGTGGTGGGCAGCAGCTGGCAGGAGCTCTGATTGGGACCCAGGGCCAGGTCTCAGACACAAAACCACCAGGACTCCTCACCTCCCAGCCGGGTCGGGGGCTCAGCCACAAAAACTGTGAGTAGCTTTCTGGTTGTTTTATTTTGCTCTTCTTCCTCATTCCAGAAAACCTGTGTTGTTACCTTACCCCTTCCCTCCTGGGATATAAGAAACTGGGTGGGCCTCCCTGGGTTGATGTCATATGAGGACTTCTGGGGTTTTTAAGGACCAGTCACGGAAGACTTGGGGGGGGGGGGTGTGGTCCTCGCCCTTGGACATGCCCAAAATCCTGTCCACCACGGTCAGGACAGAAGGTGATCATCACCAACATGCAGATGGCCTTACTGTGTACCAGGCCCTGCTCTAAGGGCCTTCCATTGTTTAATGTATGAGTCCTCACCACAACCGCGTATACGAGCACTGGTCTTATTCCCCGCTTTACGGAAGGCTGCTAAGCAACCGAACCAAAGGCACAGGGGCATTGAGTGCGAGTGCTGAGCTTGGACGTAGGCACTGTGACTCCACCACCCGCTCTCGAAACGCCCGGCACTCCTGCGTCACAGGGTGCAGGCCTGACCAGCAGACGGTGGGCCAGAAAAGAACCCCAAAAGACGAGGGCTGGCGGAGCACTCAGAGGTCATCTGGTGAGTCCAAGTGCCCTCATTTTACAGAAGGAGAAACTGAGGCACAGAAAGACTTGCACTTCTGACTGGGGCAGTTCTGAAATGTAGTGTAGCCTAGAACACACTAGACCCAGGAGACCAGGGCCTCCATTCTTGGAGGTTCCACTCAGCAGAACACGAGCGTCTGTGAGTGTGCCCTGGGGCCAGTGCCCGGTGAGAACCCTAGCGCTGTCTCCGTAACTCTGTGGCCTCAGGTAAACCACTCGCTGATCTCCCACTCAGCTCCCTCTTCTGAGAAATTCTGCCAGAGACCATCACCCATAGCCTTGTGGTGGACCATGACCTCCGGCCCCTTCCCAGCCTGGGCCGTCTCTCCTCTCTCCCTGGGGGTTGAATCCATGATGCTGGTGCCGGGATGGGGACTTGTGCTGGGCTCTATACCCCATCTTGTGGCCCCCTGGAGGTGGCCCCCTAACCTTCGCTGGGCTCCTGGCATCAATTTCTACCCACGAAGCATGTCCTTTACCCTTTGGCCGGTTACGGGTGTTAAGGCAGTTAAGAACGGCAAACTGGCAGCCCGGCTCAGTGGAGCAGATCCCTCCAGCACCAGTCTCTTCTCTTCCTTCCTCCTCTTATTGCACCTATTCATCTTATCACCTGCTCTCAGATGTGCATAACATGTTCTTTTATTCATTCTTATCACGGCACATTCAATAGAACTCGGAGCCCTCACCCTGCTGAGCTGGTCGGTACTTAAATCTCAGTGTGTACTGACTCGCCCCGACCTGCACCTTCCAGCATCAAACATTGACCTGAGGGTCACAAACAGCATAGCATGAGGGAGGCCCCCTGTTCTTTCTGCCACCCTGGCTCCTCCTAGGATGGATGCCCATTGTTCAAAGGGACTGGGTCTCCTCAAGTCCAACCCTGTCCATTTCCCTGGCATGCCTGGAGTCTGGATTCTTTGTCAAACTCAAAGGTTCAACCTCCTTAGGACCAGCCTCCAAGGTGTGCCACCTGGCAACTTCCCCAAGGCAGCCCTGAGTCACAATTGTGAGTTCTGACTCTTGCTCCTTATTTAATACTAGAGGCCAGGTGCACAAAATTCATGCACTGGGGGGGGGTGTCTCTCAGCCTGACCTGTGCCCTCTTGCAGTCCAGGAGCCCTCAGGGGATGTCCGACTGACGGCATCAGACATCCTTAGCGCCGCTGCGGAGGCGGGAGTGGCTCCCACCACTGCTGCTCCACTCGCCAGCTGTGAGCCCAGCTCCTGCATTGAGCATCTGCCTCCTGGTGGTCAGTGCATGTCATAGCAACTGGTTGTTCTGCTGCTCGGTCAATTTGCATATTAGCCTTTTATTATATAGGATGTGGCCTCTTGGGCAAATTACTCACCTCCCTGAACCTCAGTGTCCTCATCTTGGGGAGAGGACCACCATCTCCCCAAGGGACTTCCAGGGAGCAGAGCCCAGGTCCCCAACACTCAAGGGACCATGACCTCTGGCCCCTTCCCAGTGTGGGCCACCTCTCTTCTCTCCCTGGCTTTGGATCACAGATACAGGCTCTTTGCTCCCCACCCACCGGGGACACCAGCTGAACCTTTGTGCTGAGCCAGGTTTTCACAGGATGGGGAGAAAGGCTGTCTTCAGATGGCTTCTGCCTTCTACCCCTTCCCCTTCAAAAAGTCCCTGGGCCGGGAGACACAAAGGGTGCTCTTTGTGGGGGGCAGGCAGCCCTACCTTACTGAGAAGGAAAACCAAGCCTCCAAGGCGACGGTGACTTGCTCAAGGTCACATGACCCAGGAACAGTGAAGCCAGTGTTGAGTCTAGCCCTGCGGGCTCCAGAACTTGTGCTCTCTATCCTCTCATCCGGTGGAGGACCTAAGTCCCCTCACCAAGTAGGTAGGTGACCTTGGGTGAGTCACATCACCTTTCTAAAACTCAGTTTCTCCAACTCTAAAAAGGAAGCTATAACAGCATTACCAACCTGCCTCAAAGGGGTGCTTCTTTATTTTCTTAAGGAGGCATTTATGGGACTTTCACCTCAGGCTAGACCTCTGTTAGCACTGAGAATTACCTCGTTCAATCCTCACAACATCCTACGAGAGACGTACTATCACCGCCCCCAGTTGAGAGGTGAGAAACACACTCACACGGCTTTACGGCCTTCGAAAGGTCACACAGCTCAAACCCAGGTCCAGAACCACGCTCTAGTGTAAGAATCGAATAGGAGAACAGGTGTGGGAAGCACCTCGAAAGCACTAAGGTCTGATGCAGGCCTGAGAAATGGTCAGCCCTCCACCAGCAGAACTCAGGGAAGGATAAAACCATCCCTTCTCCCCTCCACATCTGGGGAGAGGACGCATCCACAGAGCGTGAGATTGTCCTGCCCCAGCCCATGACACAGGAAAGAAGACCCCAAATGCCAAGGAAAGAAAATGGCAGACAAGGGCAGATCAATGGGGTAGATCAGGCGGGGAGAGCCCCCGGGCAGGGCGGGGGGAAGGTTGCTGGGATCCCATCCAAATGGGGAGGTTTTTGGTGAGACCTTGGGCCAGAAGTAGGTTGGGTTGGGCATCCTGTGGGTTTTGCTGTTTCTCTCCTCCCTGACCTGCTCCCACCCTTACAGGGGAGGCCCCCGATCCACTGCTCACACAGCAAGTTAGAGGCAGCCCTCCCCCCACAGCCCCCCACCCACCTCTCCCTGGGGGTTGGGGCCGCCCCCAAGTTCCTCTTTGAGAACCACAGCTGCGCTCACGGTGTTGCCTCCACCAGAATTCAGTGAGTCCCTCTTCTGTGTGTCTCATGGATCTGTTGTGGTCCTGGGGAATCTGACGGAGCTGGATGCAGGGATGGGCATCTGCTGGGAACCAGGGGGAAGCAAGATGCTTCTCTAGTCCTTGCACAAGCCCGGTCTTAATAACACTCACCTGGCAGATGAGGCCACCGAGGCTCAGACACGGCAGGTAAATGACAGAGACAAGAGTCAAGTCCAGGGCTGCCTTTCCCCCAGCTTTTCCCAACAGGAAGGGGGGTCTTCTAGGAGGTTCACATGATCATCACATGACGATCATGGTCCTGTTGCCATTTATTTAATCCTATCTAATAAAGAGGGAATATGCTAATTGACCCTCATGCTGTCGCAAATATGGCGGCATCCACAGCCAATAAGGAGGGAATATGCTAATTGACTGCCCCACCCTCAAAGATGGCGGCATCCACAGACAATAAGAAGGGAATATGCTAATTGACTGCCCGGCCTTCAAAGATGGCGGCACCCAGTCCCCTCAGCCCCCAGTCACCCAGGGCGACCCAAGGCTCAGGTAACCAGGCCCGGCTGAGGCTTTCACTGCCGGCAGTGGCAGCAG
Source organism: Cnephaeus nilssonii (assembly GCF_951640355.1). Lineage (NCBI taxonomy): Eukaryota > Metazoa > Chordata > Mammalia > Chiroptera > Vespertilionidae > Cnephaeus > Cnephaeus nilssonii. Next base: position 89,146,505 of record NC_137078.1, read on the forward strand.
CAGATGTGTAATGGGGCGTCGCCTTCCCCTGATCGCCGGGTCGCCTCCCGCACCTGAGGGCTCCCAAACTGTGAGAGGGGACAGGCCGGGCTGAGGGACCCCCACTCCAGAGCATAAATTTTCATGCACCAGGCCTCTAGTTAGTGAATAATTACTTACTATTTAAAAGATATTTTTTTCCCCAGTGTGAGAGCTTCTTAGGATAAATGGACGAAGCAGCAGTTAGGGTATTACTCTGAGTGAAATAAGTCAGACAGAGAAAGAGAAGTACCATATGATTTCACTTATATGTGGAATCTCAAAAAATAAAACAAAAGAGAAACAAAGCCATAGATATAGAAAACAAGTTGAGTGTTGCCAAAGGGGAAGGGGCAGAGGGATGGGTGAAATAAAACATATTTATTTATTTAACATGTTTATTTAACATATGTATTTATGTTAAGGGGGGAAATGTATACATATTAAACACTATTGTGTATTGTGGTGAGCTACTGCGTGCCCACCTAAGGTCAGCAATACATTAACCTTTACTTATTGAACACCTGCTGTGTACACAGGCAGGGTGGTAGGTTCTGAGGGCATGGAGATGACAAGACAAGGTCCCCATCTGGGAAGGAGGAAAAACAAACGAACCCACAAAAGCAGCAGTTAGTGGTGATCAGACCAACGATGATCTCATGACTCCCGCCCTGGAGTGGCTTTGGCTGATGTATGGTCTTATCCTTAATCTTATATTGTTTAGTTTATACCCTTAGTGAGCCAATGATTAAAGACAAGAAGCAAAAGGAACTCTGCCATCCACTCCATTTACTCCTTACAACAGCCCTGGGTGGAGACACTGTCATTATTCCCATTTTACAGATGAGGGCACTGAGGCTCAGGGAGGTGAGTAATTGGCCCAAGAGGCCACGGATTAAAAAAGGGGCCAGAGTCAGAACTCACAACGGTGACTCAGGACCGCCTCTTAAACCTGTCCATGCATTTGCTTCTTAGCCTCAGTTGATCCTTCCCTGTTAACCGCCTCTCTTCACAGAAGCAGGAGAGAGAAATCCGGGTCACCTTGCAAGTTGGGTGGGATCAGTGCTGCTGGGTCTGATACCAAATCCCAGGCCAGAAAGGGTAACATGCTTTCTTCTTCTTCTTCACGGCTCTAGGGCCCCAAAACCAAACAGACCCACAAACTCACATGAATTCATTCTGCTGTAGGGGGGTACATGGAGGGGGCATGAGGATCAGCTCCCCAGAGGTCAGGCCCTTCTCTGGCCTCTCCTCATCTCTCAAGGCCCGAGTGCCCGCACCAGGTTTAATTTACTAATCAGCCTCTGTCCGCTGTCCCTCTGACACTCCAGCCACTTGGTCACACTCACAGGTCTTGGTGGCCCGAAGCCCTATGAGTCAGCCTGTGCGCTGGTGCCCGTTTCCTCCGCTATAAGGTGGGGGTGACATCAGTCCCCTTGCTGGCTTGGCATGAAGAATACATGACTTAACGTGTAAAGTGTGTAGAACGATGCTGGTTGCGGTCTGTGGGAAGCACTCATTCAATGTTGCTCGCTACTATTGTCGCCAGCCCCAGTGTGTTGCAAGAGCTGAGCCACCTGAGCTCTTCGCATCATCACCGCCCCATCACTCCCACCTCTGCCCTGGGAACCAGCTGAATTCCACCCCCAGCCCCACCCCCACTGCTGCAACCCCAGAAACAACCAGAACCAGAAGTAGAGCAGGAACCCCATGCTTTGGGATCTGGCCAAGCCAGGAGGAGATAGACCAGCCTGGAGGAAAACCTCAAGTGATTCAGAATATCCACCATGAGATTAGCTCCTTCCTGCTCTCTGCTGTAGAGAGAAGCCACCGTGAAAAGTCCTTGTCATCCCAAGGCCTCTCTGTCCCCCTGGTTATAACGCCTACAGAGAGCAGAAGAGGTGGGCAGAAGAGGTGCCCACTACCTCCAGGTGTAATTTTAACAACTTTAACAATGTTCCCCAAGCCCCCCCCCCCCCCCCCCGCGCGCGCGCGCACACACACACACCTCCCAATGGCTAATGACCAAGTTTCCAGCAGTAGCAAGTACCCCCAGGGTGAGGGAGATTTAGACAGTTACCAGTCATTTATATTTAATAAGACTCAGTTTCCTGCCCTAACCGGTTTGGCTCAGTGGATAGAGCGTCGGCCTGCGGACTCAAGGGTTCCAGGTTCGATTCCGGTCAAGGGCATGTACCTTGGTTGCGGGCACATCCCCAGTGGGGAGTGTGCAGGAGGCAGCTGATCGAAGTTTCTCTCTCATCAATGTTTCTAACTCTCTATTCCTCTCCCTTCCTCTCTGTAAAAAATCAATAAAAATTAAAAAAAGACTCAGTTTCCAAAATCTGTAGCAGGTTTGCTTGGTAAGAAAGGTATAGGCCTTTTTGTTCCTGTTACAAAAATAGAAATAAAGGGCAGAGAATCAGAGTGATGTGCCCTGAATCAAGGGAGTGACAGCATTTAAACGTGCCCATCTTTTGCCTCTGAAACCTGGGACCTGGTGAAGCAGGAAACAAGGAAACCTGTGCTGCTTATAATATTCCAAGAGGTCCCCCAGAAAGGATAGAGGCCCCCCAGAAAGGATAGAGGTCCCCAGAGAAAGCCACAGGAGCCAGCTGAGCCACCGGGAGCGGGAGAAATGATGATTATGTCCTGGGCCTGGGTTCGAATGGGCCCTGCCCTTTCGTATGACCTTGGTCAAGACCCTTCAGCTCTGCTGCTCCTGTCTCCTTGTCTGTAGTACAGAGCCGGTGATAATAGGACTGCCCTTGTGGCTTGTTGTGAGGATTGACTGAGTTTACATGCAAAGCACGGCAAGCCATTATTCAGGCACCTTCCTCGCCCGGACCCCACTCTCCCCGCATTTATGGGGGGCAAGTTGGGCTCTGGAAATCTGTTCCTGAGTCCTCTTGCCACAGATCCTTTGAGAGGCCCTTTTGAAACACACCTTAAGCCAGGCACGCCCTTCCTGCTGCTGTATTTCCATCAAGCCATCTTCCCCCCATACAGAAGCTCAGTGGTGTCCACTTTGAAAATCTTGGATGGGGTAACTGTCCTTGAGGATTTTCACCATGTCAGGGAGAATTCCTGCAACCAATTCATTCCACAAACACTGATCGAGCAGGACACATGCATTTTTTTTAAAATACGTTTTTATTGATTTTTTTAGAGAGAGAAGAATAGAGAGATAGAAACGTCGAAACATCGATAGGCTGCCTCCTGCACGCCCTCCTCTGGGTATCAAGCCCTGACCAGGAATCAAACTGGTGACCTCTTGGTCCACGGATTGACGCTCAACCACTGAGCCACACTGGCCAGACAATTTCCCTCCTCTACTTTAACCACAAGGACATGCACACCAGGCTGAGTGCAGAAACAGAGATGAAAATCCAGCTGCCAGACAATTAAGAGATTTGCCACAAAAGGGTTATTTTCATTAAACATGTTATTTATTCCGGTTAGCATGTATTAGGTGTATTAAGTATATTTTTTAACTTGTGAGTTTTATTTTCTAAGACAGTAATAACTGATGCATGTAACCTACATCAGCAAAAGCTCTTTAGGGTCTGGGTCACTGTTCGGAGGAAAGAGGGGCTGAGAGCACAAAGCTTGGGAGCTGCTGCCAGGCTTTGCTGAGCCGGCTTCCTCAGGCCAGCTCTTATGCAGCCTGACAGCACCCCCCTCCCCCGCCCCCGCCTCCGCCCTGTGTGGTTACTTGCACAACTTCCAGGTTGGAAGGACCCTCTGAGATAGCATCAAAAACCCCCTTCTGATGCAGATGGGCACACTGAGAAGGGGACTGTTTGGTCTGAGGTTACCCAGCCGTCAGTTCCACCCAAAACTGGAACTGGAATCCACGCTCCTGCCTCCTGGGTCCAGGGCTCCTGTGACTGCAGACTGGCAGGTGCGGACCTCTTGACCCCACCTGGCTGATCATCCGTCAGGCTCCCCGGCACATGCTCAGCTTCCTGTCCACTAAAATCCCAAATGGAGACGGGATCTTCTCCCTCTGCTCTGCTAACACCCTCCTCCCTCCTTGACCCTCACCCCCACTCCCCTCCGCCAGCCCGACGCACAACAGAGAGGACTTGTCATTCTCATTCTTCTTTAACTAGCAAAGAAGTTGGGAAAGTGAGGAGAAAGGTATGCTATGTACACATAGTACATATGACGTACACATAGTACATATGACATATACATATGATCTGCCGTCAGTGGAGGGCTTGCTGTGTGCCAGGTACTGTACTAAGCATGATGCTATTCCATTCATCCTCCCGCCTCACCACCACTGAGGAGCTAGGTACTATTTGTTATTCCCATTTTACAGACGAGGAAACCGAGGAAAAGAAGCGAGTGACTTTGTCCGAGGGCACAAAGCTAGCAGTTGGCTGAGCTACGACTGGACGTCGGGCTGTCTGACTCCTAAGCCCACCAGCCTGACTGGTAAGTCCTTGGGGGTGAGAAGTTAGGACTCCACCAGGCTGGTGGGGGCAGAACTAACCCTAGTCCAGCTACTGGTAGTCATGGAGGCGTTAGTGAGCGAAACTGGCCCAAAAAAGAGAGATAAGAGATGTGAGTTACCCCTGGGACTAAAGACAAAAGACTGCCTGACCCCTGGGCAGGGTCCTGAAATAGATCCCGGCCCTTCACCAACTTGACTGGGTCATAACACAAGGACTCAAGTCGCGCCACTTGCTGTGCCGTTTGGGGCAAGTGACCTGCCCTCTCTGAACCTCTTTGCTCAAGGAACACCACCGTGGGGTGGTGAACACACAATACCTCTCAGGGGTCCTCAAAGTTTTTAAACAGGGGGCCAGTTCACTGTCCCTCAGACCGTTGGAGGGCCGGACTATAGTTTAAAAAAAACTATGAACAAATTCCTATGCACACTGCACATACCTTATTTTGAAGTAAAAAAACAAAACGGCAAAAACACCCGCATGTGGCCCGCGGGCCGAAGTTTGAGGACGCCTGCCTCAGATAATAGCCGAGAGCCTTCCTCCACCGTGCAAACCCAAGTGTGAAAAACTGTGGGCTTATTAGCACATTCTCTAAAAGGGAAGTTGCATGGGGCACATGGCAGTCAAAAAGAGGAAGAAGATATTTGAAAAGATTCAACAAAATTGGCCTGCGGGCAGATTTTAAATCAGTCAGTTAATGGGCTAAGTATTTGTTTGGAGGTGGGAGGGAGAATACAGAGCAAGAGGACTGGGACTGGACAAGAGGAACGGACAAGAGCGTAGTTCCCAGTGCCCACAGCAAGTTTCTTCACGTGTCTGGGTCCCCATTTTCTCACTCATAAAAGATGGAAAATAATAATACCAGCCTCACAGGGTTGTTTTGAGGCTTAAATGAGATACCTGTAGAGCAAGCATGTCAAACTCAAAGGCTAACGTGGGCCAAATAAACAAGGTTTAAGTTTATGTGGGCCACAAAAAACTAAAAGCTTCAATTTTCCTAGAAACGTAGATTATTTCGGTAGAGACATGCTGAATACAAAGGGCTGAAATAAATGAGTAATCGTTAACATAAAATACTAGTAATAGAACATTTTCATAAAAATTAATATTTTTTTCTTGAACGTTAACTTACCAAACACTGAATAACTGCACAAATTAATAAGCGTAACACAAATAAACCTATTTTTCTTATCCTCCGAAAGCAAAATATTTCCTGTTGCGCACACCAAACAAGTCAGTCCAAGACTAATGACGTGGCAATCAGCTGCTAAAATATTCGCTGCTAGTATTAGTGGAGAGAAATGGTGTGCCTGTGCGTAAGGGAAATGAATGCAACATGATTATAGTCATCAGTCATTAGCGAACGTTGTAGTTTGTTATTTATAATTATGTATAACAGGATATTGTAAAAATTAAGTTACAAAATTTTTATTAAAACACTTCTTACATATCGTTATGTTGGCTGGGCTGCAAAAATATTCATTGTGGGCCGCATGTGGCCCGCGGGCCGCGAGTTTGACATGCTTGAGCGCAAGGCCTAGCACTGGTCATCGTTATCCTCCAATCTTGCTTTCCTGTGGCGATACCTGGTTGGGAGAGTAAGTGACTTCCCCATAGCACTAACTGGTGCCAGAGCCAGGGCTCCTTCCCGGAGCACCTGCTTCTGAACTTGGGGCCCTTTTCTTGCCACACATCACATGCACGTGCTCTAGTTCAATCAGGCAGCCACGCTATTGCTCAGTTTGTTTTAAACAATTATTTATGGGGAGAGGTAGAAGAGGGTATAGGGGAGATAAACAGTGATGGAAGGGGACTTGACATAGAGTGGTGAACACACAATGGAATATACAGATGATGTGTTATAGAATTGCACACCTAATTTTAATAGCCAGTGTCACCCCAATAAATTCAATAAAAAATAAAATAAAAGTATTTGTAAGCAAAACAAAACAAAAAAGAAAGAAAGAAAGAAAGAAAGAAAGAAAGAAAGAAAGAAAGAAAGAAAGAAAGAAAATGTAGATATGCTGACTCAGTTGGTTGGGGTGGGGCCTAGGATATGCATTTTCACCGGCATACTACTTTAAGAAGTACTTATCCAGACGTTTTAATGATTTTTTTAAAAACTATTGGCTGAAATCCCATCCCTCAGTAAATCTCCTTACCTCACTGTTTAGTAATCCTTCCAGAGAATTGACCAAAGATGGGCATCGAGGTGCCATTGAGATTGGCGATTCTGGTCCCGTCCATCAGTTGATTGACATTTTTGTGGCCCTGGATTTAAAGTAATGACCATATTTATAAATAACGTATCTAATATTTTAGGAATTACTTAATGTATTTTTTATTCCTCTTAAATCAAGATGCCACATGGCTCCCCATTCTTTTAATCAACTAGTTTCAATGCTTCAGGTCCAGGGTAGTCACTGTCTCGAACACCTAAGTCATCGCTCAGCTCTGACTGTCAAATGAAGCTTTTTATGTATTGTGTCCCCAGGTAGAAAGAGCTATCGAAAGCTAGGCTGCATCAAGAAAGAAAAGGGATTTCTGAACTTCTAAAACTCCTTTTATATATCATTTATTTCTAATTTTATTGGATTCTTATCAGAGAATGAGTGTCTGTAAACTTTCTGCTTTTCATATTTTCTTGAGGTTTTCTTTGCAACCATGTACAAGATTGATTTTCCCCTTTTATTTTTTGATTACGATTAAAACATTTTTATTGATTGATTTATTTTAGAGAGAGAGAAGAAGAAGAAAGAAAGAGACATCAATTTGCCTTCCACTTATTTGTGCATTCATTGATTGATCCTTGTATGTGCCCTGACCAGGGATCAACTATGATTTTTGTAATATGTCTTTTTTCTCCAATGGATGTCAAATTCTTTGGCAATTAAGATAAGTGCAATAATTAAAACAGTAAAAATAAGTAATTATTTAATCTGCATATCAAGAATGCAGGGACTAGCCCTAACCAGGTTGGCTCAGTGGATAGAGTGTCGGCCTGCGGACTGAAGGGTCCCAGGTTCGATTCTGGTCAAGGGCATGTACCTTGGTTGCGGGCACATCCCCAGTAGGGGGTGTGCAGGAGGCAGCTGATCAATGTTTCTCTCTCATCGATGTTTCTAACTCTCTATCCCTCTCCCTTCCTCTCTGTAAAAAATCAATAAAATATATTTAAAAAAAAAAAGAATGCAGGAACTAGCTTCCCTAGTCACAGAGGCAGAAACTGAGGCTCCGAGCGTTTGAGTAACTTGCCCCAAGGTCACATAGCCCACCAGGGGCAGAGCTGGGATTTGAACCCAACGACATTTCATTCCTGAGCCTTGGCACGTAACCTTCCTATCATGGAAAGAGGCCTCAGAAACCTTGTAGCCCCATTCCTCCCGGGAAGGAGGCTGGAAGTGATACAGACAGATGAGGACTGAAGGTCCAAGGAAAATACGTGTCCATACATCATGTGACCCCACAGACCCTGGGGTGGAGGTGATGAATAGTGAAGGGACAGCAAGCTTGGGATGGAATCCTTCAGCCCCACCGGGCAGACTCATGGGGATTGGGTTTCATTGACAACCAATAGAAATTTGAGAGAGGAATTATAGAGGAGACCTCAATGATAATCTTTTGCCCCAATTCTGTAAATTACTAATTCTTTCCTAAAGGACTGGAGGTGGCCTACATTATGAATTAGGACAGTTTAACTAAAAGCAAAGCACTAGAAACCACTAAAAGAAGCAATAAATGAATCAGGAACCAACCTTGAATGACCCAGGGCTGTAGGCCTGCATTGCATTTAGCTCTGAGCTTCCTAGCAGCTGAGGAAAAAGGAAACACAGACGTCTGTCTGAAGAATCTTCCTTTTTTTCCTAACAGATGTTCATTCATTCATTCAGTAAGTCAATTTAAAAATATTTAAGTGCCTACTTTGTGCCAGGCCCTGTGCTCAAGTGCTGGAAATCCCAGGAGGAGTGTATTAAAGAAATCGGTTTGGAAAAAAAAAAACACCCTTTGACAACCCTTTGCATCTCTCCTCATAGTCTGCCTGGCATCAATAAACTTCTCCTGCCATTTGTAGCACCAGAGAGATTTTAAGTTCCTTCCCCCACGTGCTGGCCCACCTCTCCGACGAATCCATGTCAGGAAGGCACTGTCCTGTGGTTTGTTTACAAGGTCAAAGAGCCTGGATAGTGCCAACCTTCAAGTTCACTTTCTGCTTTAGTCCTGCTGCTGGTGGCTCCCATCTTTTCCCGCAAGTCTGGTCGCCTGGGTCGGGAGCACGGTGGTGAGAAGGTCACGGGGAGGCTCAGGGTGAATGAGGACCAGGACCGATGAGTGATGTCTGCCATGGACTTGGGAATGAGGGATGGTGGCTCGGGGGCCATCTACTAGTAAGTGCCTCACTTTCCTGGGCTGAGTTGCATTTCCATAAGGGCTGCTTTGCTTAGCGTGGGCCCCTCATGAAAAGATCTCCACCAAAAGTCCACTGTGGGCTGTTTTGGGTATGAAGGGCAGAAGAATACAAAGATGTGTCCACTCCCTGACCCGGATTCTACTCTCAAAACAAGAAACTCACAGTCCAGAAGCTAGATGAGACATGGACACAAATAAGAGAAGGTAAACAGTGATCCACGCAGGCTCAATGAGTCTTCTACTTGAGTGGTAAGAAGAAACCAGAGGATACTTCCTGGAGGAGATGGCTTTTCATAGAGGCCTTGAAAAAAATAGGTGAGATTTGGGAAAAGAGCAGAGCCTACAACGCCAAACTCCAGAAAACTTCCCTGCAACTGCAACCAAGTGCTATCAAGCACAGAGGGGGACTAGGAAAAGAAATGTAGCATCAAGTCCCCATGGCTGGACATGGCCGGACATAGTACCAAGAGCAGCCTAGGAAGTAGGTCAAGAGGGTCACCTTGCTCTATTACTGATGAATTGTTCAGGCAGGTCAAACAGGTTTTTAAAAATGTGTCGCTGGCTCGGACCCTTCGCGGTGGTCAAGTGTCAGCTGAGGATGAGGGGAGATCTTTCTCTCTGCTGAGCTCTCAGACAAAGGCCAGGCTTAGGCACAGAATCCTATAAAGAATCCTATAAGCTAACTATTGAGGACCTCCCGCCTTTCATAGACATGTACTGTGTGCCAGGCACATCGCCATGAATTTCGTAAGCGTCTGTCACTTCACCTGCACAGCAATGTGATATGGGTAGCATTTCTCCAAGTTTACAGGTGAATGAGACAGAGGCTCAGAGAGGCGAAGTAACTTGCCCCGTGTCACATTGCCCATCAGGTCCAGACCTGATTTGAATCCAGGGAGGTCTGGTTGCAAAGCCTGTGCCACTGGGATCCAACGAGCTAAAAAAAAAAAAAAAAAAAAAAATCACTCGGTCAACCCACCTGCTTTAAAGATGAGAAAAGAAAGACCCAGAAAGGAGAAGGCACCTGCCCAAAGTCACTCGGGAGCAGAATAGGGACTGAAAAACAGGCCTCCACTTCCCCAGTCGGAGATAAAAACCAGGGCTCTTGGCCTCCGACCTCAGCTTCCTATGGCAAGTGTAGTAGCCACAGGGGGAAGTCATGTTCCTTCTCACCTCACATGCTGTCCCCCGTGCCTTCAGCGCCTTCAGCGTTAAACCTGGTAGCAATGCACGGCCACCTGTGAGTGTGGCATTGTTTTACTTCACACTTTCACTTCGGGTCAGAAAACCCCCAGGCGCACCTTTTCCTGAGCGGTTCCCACAGCCCTTGAAGTTCCCTTCCCAGGCGCTGAGCCCGAGCCAGGGCCCCAGGCGGCAAGCCCTGCCCACCCACAGCAGCGTGGACACCCTCTCTGGGGCTTTGGCGTTTTTCTTTCTTTCTTTTTTTTTAATAAATGAATTTTTTTTTTTTTACTATTTTATTGACTTTTTACAGAGAGGAAGGGAGAGGGATAGAGAGTTAGAAACATCGATGAGAGAGAAACATCAATCAGCTGCCTCCTGCACACGCCCCCTACTAGGGATGTGCCCGCAACCAAGGTACATGCCCTTGACCGGAATCGAACCTGGGACCCTTGAGTCCGCAGGCCGACGCTCTATCCACTGAGCCAAACCGGTTTCGGCTGGTGTTTTTCTTAGGTGGGGAAAGCACTTGTTGTTTGGTTGGTTGGTTGGTTGGTTTCTTTGAATCTTACATTTGTATGGTGTCAGGGTCACAAAATGCCCCAGTGGCTCTTCGTATTTGGAGCTGCAGTGACACACTGATAAAAAATACAAAAACTTGCCCTGGCCGGTGTTGCTCAGTGGTAAGAGCATCAGCCCATGCACAGAAGGGTCGCAGGTACGATTCCAGTCAAGGGTGCATACCTGGGTTTCGGGTTCGCTCCTCATCCTGGTTGGGGCACATGCAGGAGGCAGCCAGGCGATGTGTCTCTTTTACTATAGGTCTCTCTCACATCGATATTTCTCTCTCTCCCCCTCCTCCCTCCCTTCCACTCTTTCTGAAAAGCAATGGAAAAAATATCCTCAGGTGAGGATTAACAAAACAAAGCAAAACAAAACGAAAAGAACCCTAACAAATGCACAGAAATAACACACACACTATGAAAGGATCCTCTCCCATCGCAGCCCACCCGTGAACCGAGTTAAAAAGACCTGGGGGACCCTAACCAGTTGGGCTCAGTGGATAGAGCGTCGGCCTGTGGACTGAAGGGTCCCAGGTTCGATTCCGGTCAAGGGCATGTACCTTGGTTGCGGGCACATCCCCAGTAGGAGGTGTGCAGAAGGCAGCTGATCGATGTTTCTAACTATCCCTCTCCCTTCCTCTCTGTAAAAAAATCAATAAAATATATATTTTTTAAAAAAGGCCTGGGGGAGCCCTAGCCGGCTTGGCTCAGTGGATAGAGCATGAGCCTGCAGACTGAAGGGTCCCAAGTTCAATTCCGGCCAAGGGCACATGCCTGGGTTACAGGCTTGATCCCCAGTAGGGGGCGTGCAGGAGGCAGCCAATCAGTGATCCTCTCTCATCATTGATGTTTCTATCTCTCTCTCTTTCTCCCTTCCTCTCTGCAATCAATAAAGAAATGTGTGTGTGTTTTGTTTTGTTTTTGTTCTTTTTAAATATATTTTATTGATTTTTTACAGAGAGGAAGGGAGAAGGATAGAGTTAGAAACATCAATGAGAGAGAAACATCGATCAGCTGCCTCCTGCACACCCCCCACTGGGGATGTGCCCGCAACCAAGGTACATGCCCTTGACCCGAATCGAACCTGGGACCCTTCAGTCTGCAGGCCGACGCTCTATCCACTGAGCCAAACCGGTTTCGGCATTGTTTTGTGTTTTTTTTTAAAAAAAAGGCCTTGGGGAGATCAGCAGTTGATTTGATTTTCCCAAAGGGAACGGGACAGGTATTGTCATTGTCATTTCACAAAGGAGAAAAGGGACCCAGCAAGTTGAAGGGACTTGCCCAGAGTCACATGACAAGCCATTGCAAAGGTGGAAGAGAGCCACCGTGCAGCGCAGCAAACACCCAGAAGGCTTTGCCTGGAGGAAGGCCCATCTAGAAGCCAGAGGCTCTGGTGCTGAAGGGGTTTGTCTGCCAGAGGGAAGCCGGGCAAGAGCTGGTTTCCTGCTGCTCTGCACATTCTGTGGTTGTCTTTTTAGGACCTCCATCCAAATTCCTGGATTTTGCGCCCTGACCTAATTTGGACAATAGCCACAGGTTGGGGGCCATGCCAGGCCTGGGTGAGGCACAAATGGGGCCGCCCTCTCCCCAGGCACCCCTCTTCTAGGCTGGACTGCATGGGGTAAGCCTTTCTCTGATGGGGGTGGGGCTGTTTTCCAAGGGAAATACTAGTATGAGAAGAGAGTTGGGGCAGGGGTGCAGGAGGAAGCTTCCAGAAGTGTCAGGGTGAAGAGGTGGGAGCTGAGAAAGGCTTGCACTCTGCCACTCAGTCGTGACCGGGGCTGAGAACTCAGCTGGCACCGTTTCCTGGCTCAGCTCGGAGCGATCCAGGCAGCATTCCGCTCAGGGCCTGTCTCAGGGAGAGCCCCTGGCCGCGGGTCTGGGTAGGTGTCTCTGTGCTCACAGCACAAGAGTTCTGTCTTGTGACTTGGGGTGTGGAGTCTAGTTCCAGCTCTGCCGCTAATTCACTGGATGGCCTCTGGCCGATGACATCCCCATCCTTGGACTGCTTCCTCGATGGTAAAAGGATGGCGTTGGATTAAATCAGAGGTTTTCAATCTGCTTCTTGGAGCCTGAGAGCTCCGCAGAAGAACCTGGGTCGATACGCCAAGGTTGTGGGTTCAGTTCCTGAGTCAGGGCACATATAAGAATCAACCAACGAATGCATAAAAAAAGTGGAACAGCCCTGGCTGGTCTGGCTCAGTGGATAGAGGGTCGGTCTGCGGACTGAAGGGTCCCAGGTTCGATTCCGGTCAAGGGCACATGCCTGGGTTGTGGGCTCGGTCCAACGTGCAGGAGGCAGCCAATCAATGATTCCCTCTCATCATTGATGTTTCTATCTCTCTCTCCCTCTCTCTTCCTCTCTGAAATCAATTATATATATATGGAACAACAAAGCTCTCTCTCTTCCTCTTTTTCTATAAAAATATAAAATAGCTAGCTTCCGTCTCTGTCAATATTTTCTGTTCTTCATTGTTTTCCCATGTCATTAATTTCTGCTGGTATTATTTGTCTCCTGCTTGTGTGTGTGTGTGTGTGTGTGTGTGTGTGTGTGTGTGTATGTGTGCGCGCGCGTGCGTTTTCCATTGATCTTTAGAGAGTGGGAGGGAGGAGGGGGAGAGAAAGAGAAAGAAACATGGACTTCACATCGACCGGTTGTCTCCCAAACTCACCCCAACTGGGGCTGGGAATCGAACCTGCAATCAGGGTACTGGGAATCGAACCCGAGGCCCTCTGGTCCTTGGGCCAACACTCTAACCACTGAGCAACCGACCAGGGCTGCTTTTTCTTTTTCTTTTTACATCCATGCTGTTGTTCATTTTCTAATTTTATGAGTTGCATATTTAGTCTTTTTTTCTTTCCTAATATGAGCATGTGAGGCTATAAATTTTCTTCTCAGTACCATGCAGATGCATCCCACAAATCTTAATATGTTACAATTCTAAGTATTTTCTAATTTCCTTTATGATCTTTCTGACCCAGAAGTTATTCAGAAGTGTGTTTTTAAAGCTTCACACCCAGGAAATTTGTTAGTTATGTTTTTTTATTTAACTTCTTTATTGTTTAAAGTGTTGTTATATTTTTTAAGTTCTTGATTTTTGAGTAAATTGTACTGTGGTCAGGGAACATAGTTCATATGTTACAGATTATTTTAAAATTGTTGAAATTTACTCTTCACCTAAGCCTTGGGTAAATGAGGTTATCTTAAACATTTAGTAAATGTTCACATTTGCTTGAAAACAATGTGTATCCTCCAATTATTGGGTGCTGAGTTCCACATATGACTATTAGATCAAGCTTGTTGACTACATGTTCAAATCTTACACATCTTATTAATTAGTATTTTGTCTGCTTAATCTGTCAACTTCTGAGAAAGGAATGCTAAAATCACACACAATTCAATTTCACTTTAATTCAATTTCACAAATAGTTATTGATTAGCTGATGTGTACCAGATATTATCCTTATATCAGTGAACAAAATAGTCAGATTTTTTTTATGGAACTTAAAGTCTAGTGGAACGAACAGACAATGAGCAATAAGACATAATAAATAAGTAAGTTATGTAGAGTAAATTATATGTTAGAATGTGATAAGTGGTATGCAAAAAAGAGAGAGAGAGAGAGGTACAGAGAGTAGGGTGAGGGGACCAGAAGAGCAGGAGCATGGTAGGGTAGATGTATTACAGTACTAAATAGTGTGGTAGGGTAGATAGAAAAGGTAAAATTTGAGCCAAAACTTGAAGAAGGTGAAAGACTGAGCCAAGCACATGTGTGGAGAAAGTGTTCAGGCAGAGGGACAGCCAGTGCAAAGGCTCTGTGGTAGTAGGTTGGACCCATCAGGAAGCCAGTGTGGCTAACGCTGGCTGACCAAGGGAAGCAGGGCAGTAGGGAGGTCAGAGAGGAAATGAGTCCAGAACACATAAAAGGCCATTGTAAGTAGCTTGGATTTTACACGGAATGGAATGGGACCTATGCAGGGTTGGGACAGTGGGATGATCTGACATATTTTTAAAGGATCACTTTGGATGTTGTGTTGAAATTAGACTAAAGATGGATCTTGGTAAAAGCAGGGAGCCCAGTTAATATTGCAGTAAACCGGACAAGAGATAATGACTGATTTTGAAAAGCCTAAATTAGATCAATGCCTTGATTCATTTTCTAAATAAAGTTTCAACTCTATTCATCTCTCTCGTCTTGTGTTATTGTCATTCACAATTTTACTTCCACTTTGTTTTATACCCTCCAAATCAGTCATTATTATTATTACTATGGCTTTATACAGACATTTTTTAATATACTTATACATTTATCAACTTATTTGCAACTTCTTCTTGCCTTTCTGTTCTTCTCTCTAAGAAGAATTTCTTTCTTCTGATGGTATATCCTTTAGATGTTCCTTCAGCAAAGGTCTGACAATTCTATTTGTATTTCTTTATTTTGAGTGATAGTTTAGCTTCTTTCCCTTTATCTTCTGGATACTATAGTTGCCCTTGGGGAATCTGCTTTTAAATTGAATTATGATTCCTTTGCAGGTATCATATCTTTTCTTTCTTGTTGCATTTAATTTTTTCTCTTTGTCTTTGATGTTCTGGAGTTTTATTATGATACTAGAGGCCTGGTGCACGGATTCATGCACTGGTGGGGTCCCTCAGCCTGGCCTGTGCCCTCTGGCAATTCGGAACCCCTCGGGGGATGTCAGACTGCCGGTTTCATCCAGATCCCCACAGGCCAGGCCAAGGAACCCCACCAGTGCACATGCATATAAGATTTTTGGTTAATCTCTTCCTGCCCTCCCCCTTCCCCCTTTCCCTCTGAGATTCATCAGTCTGTTCCATGTTTCCATGCCTGTGTGTTGAGCGCCTGCCCCCTGGTGGCCAGTGCGTGTCATAGCTACCAGTCGAACAGTTGAACAGTTGCTTAGGCTTTTATATATGTAGATATGTGAATGTGGAATTAGTTCGTTTTTTAAATTCTGTTTGGAGTTCCCTGTGAATGCTGAATCTGAGAAGTCATGTCCAGGAGAACTCTGGACAACTCTCTACTATCATCTTTGAATACTGCCTCCCCAATGCCCACCATCAATTCTATTCTTCCCTTTTGAAACTTCGACTAGATATATTTAACCCTTTTCATTCAATCCTCCATGTCTCTTAAGCTCTCTTTCATGTTTCCCATCTCTTTATCTCCTTGTGCTGCATTCTGAGAAATTTCTTCAGATCTACATTCTAGATCAGTGGTCAGCAAACTCATTAGTCAACAGAGCGGCAAACCGCGGCTCGCAAGCCGCATGTGGCTCGCGAGCCGCAGTTTGCCGACCACTGTTCTAGATTCATGCTGTTCAACGAGTCATTTGTGCTCTTTAACCTGCACTTAAGGATTTCTTTTTTCTTTTTTTAACCCTTTGCACTCGCTTGCTTTTTTCTCGATTCCTTTATTCTAATGCTAACCGTGTCAAGTCACACTCGACATCCGAGTGCAAAAGGTTAATATATTTTATTGATTTTTTACAGAGAGGAAGGGAAAGGGTTAGAGAGCTAGAAACATCGATGAGAGAGAAACATCAACCAGCTGCCTCCTGCACACTCCCTATTGGGGATGTGCCTGCAACCAATGTACATGCCCTTGCCCGGAATCGAACCTGGGACCTTTCAGTCCGCAGACCGACGCTCTATCCACTGAGTCAAACCGGTTTCGGCAGGATTTCTTTTTTCAATGCTTTATTTTTTACTTTCAAAATTCTGCTTGATTCTTTTTCAAATCTGCCCAGTCACTCATTATGTACTCATGTTTTTGATTCTGTATTGTTTAATAATATTAATGATAACATATACCGAAGAATTATATGAAGTGCCTGGAAGTCTGATTCTACTGTCTGACATTTCTGCTAACTCGTATTCGTGTTTCCTTGTGCACTTTGTAATTTTGCATTATGAGCTCAAATTCCATGGGCCTTTCTATGTGGGAATCTTGTGTGACCTAGATAGAAAGCATATCCCTCTAGAGAAATGTTGAATTTGCTTTCTAATGATATCCAATAATGTCCCATATGATATATGGGTGGGGTTTTTTTCTGAATATTTAGGATATACTTATACTAAAAAATGATTTATTCCCTGACATTCAAATTTATCTGGACTCCTATACTTCATCTGACCACCTACTCATATGAAGCCATAGTCTTGCCTCCCATTCCTAAATAGTTGTTTAAATGTCAGCATCTTACTTACCAAAACTTGCCAAAAACCCCCCAAAAAAACCAAAACACTAAGGCAAAAAACCCCTCCACCTGATCACTCTGGATTCCATTTTTCTTGGTTTTGATTTCCTCTTGATTTTTGAAGATGGGAGATTTGCCTTACTTTCAGAGGGAAGTCTTAGGATTAGTCTTTTTGAAAACAAAAGGCCAAAAAGCTTGCAGGCCACTTCTGCTTCTTGAATTTCCACATACCTCTCCTAAGGCAATCGGGACAGACCTGGGCCCCAGTAGAATGGAGAAGAGGCAAAGTAGAGAGGAACAAAATATAAATTGCTATTTCAACATATCCATCTGCACAGATAAGAGGTTTGGCTAGAGTCAGAGTTTGTGTGAGGCCATGACTGTGCTGATTGAAAAAGACTTGTTTCTTCTTCTCAGTGTACCACAGTAAAGATTTCTTGGCAAGCCCAGCAGAACCCAAAGGACTCACTCCATGGAGGGATGCTCGGTGGTGACGGCAGCCAATGGCTCCAAGGATGGCTTGGATTTCAACCCCATGAAGGATTACATGATTCTGAGCACTCAGCAGAGGATAGCTGTTGCGGTGTTGTGCACCATCCTGGGCCTGCTGAGCGCCCTGGAGAACCTGGCTGTGCTCTACCTGATCCTGTCCTCCCGCCGGCTCCGCAGGAAGCCCTCGTACCTGTTCATTAGCAGCCTGGCTGCAGCTGACTTCCTGGCCAGCGTAGTCTTTGCTTGCAACTTTGTAAATTTCCACGTCTTTCAGGGCGTGGATTCCAAGGCTGTCTTTCTGCTGAAGATTGGTAGCGTGACCATGACCTTCACAGCCTCTGTAGGCAGCCTGCTGCTGACCGCCATCGACCGCTACCTCTGTCTGCGCTACCCACCTACATACAAAGCCCTGCTCACCTGTAGGAAGGCACTGGTGACCCTGGGCATCATGTGGGTCCTCTCGGCATTCGTCTCCTACCTGCCCCTCATGGGATGGACTTGCTGTCCCAGTCCCTGCTCTGAGCTTTTCCCTCTGATCCCCAATAACTATCTGCTGGGCTGGCTCCTGTTCATCGCCTTCCTCTTCTCTGGCATCATCTACACCTACGGGCACGTCCTCTGGAAGGCCCATCAGCATGTAGCCAGCCTGGCTGAGCACCAGGATGGGCAGGTGCCAGGAATGACCCGGATGAGGCTGGATGTGAGGTTGGCCAAGACCCTGGGGGTGGTGCTGGCTGTTCTCTTCATATGCTGGTTCCCGGCACTAGTCCTCATGGTCTATAGCCTGGCCACCCCGCTGAGTGACCAGGTCAAGAAGGTCTTTGCCTTTTGCTCCTTGCTCTGCCTTGTCAACTCCATGGTCAACCCCATCATCTATGCCCTGCGGAGTGGGGAGATCCGCGCCTCTGCCCACCACTGCCTGGCCTGCTGGAAGAAGCACCTGAGAGGCCTTGGGCCTGAAGGAAAAGAAGAGGTCCCGAGGTCCTCAGTCACTGAGACAGAGGCTGATGGGAAAGTCACCCAATGGGCAGATTCCAGAGGCCTATACTGCTCTGACTGCTGATGCGGCCTCGTTCAGAGTTTGGAACAAGCCACGTCAGAAATCATTTCACTTCCTGGAGGAGAGAGAGCAGTCTTGACCCTCTCATCTCACTTGAACCAGCCCCAGAGGCCTTGACACCTACCCTCTTCTGCTGATGAGAGTTGGCATCCCTGGAGAGTGCCTGGTCATGCTTATCTGTACAGCTGGGCCCCTGCTGGGAGTGGAGACGTGGGCAGGAGGCAAGACGTCTGGGACAGGCTCAGCGCATGTCAGGTCAGGATAACCTCCTTACGAAGATGGCTTAGTGCCTGCATTCTCCAGAGACCACGGAGCCAGAGGGAACCTTCAGGCTCAGCAATGAGGGGCTCAGAGGAAATGTGAGAAGAACAGATTCTTCTCCTGGGATCTCAGGGTCTGGGTGGCTGTTTGGCCAGCCCTAGTTCCTGCTTAACTGTTGGGGCCTTCTTGGTTCTAAGTCACCCCTTCCCACTGAGGACCTTTTTAGGTTACCCTAGCCCACTAAAGACCAAGAACTATGATTCGATGAGGATTGTGGGTGTGGGTCCCCCTCTTTCAGAGACAGCTGACAGCCCTCTAGTTAAGGGCATCTTGTTATTAAGGCAATGGTCCTCCTTAACTCCTGATTATCGCCACTCACAGCCACTGTGACCTCTTAGGTCTCTGGGGAATACGGAGGGTGGGGTCACTTGAGACACAGAATCTTCAGAGAATTTTTTTATATAGCATAGGTGGAGATTTATTGAAGAACAAGTACAGACTCCCGCGTGGGGAGAGGAAAGAGTCCCACAGAACTGACTCCCATGTCGGGAGGGGGAAGAGTCCCACAGAATGGACTCCCACGTAGGGCGGGGGAAGAGTCCCCCAGAGAATTTTATTGACCCTGTGAAGTCCTACTTGGTGGCACCACTGGCAGCAGGCAGTGTCCCAGTCTAACCCAACTCCAAGAAAAAGGAAGTTAGTCACAAAGATTTTATAAATCCCCAAATTGTTCTCACTCATTCTTAGTTCACGCCTTTTTATCTCCTCCATACTCCCATGACTAATAATAAACAGAGCAAGTAGTAGGAAGGGGAAATTTCTTTACTATGTGTTAGGCACAGGGTGGACATCCCACAGTCCATTATCTCCAGCAAGAATACAGCCCAAGCTTTTGAAGATCCCAGGACACCATTATTTTGCATCTCAGGCAGTCTGGGTTCCTAGCAGAGGGGCTTACAATAGAAGGCAAGAGAAATGTTGGTGGCAGGAGGATTGTAAGGAATTCTAATGCAGGTCTTTAGGATCAAAGACAGAATAAATGGAAGAAGGTGATTAAAAATGTCTTCACTGAATAATTTGTAAGACAAGGTGTCCACTATTCATTCACTCATTCACCCATCTCATAATACATGCCAGGGTCTGTGCTAGGTCCTGGATGTCCAGCAATAAATGAGACTCTGCCCCTGTCTAATGGGGCTTACATTCTCCATTCTGGTGGGGAGAGAGTAAATAAATAAATAAATAAATAAATAAATAAGACCAGTATGGGTGGTACAATGAAAGAAATCAAGGATTGTCAGAGTCATGTGATAAGGATTAATTGAGGCAACTTTAGGTAAGGTAGACCTACTAGGTGCTCTGGTCATAAATGCCAGCTGACCTGTAGTGAGTCTTTACTATGTGCCAGGCACTGGGCTAAGTACTTTTTAAAAAAAATTTATTTATTTGCTTGTTTGTTTGTTTGTTTATTAGTTAGTTAATCCTCACCTTTGTTTTTTTATTGATTAAGGTATTACATATGTGTCCATATCCCCCCATTACCCCCCAACCCCACTCCTGTACATGCCCTCACCCCCCTGCTGTCTCTGTCCATTGGTTTTCCTTTGATTTTTTAGAGAGAGTGGAAAGGAGGGAGGGAGAGAGAAAGAAACATCAATGGGAGAGAGACACATCAATAGGTTGCCTCCTGCACGTGCCCCAACTGGGGCCAGGCATCAAACCTGCAACCCAGGTACGTGCCCTTGACTGGGAGTCGAACCCTCGACCCTTTGGTGCACAGGCTGGTGCTCTAACCACTGTGAAACACGGGCCAGGGCTGGGCTAAGTACTTTTCTCTTTTTTTCTTTTTTGGGGGGCTAAGTATTTTAAATGAGGTATTTCATTTGGTCTTCACAATAACCCGATGAGGCTTTGGTGTCCTCATTTTACACATGAGGAAACTTCTAAGAGGCAAAATCACTTGCCTGAGGCCACACTGCTAATCCGTACCATTTTGGACAATATTTTAGCCTAACCTTGCAGAGAAAGAAACACAGATTAGAATAGCTGTTTATTCAGCAATTGCCTTTGTATTTCCTTACAACTCCTAGGATGAGGAAGTGCTTGGTTCTGTCAACACAGGTGCTGTCTCCTTCCGGGGTGCAAGAGAGAAGCAGCATGTGGAGAGGCACAAATTCCACATCTGGAGACCTGGGTTCTGGTCCCACCTCTGAGCTCAACTAGCTGCATCATCTTGAGCAACTTCTATCCTCTCTCTGGGTCTCCGTTTTCTCCTCCCTCAAATGGAGAGAGGAGGAAAGGGGATTGTGTAGAGAAACCCCAAATTCCCTGCTGCAGTTCTCTCACTGATATGTAGGGACTGGCGGTGCCACTTAGGGTCATTGTACTTCCCACGCCTGATGGCCTCACCTCCTGTCTGAGCATGCACAGCATATGCAGGTTGTAGAGGACTTGGTGACCTCCCTGCCAGACAACGTTCACACAGGTACTCCTAGGGCCTGGGACTCTTTTTATTTTATTTTATTTTTAAATTACAGTTGGCATTCAATATAATTTTATATTAGTTTCAGGAGTATAGTATAGTGGTTAGACAGTTATATCATCTATGAAGTGATTCCACCTGATAATTCTAGTACCCACCTGGGACCATACATAGTTATTACAATATTTTTTACTATATTCCCTATGCTGTAGGACTTGGGGCTGTTAATTTTCTTGCCCCACTGCTCTAAAAACGTTCCTTTGTGGTGCTTGTATGTCCAAGGGTCTTGTTTTTCCAATCAGATGTTAGGCTCTTGGAATGGCTTCAGAATTCCCAAAGCAAGTATTAGATAGGCAAAATGGTCACACCTGCTCTTCTCCTTTCAGCATCCAGTGTTCTCCCTCCTCATAATGCTTCTACCAGCATTATTCTACTTTGTTGTTTCTACCAGGACGGTAACAATGCCCTTGCATCTGGTGTTCCCGCCTCCAGCTTGCTCTTCTGTACTACAGCTCAGATAGTCCGCTATGACTCCCAACGGCCAAATGCACTACACCCAGTTCTCCGTACACACCCGGCCTTCTACACCCCCACGATTGAATCAGTCCCACGGCTGAACCCCGCCAGGAAGTCTTCAGAAGTTTTCATTACACCACCGGCCAAAGCGCTGTCAACGCCTCCTTGCGTCTTTTCTCCTTTTAAGCGCTAGAGGGCGCAACAGGGCTGGCGGACTAAGAGGGGAAGAGACTCGGTAGTCAAGCCGCCAGGGCTGACCCGCCCCTTTTTCCTACCGAGCCAATCATTAGTCAGAGTGGGCGGGGCCTCGCGCCGCAGCTGCGCGGTGAGAGGGGATGGTGGAGGCGGAGAGTCGGAGTGTGGTCTCCCGAGATGAAGTCGTGGGCGGTGGGCACCCGGCTGCCGCTGCTGCCGCGGCTGCTGCTGGTTCTCGGAGCGGCCGAGTGGGCGCTCGGGGCTCAGCGCCGCTACACCCCGGACTGGCCGAGTCTGGACTCCCGGCCCCTGCCGGACTGGTTCGACAAGGCCAAATTCGGGGTGTTCGTGCACTGGGGCGTGTTCTCGGTGCCGGCCTGGGGCAGCGAGTGGTTCTGGTGGCACTGGAAGGGCGAGGGGCTGCCGCAGTACCGGCGCTTCATGAGCGACAACTACCCGCCCGGCTTCAGCTACGCCGACTTCGGGCCGCTGTTCACCGCGCGCTTCTTCGACCCGGAGGCCTGGGCCGACCTCTTCCAGGCCGCCGGGGCCAAGTGAGTGGCCGCGGGTGCGGGCGGCGCACCTCCTCCCGGGGCCGGAGCAACGGGCGGGGGTTAGGCTGGTGGGAACCGAGCGGCGGGGGGGAGGTTAGGCGCCTCGCCCAGGGTCGCACAGCCATCCGTCTGACTTGAGATACCCCAGGTCATGTGTTTTGTCCCCGGAAGGATGCAGAATTGAAGGTGGCATGCTTGATCATAAGGGGAAGGTGCGTCCGGTTGGGAATTAGGAGAAAATACAAGTTTCAAGGAGGTGGTGGGTGGGAAAGCCCTCAATGGATGGAGCAGCGTGATGCCTCATTGTCCATTCCAGGTTGACAAGAAAACCGGGACTCCAGGATTTTAAGCCAGTGGTAGGGAGTCTGGTCCTAGTTCAGCTGTGAACTTGACCAAGGCGATTTCACTTCCCTGCCGCCTCCGTCCAGGGCTGTGGAAAGGGATTGTAATTGGTTCCTTTCAGCTTTATCATCTCCGAGAGGGAAAGGGAGGGGAGCTCTGGTGTGCATTGTATTTGGGAAACAGTAGAGATTCGCATCCACCTGCTCTTGTCAATGCTTTGCACATTCAAGTGCTCAAGAAATGTTTGAATTGTCTTGAGAACTGTTGGAGCTTGCGTATGGAAGGTGCAGAGAACCGAAAGTGGAGCGTGCTGGGATGGGGAAGAGAGAGGCGAGGGCCCGGGTGGGTGTTGAAGGCTGGGGCGGGTCCTGGAGAAGTAATCCTTTCGGGCAGTCTGTGGCCAGGTGTCACGGCAGGGAGTGGCTACCCTCAGGACTAGTTTGACTGCTGGGCGTGGCGGGGGTTGGAGGAAACTAAGAATGGAGGTTTCCTGGCTCCTGGCTTAGAGCAGTCTTCTACCGCTGTCTCCTCGGTCATCGTCCAGGTTTTAGTTTCTCTCGGACTTTAAGATCTCTTGTACTGCCCTGGTCGGGTAGCTCATTTGGTAAGAGTGTCGTCTTGGTATGCCAAGGTGGGGGGTTGGATTCCTGATCAGGCACATTCAAGAACCAACCAATGAATGCATGAATGGGTGGAACGACAAATCGATGTTTCTCTCTCTCTTTCAAATCAATAAGAAATAGTATCTTATTACTAATAAATTAAACTGACATTTAGCGTTTGCCATTAAATGTATGGGAAAATAATGCTAGAATAAACAGAGGAGGTGTACTCTATCTTCTAGGAGCCATAGAGATCCATAAGTTAAAAATGAAAAAAAAAATTAAAATCTGGGAAACCCCTTATTTCATGGACCAGGGGACTAGCCCAGATAGAGGAAGGGAACTGATGTCCTAGATTCCAAATCTCACGACTCCAAGCTCTGCTTACCGTGGCCAGAGGGATTGGTCCTCTGCCTGTTTTTGTAAGTAGCATGAGATGAGAATGATTTTTACATTGTAAAAGGGTTATTGCCCTCAAAGCCTGAAATACGATCTGGCCCTTAAAGTCTTGGAGCTCCCCGCACCAGCCAGTGGTTAAATTTTCTCTTTTTTTTCCACCATGAAAGCAAATGAAAGGTTGAGTGATTTGGTGGTTATTTCAACACTTGTCTTTTCTCCCCAGCTCTTTGGGACTTTTGTCACCTCTATAAATGAGAGGCAGTTCATGTGGGTTTGGTAAAATGAATAGCTTACTTTTCTGTCATCTGCTATTTCTAGTAGAGCTTTCTTTCTTCTTTAGAGCAAAGGTTAAGAAAAGCTAATCATTAATTCCTGGAAGGGTTGAAGAACGAGAGCTAAGGTGCACATCTTCTCCCTCTGGGCCTCCTCCTTGGCAGGAGACTAAGGACTGTGGTTTCCTCAAGTTTGCTTCCATTCCTGGAGCAATACCCCTGGGGAGCTGTGGCTGCAGCAACTCACAAGTATGTTTCCTGTAGGCGAGTGTCTAATGTTGATGTGAACAAACCAACTCCATCTTTGTAAGCCCTCTACTCTCTCTATTCAAGCTTTAACTTTGACCAAGCTAACTGTTCCTGGCCAGCATTCACTGTCTTAACTAGAGGCTTGGTGCATGAATTCGTGCAAGGGTGGGGTCCCTCCCGGCTGATCAAGGCCATCTTGCCCAGTCCCGATTGGGGTCGATCAGGGCCAGCCAACTGGGGGAGGTTGGCTGTGGGAGTGCACTGACCACCAGGGGGCAGCTCCTGTGTTGAGCATCTGCCCCCTGATGGTCAATGTGCATCATAGCAATCAGCTGGTCATCTGGTTGTCACTTAGGCTTTTATATATATAGACTAGAGGCCCGGTGCACGAAATTTGTGCATGGGGGGTGGGGGGGGGGTCCTCAGCCCAGCCTATACCCTCTCCAATCTGGGACCCTTCTCACAATCCAGGACTGCTGGCTCGCAATTGCTTGCCTGCCTGACTTCCTGATTGCCTCTAACTGCTCCTGCCTGCCAGCCTAATCACCCCCTAACCACTCCCCTGCCAGCCTGATTGCCCCTAACTGCCCTCCCCTGCAGGCCGGGTAACCCCTAACTGCCCTCCCCTGCAGGCCTGGGTCCCCCCCAACTGCCCTTCTCTGCAGGCCCGGTCGCCCCCAACTTCCCTCCTCTGTCAGCCTGGTCACTCCTAACTGCCCTCCCCTGCTGGCCATCTTGTGGCGGCCATCTTGTGTCCACATGGGGGCAGCCATCTTGTGTGTTGGAGTGACAGTCAATTTGCATATCACTCTTTTATTAGATAGGATAGAGGCCTGGTGCACAGGTGGGGGCCGGCTGGTTTGCCTTGAAGGGTGTCCCGAATCAGGGTGGGGGTTCCCTTGGGACATGGTGCAGCCTGGGTGAGGGGCTTGTGGTGGTTTGCAGGCCGGTCACGCCCCCCGGCGACCCAAGTGGAGGCCCTGGTATCTGGGATTTATTTATCTTCTATAATTGAAACTTTGTAGCCTGGAACAGAGGCCAGGGCCGGCCACAAAGCTTAGCTTCCTCCATCACCAGGGGCAACACAAGCCTCCTGCTCTCTCCAACTCTGTGGCTGCCGCCATTTTTGTTAGGATTTATTTATCTTCTATAATTGAAACTTTGTAGCCTTGAGCGGAGGCCAGGGCTGGCCAGAGCAGGCAGGAAGCTTGGCTTCCTCCATTGCCCGGGAAACCCAAGCCTCCTGCTCTCTCCGTGGCCGCAGCCATCTTGGTTGGGTTAATTTGCATAGTTGCTCCTGATTGGCTGGTGGGCGTAGCAGAGGTATGGTCAATTTGCATGTTTCTCTTTTATTAGTGTAGATGACTACTGTTCTGTAAGCCTATTCAATGTAATCATAAAGATTCTTGTCAGTAAGTGGCCAGAATGGCACAGCAGCAGAGACCTATATCAAACTAGGTGTTGGTGTCAATTCTAAGCAATTTTCCATCATAAGACCACTAGGAGGTAGGGTTCCTGGCTCATAAGGCATTCTTAGACCCTGTGTCTTGTCAATCATTAGTAGTTCAGCTGTACTATAAAACATTCACTGCAATAACTGTAAAGCAGTGGAGACTGAGCTGCACAGAACTACCAGGGTTGTCTGTCCACCCCGACCCTCCATCCCTGTAACTAAATTACCCTGTAATAATAATGTCATATTCTGTGGAGTTGTCTGCTTTGTTTTTTTGGCTTTGAGACACATTTACAGTTGGTGGTCACTGTATCTTCGCTCCACATTCAAACAGCCAGTTCTCCCTACCATTTCCAAAGCCGCAGTCATGCTGGGTGAGTTCATGCTCGTGGACCACTGCCCACTTCTTTGCTCATATGGTTTTGATGTCCACAGGTATGTAGTCCTGACAACAAAGCATCACGAAGGCTTCACAAACTGGCCAAGTTCGGTGTCTTGGAACTGGAATTCTCAGGATGTGGGGCCCCATCGTGATTTGGTTGGTGAGTTGGGAACAGCCATCCGGAAGAGGTGTGTGTGTACTGCAGGTAGTCCATCATTGCTTTTGATCTAACCGTCATCCAGTGTACCACACCTTCTATACGCTTGTGTTTTCTAAGTTTGCATTTAGCGAGTACCTGAATTGGCAGTGTTTGATGCTTGTCTGTTTTTATGTGGCCAAAGGTGACACCATCAGAAATTCATGGCTCTGTCTGGTTGGGTGAAGGATGCCTAGCAAAGACCACCATGGCCCATTTGTACTCTGAGAAGGATTCTTTCTGGAAAGCCTTCCAACCCAGGTCCTTTGCCAGTGTCTGATGGACGGCAGGGACCAGGTCTCTCATCTTTGGGTCCCCCTTCATTGTCAACACAGAACTTTGCTAGCATTCAGGAAAGGTTTGGGTAAATGACAGATCAAGAGGGAACTGAAAAGGGCAGTTAAAGCAGCAAAAAGTTAAGGAGCCACTGGGTTGATTCTAACTAATGGGGGGATGGGGGTGGGGAGAGATTGACCAAAAAACTTATATGCATGTATGCATAATCCATGGACACAGACAATAGTGTGGTGAAGGCCTGGGGGGTGGAGGTGTAATACTTTCCACAATAAAGATATATATATATTTTAAAAAGTAGCTTTCCAAGATCAACGAGCTAGGAAGTGGCAGAGGTGGGATTTGAACTCAGGTGTTCTGGTTTTGGACCCCACAGTTCTGGGTATGTTTGCCTGTAAGGAGGAAAGTGGTATTTGTGCCATGCCCCCTCTCAGCTCTGTTGTGATCTGGCAAACTTGATATGCTATTTAAGGGGTGGGCCAGCTGCCTGTTTGTGTCAAGGAAGTTTGATTGGGACATAGCTATGCCCATTCATTTATGTGTTGTGAGTTAGGGTAGAGACCACAAGGCCTGCGAAGCCTAAAATACTACCTGGTCCCTTAAGAAAGAGTGCTCACTCTTGTCACCTGTTCGAGATTCAGTTTCCCTCTGATGAGCTTAGATAACAGTCGTGCTGTAAAACTGAGGTGTTGATTAGATCCACACTTCAGGATACTTGATTTTTATCTTCTTTGAATCTGTTTAATTCCTGAGTCATAATGAAACAACTTCAGTTCTTTCTGTCTTATCTGTGCCATTACAATGTACCTTACTTCTTACTTGCATCATAGTGTTTCGGTAACACCAGTCTTAACTCAAAACAAGCTTTCTTGTGTATGAAAATAGGTCACTTTAACCGTGTTTCCCTTTGGGTATGTTAAAAACTATTAGTCAAGCCCAGCCAGTGTGGCTCAGTGGTTGAGCATCAACCCATGAGCCAGGAGGTCACAGTTCCATTCCAAGTCAGGGCACATGCCCGGGTTGCCGGCTCAATCCCCAATAGGGGGCATGCAGGAAGCAGCCAATCGATAATTCTCTCTCATCATTGATGTTTCTATCTCTCCCTCTCCCTTCCTCTTTCTGAAATCAATAAAAACTATTAGTCAATCTTAGAAAAATAAAACAAGAAACCATTGACCCACCTCCACCCGTCCGTCCCCCCCACCCCCCCGCCAGGCCTTCACCACACTATTGTCTGTGTCCATGGATTATGCATACATGCATGTAAGTTCTTTGGTCAATCTCTCCCCACCCCCATCCCCCCATTAGTTAGAATCAACCCAGTGGCTCCTTAACTTTTTGCTGCTTTAACTGCCCTTACAGTTCCCTCTTGATCTGTCATTTACCCAAACCTTCCCTGAATGCTAGCAAAGTTATGTGTTGACAATGAAGGGGGACCCAAAGATGAGAGACCTGGTCCCTGCCGTCCATCAGACACTGGAAAAGGACCTGGGTTGGAAGGCTTTCCAATATTTCTTCAATACGTAGTCTTATGATTGACAGATAAAACATTTTTTTTAATGGACTATATGTTATTATTGAGATAATTGACTTAAAAGTTAAAAGATGCCCTAGCTCAGTGGTCGGCAAACTGCGGCTCTCGAGCCACATGCGGCTCTCGAGCTGCGGTTTGCCGCTCTGTTGACTAATGAGTTTGCCGACCACTGACCTAGACTCTCGATTCCAATAATTACAGGCTGTTGTTGTTCCTTGTGATTAAGCCCCTATCCCAGTGGTCGGCAAACTCATTAGTCAACAGAGCGGCAAACCTCGGCTCAAGAGCCGCAGTTTGCCGACCACTGCCCTAACTGATTTGGCTCAGTGGATAGAGTGTCGGCCTGTGGACTGAAGGGTCCTGGGTTTGATTCCAGGCAAGGGCACGTGCCCGGGTTGATCCCCAGTGCGGGGGAGTGCGGGAGGCAGATCAATGATTCTGTCTCATCATTGATGTTTCTGTCTCTCCCTCTCCCTCTCTAAAATCAATAAAAATGTATTAAAAAAAAAAGTTAAAAGGAGGTTTAAATGACATTTGATGTCAAGATATATATGTATAAAAAGTAGTTATGTGTACTATCAAAAACATAGTAAACCCAATCATTGTAATTGGTTGTGAATGATAAGAGATCATGTTTAAGTTAATGGTTTTGGATCCCCTCTCCCCCAATGCCCTCAGGGTGCGTTTCACTGAGATATAAAAATGCTGCCACTGATTGTTTTTAAAGAAACTATTTTTTCTTTGCTTAATGACAGTTATTGGCCTGTTTTTCTGTTTAAGGAACATACGCTACGGACTGTATCACTCACTCTTCGAATGGTTCCATCCACTCTACCTACTTGATAAGAAAAATGGCTTCAAAACACAGTATTTTGTCTTTGGGAAAACAATGCCAGAGCTATACGAACTTGTGAACAGGTAAAACACAGAAATGTTTTTGGCCTTATTACTTTTCTCAATGAAATCAGAGAAGTTGGGGGAAAAGGAGAAAAGGTGGAACATGAAAAAAATCTAAAAAAATCGCCAAAACCGGTTTGGCTCAGTGGATAGAGCGTCGGCCTGCAGACTCAAGGGTCCCAGGTTCGATTCCGGTCAAGGGCATGTGCATTGGCTGCGGGCACATCCCTGGTGGGGGGTGTGCAGGAGGCAGCTGGTCGATGATTCTCTCTCATCGATGTTTCTAGCTCTCTATCCCTCTCCCTTCCTCTCTGTAGGAAATCAATAAAATATATTTTAAAAAAAAAATAATAAAAAAAATAAAAAAATAAAAAAATCTAGAGTACATCAGAATAATAAAAGTGGTGGTTGTATTGAGACAAAGTATATTTTTCCTCCTACTCTTCAGAACTCCTGTAATGTGGTCATATTACCTTTATAAATTGAAGCACACAGATCCCAGATGGTAGGAAGTCAGAACTTCAGTTCCCTCCTTGCGTGCCATTTTCTTTGTCTGACCTTGGAGAGGCAACAGGGTCTAATGGGCCCTAGACCTGCCTGGGACTTGGCATCTGGCAGATTTGCCTTTGAATCCAGGCTCTTCTTACTTACAAAGCCTTAACCAGATCACCCTTCTGAGCCTCAGATTCTCACCATAAAGTGAGGCTAAGGATGCCTTCTAATGGGGCTCAGAGTAATATGTGAACAGTACCTGTCACCGTGCTGAACAGATAAATGTTATTGTTATTCTTAAAATGACCACTTTCACTTTGGGATTTGTCTTCATCTTGTTTCATTCCTAGTTTTCCCTTCTCGCACTTTATTGCTTAAGAGGCAGCTATCGCTGCCCTGGCCGACTTGGCTCAGTGGATAGAGCATCAGCCTGCGGACCGAGGGGTCCCAGGTTCGATTCTGGCCAAGGGCACATGCCTGGGTTGCGGGCTCGGTCCCCAGTGGGGCGGGGGGGGGGGGTGCAGGAGGCAGCCGATCAATGAATCTCTCTCATCATTGATGTTTCTATCTCTCTCTCCTTCTCCCTTCCTCTCTGAAATCAATAAAGAAATGCATTTAAAAAAAAAAAGAGGCAGCTATCTCTGCCTGGACACTCATTTTAGGGGGATTTAGGGGGTGGGGACTCAGACCCTCCTTGCATCCAGATGACTTCTATTTTTTTCTTTTTTAAAATATATTTATATTGATTTCAGAGAGGATGGGAGAGGGAGAGACATAGAAGCATCAGTGATGAGAGAGAATCATTGATCGGCTGCCTCCTGCATGCCCTACTGGGGATCAAGCCTGCAACCCGGGCATGTGCCCTTGACCAAATCAAACCAGGACCCTTCAGTCCGCAGACACTCTATCCACTGAACCAAACCGGCTAGGGCAAGATGACTTCTCTAAGGAAATAGTACAGTTGTAAGAGACCAGCAGAGGTTCAGAGTCAGAACTGGACCTGAAATCCAGTTCCTTTTTCTTACTGGCTGTGTGGCCTGGAGCAAGCTACTTAATCTTCTAGATCTGTTTATTTATCTGAGAAATGGGGATAATATACACCATAGCATCATTGTAAGAACTAATGAGGTAATGAACATAAAATGCCTAGTACAGTTTCTTGTACACAGTGAAACACAGATTCTGCTATATTTTGCCTCTTACACAGACAGTCTTTCTCCTGGAGTCTATTTGCTGTCCTAACTATGGAGTACAGTATAGGAGTTGGCAGCAGGCAGATTTACATTTGAGTTCCAGTTCTTGTTTGCTTACAAGTGTTTTCACCTAAAACAAATTGTCCTGCTGAGCGTCAGATTCCTGCTCTCTAAGGTGGGACTAATAATGCTTATCTTATAGGTATATACGCACACTCACACTTCAGAAGGCTCAGAGTAATGACATGTGAAAGGGGCAACTGTGGCCAGGGGGTTCTATAAATCCTTTATGGTCGAAGCTTTAGGTAGTTGTCCAAAAAAATGGATTGGGCAGAATAGTTCAGGCTCTTAATACATCTTGTTCTTGTTGTTGTTATTCCTCACCTGAGAGTATTTTTCCTGTTGATTTTTAGAGTGAATGGAAGGAAAGAAGGAAGGAAGGAAGGAAGGAAGGAAGGAAGGAAGGAAGGAAGGAAGGAAGGAAGGAAGGAAGGAAGGAAGGGAGGGAGGGAGGGAGGAGGAAGGAAGGAAGAAGGCAGGAAGGAAGGAAGAAAAAGAGAGAGAAAGATTGATGTGAGACCGGTTGCCTCCTTCATGCACCCCAACTGGGCCAGGGGGATTGAACCTGCAAACCTAGGTACACGCCCTTGATTGGGAATCAAACCTGCGATGCTGTGGTGCACGGGCCGAAACTCTAACCACTGAGCAACACCAGCCAGGGCTCTTAATGCATCTTAAAAGCAGAAACCTCAATCCTGTAGTTCTGAAGAACCATTCTTTTAGTTGGAATTAGTCTCTGGAAGGAGACCAAATTGTATAATACTGATTACAGCTCTACTTTTTAAAAAGACATTAAAAAAAAAAGATTAGGGGAAAATATTCCCAAATGCTGTGTATTAAACATGGTTATGATAGCAGAGGCATTTTGTGTGGTTGTTTTTGTCTCTTTAGTTTTCCACATTCTCTGCACTATGGTAATTTTATGGCACTTTCAAAATTGGTGAGCCCTGGCTGGTATGGCTCAGTTGGTTGGAGCATCGTCCCATACACCAAAAAGTTACAGGTTCAATTCCCAGTCAGGGCACATACCCAGATTGTGGATTTCATCCCCAATTGGGGTGCATCTGAAAGACAACCAACCAGTGTTTCTCTTTCTCTCTCTCTCTCTCCACCCCCCTCTCCCTCTCCTCCCTTCCTCTCTCTGAAATCAATAAAAATATATCCCTGGGTGAGGACTTAAAGAAAAAAAGGTGAAAGAAGATTTATAAGTATGTGTTGCAAAAAATGATTGGTAAGACTTTTGTGAATGGATTCAGGTAATAAACTTCATTCTCATTGCATGTCTTTCAGGTATAAACCTGACTTGATTTGGTCCGATGGAGACTGGGAAAGTCCTGATACTTACTGGAACTCCACAGATTTTCTTTCCTGGCTCTACAGTGACAGCCCAGTTAAGGTATGTGGTTATAGGACTTCTGTCTTATTTATCTGTTGTGATACAAGACAGTATAAGGAGAGAGGATCTGGAGTAATAACATCTCCATGGGGGTGCTAGGGACCCAGGGACGTAATGGATGTTAAAGGTTTCTCCTTTAAAGCAGCCGATCGATGATTCTCTCTCATCATTGATGTTTCTGTCTCTCTTTCCCTCTTTCTTCCTCTCTGAAATCAATAAAAATATATTTTAAAAAAAGGATTTCTCCTTTAATTCTTTTTTCCCCTTCCTTGAAACATAAACTTTATTTTTCTTCTTTAATTCTTTTCTTTTTTTAATCTTCACCCGAGGATATTTTTCCATTGATTTTTAGAGAAAGTGGGAGAGAGAGAGAAAGACAGATAGAGATTGATGTGAGAGGAACACATAAATGATCTACAAGATGATCTTTAAAACGGCTCTTCCATCGCTAACGTTACAGATCGCTTGACCAGGGCTTCTCAGCCTCTGTACTGTTGACTTTTAGGGCTGAGTATTTCTTTGTTGCTAAGAGGCTGTCCTTTATATTGTAAAAAGTTTACCACCATCCCTGGCCTCCAACACCATCCTGGCCTCTAGATGGCAGTAGTACCACCCCAGTTGTGACAACCCAGAAGGTCTCTAGGCTTTGCCAAAATCCTCTTGGGGCAATATGGCCCCAGTTGAGAACGACTGCTCTAGACTAAGTCTGTTCTTGGCTTCCAAATAGATTCTTAATTTATCGCACTGCGTTATGTAAGGAAGATGAGAGGTTCACCCTTGATGACCCAGTGCTCTTTCCTCCTTTAGGATGAGGTAGTGGTAAACGACCGATGGGGTTTTAACTGTTCCTGTCACCATGGAGGATACTACAACTGTGAAGATAAATTTCAGCCGTCAAGTTTGCCAAATCACAAGTGGGAGATGTGCACCTCCATAGACAAGCGGTCCTGGGGCTACCGTCGCACCATGTCCATCTCTGACGTGGCAAGTGAATCGGAAATCATTTCGGTAAGACACCTGTGAGTTAGCTCTTCCTTTCTTTTTTTTCTTTTTTTTTAGAGAAAAAGGGAGAGAGGGATAGAAACATCAATGATGAGAGAGAATCACTTATCAGCTGCCTCCTGCACACCCCCTACTGGGGATCGAGCCCACAACCCAGGCATGTGCCCTGACCAGAAATTGAACCATGACCTCCTGGTTCATAGGTTTACACTTAGCCACCGAGCCACGCCAGTGGGGCATGAGTTAGCTATTTCTTAACTGCCATCTCAAACCAGCCTTCTAACTGAGGGTGGTGGCAGCACCGTGGATGAACGTGCAGGTGGATAGACCCTTTGGGTTATTGGACATACTCAGAGCAGTCTGTCCTGAGGGAATCATTGTAATTACAGAAGAGAGTTTTATGTACAGACATGTTCTTCCAGGTTTATCTTCAATTGGACATATGGTTGTTTCAATTTCTTACAACCATAATGGGATAGTTAAGTAGATTTGGGGGTTGTCCTTAACCATTAAAATGTTTATCAATTTTATATGGGCTAATGTTTTATTCTCAGGGATATGTTCTAAGACCCCCAGTGGATGCCTGAAACCCAGGATAGTACTGAACCCTGTTTTTCCTATACTATACATACCTATGATACAGTTTAATTTATACATTAATCACAGTAAGAGGTTAACAATAACATGATAAAATAGACCAATACCCTGTAATGAAAGTTATGTCCAAAGAATTTGGTTTCCCCAAATATCTGACTACATTGTACTCTTCTTCTTGTGATGATGTGAAATGACTCGATGCTTACTGGATGAGATGGAGTGAGGTGCTCAGAACGGAGTGTAGCTTAAACTTTATGAATTGTTTATTTCTGGAGTTTTTCCATTTAATATGTCCAGACTGCGGTTGACCATAGGTAACTAAAACCGTGGAACACGAAACGGTGGATAAGGCAGGACTATTGTATCTCTTTATAGCATGTTTTCCCGACGGGCAGCATATACATTTATATAGGCCATCACATACAGAGTGTCCTGAAATTCTTCAGATCTCTTCAGTCTCCCCAAAGTCTCCACAGCACCCCCTCAAAACCTCTTCCCTCTGACCCCATGTTCTCTCTGTCTGGCTCCATGTGATCCCTTCATGGCCAAGTGCTTTGTTCTCCGCTCCTGCTCGTCCTCTGTGCTTCCGACTCAGGACCCTTCCCGCTGCCTGTGGCACCTGGAAGGGCAGCCTCCCAGGGAAGTGCCCGTGTTCACTCCCTGGAGTTCAAGTTAATATATTCCTCCATCTTGCAGCAGGATTTTTCCGTTTTCTTATAGAATCCTGTCTTGCTTTTATAGTGACAAAAATATATAGTATTTTCAAAAGGGAAAAGGACACTCGCAAAGCAGGGAGAGAAGGTGCCCTGGATTCTTTTTCTTCTCTTAGTATCTGTGTGTTCTAGGCATTCGGCCAGGCTTGGAATTCATACGTAGGATTTCATTGTTTCCACTCTTTACAGGAACTGGTCCAGACAGTAAGTTTGGGAGGAAACTATCTTCTCAACATTGGGCCAACGAAAGATGGACTGATTGTTCCCATCTTCCAAGAAAGGCTGCTTGCTGTTGGGAAGTGGCTGAGCATCAGTGGGGAGGCTATCTATGCCTCTAAACCATGGCGGGTACAACTGGAAAAGAACGAATCTGTATGGTGAGTCCTGTCTTCTGTTGTGTGTGGGAGCGGGACTGTGCCCATCCTGACCTGGCATCTCCTTGGTCCACAAGGTTAGAAGCCGCATTGGACGTCGCCTTGAAACCCACAAGCTGTTCTTTCGCTACTCATTTGTACCCCAGTTTATGGCTTAAGCCACCAGGGTATCTTTGACTAGTTGGGGTGGGGATAGGTTTAGTGCAAAAAGCATCAAAAAACAATCAGTTTACTTGATACTTTACCTGGTCTAATTAAAAATAGTAGTAGCTAAAGTTGTGTAGCAACTACAATGTGTAAGGCTCCATTCTAAATTCTTTCCACCCATTTAATCCCCTCAACAAGCCCACCAGATAGACACTGTTATTCTCTCCATATTACAAGTGAGAAAGAGGGCCCAGAGCAGTAATATAACTTGCCTAGGATCACAGAGCTAGTAAATGCAGAAGTCATGATTCCTGCTTGGAATTGTGGATCTAGTTATTTGATCAACTGCAAAATGGGGCAATGATTCTTCCTAGAGCTACTGTGAGGATTAAATGAGGTACTGTATGTAAAGCTCCCAGCAGAGTGCCAGGCATATACGATGTGTTCATAAATCTGCTAGTGTTACACCATAGAGCATAGGTCCTTGGATCAGGGGAAACATGGGTCCTTGTTTCAGATGAGCTTCCGTTTAGTGATTTTCATCCTCTTCTCTGAGCATGAAATCTCAGAATTACAAATTTGTCTTCATTGCACATCTTGCCCTTGTTATATCCTCTGGTGTTTTCACGTGGATTTAGAGTTGAAAAAATATTTGAATGATAAGGCAGAAGGCCTCAGTGTGAAATAACTGGTGTAAGATTTTAAAAATTTTAAAGAAAACTTGTAACCCAATAGAGAGTGAAAATAGAAGATATTACCAGAAAGAGGCTGCTTTCTTCCCACAGACCTTGGGATTAGTAGGTCATAGGAAGGGGAATGTACAAGGTTACGTGTAATAACCTTAGGTGTCAGGGTAACAAGCCAGGTGTCTTTGATAATGATGTTTCTTTTTTCCCAGGTATACCTCAAAAGCATCAGCTGTTTATGCCATTTTCCTGAACTGGCCAGAAAATGGAATCTTAAGCCTTAAATCCCCCAAAACTACCTCTGCTACACAGGTAAGGGGCCTCAGTTAGTCCTTTCAGAGATGTAACTTTTTAAAAAGGGATCGGCAGGTCTTCTCTACTTCCTCTTTCCTTCCCCAGGTTTCTCCCATATTTATTCCCCTTTTAGACCAACAGTCGCCAACCGGTGGTCCGCGGACCATTGGTCCGTGAGATCCGAAGGGTTGGCGACCGCTGTTTTGGACGATCTTCCCTTCCCGGGCTCAGCTTGGTTGTTTTCCACCATGTTCAGGCCGTATTCTGTACTCATTAATGCATTAATGTTTTTCCCATTGCCTTTTGCTTTCTTCAGGTAACGATGCTGGGAATCCAAAAAGATCTGAAGTGGTCCACAAATCCACCTGGAGGTCTCCTCATTTATCTGCCCCCGGTACCACCCTCTGCTCTTCCAGTTGAGTTTGCTTGGACCATAAAGATGATGGGAGTGGAGTGATCGTTGGAGTTCAAGAGGAAAGCAGCACTGCTCAGTTTTGACTTTCTTCTTACATTCCATAATAACCTACTCTTCTCTACCCGGAGATGGCTTTTCCTACATATTTTAATCAAAGGAACTGAGTGCACTGCTCTGTCACTGGATCAAAGATCTGAGCCACCTTGCTGGCATCTCTCTCATCAGCAGAAGGAACTAAACAGTTAAAGCTCTCTGAGTTCATGCTTCCCTAACTTTGGACGTTGTCTACAGTGGAATCTTCCCTCCATTCTCTGTTTGAGAACCGGCTTGCTTAGTGACTTCGGATAAAGAATAAGCCAATTCACCTTGTTGGCTATGGGAGAAGGTTTAAAGGGTTTGGCAAGCTCAACCACATGCTGTTTATTTAGCATCGACTGCCATCAGCACCCCTGAAAGAGCAGGCGAGCCTGGAGGGAAAAGAAAGGCATGCTGGACCAATAGCTCTTCAGAAGTTTCCAAAGCCAGCTAGGGGCTCTGAAATTCAGTCTGTACGGTGATACTATGAAGAATGGACGTGATTCTGCGCTGCTTTTTAAAATACAATCAAATAAATACATTTTAATGTCAAATGATTTCTACCAAAAAACACGTTATCGTTTTCTTCCCTCAGTTTCTATATGGACTGCTTATACCTTTATGTTTCTGTGTTTTAAAAGGACCAGTCATGCCCTAGCTGGTTTGGCTCAGTGGATAGAGCGTCAGCCTGCGGACTGAAAGGTTCCAGGTTTGATTCTGGCCAAAGGCACATGCCCGGGTTGCGGGCTCGATCCCCAGTGGGAGGCGTGCAGGAGGCAACCGATTAGTGATTCTCTCTCATCATTGATGTATCTATCTCTCTCTCCCTCTCCCTTCCTCTCTGAAATCAATAAAAAAAAATATATATATATATATATAAAATATATATATATATTTTTTTTATTTATTTTTTATTTATTTATTTTTTTAAAGGACCAGTCATGCCTCTTTAGTGCAGAACAAAAAATGTAATTTCTGCCCTAGCTGGTTTGGCTCAGGGGATAGAGCAGTGGACTGAAGGGTCTCGGGTTCGATTTCAGTCAAGGGCACATGCCCAGGTTGCGAGCTCAATCCCCAGTAGCGGGTGTGCAGAAGGCAGCCAATCAATGATTCTCTCTCATCATTGATGTTTCTATCTTTCTCTCCCTCTCCCTTCCTCTCTGAAATCAATAAAAATATATTCTTTAAAAAATGTAATTTCTTTGGTTTTCTCTTCTTCACTTCTGGTACCATTCTTTTGAAACTGATTTTTAGAAAGAGGAAGGGAGAGGGAGAGAGAAACATGGATGTGAGAGTGGTTTGTAGTTTTCAGTGTACGAGTCTTGAAAGTCATTTACTTTAATTCCATGCTAGTATTTTTGGGTTTCAAGCTACAGGTTTGCAAATTCTGTGGGTAGTGCTTTAACTGTTAATGATGGAGGAAATTGTCAGTGCTGCGGAATCATACAGAACTCTTATCATCTCTGTTCTCTCCCTAGCTAAAATCTGAGCCCCTTGAAGGCAGGGACAGTGCCGTCTCTGCCTCTCCTGAGAATGCCATTTAGTGCACTCACCCATTGGGGATCTACTCACTCAGTAGCCACAGTGACTATTTACAAAATGCAACTGTGATTATATCTCCTGCTTAAAATCCTTCAAATGCATCCCTATTAGGATAGCTGTTATTATTTTTTTAATCCTCACCTGAGGATATTTTTTTTAATTTATTTTTGAGAGGAAGAGAGAGAGAGAAACATCAATATGGAGAGAAACATTGATCTGTTGCTTCCTGTATGTGGGGATCAAACCCAAAACCTAGGAATGTGCCCTGACCAGGAACCAATCCCGCAACCTTTTGGTGTACAAGAAGATGCTCCAACCACCGAGTAATCCGGCCAGGGCAGGATCGCTGTTATTGATATAAATCTCCAAAGCCTTGAGGTACGGCACCTGCTTAACTCTCTCATTTTAGGAAGTCCCCTTCCTACTCCCTCTCTGCTCTCCAATCATTCTGGCCTTATTTTCATATTTCCAAAACAATATTTTCAAACACTTCTAATTACTGTCTACATTAAGAAATTTATTTTACATTGCAACCTATTTGACACATGTAATAACAAACAAAAGTTTTGCAAAGCAGAGTACTTACCATATACTTAGTACTTATACAATGCACAATTTATACTTTTACCATATACTTAGTACTTATACAATGCACAACTTTTTTTTTTTAAGTTGGTATCCACTACGTTGATATGACCACAACATATATGTTGAAAAACACCGCTCTAAGCATTCAATGTCTTTGCCTCAGACTTTGCATATGTTATGCTCTCTGTCTGGAAAGCTTTTTTTTTTTAATTGATTTCAGAGAGGAAAGGAGGGGAGAGAGAGAGAAACATCAATGATGAGAGAGAATCATTGATTGGCTGCCTCCTGCACGCCCCATACTGGGGATTGAGCCCGAAACCTGGGCATGTGCCCTTGACCGGAATGGAACCCAGGACCCCTTAGTCTGCAGGCCAACACTCTGTCCACTGAGCCAAACCAGCTAGGGCTGGAAAGCTCTTCTTGTAATCTTTTTACCTCATTCTAGAGGTATGAAAGCAAAGTATGCTCCTCTCTCGTCAACTACCGGCATTTGAATTCTGAAGATAGTGACGAATAAGTTAATACATGCAAAGAACTCAAATGGTGTGTGGCAAATAGAAATGCTTCATCTTATTGAGAAAGGTAGTAATTATACAAGTATCATATAATAAAAAAAGGGCCACGTACTAAACCTGACACCTCGGGGAGGGAGGAGGCGCATGGCAGGCCTTACAAACTGGTGACTGCAAGTAACCATACAGGATGGTCTGAACATAAAAACTCCTAACTAAAGTGGGTCATGGTGGTTAGTCGCATCACAGGCCTGTAGCTTACTTGACAAAGGTCAGTTTGTACGTTGAGCCTATATATTTATTGTCTTTGTGTGTCTAGTATAACGTAACTTTGAAATGTCAGAGGCACAACTTCTGGCACCAAAGCACAAGACTACAGAGCAGGAGACCACACGCCATCTCTGTCTACTGTGCATGTTAATTATTAACTGTCCTGCACCCACCGATGTAAAGGAAGTGTCTCTCTGTTTTGCTTTTAATCCAATCCTAGGGATTTCCTCCTGTTCTGCTTTCTTCTGCCTTCTTTTTGTTAGTTTTTTTGTTTTGTTTTGTTTCTTGTGCCTTCTTAATCTACCGCCAATAGATTTCATATAACCCTCCTTACGGCTCCTTCTTTGATTCTAATGTATAAAGTTCAAAAACTGCCATTCTTCAGAGCATTTACTTAATCCAGTGGTCGGCAAACTGCGGCTCGCGAGTTTGACTAATGAGTTTGCCGACCACTGGCCGGCCGATAGGGGCTTAATCACAAGGAAAAACAACAGCCTGTAATTATTGGAATCGAGAGTTGAGATTTTGCTTCCTGACATGTCCTCAAAATTTGGCTCAAATAAAGGATGAGTTTTTTGTGTTTTTTTTTATAAGAGTTTTCTATAGATTGCCCATTCTTCCATCGACATTATTAGTATCTGTCTTCCCACACCTTCCAGACTCTACACCTATGAAGACAGAAACTTTGGCTAATTTTTGTTCATCTTTACAGTCCTAGCGTCTCACTTCACCTGGCAAAGAAACGGAGCTTAAAAACCCCGGAACGGGTCCGGAAGAGCCGGCCGGGAGGAATGAAGGCGGAGGGGCTGGGGGCGGGGCCAGGGCGGGCGTCAGCGTCACTGCTGGGCCACGCCCACCTGGAGGTGGGTGGTCACGTGGGCCTCCGCCGGGCCTCCGCCGGGTCAGCTGAGCCATGATGGCGACAATGAGGGGGTCGATGCGGCAGAGGCTGGTGGGCTTGGCGTCCGTCAGGGCCGTAAGTGCCCCGCCCGGGGACGGGGCGGGCGGCCACACTGCACCGTGACGCTCGGGTCGGGGGCGTGGCTCGTGCCGGCTGTTCTGAGCAGTGAAGCCAGAGAGCTCCTCGGGCCAGAGTCAGGGGGACCTTGAAGTTTTAAGACCCTCTGTGTACCCCAAATCCCTGCGGGTCATGAGGGAAACTGAGGCCCAGGTGGGGGTGGGGGGCGACTTGCGCGGTGTCCTAATGGCCTGTTCAGGGCTCTTTCCCGTGACCCTGGCACCTTCCTCCCTGTAACTGCGCTGCGGACTCTCCGGGCTCTCGCTCAGTGAGGTGTCACCAACACCCTCCGCTTCCGGGTGGGAGAAGCAAGGTCGTCTGGCCCGGCGCCCACAGGCTCACCTGTTAGGCAGTGGGGAATGTCCGGACCGCAGGAAGTTGGGGATGGGCCTGCGCGGGGAGCCCAGCCCGGCTCTTGTTTATTTCTGTTTCTAAGTGAAATATTCCTTCTGCTCTTAATTCTAGAACAGACCCAAGGTGAGTTAAATGGTGAGCAATGTTGCTTCTGGCCCCAGTATTCGTGAAGATGGATCCATCCCTTCAGATTTGCCCCACTGGGGAATTTTCCCCCCACGCTTCATGTGTTTATTTGGTTTCATTATGCAACATCCACAGTTAGTCACACAGGGAGAAAGGAATGAAGAGGAGTGTAAGTTAGGTGTTTACATCTGTTCAAGTATTACAATAACTAGAGGCCCGATGCACGAAATTCGAAATTCGTGCAAAAGTAGGCCTTCCTTCCCCTGGCTGCCTGCACCAGCTTCCCTTGCAGCCCCGGATTGGTCTGGAAGGTCATCCGCCCCATCCAGTCTAATTAGCATATTAC
Organism: Cnephaeus nilssonii; assembly: GCF_951640355.1. Taxonomy (NCBI): domain Eukaryota; kingdom Metazoa; phylum Chordata; class Mammalia; order Chiroptera; family Vespertilionidae; genus Cnephaeus; species Cnephaeus nilssonii. Next base: position 89,187,734 of record NC_137078.1, read on the forward strand.
ATTTTTATTATTATAGATGAGTTCCAAGCCCTGGTGGGGTGGCTCCGTTGGTTATAGGCATCTGAGCAGATCCAGGCGCATAAAGGAATCAATCAATGCATGAATGAGTTGGAGCAACAAGTTGATGTCTCTCTCTTTCTAAAAGCCAGTTAAAATATTTTTTAATAAACAATGAGTTCACAAATTTACCCAAAAAAGTATGGTAAAACACCACTCTAATATATTGCACAGCAAGGCCCATTAGTCCCCGTGGGAAAAGCCAAAGTGCTTTCATTCCTTCCCAACTGCAGGGGGGCGTGGTCACATCGCCTCTTCCTCTTGTGTGTGTGAGCATGTGTGCTCCCCCTGGGGAATTGTGACAATCTGTTCCTGTTTTACTTTTTGTTTATTCTTTTAAACCAAAGGTCAGCACCTCATCTGTGAGTACGTTCCCAAAGCGGGTGAAAATTGTGGAAGTTGGTCCCCGCGATGGACTACAAAATGAAAAGGTAAAGTTGGAAATCAACCGCAAAAGTTGTTTTTGAGCGTTGAGAGTTTGTGTGGTAGGGTAGGTGCAGCAGGGATGGACTGACAGAGCTATCCATGCAAGACATGATCACTCTGCCCAACCTAGGGCTTGGTGGGGAGAACAGGCAGGCTCCTGTGACTGCTGAACAGTCTACGATGGTGATGCGACAGGTGTGATGGCCCCAGGTCCATTTCAAGGCCCAGGGGGGTGGGGTGTGAAGGTGAGGGCATGCCTTAGATCCAGCAATTCCATGTAGGAGGATTTATCCAAAGGAAGTCATGAAGGCTACATGCAAAGGTTCAACCTTGGGGATGTTCCTTACCACCTGAAGAAAATTGGAGTAGTGCTGTCCAGTAGAACTTCCCGTAAGATAGAAATGTTCCAGACTTGAGCTCTCCCATGTGGTAGCCACTAGACAAACACATGTGGCTATTGAGCACTTGAAATGTGACTAGCATGAATTTTTATCTTCATGTCATTTAAATTTATATAACCATGTACGGCTAGTATCTAACATACTGGACTTCACAGATCTAGAAAGTTACATATCTGGAAGGTATTAAGGGTGGTTTTCTTTCTTTCTTTTTCTTTTTTTTGGCATGTGTTTTTGAAACAATCATGTATTAACTATTTTTGCATTAAGAAAGCTTTTTTTTTTAAGTATGACCAGCCTAATTTTAATGTTGAGCACGTGCTAGAAACAAAAACTACAAGTCCCATGAGGGCAGAATCATGTCTGTCTGCTCATTGCAGCACCGCCTAGCACCTTGCACAATCCCTGGAATATGAAGCAAAATTACCTGTGGGCTAGATTACATTAAAGCAGTGTAAGAGAAATCGTGGGGGAGGGTATGGAGGGACTTGAAATCCTTAGGATTTTTTACCTGGTCCTGTAGGTACTAGGGAGCCACGGAAGGCTTTTGAGTGGTAGAGTGAGACAGTGGAAAGTGCTCTAGGATGATTCCTGTGGGATGAACTGGTGGAGTGAGACCAGGCCATAATATACATGGGATAATGGAACAATTTTATTAGATTTGGAAAGCAGGATCTATAGAAGCTGCTTAGCAACTAGACACGGTGGGGGAGGGAGAGAAACAGTAGGCTGACCATGTGAGGATGAGATCCTGTGCCACTTGGGAGATGGAAAAGGAGGATGTAATACTCTGGGGGCCCCGTCTCCTAAGAACCAGAAGGTTAGTCATCTCTGCCCTTTCTGGCCATGGTTCATTGCTCTGTTTGTTTATGATGGGGCAATAAATTAACAAACTTTTAGTTAAGAAAAAGCCTGTATGGCAGAAAAATATGGTTTCCATGTAAGTATTAACTCCCTTTCAGATGATAAGCTGCCTCCACTGCAAAATGCTTATCTGCAGAATTTGAAGATGCTTTGTACCCTATCTGTTGGTGAGGATTACATGTTACAATATTAGTATTTAAAAGTTGAGATAGTGAAGTGTTTGCTGTAGCAAAAACTTTGAACTAACAGGCACTGCTTTCTGAGGCCCTTTGCTTCCCAACTTTGCTGAGCTGTCTCTTCTAGTGTTTGTCTTTCCATTGCAGAGTATCGTCCCTACTCCAGTGAAAATCAGGATGATAGACATGCTTTCTGAAGCAGGACTCCCCGTGATAGAAGCCACCAGCTTTGTGTCTCCCAAGTGGGTTCCTCAGGTGAGCCCCCGCCCTCAGTGAGAGGTGTTCAGATGTGAGGGATGGAAAGGCTTGCATTTGCCCTGGAAGAGGAAGTGGAAGTCAGGAACATAGGTTTCCTGGTTTCTGGCTTTCAGAGGTCTGTAACCCGGGAGGCAGGAGGCTTGGATTCAGTCTGGACTCTGCCCTCGAATTGCTTGGTGACCTTGCTAAGGCCATCCCCTCTACAGGTGACCTCTTCTGGCCCTGGATATCTAGAATTTCTAGGCCTGGCCTGTGGATTCTGCCTGCTTCACAGAGACAGTCTGTGGGGAAGAAATCCTGTTCCGGCTGAGTGTGATAACACAGAGGAGCTGAGCCCAGTGCCCAGCTTGGAGTGTGTTCTCAGTAATGGCTGGCAGTGTTGTTACTGCGGTCACGGCTATGGAAAGCTGACAGTATTGGCCATATGGAGGAATTGGGGCTATTGCCCACACCCCGGGGCCTCCTGGCCCATCAGCAGTCACACAAATGATAAAAGCCTTGGGGAGACTCAGCTCTGCGGAAGGACTCATTCTCCAAGGGCCTGGAGAACAGAGATCTTGTGACAAAACGGTTTGGGTACCTGAGCTCTCTGCCTGCCCTTGGTGATGACTCTGCCATGTCTCCTCTGGTTCCAGATGGCTGACCACATCGAAGTCTTGAAGGGCATCCAGAAGTTTCCTGGCATCAACTACCCAGTCCTGACCCCAAATTTCAAAGGCTATCAGGCAGCGGTAAGCTTGTTGGTGCGGGCCCCTGAAATGAGATTGATGGCACTGGTCCCGCCTTGTCCCTGGGCCTCAGTCCCTGTCCTGGGACATCTGTCTGAGGGCTGTCTCCAGTGGGGATGAGCACAGTCAGACAGACTGAGGCAGTCCTGGCCTTGCCACTCCCAGTCTCTGGTCTTGACAGGCCTCAGGTTCTGCCTATAAAATAGGCTTCATGATAGGGTAACATTGTGAAGATTTCAGAAGAAAAAATGCACATGAATTTCTTAGCAAGAGCCTGGTAGAAGGTAAGTGCTTAATCAATGGTAGTTTTGTTGCTCTTACCCATTTTCTCTTTCAAGAAAGGTAAGCAAGCACTCCACAGAGCTTCAACAGTAGTTGCTAGAATCTGCCAACTTTCTTATAACTTTAGATGAGAACATCATTGGAGATATTGATTCCAAATTGAGGCAAAGCTTCTTTTAGGAGTGACTGACTTCCAGAATGGTGATGGCAGGGGCAATGTTGGTCTCTGAGGGAAGACCAAGGTTTCTTTCTTATTGAGATATTAGAGGCCTGGTGCATGAAATTCATGCACTCGGCGGGGGGAGGGACCCATGGGTGCACGATTGGGGCCAGGGAGTGATGTGGGAGGCTGGCCAGCTGTGGAGGGACCGCAGGAGGGCTCCAGGGCGTGTCTAGCCCTTCTCGCTCATTCAGACCCCAGCAGCAAGCTAACCTGCCATTGGAGCATCTGCCCCCTGGTGGTCAGTGCACGTCATAGCGAGTGGTTGAGCGGCCTTAGCATATCATTAGCATATTATGCTTTGATAATGGTTGAACGGATGACTGGACATTTAGCATATTAGGCTTTTATTATATAGGATAATTCACTGTATTAATTCTCCAGGCTTGCCATAACAAAATACCAAAAACTAGGTGGCTGAAAACCACAAAAATGTATCCTCTCACAGTTCTGGAGGCTACAAGTCTGAAATCAAGGTGTCAGGGTTGGTTTCTTCTGAGGGCTCTGGGGTGAATCTGTTCCATGCTCTCTTCTAGTTTCTGGTGACCACCAGCAATCGTTGATACCCTTGGCTTGTAGGTGCATCGCTCCAATCTCTGCCTCCATCTTCACTGGCCTTCCCCTCGTGTCTCTCTGTCTTCACATGGCCGCTGTCTTAAGGACACCAGTCATATTAGAGAGGAACCAATATGGCCTCATCTTAATAAATTATTTCTACAATGACCCTGTTTCCAAATAAGAACACATGTCGAGGTACTGGGGTTTAGGACTTCAATATACCTTTTTTGGGGAGACAAAATTCTATCATCATAAAATTCATGGTAAGACAAGGGTTTTGTCACTCTGGGGTTCCTTGAAGAGGAAAATTCTAAAAGGAATTCCCCTGGCTGTTGGCAGGTGGCTGCTGGAGCCAAGGAAGTGAGCATCTTCACAGCTGCCTCTGAGCTTTTCACCAAGAAGAACATCAACTGCTCCATAGATGAAAGTTTGCAGCGATTTGACCAGGTCTTGAAGGCAGCTCAGGCAGCCGGCATCCCTGTGCGGGGGTGAGTCAGACCACATCGGTGCTGCCTGTCTTTTCCTCAGTACCATTCTGGCCAGTACCAGACTCTGACCCGTGACCCTCCCCCACAACAACTCATCCTGTGGGCAGACAGCCTAAGCTCCACACCGTGACATCCTTCCCCAAGTAGATGTGGTCAGAAGAAATCCTAGTAAGCGCTTTCTCCAAACCTGATCTTTGGGTCAGTTCACCAGAGGAAACCTAGTAGGACAGGACACTAGACACGTTTTGTGGTGGTCAGTTTACTCCTGGCTACACCACCAACTCTTCACACGTTCCCAAAGAATCCCCTCGGCCTCTTAAGTCTCCAAGACACATCTTTAACAGCAGCAGTGCCAGGAATCGTCACATGTAACTTCACAGCTGGCCAGCAAGGAGGGGACTGGCCCCACTTACAGGTGACGAGACAGGCTCAGGAAGGATGGAGAGTCTGCTGGAAGGTCACACAGCTGTCCCCATCGCAGCCAGAGTGCTTTCAGAAGTGTACGTCTGGCCCTGGTCGGTGGCTCAGGTGGCCGGAGCATTGTCCCATGCGCTGGGTTCGATTGCCAGTTGGGTGAATATGGGAGGCAACTGATCAGTGTTTCTCACATCCCCCCCCTCCTCTCCCCCCTCTTTCCCCCTCTCTCTAAAAATCAATAAAAATACATCCTCGATTAAAAAAAAATGCACATCTGACCACATCACTTCCTGGTTAGACAGCTTACAGTGACTCCCAACTCCAGACTTTCCCACTCGGCTCACAAGACCCTGTATGAGTCAGCCTCTGCTCCGTGCAGCCTCCTTGTTCGCTGCTCCCTCCTGCCCAGCTGGAACTTCTTTCCATTTGTCACCTGTTCCTTGCCTCTGGGCCTTTACACACACTTTCCATAGACTCAGCACTCCCTTCCTCCTGTATCCTAATTGTCAGGACTAACTCCCGTTCGCCCTTCGGGTCCCCTCATGGATGCCAATTTCTCCAAGGAGCTTTCTCTGTCCCCCAGCGGGAGTTAGTGCTCCTCCTCTGGGCTCCCATAGTCCCTTAGACATCCTCTAACGGAGCACCTGGCTACTTGTTAAATCGCCTCCTGCCTCCCACCCCACTAGACCGAACCCACATTTCTCTCCGTCCAGATGTGCCCCCTCTCCCAGCTCAAGGCCCAGCACACAGTAGGTGCTCAGGAACCAATGGACAGATGGATGGATGGGGAAACAGGGGTTGTCAGGTCTACCTGCACCCAAGCCTGTTCTCTTTTCTCAGTATCTCTCTTAACTTGTCCCTGCTCAGCAATGATTGGAAAATAAGGGGGAGAATTTAAATGGAAAAATATACTGAGCCCTGGCCAAGTGGCTCAGTTGGTTGACGTGTCGTCCCACACACCAAAAGATTGTGGGTTCGATTCCGGTCAGGCCACATACCCAGGTTGTGGGTTCGATCCCGGATCAGGGTGTGTAGGGGAGGCAACTGATCAATGTTTCTCTTTCACATCCATGGGTTTTTTTTCTCTCTCTCTCCCCCAAAATCAGTAAAAAACGTATCCTCTGGTGAGAATTAAAAAAAAAAAAAAACAGAAAAGAAAAATATACTGAGATCTTTGAGGCTGAAGTTATTTAACCAGGAAATACTTGTTATGCCTCTGAATATGCAGCATAGTTTTCTAGACTCTAAAAGGTTTTAGTGGAGCCCCAGGCCCAATGGTGTGGGAGGGAACAGGAGCCGCCTCCATCCAAGACCCAAACTTCTTACCGTAGTTAACAGGACCCTGTAATGAAGCCCATGCCCCGCTCTCCATGTCCTACTTCTTTGCCTCTTGCTCTCCGTGCCTCAGCTGTTCCTTCCTTTGTTCTGTGTCTTGAACACGCCTGCTCTGCCAACTCGGGCGTCTGCACTGGGTCCTCCCTGCCGGGAATGCTCTCCCTGTGGCCGTCCCCGTCTCCCAGCCGCAGCGTCCTGTCTTCACAGAGGTCTTCCCGAGTCACCCAGCCACTGTTGACCTCTTCTGTTTGTTCCTGGCGCCTTCCCTGTCCTTTCCTTCATAGCACGTCACTTTCTGAGATTATCTCATTGACTCATTTGATTGTCCTTTAATCAGCTATCTCCCGGATTTGAAATAAGCACTGTGAGGGTGGGGTCCTTGTCAGTCTTGCTCACTGAGCTACCCTAGTGGGCAACTGGCCCATAGTGGGCAACTCGGTAAATATCAGTTGAATAAATGAGTGAATGAATTGGCAGCTCACAAGAGCAGGCCAGCCCGGCTCTTATCGCTGCCTTTGGTTTCATGGGTCCCTGGTCCCCTCCTGTGCGTATGGGCCCCAGGCACTCTGGCCATGCTCTGCTTTACCCCACCTCTGCACGGCTCAGGTGCCTGCTCATAGTGCCCTCTCCAGCTCCTCCTCCCTGCTGGTCTCAGGCTGCCTCTCCAGAACCTATGCCACCCCTGCTTCCTGGACTACAGGCCTGTTAGTCCCTCCCTTCCCTGCGGTGGCTCTCCACTGCCCCCTCCCGGCACTAAGCAGCACGACCTTCGTTCTGGCTCCACATCGTTGAATTGGCCTTTCCAGGCACTTGGCCTTCTGCCCAGATTCGGGTTTTGATTTCGGGCTAACCAGGAATGTGTCAGACAGCCCCCTGCCTCAGCCCTGCTGACCAAAGAACCAGGGGCATTGACACCATCCCCCTGTCTTCCCACAGGTACGTCTCCTGTGTGCTTGGATGTCCCTATGAAGGGAAGATCTCCCCGGCCAAAGTAGCTGAGGTGTGTGTGAGTGTCAGGGTGGGGGATGTGGGGGGGAGGTTGGCCTCCTTGCCTGCCCCTGAGTGTGTAGGTTCCTCTCGCCACCTTTTCCTGATGGGTCACTGACTTCCTTGTTAACACCCCTGCCCTCCGGGCGGGCGGAGTAAATGCCTCCAATTGAGTTTCCAGTCTGGTGAGTGGACAGGCGATAATTGAGGTGATAATCCTTTTTGGAGAGGCTCCTTCCCCGATCCCACCCCGCCCCAGAGTTCTTGCGGTGCCCTGTCTTGGTCAGAGGCCACTTCACATCCTCTGAGCAGCAACCAAGTCAGCCCTGAGGACACAGTGTGGAAACTGAGTTTGCACGTGAGCGACACAAGAGCTCATGGTATTTAGTCCTCAAGCCCACCCTGCAAACTCACTATTACTGTTGAGACTGACTAACTTGCCATGCAGGTTGCCCGTGGTGCCACCAGGTCTCCACCCCCATCTTGTTTACCTCCAAAGCCTGCTTGCTCTTCCCCAAAACCATGTGGCACCCAAAAGTGAGGAATGGTAGAGTGGCATCTGGGGTTGAGAGTGCTTGCTGTGCTCCATGGCTCAGCCCTGTTGTCACCAAGCCCTTCAAAGGCTTGCCACTGTTTTCAGAAGCAGAAATTGAAGCTCTGGGAAGTTAAGCCCCTGGCCGAGGTCCCACAGCTGGTGAGCAGCAGAACTGGGACTTCACTCCAGCGTCGTCTCACTCCAGAGCCGCTCCTTCCGCTGTCCCTGCCCCACGGGCTGCGGCTGCTGTCACTCCTCTCACCACTTCCTTTCTGCCGCAGACATTGTGGAGTGTGGGCCCCGCCACACCCTTCCTCCACCTTCTCAGCAGCACGGTGCAGGGAAGCAGCTCCTTGGGCCGGGCTCACACTGCTCTGGTTTTGCAGTGATTTTAGGGCTTTGTAAATGGGCCTCTAAACATTTAAATAGTTATGTACTTCTGTTAAAATACAAAGCGGGCACCTCTGACCCATGATTTCACAGATCTCCCCACCAAGGATAGGACTACAAGAAGGGGTCTATTACTGATTCCAGTGCTGGGTCTGCCACAGTGTGTGAAGGGGGTCAGGGGAGGACTGGAGTTTGAGACCCGGGTGCAGGGAAAGCACAGGGGTCGGAGCCCAGAGCCTGCCCCTGACGTCCCGGTGTCCTGACGAGAAGCATGAGGCATATCCTTCCACTCAAAGTGGTAAGGGGCCTGTGACCCGGTTGGGTTAGTGCTCAGACGTGGAGGTGTTCTGGACAGGCCAAGGACCCCTGTTTCGGAGCCTGGGACCGTTGGCTTGGGGAATCTGATGTCCTCCAACTGCCTGTTTGTCTTCCCAGGTCAGCAAGAAGATGTACGCAATGGGCTGCTATGAGATCTCCCTGGGGGACACCATCGGCGTGGGCACCCCTGGGCTCATGAAGGATATGCTGTCCGCCGTCATGCACGAGGTGCCCGTGGCTGCCCTGGCTGTCCATTGTCATGACACCTATGGCCAGGCCCTGGCCAACACCTTGATGGCCCTGCAGGTAATCCAGGCATGTCCCAGGAGAAACGCACGTGTCCCTTCTCAAAGGACGTGGCGGCAGGACAGCTGTGTGTCATCTGTGCAAGCCTTCACTGTGCTGAATGCTGGTACCTGCGTGACAGGCCCTGGGCTCACCATGATGGACATAGACATGTGACCCTGCGCCAGAAATTCTTAGTCTGTGTGTGAGGGGCGACAGTGCGGGAGTTGGGGGATCATCCTAATGCATTAGGACAAATGCTCGAAGGAGGCACGGGCTGAGGAAGGTCCCCACCCCAGCTGGGAGGTCAGAGAGGATTTGCCGGAAGAGGCCTAAGTGAGGCCTGAAGGACCTGAAGATGTTCAGCAGCTGAACAAGGGGAGCAGAGGCGGCTTGGCAGCGCTGTGCTGTAAGACTGAGGGAGGGTCCGGGAGGACTACTGTGCCCTGGTCCTGGATGGCATGTGGGTTTGAGTGTGCGAGCCTCTGTGGGAGCAGCAGGCGAGGAGCCAGGCAGCAGAGAGGTAGGCAGAGCCTTAAGGCTGCTTTCCCGAGATCGGACCGAAACTGCAGATGGGGTTTCCCTTGAGGCTTGCTTCCTGTGGGCTGGTCCTGTATGAGGAGCCCATGGCCTGGCTGCCCATTAGAAGGAACGTTCTCAGTGTCTGACCACCTCTCACTCCGCCCTGTTGTCTTTAGGAGAGGCTCATGCCTCAGGCCATTCTGTTACTTCCTGGGTCTGTTTTCTCAGAGTTGTGGTTGTCAAGGTTGTTAAGGTCTATTAGAAGCCTAAGGAGGAGAAAGGGAACAGTCATCTCAGGGAGTAGGAAATGACTGACCTGGGGAAATGGCCTGGGTCCCCGGGGTTGGAGAGCAGCCTTGTGAGGGAGGGTGCATAAACGAATCACAGTAAACCACAGGGACCCGAAATCCCTTCACTGGGAGGTGGTGACTTTAGGTCCGTGATCAGGAAGGGCCTCTCTGAGGAAGTGACTTGTAGGCTGAGACCTTAAGGGTAAGACGGAACCTTGAAACCATTGAAGGAACTGAGTGGGGATGTTCCTGGCAGAGGCCAGACCTCCCCAATGAAAGGCCTCAGTGTCTGACCGAAACAAGAGAAAGCACCAAAAAGACTCTCTGGCCCGGAGCTAAAGAGAGAAACACTCCCTTTCGGTGGGATTTTCACTTTAACAGAATCATAAACCAAAGGGACGAATAACTTGCGATGGAATTGCAGGCAGCAGCAGTTGGGAGGTGTATAAGGACCAGCTTTGTCGGCTTTGGCCCCCACAGTGACAGCCCTGTGCCCCCACCCTCTTGTTTCCAGATGGGAGTGAGTGTCGTGGACTCTTCTGTGGCAGGACTTGGAGGCTGCCCCTATGCACAGGGTGCATCGGGGAACTTGGCCACCGAGGACCTGGTCTACATGCTGGAGGGCTTGGGCATTCACACGGTAAGCTTGTCTGCCCCTGTGGCCACAGCCCTGACCTAACCAGACGACAGAAGCTGATGGGCTTGTGTAGTTACTGTTTTTTGGGGGGTCAGTGGAGGAGGGAAGGAGGAACAGTTAAGAAGGGAAGGGAGCCAGGGGATTACTGTGTACTTTTGAGATAGCAGAGTGTGGGTGATCCAGGCCCGGAGACGGCCAGGCTCTCCGTGTGACTTTGACAGTTTAGTTTAAGGAGGCACCGGGGTGTAAGGAAAGAGCCCCCCAAAGGGGTCAGGTGTGTGACCTGAACTGAGTCAGTGGTCTCTAGACCTTTGTTTTGTTCTCTGTATAATTAGACAGCCCCCCCCCCCCCCCCCCAGGGCTCTGTCAGGGTCAGTAAGGGCAGCCAGTGTGGGTTGGAAGCACAACAGCTGTGCTTGGGGATCAGACGGACCTGGGTTTAAAACCTTGTCCTGCCACTCACAGGCTGTGTGACCTGACACATTACTTCACCTCTCTGGGCCTAAGAAATGGGAATGATAATAGCACCTATCCTGTAGGGCCGTTATGAAGATTAACTAAGAAAACGTAGAATGCTTAGCCCAGAACTGAGCACACAGTACACATCAGTAAATAGGAGCTATTGCTATGAACAGGTTTTCTGGAGTGGCCCCTTCAGTAGGTGTTTTCACTCTCTCTGCCTCACAGTTCATTTTCAATAGGTACTTTTTGACCACTGTGGGCCAGGCCCTGTGCTAGGCCCTGGAGATGGAAGACTGACGACAGAGATTCCTATTCTGGTGGTGGCATGACAGATTGAGGCATCCTATACAAGGGGAGTCAAAGGGGGGCCCGATGCCAGAAGGACATGGCCTCAGGCAGCTTGCTGGTGTCCATCATCAGAGGAACAAGAGCCTGTCTGTCTGCACCTTCACTTTTTCTTTTCATTAAATTTTTTTTTTTAGGGAGGAAGAGAGAGAGAAACACCAATGTGAGAAACATTGATCGGTTGCCTCCAACCGGGGATGGAACCTGCAACCCGGGTATGCGCCCTGACCGGGAATGAAACCACCACCTTTTGGTGTACAGAGGGATGCTCCACCCAACCGGGCCACACCGGCCAGGGCCACCTTTACTTTTTGAGTGTCACAGTTGTCTGTCCAATCTGATGTTTCCCTGGGTGTTGAGGGCATGTCATGACTTACTGCATCTTCCAACTTGTTTCTCAAAGGGTGTGAACTTCCAGAAGCTCCTGGAAGCTGGGACCTTTATCTGTCAAGCCCTTAACAGAAAAACCAGCTCCAAAGTGGCTCAGGCTACTTGTAAGCTGTGAGCCCCTTGCCCACCTGAAGCTCTAGGGACTGTGGGAATAGGGGCACGTCTGAGGATTCACTGATGGACACACGGAAATGGGAGTGACATGAACAGGAACAGGCACCTCACCCCCAGGACACCTAAGTATGACCAAGAGGCTTTGGGGGCAAGCGGCCTCCCTTCACCTTGGACCCAGGAGTTGAGGGCACTTGGGAACCCAATTCCCTGGCTTGGGTTGATCCTCAAGTCCTACCTCTGGGTGACATCTGCCAGGTGGCTACACAGCGCAACCCTGCCATGGCCTTGGCGCCATTGCTCTCTGACTTTGTAGGAAAAAGGCATGCACGATTTTCCCCTGAGCTGGCAGAGGGCGTTTGCTGGAGGGCTGAGGGCTGCCAACTTAGCACCTCTGAAAAAATCTCCACTCTGAACATGATTTTTGAAAACAGCTCTGTAATTAAAAGTTTAATGACATGGAACCATTCCAGGACTCTGCAGATGTGTGTATATATGAGAGCAGAGGAATAAAACATCTTTATTCGCACTCTGAGAGGAAAATGCAGATTAATCTTTGGATTTTTCTCCGTTTCTCCACCTGAGCCTCAGAAGCAGTGACTGGAAATTGGTGGTTTGGGCTTACTCTTGGCTCTGACCTGGGCTGTTGCACAAGCTCCCCCTGGCAGCGGTGGCCGGGTGCTCCTCTGGGTCTGGGCTAGAGCAAGTCTGGGTACCTTAGTTCCTTGTACCTCAGGCTCTGCGGTCAGCCGTCCTTGGCAGGCCCAGAGCATTCCAGGTTTTGGGACACACTTGTGCATTTCTTTCTTTCCCGGGTTTCATCACTCAGTATGTCACGCCTTCATACACATCATTCCCTAGCCCTACCTTCATCTTAAACAGAAACAACCGCTTTTTAACCCACTGTGGGAGGCAGGTGCAGACGAACCGTTCCCAGCAGCTGGGGGACTAGTTGGTGTGAAGGCTGAACTAGGGCTGAGCGCAATCGGCGCGGAACCCCTACTTCAGGTTCAGAGGTCCCTCCAGTTTAGTGGGTTTCGAACTAGACTTCCCAGCACCCGGGCCTCGGGGCGACGTGCACCATTCCCTTCGATCGGCGCCGCCCCTTCTCGCCTTGGTTCCACGCGCTGTGTCTTCACACAGCGGAAGAAAGGGCTTGGCAGGTGCAAAAGGTTGGAGCACCTGCGGGGGAGCCAGGAGAGGGCTGGTCGGCCCCGCTCCGGCCTGTGGCTCCCGCCGTGGTTCATCCGCCAGGCGCCCCCACAAGCCGCCTCTCCCGGCGCGCTGCCCTCGCCGCTCCCAGGCAGGGGTCGAGACGAGCGCTCGCGCCTGGCGCGGGACCCGGGCGCCCACCACGGGGCGGACCTCCGCCGCTCGGCTCCCGGCCCGGGTCCGGGTCCGGCCGCACCTCCCCTCCACCAGCCGCTCCCGCGCGGGCTGCGCCGCCCACTGCTGGCCTCCGTGGGAGCGCGCGGCGCACAACCGCAGCTCCTTGGTCCTCCCGGCGCCCCGTAGTTTGGTTTTCCGATTGACACGTTCGCTGAGGGCGTGGAGGAGGCGGGGCTAGGTGGGCTGTGGGCCCTTAAAGGGACCGAGGTGCGGGAGGTGGCACCGCTGGAGGCAGCGCGGGACGCGCGGTCCGAGGCAGGTTCGGGAAGGGGGTGTGGGGCCGGATGGGCGGACTCGCAAGGGGCCGGTGGTCCGCGGGGAGCGAGGGAGAGTTTCGGGGGCCGGGCTGTACCGCCAGGGCTCGTCCCCGTGGCGCCCAGCTCCCGCTGCCGTGGCTGGGGTGGCCAGGGGTCATTCATTCCCAGCCTGGGGACTCCTGGAGCGGCCGGCTCCTAGCCGGGACCCAGGTTCCTGCCGGAGACCCAGCGCCCCCTCCCATCCCTGATGCAGACTGGGGAAGCCAAGGACGCGATAGCTGAGCTGGGTCGCCCCGCCGGCCGGCACGGGTTGACCGCTTCACCAACCTTTCTGTCTACTTCCCAGGGAGACCACTTTCTGGGGATCCGCACAGTGCATGGACCTCGGTGGCGTGGGGGTGGGGAGGTTTCGGCATCCGGGGCAGAGTCCAGCGGGAAGCAGTGGGGTAAAGGGCTAAATGCTTGGGCGAGGGGCTGGCTTGGGAGCCTGGAGATCCGGATTCTAGCTCAGCTACCACAAACTGTGTCGCCGCAGGCAAATTACTTCATCTCCCTGACTTTACTATCCCTGTCTGTAAAGTGCCAGTGATAATATCTGCCTCATCAGGATGCTGGGAGAATTCAGGAAAATAATGCAAAAATGCGCCCGGTACAGCGAGGTCGCTCAGCCAAGTTGCTTGGAGCTGGATGAGCCCAGGAGGCATTGGAGGCTGCCTGGCAGGAGGCGGCTGCGGGCCAGGCCTCCCCAATGAAAGGCCTCAGTGTCTGGAGCTTCCTTCTCCCTCCATCCCCTCTGTGCTGTTTGTTCAGGGAGGGGTGCACACCTTGCAGTGGAGTGGATGCCAAGGCCACGTCTACACCGGCCAGCTCAGTGAGGACTAGAGTTGGGCGGGATCCTTAGCTCCAAACCCCAATGATCCAGCTGGCCCTGGCTGGCCTGGGGTGGGGTGGGGCCAATGCCAGGACAGCAGTGCTGCAGCCCCAGAGCTGGGCTCAGCCTGCCTGGCAGAGGACCCCACCCTGAAACCACCTGGTAATTTCCTGCTTCCTCCCAGCTGACCCCTGAGGGAGTAAGTCGGGGCGCTGTGTACAGCCAGGGCCCAGGAGCCAGATTACACATAAGGGATCTCCAAGGCCTAAGGCCAGAACATGATGGTACCCAGACCTGGACCAGGGCTGACACCAGAGCCACCCTATTAACTAGGACGCACTACTGCCTCCCTCCGAGGCCAGACTCCAGTTGGAAGGAGCTGAGTGCCCGGCCTCAGCCACCTCTGAGGCTCTGTGTTCTGGTCCAGGTGCAATGGCAGAAAAGGTGCTGGTAACCGGCGGGGCTGGCTACATCGGCAGCCACACGGTGCTGGAGCTGCTGGAGGCGGGCTACTCCCCTGTGGTCATCGACAACTTCCATAATGCCATCCGCGGTGAGTGTGGGGTGGGGGCTGGGCTTCTGGAGGGGACGGAAGGAAAACCCTGGGTACCACCTCCAAGGGGTGTGTCTGGCTAGTCTCCAGGACCCCATCTCTGATTTTGATGGCCTGTGTGTGCCCAACCAGGAGGCGGGTCCATGCCTGAGAGCCTGCGGCGGGTTCAGGAGCTGACAGGCCGCTCTTTAGAGTTTGAGGAGATGGACATCTTGGACCAGGCAGCCCTGGAGCGTCTCTTCAAAAAGGTGGGGGGCTTGGAAGTTAGGCAGGGGCACTGCCGAGGGCCGGGCCTTTTAAAGCAGCTCTGACCCTGCTTGTCCCTGCAGCACAGCTTTACGGCGGTCATCCACTTTGCGGGGCTCAAGGCCGTGGGCGAGTCAGTGCAGAAGCCTCTGGATTATTACCGAGTTAACTTGACAGGAACCATCCAACTTTTGGAGGTGAGACATGGGGCAAGGACAGACACTGGGAGGGCCTGGTGGGCAGTGCCAAACAGTGGGTAAGGGGGGTAGAGTCAGGCAGGGCCCAAACTTGTACCATCTTGGACAGATGTCTTTCTTTACCTCTCCGCCTCAGTCTCCCCATCTGTACATGGGAGTGCCCATACCTCAGCCCCACCCACCTGTGAAGGAATACGGGGGCTCGGAATAACTGATACCTCCCCCCCACGGCCAGATTATGAGAGCGCACGGGGTGAAGAACCTGGTATTCAGCAGCTCAGCTACCGTGTATGGGAACCCCCAGTACCTGCCCCTGGACGAGGCCCACCCCACGGGTGGCTGTACTAACCCCTATGGCAAGTCCAAGTTCTTCATCGAGGAAATGATCCGGGACCTGTGCCAGGCAGACAAGGTAAGGGATCCCCTGGACCCAGCCCTGGCTCTGCCCCCATGAGCCTACAGATGGGATTCTAAGCACCGCCCACCCAGGAGGACGCTAGAGCTCGGGAAGCGGCAGTGACTGCACAAGATCACAGCACCTGGGGAGGGCCGATCCCCCTGCTCCTTTCCAGGGACAGCGAATAGGCACAGGGGGACATCAGAGGTAAAGGCCTCTGCACTGAGCTGGGACACAGCCTGTACCCTCACTCCCCATCATCTGACCCGTGTCCCGCAGACCTGGAATGCAGTGCTGCTGCGATATTTCAACCCCACGGGCGCCCACGCCTCGGGCTGCATTGGTGAAGATCCCCAGGGCATCCCCAACAACCTCATGCCCTATGTCTCCCAGGTAAGGGAGAAGTGAGGGGGAGCATTTCCTCAACCCCTAGAGTTGAGGGGTGCAGCTGGTGTTGAGGGAAAGAGCTGACCTGACCTCCCCTCCAGGTGGCCATTGGGCGACGGGAGGCACTGAATGTCTTTGGCAACGACTATGACACAGAGGATGGCACAGGTGAGTCAGGATCAGGAGGATTCAGGTGGGAGCCAAGAGGGAGGCTGAAGTGGGGTAGACTGTACTGAACCCCCGCCCCCCCACCTCCTCTGCAGGCGTCCGGGACTACATCCACGTAGTGGATCTGGCCAAGGGCCACATCGCAGCCCTGAGGAAACTGAAGGATCAGTGTGGCTGCCGGGTAGGGAGAAAGAAGACGGGAGGGAGGGGAGAGGTGGAGTCCTGGGCAGTGGGGACAGGGCGGTGGTTAGTCCCGCCCCCTCCACATACTATTCTCTCCTGGGCAGATCTACAACCTGGGAACGGGCACAGGCTATTCGGTGCTGCAGATGGTCCAGGCCATGGAGAAGGCCTCCGGGAGGAAGGTAGACCACCTGCCCTGCCCGTCCCACCTGACTCTCCGCGGTAGGCCTGGCCCCTCCCACTAGCCTACCCGAGGGGCACTGCTTTAGCGCTATGTGCCTTCCAGAGAGATCCTGCCCTGCACCCCCGCACCTCCATTTCTTGAGGTCAGCAGCTGGCTGGGTGAGGCCAGGGCTAGCTCAGCCAAGCTACAACTGTCCCCTGTCTTGCAGATCCCGTACAAGGTGGTGGCACGGCGGGAAGGTGATGTGGCTGCCTGTTACGCCAACCCCAGCCTGGCCCTCCAGGAGCTGGGCTGGACAGCAGCCTTAGGGCTAGACAGGATGTGTGAGTGCTGGCCCGCCCTGTGGGAGCGAGCTCGGGCCTAGAAGGGGCTGACTGGGCCTGGGTGATGCCTACACGGCTACCTGAGGTGGTGGGGGCCTGCATTCCACTTGGACCCTGACCACACGCCTCGCCCTATCACAGGTGAAGACCTGTGGCGCTGGCAGAAGCAGAATCCCTCCGGCTTTGGCGCACAGGCCTGAGACCCTCCTACACGGACAGAAAAGGAAGAGACACAACTGCTGCTCTCCAGCATCTGGCAGGCCCCGGGGGCCTGAGAGCCTGCCCTACCTCTAACCCCAGCCAGGCCCGCCCAGCCCACAGGCAGGAGGCCAAGGGCTCCGGTGATGAGGAGTCCGTGGTCTCTAACTCTTATCTTCCCCAGGGGCTGGGAACCCATCGGGATCACCAAGAGCGAGTGGGGGAGGCAGGGTCCTGAGACTAACACCCTCCTCCCAGGCACTAATTTATACTGCTGTGAAGGCACTCTCCAAAGTATTTAAAATAAAGTTTTCTTACACTGGAGCATTTTCTCACACACGGTCTCCCCCTACCACTTGAATAGAATCAGGCCTGAGAGTTGAAGCAATTTCTTTAATTTTATCGGAATCCAGGACACAACAAGAAAAACACCTGAAACCACATGGAGACAGAAGACGAGACACAACTTCTCCCTACCTCCCCTGGCCCTAGAGTGGGGACAACATGGGGTGACACAGCTGGGGGAGACCGTGAGCCTCAGTCCAGCCCTGCAGGCTCCAGGCCTGTGGGGGAGGAAGGTAATGGGGAGGCAGGGCCCAGCCCCCAAACCAGAAAGGGCTGAAGAAAGGCCCCCTCCAAGGACTCTGCCCCTCGCCAACATTCCTGCCCGGGCCAGTAGCCCACAGCAGCAAGGGGCTTGGGGCCATGGACACATTCATGATTGAGAAGCAGCTGGAGCGGAGGCAGGAGAGACGCACGATTATCTGGGCAAATCCGTTGGGAGGGGTAGATGGGGCCTGGGAGGGCCCCTTGGGCCAAACCCTGAGGTCACGGGAGGGGGCCCAAAGCGGGGCTAGTGAGTGAGGTCCTGAGTGAGTGGGTCAGCGGCCGGGCCCCTTCTCCCGCTGCCTACAGCCCCTCCAATACTGCTGCCGGGGGCCCGCCTCCAGGAAAAGGGGAGAAAGCAGCCCGGCCCCTGCTGCAGAAGCCAGGTGGCTAGAGCCAGGAAGGAGGCCTGGCTAGCCTGGGCCCGCCTGCCTCAGAGGCCCGTGGGAAGAGGATGGGTCAGGGAGGGTGGGGACCGGGGCTCGACCGGCTCAGATCCAAGATGGTGCACACGTGCTGGGTCCCCTGTGAGCTGGGGGCCAGCCACTCTGGTTAGACAGGAGGCAACAGCTTCTCCAGAAACTCCTTCACAGCCGCCATCTCCTGGGGGGAGGGGGGCTGTCAGAGGCTCCGGTGGAGGGAGGGAGGAAGGAGAGGGGCAGGAGCAGGAAGCGGCCCTTTACCACTGACCTGAGGACAGGAGCCGTGCATGACGCCTGGGTATGTCTTGAACTGGACCCTGGCAGGTGTGACAACGGTCCGGAGCTTCTCAGCTGTCAGGGCCCCAAACCGTACGGGAACCATGGGGTCCAGCTCCCCATGGCACTGAAGGATGGCCAGGTCCTTGGCATTGCCATTGGCTGCCTGTGGGCCAGACAGGACTCAGTGCTTCAGCACAATTCCCATGCCCCCAGGAGCCGCAAAGGGCAGGACAGGGGCATGGAGACACTCACCTGGGGGAAGGCCCGGTGCAGAGGCAGCCAACAGCTCAGCGCCACAATGCCAGCCAGAGGGTGCGGGCAGGTGAGGGCCGTGTAGAGGGACAGGGCCCCACCCTGAAGGAAGGAGAGAGTAAGTCATGAGGGCACAACTCACCTACCCACTACCCACACCCCCTCTCCCCTCACCTGTGAAAAGCCTCCCAGGACGATCCGATTGGCAGGGATCCCATTCTTCATCTCGTGCTCAATCAAGGCCTTTACTGGGGGAGGGGGCATGACTGGGTGAGGAGAGCTGCTGGAGGGGCCCCCAGGAAAGACCAGACAGAGGCACTGCCCAGCGCTTTCCTGGAGAGGAGGGGGGGGGGGAGAGCGAGCATGCTGAGGGGCGGGGCCTTACTGTTCTCTGCTGCCTTCTTGATGCCAGCCTCGTCCTCGGGGGCATCTGGACTCAGCCCCATCAGGTCAAACCTGCGAAAGCAGAGGCACTGGCAGCTACAGGAAGACCCCAGCCAGCCCCCTACAACTCCCCCAGCCCCCACTGCCCGTCTCCACACTCACCAGGAGGGCATCACCATCTTCATGTTGAGTGTCACGGGGATCCGAGGCCTGGGGAGAACACAAGAAGGACCGTCATGCCCCAGAGGGATGAGAGAGCCATCGCAGAGATCCCAGGAGAGGGCAGAGCAGCCCCTGGGGGCCCCTCCCAGCAGGCAGGGCCTGTGTTTAAGGTGTTGCCAGGCAACCTGCCACCACGTGGGGCTGGAAGCTGTGGTTAAGCATCAGCAGTAGAGATGGAGAAGCAGAGCCCAGCGCTCAGCTTGCCGGGGCTCCAGCTCAGCGGGTGAGTACTTGGGGAAGGGGAGCAGGGGGTCCTGGTTCTAGGAGATCTGAGGTCTAGGAGGCCTTGGGCTGAGGGCTGGGCTGGACTCCGTTCCTGGGGGCTCCACAGGAGTAAAGGCTGAAAATGGCACTTCCTGCCCAGGCCCCAGGATGCCGCGGGCAGGAGAGAACAGACCCAGGACCACAGGATCACCCTCCTAGCTGGTTCCTCCCTCAGCCCCTCCCTTGCTAGGGTGACACTCACGCATGGGGACAGATGTACTTGACGTGAGGGAGCCGGATGGTGGAGAGGGCGTCAGCCCAACTGTGCCTGTGGGAGGGAGGGAAGACAAGGCCCCGATGTGGAGACGGAGAAAGGGAGGGAGGCACAGGCCGCTCTGGCCCTGCCAACTGGACCGTCCCCACCTCCCCTGGGCACACCCACTCCCCAGCTCACTCACCCTGTGTCTCCAAGTCCATGTAAAAAGATAACCTGGAAAAGGATCAGAGGTGGACAGATGGGCAGAGGGTAGTCATCATCTTGCTATCACTCCTTACTGTCCAACTTCTGGCCACTCCTCCCCCTCCCCCTTGGGGAACCGAGGTAGCAGCCAAACAGGTTATTATCCGGCCCCCCACCTCCAAGCTTCTCCCTTCTCATCACTGCCACCTCCATTTTCCCACGCCCCCTCCAGCCAGTTCCCCAGCTGGCCCGGGAGCTGCTGTGGGTGCGCGGGGACCCTTACCGCAGCCGTTTCCCGCTCAGCTCCAGACACAGTGGCAGCATCGGTGAGCAGGGGCACAGACATGGTGTTACCACACATACACTGCAGGGCTCCAGGCTGGGGCCTGTGCAAATTCAGGGGGGCGGTCAAGAGCAAGCTCAGGCAGCGGATAGACTCCTGACACAGGGCCGAGCCTCAAACCCAGGGCCCACTCAGGCCATCGGCCCCACACAGCACCCAAGGTTCTGTCCTGAGCACACAGAAAGGCGGGGAAGTCCTGGGCTAGAGCAGGTAGGACGTTTGCCTCTATTCTAGGGATGAGAAGCGGAGTTGCCCCCTCTAGTGCC
The DNA here is from genome assembly GCF_951640355.1 of Cnephaeus nilssonii. Lineage (NCBI taxonomy): Eukaryota > Metazoa > Chordata > Mammalia > Chiroptera > Vespertilionidae > Cnephaeus > Cnephaeus nilssonii. Next base: position 89,208,004 of record NC_137078.1, read on the forward strand.
CTGGTTTTGGCCACCATACAGCCTGAGCTTGCTAGAGATGGGCAAAGGCTGAGCTTGGGGGCTGTGGGGGGAGGGATTTCCCCTGCAGCCTTCCGCCACTAACAGCCCTCAGCCCGTAGCTGCCTTCTCAGTGCTCTCTAATCGTCCCCTCCTCTAGCGCCCCCTAGTCCCTTCCTCCCCAACTCCTAGGAAATGCCAGGGAAATAAGCTTCCAGCCCCTACGCCCCAGGACCCCCCATATTCTCTCCAACCTCCCTCCCATCCAGCCCCCACCCAGCCTTCACAGCAGTTTCTGGCTTAGCCATTTCCAGAGCCCCTGGGACTCCAGCCCACCACCCACCTCTACCTGGTGCCCCACACTCCCCTGAATGGGGCAACCTGCCGCTGCTGCCCACCGACTCCAGAAGGGTCCCCCAGCTTGACCGCGCTCTGAGACTCCCAGACACACAAAAGAATGTCAGGCTGGCTCCTCATCACCCTTCGCATCCTCCCAACTCCCCAGAAGCTTCTGCTCCTGCCCCCAAGTGCCTGCCCTTCCCTGCGGTGCCCAGCTCTCCCTGCACTCAGTGCCCTCTGCACAGTGGGGTCCCTCACCTCGTCACTCTAGGGAACACACCTTTCACCCTGAACTGGGGTTCCTTCCACCTCTCACCCCAGAGTCCCCCCGTCTCAGAATGGTGCCCCACCCCCGGCCTGGGGTCTCCCTCCCTCCCCTAAAAACTTCCACCCCGGCGCAGGGTTTCCCACTCCCCACAATGAGAACTTCCGTTCGGAACGAGGGTCGCCCCCCGCCCTCCAGGGACATTTTCTACCCGGACCCAGACCCGCTCCCGCCCACAAAGGGTCGCTTTACCTTTGACCGCGGGGAGCCCCCGCCTCACAATGGGATCTTCCTCTTCCGACCTTAAGTCCCTCTCATCACACGCGGACCCCACTTCTCACCCCTCTTGATCCCCAAAGTGCCCAAGCCTGGCCAGCGCCTCTCCGCACCTTACTCCCCACCCCCATCTCACAACCGCGGCGCCTCCTCCCCACTCACCGGGACCCCCGTGTGGCCCGACTCCCCCCGCCCCCCCCCCCCCAGCGCCCTTCCTCCGCCCGCTGGTCCGGGACCGGTACCTTCACTCCCTGGGGGTTAGGAGACCTCTCGGGCGGTTCTCCTCTTTCTCCGGCACAGACACACACTCTTCCCCCTCCACCGCCCCCGCCGGAACTTCCGTTGGCGTCCCGGGAACCCGGCCATCGCGGTACCGGAAGTAGCCTGGCCAGGGGTACGGAACCCGGAAGTGGGCGGCGGGCCTTCACCAGACTGGAGCTGCCCTGCTGGGTACCTGGGGCCCCTCCCCGCCACTCAGCCCGCAGTCACCTGAAGAATTCAGACTGTGTATCCGAGGCACCCCTCTGCTGCCGCCACCAGGCGCCCCCCGGAGGAACGCTGTCCGGAAGGAGAGGCGTTCCGCACCGGAGCAGGAAGTTTCCCCGCCGCCCTGCGCCGCGCCCAGGTCCACCCCTCAGGATGGTCCTGGCTGTCCACCACAAGCTTTCCTGCCCGCGCCCAGGATCGTGGGTGGAATCCTTAAAGATCCTGAGAGACCTTCTAGTCCTCCAGTCTTATTTTTAAAATGAGGAAACTGAGGCCCAGGGAGCGGAAGTAAACAGCAATCTCGGGATTATACTCTGCACTGCTTTCTGGACTGTAAAATGGTGATAATAACCACCCTGCCTACTTCACAGCTTTGCTGGTAGGCTCAAATGAGAAATGCTTAATACATCATAAAACCAGTGTGAGGCCTAATGACTCTAAAAACGACCCTGGGAAAATGACACAGGTCATAGCAGGACAGCTGGACAGGCCTCGGCAGTGCGCTTAGCTCTGCCCAGGGCAAGCAATGCCGTGCAGAGGGCACAAATACCGCCATCACTGAGCTCTTATTAAGGACAAAAAGGGCTTCCTTTGGGTACCAATGAGTCACCCTTTGCTCCTTGCCGCACTGGCGAAGTGGAAATGGGGATCAGGGTCCACGGAAAAGCTGGAAGGGGATGCAGACTGAGTTGAAGGATGTCCCTGAGAACTTGTGGCCACCTGTAAACAATGAGTAGTGCTCATCCCTCAGCAGCTCAGGACTCCTTCTTTCAGCAAAACCTACACTATTTTTTCTTGGAACTGAAAAAAAACAAACAAAACAGTAAACTGGGAAGCTCAACCAAGCATTTCTCCCAGGGTAAGAGGCAGTTTGGTCTAAGTGCTCAACAGGTCACAGACAACCTAAAATACCAGGATTCCCCAGAGCAGGAAAGCTTCAGGTCCAGAGGACCACAGCAAGCCAGACCCAGGACCAGAAAGGGGATGAGTGGATGAAGACTACACAGCTACTCCCTCCCACGACAGAATCCCTACTGGATGTTATGAACAATTCCTTCCGCACTCCTAATCTCCTGAGACACTGTGGCACTTGGAGCAAATTCTTCAAAGTGAAATCTCAAATTCAGAGGCCAAGTCCCAGAGGCTGCCTGTGATTGTGCTTTAATTAGTGGATTAATGAAGGGCTATCCTGTCCCAAGACTTCTCATGTTGTTTCTCCATACTCCAAATTAAAGCAGTCCTTTATCTCCAAAATGATACAACTGAGTAGGACCCTTAGTTCATCAATAATTGCATTTGCTTCTGGTTGGTTTCAGGCGGTATTTTAGAAATGTTGAGGCTCGACAAAGTTTAGTGGTGGCAGGCTTTACATACGATAGCCTGTGGGTATATCCTAATAGTGTGGGCCAAAGCCCTAGAGCAGGGGTGGGGAATGTCTGGCATGCGGGCTGTATAAGGCCTGAGAAATCATTTAACCTGGCCCTGCCAAGGCATTAGAGCGAGTTAATTGTTTGACCAAATACAGCAGGCTAATTTTTAAGTTGATAACTTTGTATGGCCCATGAATGATTGCAATATCCAAATAGCCCGTGGCAGAAAAAAAGATTCTCTAACCCTGCCCTAGAGGAATGGATCAGATTCAATACTAATTCCCAGGAGCAATTGTTTCTATTTTCTGCAAGTGAGAGAATACTGACCATTTGAAATCCTCTTTGTAGATAACTTCAATTCTCTCCAATTACAATTCTCTCCTGAGTTTCAAATTTTAAGTCCAAAGTCTTGGGTCCACCTTGGGACCGTAGGTGCTGCTCACTTACTTTCCTCGCCCTCATTTCTTCTGAACTCCAGAAGCTGGTCTCCCTCATTTATACAATTTTCTTTCTTGAGAAATGGAATAAAGGTTAACCTCATCTTCCTCTTTACAAAATATTGAGTGGGTCGGTGGGTACAGGAGTGTTTTTAGTCTACTGTACAAAATTAAGCTCGACCTTTCCTGGAAAAACTGATCTAGTCTTGATATAACTATAGCATTTTTATCTACTTGGTCCAAAACAACAAACTTCAAAGTTATATACAGTTCCCAGTAAAGTAAAAGTTTCATCAGTACTACCAAGAACTCAAAAGAATACACAAGCAAGAAGTTTGGCAAGGATTTATTAGGAAGCTTATTAGTCACAGTGAATAAAAAGCCATGACAAGAACTGAGATCTCCAAATTCTGGCACTTGCCTTACAACACTAGCTAGAAGCTAATAAACAGGATGTCCCGAGGGGAATCTTACCTAAGGCCCAATCTTACCTGGGCCAGATACCCACAAACATAGAAATGAGATGCCCATGCTCTCCCCAGATTGCTTACCTAGGCAGTAGGAAAGAAGACCTTCTCCTCAAGCTATTAATTAAGCATCATCAGGAGAGTCCTGCTCTTCCAGCTATAACCATGGCACACTAGTGCATGACAGACAACTCCAAGCTGAGCAACTTGACAAGAATGCTAAATGATGACAGGGAAAAGGAGCAAGCAGGGACAAGTATTTCTAGTTGGAGACCTTCCTGATGGCTAATACGAACACAATGCTGAGGCTTCAGAAAGTTTACTGCAACCCAGGAATAGTTGCCATTAAAAAAAAAGTCACACAAAAATCCTGCCACAAAGTAAGACACTTGAAATCCCATGGCCACACTGACTGGAAAGGCAGGCATTATCCATGACTGCCAGATACTGACCAAACCAAGACCCAATTCCTACAGGGCCCTAGAGAACCATGATTGTCCCCTGGCACCCACACAACCCTCCCGGTGGTGTGGTGTCTTCCATGGGCCAGGTTTCTGCAGTAAGCCCCAAAGACAAAGCTTGGCAGAGTCTGTGGCAGTCAACTCTCTCTGGAGCCCCATCTCTTTGTCCTTCCCAATAGGCTGTCACACATCTTCACTGACACAGAGCCTCTGTGGGAGCCTTGGCCAGCCCCTAGGAAATGAAGTGTGTCTGTGGGGTAACCTGATGGACCTTGTGGTCTGCTGGGTTGGCCGATGCTTCATAATTGCAGATGGTTACCTCATGTCGGCGAAACTGCAAGAAAATTGAGATGCTAGGTCAGCTGGCTACTTTCCAGATGACACAGTTCAGTAGTCCTTATTCAGGTCCATTTCTAGAAGTCATCATCTAATCTCTTTCCTGTTCTGATACTTTTTATCTTGAAAAGGTTGCAAAGATCATTATCAATAATTCACCCCATAACTCAGAAGATTCATTCCCCCACTATATTGGAGGCACCCTGAGAAAAGGACCTTCTCTATCTTTTTTATCATCTTATCTCTGCTGCCTGGAATAAGAAAGACTCTCAGAAATGTTGAATGAATGCTTGGTTCAGCACATAATATACTAAAAATGTTGAACAAAAATAATATTGAAACAATTTTAAACTGAAAAACTGAATTGATATCAACTGTTTTATTTCAACCCTCTTAAAAATACCTATCTATATAGCCTCTCAAATGACAAAGGCAGTTTAAGTGATGAAACCAAGAAAAATTATAAACAGACTGAGAGCAATCAATGTCTCAAGTTGCTCTTTTTCCTTTTCTTAAAGCTCTCACTACCACAACATGAAGATATATATACGTATGTACACATAATGGAGAGGGCAACGTTTCCTGTCCCATCTTACCTCAGTCCATTCTCCTCTCAGGCCAATATACAAGACTTTTGTGGTATCTGCCCCAAAGTTTTTTGAAATATGAATTGAGAGATGATAGACACTCGAAAAACGAGATATTCTAGAGGATGAAGGAGTGGGGAGAGAAGACATAGGTTAGAGTTCAATTAGCATCTCACTACAATGTTAAAAGCAACAATCCCAGCTCTAACTTGTGGTAAAACCTAGGCAAATGTCACAGAACATTCTTGGGGTCTTATGTCTCATTCTTCTCCTTTGGACAAGCAATTAATTCCGTGAACATTTACCTCGCATTTGCCAGATCCTGTCTAAGGCAATAGGGATAGAAAAGTGAGCCAACACTGCCCCTGTCCTCAAAGGGCAGGATTAAGAAATGCCGTATGACCAAGCAGAGATGATAACGCGAGTTCAGCGTTGACCTCCCCTTAGGAAATAAGAAATAAGGTGGTCACATGTAACTTGACCTGTTATAAGCCAACTGTGCAGAGGAATTCTGAAAACATCTTTCCTAAGGCCATCCTAGGAGCTCATTCAGATCTGCCAATTGCTTACAAGTTAACAAATCTGTGGCTTGCATCGAATCTCTGCCAAAAACTGACCAAGCCAAGGATCAAATCTCCTCCACTGTTTTAACCTGTTTCTGATGCTAAGCGAGCAGGAGATGGGCCAAAACTAAATTGCAAGCCCAGCAAGCACTAATGCACATTTGCTCATTGTAAATGAGGGAGCGCCTGCTGGTCCGCAGAAGCCACACAACACCTGAAACCTATATAATTTTATTAACCAATGTCGCTCTAATAAGTTCAATTTTAAAAATAAATAAAGCTTAAAATTCAAAAAGAAAAGAAGCCACAGAGAATGGAAGATGGGCCCAGTGCTTACTTTGTAGCATATTCTAATTCTCCTGTAAGATCCCGGTTCAAACTAAAGGTCTGATCTGGCTCCCTGTCCGTGTCATCAAAGGACATCTGTGGAATGTTCTTATACCTGAGAAAGGAAAATAAAGAAATGTGCATCACCATATTTTTAAGTTTTTCAAAACTTACTACTGACAACTGCCTTCAGTTCTACCAAAGAGATCAAATTTTGGAAATGGCATTTTTTTCACCAATACCTTAATCCGACAAGAGCTGAAAATTGCAACATACGCCAATGGCATCTTTGAGTGTGTTAGGATCACATGAGAAGCATACACAAAGAGATAGCTCAAACTAGGTCACATGCAGCAAAAGCATGGAGAAAATAAGCGACTCAGCGCATTCAGGCCATGCCGAGGATGTTTCAATAAAACAGCTTACTCATGAGGGGAAATACTTTGGCAGAAACATATTGAACAGTTAAGAGATAAGATCAGGCAACCCACTGCTCAAGCATTTTTTGTGTCCAAATTCCACTACAGGACTCAGTTGATTGGAGCGTTGTCCCACACACCAACCTGGCACACACCTAGGTTGCAGGCTCGATCAGGGTGCATGAGGCACACAACTGATGAATGACTCATTCTAAGCTCTACATGTTTTATACCATTTAATTCTCTCCACAATCTTATGAGATTTATACTATTACTACTGCCATTTAACATATGAGAAAATTGAAGTTTAGAGAAGACAAGTACCAAAGTCATGCAGCTAGCAAGTGGTACAAACAGAATTTGAACCCAAGCAGTTTATTCCAGAGCCCATTCCTAATCACAGTACTTGAATGTCTAGTCTTCTCAATCCAATCCATAAGCATTAACTCAAACATACTGTTTTCCTAAAATGATTAAATATGTGAAGTTTCTTTCAAATTCATGTTCCTAACATTAAAAAATAGTGTTAATTTCTTAAATATGTTTTATATTGATCAATTTTATTTAAAAAAATATATTTTATTGATTTTTTACAGAGAGGAATAGAAAGATAGAAACATCGATGAGAGAGAAACATCAACCAGCTTCCTCCTGCACACCCCCTACCGGGGATGTGCCCACAACCAAGGTACATGCCCTTGACCGGAATAGAACCTGGGACCTTTCAGTCCGCAGGCCGACGCTCTATCCACTGAGCCAAATCGGTTTTGGCAATTTTATTTAAAAAACATATCTCTTTAAAAAAATGTTTTTAGTGATTTTTAGAGGAAGGAAGACAGAGATATAAATATCGAGAGAGCAACATCGACAGGCTTCCTCCTGCTGCCCCCTACTGGGGATCGAGCATGCAACCCAGGCAAGTGCCCTGACCCGTGGTTCATGGGTCAATGCTCAACCACTGACCCACACCGGCTGGGCCAGAAGAAATTTTTTGTAAAATTCTTCTAATATTTGTTTCTTCAATACTCCAAAAGCAATTTTCTCTTCTTTTAGGCAAGTTGTTAAAAAGGGAGTACTAGCCCTGGCCGGTGTAGCTCAGTTGGTTGAGTGTTGTCCTGTGAACTGAAAGGAAGCCAGTTGGATTCCCAGTCAGGGTTTGATTCCCTGTCAGGGTTCAATCCCCTGTTGGGATGTGTGTGGCCTATCTCGATGTTATGTTCTCACACTGACGTTTCTCTCTCTCTCTCTAAAAATCAATAAAAACATATTTAAAGAAAAGGGGGGGGGGACACACACAAAAACACAAAACAAAAACGGGGGAGGGGGGAGTTGCCAGGTCTGGTGGCAACAGATCCAGTGTTCCAAGAGGTATATATAATTTTACTAACTAAAGGCCACACAAACTCAAATGGAGTAATTCCATGTCAGCGAAACACACGGAAAGATTATATATAACTGTATGAAAAAGCAAGGGGAAATTCTGAAGCTAACCGAAAGAGTAGAATCATTTGAGATCTGCAGCTGGATCATTAAGAAAACTGCTAAGTCATCAACAATTGGCGTCTAATAGGATCTCTCTGAATAAGTGGTGCCACGGAAGCACTTTGAAAAAGAGACAAGCTGTTGGTCTTAAAGATGCTTAACTAAAAAAGTCGTTAATTCAGGAAGAGATAAGTATATTCTGATGCAGAACAAGACTAACATTATTTCAGGGGGGGAGGGGGAGAGGGGATATTTTAGCCAGTAAAAAGAAAGAATTATATTATTCTGGAATAAAGTAATACCAGAGAAAAGAGAGAGCTAGCAGCTTCTTGGGGGCATAAGCCCTTAACACTTACAGTCTCATCTCAGAGGGGTGTGAGTCATCATCCTCTCCCATTATAATGATGCCTTTGAGCTTGACGTTGCCTGTAAATCTGCCAGAACGCAAAAGAGATGGTTGTCAACCTGGGTTTGAAGCTCGGCTGACGCCAGGCAAGACCCTTCCCCTTTCTGGGCTTCAGTTCAAGTGTCAACTTGCACTAGGTGACCCCTAAGATCCTGTCTGCCTCTGGCACTGTGCAGCTCCAAGAAATTACCTTGACTTTTCACTTATCTTTCAGCGAATACATCTTTTTCGCCTGCACCAAGAAATCTATGACGCTTTTCCTCCTCAAACCCACCACGGTCCTTTACCCCATTTCTAGACACAGATGGTTCTTGACAAAACCAATGAATGAGTCCTGATAAGGCAACTGGGTATTTAGCCAGAGGCAAGCACCAAGGAGATACTTACGGAATATTAAACAGAAGCTCTTCATCTGCATCACTTTCAACAAACTGGAGGGGAGGGGGAGGAGGGAGGAGAAAGCAACAAACATTTGCTGAGAGCCTACAATTTCAGGTATCTGACCCTGTTCTGCAACCAGAGTGCAGTGCACAATGGTCAACCTCCTTTGGCTTTTCAGCACTTAATATTAAAAAGTTGATAGCCACAGACCATCCGATCAAAGGGTTCTTAATGGGGAGCCCCTGAATGAACTTCCAGGGCCCACTAGCCCCCGAAATTGTGCGCAAAGATCTGAGCCTATGCGGCCCACGACTTTCAAATGGCTCCGTGTCCCCACAATGGGAAACGCTCTAGAATGGGTAACAAGCTTCATCGCCCTAGGCTGGTCTCCAGGTGATACAATCAGGCAGCCACTGGAACTAGTGGTCAAATTGTGGTGGTGGTGGTGGGGGAACCTCAAGGCCACCCCCCTCACTACCCACCGAAGCCCTGGAACAGAACGTTGGCTGCGCCCCTTTCCCTCTCTGGGCCTCCGTTTCTCTATCTGCAAAACGGGGAGACTCGATCCTGTTCGGCTCCCGAAGGGCTAGCAGAAGATGGGCACGGAGAGCGCTCAGCAATCGGGCTGTCGTTATTTCTAACTTCGGGAAGGAGGCTGACCGAGCGGGCGGACGGACGGCCCGCGGCCCCGCCTCGCCGCCCCCGGCCCTGGAAGGCCCACCTTGGAGCGGTCGCTCCGCTCCTCCCACGGCTTGAAGACGCCGCGGCCGCTGCCCTCGCGGCTCTCGTTGAGGCACTGCAGCCGCTCCAGGTCGATGCGCAGGTACAGGCCGTAGGCCAGGCCGCGCTGCTCCGGCGGCTCCTCGCGCTCCGCGGCGCAGCGGCAGCCGCCCCCGCCGTGACTGTGGCCGTGCGACATGGCGACGCCGCAGCCCGCGCGTCCTCTCAGCCCCGTCGCCGCCGCTCGCCCCGCGTTCCCTCCGCACCGGCCGCCAAGCGCACCGCGGCCGCCGCGTCGTAAAAGGCGCCCCTGTGCGGCGCATGCGTCCAGGGAGCAGGGGGCGGGCTCGGAGAGGATTGACGTTCGACCCGCGCTTCCAGGTGCCTGGGAATTCCTGTTGCCTTTTTTTTTTTTAATCCTGGGGACGAATGCTATTGCTAGCCCCGTTTCACCGACGTGAAACTGAAGGGCAGAGACGTGAAGCCGGCGTTCCGAGTAGATGGCGGTGCTGGGTTTCCAGTCCTCCTTCCGCTTAGGCTCAAGCCGGTGCTTTTCTTTTGCCGCCGACGTGTCGGGGAGCGGGCGGAGGAGAGCGTGCGCGGCGATAAGGCCCCGGCGAGCGGGGAGACGACGTTATCGCCGCCTCACAGGTGCACGTTTGGGCGCTTAGACGTTACCAACCCATCTCACCCCCACTTTCTTCGCAGTGGGCTCGGCGGGCGAGAGCATGGGCTTGGTGGAGGGCCGGACCTGGAGACAAGGCCCGAGTCTGCTCCTGACGGGGTGACGCTCTCAACAAGTCGTTTTCCCCATCCCGAGACTTGGTCTCCTCATCGGTAAAGTGGGAATGATAATGTCTGTTTCGTAGGATCGCAGTGAGTATGAAACGACAAAACGCACTGAGAAGAACTCGGCCCGGTGGCTGGCACATGGGAAGAATTCAATGGCTGAGCCAAGTCTTCATTCACATCCAAGCACTGCCGCTTCCCAGCGGGGTGGCCTGGGCTTCAGGGTCTCCCTTTACCCCCTGTGCAGTGCAGGGCAAGGCCTGGCCTGTAGCTAGAGCTTGAAGTTCCCTCCCCGTGGGATAACTCAGAGCAGTTTTTTCAAAGGGCTGGTTGCGACCCATTTAAAGGGGTTTAAAGTCCATTTAGAGGAATATGACCAGTATTCCAAAAGTAAAATAGAATATAATAAGAAAGTCAGAACGTATCACTCATTTTAAGTCCCAGTTCATGGAACTTTTGTTTCCGTTTTGGGTTTGTGCACGCAGGTGCAGCTTTAAATGTTTTTCATGTTGTGGACTGAAATCAACATAATTGAAAGCCGCTGTTTAGAGTTGAAATGATTTTGGTTTCAGGATAGAATGTGTTCTTACCCCTTGAAGCGCTTTCCCGCGACCATCTTTTGCTAGCCCTTCGGGAGCCGAACAGGATGGAGTTTCCCCATTTTGCAGATAGAGAAACGGGTGTGTGTGTGTGTGTGTGTGTGTGAGAAAACACAGGATGTAGAGAGTGATGGGATATGCTGGATTTCCCCTGCTCTTCCCTTCTGGATCTGGAGCACACAGACAAGATGAGGTTGGTGAAATACAAACCAAAATATCCAAATGTTCGAGTTTCATTCAGAAATATTTTGATGTCCTAGTTCAATTCCTTGTGAAATAGGCAAACTTGGCTCTGGTTCAACATAGCTCAATGTCACGAATGATCCCTGATTTCACATCACAGTTTCAGGCAAGGGGGTTGGCATGTGGTAGCAGCTTAGTAAATGTTGAATTGAATGATACCCTCAGTAGCCTTTCTTTGGAAATGTTGTGTCCCACTGCAGGACGAACACAGGCCTTACTGAGGACTTCTCCCTTTTGGCTTATTTGTCATTTGCATCATTGTCATCCTTGACTGATTTATTGAGCATGATGGGCCAGGCGTTGTGCTGAGCACATTAAGTAGTTCATCTCAATTATCTGTCACATGAACTCTGATAGGTGGTGTTACCCACTGTTATCTCCAATTTGAAGATGAGGAAAACAGAGGGTGAAACAGGTGAATTAACTTGCCCCAAACCAGATAAATTGAGGAACTAACCAGGCTTTGAGCACATCCTATAGTTTCCTGAAACAAAAGATTCCCAGGAAGTAAATATGTTGTATCAATTAGTTTATGCTGTGTAACAAATCACCCCAAAACTTAAAAGCTTTAAACAACAAGCATTTCTTATTTCTCATGATTCTGTAGATTGCCTGGGGAGTTCTTCTCTGAGCCAGGTGGCGTGGGCTAGGTAGTTTGGAATGGCCTCACTCACATATCCGGTTGATACTGGCTGTCACCTGAGGTGATGGGCCGCATGTCTCCAGGAGGCTACCTGAGCTTATGGCAGCAGTTCCAGGAGCAAGAGAGGGGAGATCCAATTGCACAAGCACTTTTTAACTCTCGGCTTCTATAATTTTTGCTAATGTCCCTTCAGCCAAAACAAGTTTCATTGGCAAAATCCAAATTGAAGGGTGGATAGACTTCACCTTTTGAGTGGAAGAACTGCAAAACACTGTGACTTTGCCCACCCCAGTATACCTGAGTTCTCTTAAAAAAAAATAATTATATATATATTAATTGACTTTCAGAGAGGGAGGGAGAGGGAGCGGGAGAGAGATAGAAACATCAATGATGAGAAAGAATCATTGATCGGCTGCCTCCTGCACGTCCACACTGGGGATCGAGCCCACAAACTGGGCATGTGCCCTGGTTCATAGGTTGACGCTCAACCACTGAACCGTGTTGGCGGTGCCTGAGTTATCTTTTGTTATGTAACAAATTACTCCCAAATTTAATGGCTTAAAACATCTGTCTCACAATTTCTGGCTTAGTTGGGTGGTTCTGGCTCTGCTCGCTCATGAGCCTGAAGTCTCCTGAGAGTTTGACTGGGCTGGAGGATCCACTTCCAGGACGGTGCACCCACGTGGCTGGCAAGTTGGGGCAGGCTCTTGGCAAGAGGCCTCAGTTCCTTGCTAAATGAACCTCTCCTTGGGACTGCTCGAGTGTCCTCAGGACATGGTGGCTGGCTTTCAGCAGAGCAAGGGACACCACAAGGTCTTTTATGACCGAGTCTTAGAAGTCACACTGGCAATTCTGCAATATCCCATGGTCCCACAGGTCAGCCATACTCAAGGTGTGAGGGAACCACAGAAGGGTGTGAACACCAGGAGGTAGAATCACTGGAGGCCACCTTAGTGGTGGCTACCACTCTACCTACATGCTAAGTGACTCCTAAAAATGCCTTCATTCTTTTCATATTTATTTGGTAATTTGCCTGAGGATTCAATTCTCTACGAGTTTTGAGCGATTTCTCTGTTTTCTTCTAGCTTTGAGAAGTACGATGTTATTCTGATTCCTGGTTCTTTGTCTGGGTTTCCCCTCAGTTTCTTTCTAGAAGCTTTTAAGATCTTCTCTTGGTAACCTAGTATTCTGACACGCGATGATGTGGCTCTTCTGTCATTTTGTGCCGGATACCTAATGGGCCCTTCCAGTTTAGAAACTCTTAGTACAGAACGTGGGCATACAGGTTAGGACATCTGCTTGCATGTGCACAAGACCCCTTGCAGGGAAATATTTAGGGATATGACGAGAAGGGGGCGGGGCAAGGGCCCTGCTCTCCCCCATTCACCACTGTCTTCTAGTACAGAGTTCCATGAGACTCGGAAATGTGAATGTGGCCTTCCAGCTCATTGTCAAGGCAGCAGAATAGGCAGTATTTTATTTCACATTTTATTAGCTCCACTTATAACCTTTTAAGTATGCTTCCTTTCGTACTCTCGACCCAGCCCCACAATATTAGGAATGGCCTGCTGGGCAAGTTGCTTAGCTTCTCTAAGCTTCAGATTTGTGGTACATAAATGGGAGTAAAAGTACCTACTTTGAAGGGTTTTATTAGGAGGGTAATATGAGATAATGCATGAAAAATGTTTGGGTTGATGGGAAAAGGTTCAATAGTTGTCTATTGCTATTGCCAAGCAAGCCTTTCAACTCAGCGCCCCCGTCTGGTTGGATGGAAAACAGCAATTGCTTAGAAGGCTGAATTTGGAAAAAACTGCACTTAGCTGATTTGGGAATCAGCCTTAGCCTCTGTTGTTCCGCCTGCTGCTTGGTTTGCACTCCTATATTTGTCTGAAGCCAAATGGGAATCTCACTGACTTCTGGGGCTAGTCTGGGGCCGGTGGGAAGAGCTTCCTTTTCTTTCTCCTACTTCCAGGCTCCATCTGCAAACATTTTCTTATTCAAGAACTGAATTTGGCCTTGGCATGTGTGGCTCAGCTTGTTTGGGGGAGAGGGGCGTCGCGTGCAAGAGGCAGCTAATCAATGTTTCTCTCCCTCTCTAAAATCAATAAAAAAATTTTTTTTAAAGAACTGAATTTGGCACTAGCCAGTTTGGCTCAGTGGATAGAGTGTTGGCCTGTGGACCAAAAGGTCCCAGGTTCAACTCTGGTCAAGGGCACATACTTTGGTTGCAGGCTCCTCCCAGGCTCAGGCCCTGGTCAGGGCTCATGCAGGAGGCAACCAATCACTGTGTTTCTCTCACATTGATGTTTCTCTTTCCCTCTCTCTTCTACTCTCCCTAAAAACCAATGGGAAAAATATCCTTGGGTGAGGATTAACAAAAAAATAATTTATTAAAAAAACAAAACAAAACACCAAAAAACTGAATTTGTATCTATTTTCCCATATTGCTTATCTCAATGAGGCTAAAACACTTTTGCGGCAAACTGAAGAATGTAATAATGATAATAGCTAGTATGCAAATGGTACTAATAATATGTCAAGCACTGTCCAAAGGGCCTTATTTATACGTGTATTTTTTCATCTTTACAACTACAAGTGTCCTATTATTATCTCCACTTTATAGATAAGAAAACCAGGGCCCATGATGGCTAAGTAACTTACACGAGGTCACACAGCTGGTTAATAGTGGAACTAGGATTTGAACACAGGCAGTAGGCCTCCAGAGTCGGTGTTCTTACCAGTGAGCCTTCTCCAAATATTAATTAATATTGAGGCCCAGCCCAGTGTGGCTCAGTAGTTGAGCATCGGCCCATGAATCAGGTCACTGTTGGATTCCCAATCAGGGCACGTGCCTGGGTTACAGGCTTGATCCCCAGTAAGTGGTGTGCAGGAGGCAGCTGATCAGTGATTCTCATCATAGACGTTTCTTTCTCTCCCTCTCCCTGAAATCAATAAAAACAAATTTTAACCTTTTGCACTCGGATGTCGAGTGTGACTCGACACGGTTAGCATTAGAATAAAGGAATCGAGAAAAAAGCAAGCGAGTGCAAAGGGTTAAAGATATATTGAGTACTTACTGTGTGCCAAGTTGAGACTCTGGAGCTCAGGCTCTTAACCACCATGTTGTATTTGGGTTACCTTGGACAAGTCTTTTTTCCTCAGAACTTCAGTTATAACAATCCTTTAATAAATGCCCATTCCATGTTGGCTAATTCACCTAATTCATCACCAGCATCCTGACTAGCATGTTCTGAGCTCTTTTTATATGCCAGGCACTTTTCTAAGCACTTTACATGTTTCTCTTAACTCATCAGATCAGGGGTCCTCAAACTTTTTAAACAGGGGGCCAGTTCACTGTCCCTCAGACCGTTGGAGGGCCGGACTATAGTTTAAAAAAAACTATGAACAAATTCCTATGCACACTGCACACATCTTATTTTGAAGTAAAAAAACAAAACGGCAAAAGCACCCGCATGTGGCCCGCAGGCCGTAGTTTGAGGACGCCTGCCTTAGATCATTGTATGATGGCTCTGCAAGGCTGATCCACAGAGAGGTTAAGTGACTTGCTCAAGGGCACACATCTAGGAATTGTGGGATTCGAGACTGGGTGGCCTTGTGGATTACCCAGGGCACTGTGATTGCCCTTGGTCTTTGGTGCTCTTAGCAAATCATGGATGAACTGTCCTTTCCTGTCCCCTTTAATTTAGGTGCAGCCAAGGATATAAGATGGAAATGATGGATGTCACTTCTGGACATAGCTTAGGGGCCAACCTGAAACTGTGTTTGAGAAACACAGGTATAGATAGCTATATACAATCTTGATGACCCGAACTTTCCTCCTATTCCTCAAAATTTTTTAAAAAATAAGACAGTAGGCATCACAGCAAGAGAAGTCTGTGAAGACAAACTGTCTTTGTCGCCATTTAGCCAATAACCAGGGAGAGACACAGTGGATGTGGAATGCGAGTGGAGAAGCCCTGTGACAGAGGCATTTGTCAAGGTACTTAGCCAGATGCTGAGGCTGCTTCTGGGCATCGGTTACGTGCAGCAGACAAAATAAATCATTCTTAGAAATGATTGGGGCCTTGGCCTGGCATCTTTTGCATTGGAGTCAGCTTTGCTGCAGAAGCCTTACATTGGGTATGTATGTTTGATTATGAGATAGTTGAATGTGACTGAGAATGTGTGCTTGGGAGTCAGGCCAACACACAGCATCACTGCTCACTGATTGTGTGACCCTGGGCAAGTTCCTAATTGCTCTGTGCTTCAGTTTTCTCATTTTTAAAATGGGGCCATGACCACCTACCTGTGGGATCATTGTGATAACGGAGACAATGTATACAAGACAGAGTGCTGCTTAGCACATAGTAGGTGCATAACCAGCAGGGTCAGTTACTCTTACCTGAGTGCCAGACTTGATTGTGTTAGTCTGTAGTCCAGGGTCTAATACAGGTCCAGGCTCAGCAAATGTTGAATTAATAAGGGACTAAGGGCTAACTTACAAATTCTGGATAAAGTCATCCATCAGATACCATGTTCCACAATTAACTTCAATGCATAGTAATTTCTAACAGTGAGAATTAGATCCAATAAAGAATTGGAGAAAATAAGTCTAGACTATATATACACCCAAAATGCCTTCTTTAGGAGAGAAGGGGTAGTAAAACTGTGTTGTTGTGAGATGTAGGTTTAAGGTAAGATCCAACCCACTGGATGTATGCAGGGGCTGAAACCAAGCCCTTGGCTCCATTAGCAACTGCTGAAACTCCAGCAGCTCAGCCAACACGGCAGGTTCTCATTAATTCCTTGTTGGCATGACCTGTCCGCTTCAGTGTTCATTATGTTCTCATTAGGAAGCCAGTGTAGGACTGAGGAGACCTACCTCTGTCTTTCACACCCACAAGAAGTGACTAAAAGGTGGAGGGGCATTCTTTGCAGTCAGAGAATCTGAATTTAAAATCCTTTCTGTTGCTACTTCCTAGCTATTCGGCTTTTGGCTGTGCTGTTTCATGGTCTGAACCTCAGCTTCAACTATAATGGGATTAATAGCTTAGTCCAGGGCTCCAAGTCTAACAAAGGACAGTGCCTGGTCCCCACTCGTTGTTCCTTTTTACCTGAGTCCCCCGCTTTGTTTACAGGGCTCCCCGCTTTCCCAGCCTGCTGTGCTACAGACAAAAATCCAACCCCCCTTTATCCAGCCCAGGGATTAAGATCTCTGCCTCACAGCCCAGGAACCAGACCTTTTGTGACCAACTTCCATTCTTTGACACAATAAGGGAGAAAGACCAACAGTATATGGGATTTTTTGTTTGTTTTTTTATTTAGACATGGAATTTTTCTTTCATTTCATATAACTTATCTAATTAAAATATTCATCTTAGTAGTTACCACAAAAAAGTAACATAGAAAATTATATTTACATTTTGGGACCAAAATACAAATGAAGAGCAGGATGACACCTTGCTCCTTCCCCTCCCGCTTCCCGGAAAGAAAGAGAAAGCCCTAAAGAAACTGCTCATTATATCAACGATCACAAAGGGTTAATTTGTAATTTGCTGATTTGTATGTAGTGTAGCATAGGGAAAAAAAATTGCACACGTTTTCACAAATGAGACCAAAAGTTCAACGTCATCCTATGTCTGCTCTGCAGCCATTTCAAGCACCCAGGTGAGGAGGTCATTTAGAAATTGGGTTTCTCCTCTTCCTTCCTTCCTGGTTTCACTAAGTCACATCCCCGATGCAGACATGCTTGGAAGGGGAGGAGGAAAGACCTGGCTCTATGCAAACAGGGGTGATTAAAAACCTTTATGGAAGTGATGTTGGGATGAAAATGTGTTTTTCCCTCCCTGTCTAAAGACTCCTAATAAAGGAAATTAAATCATACACAACTGAATTTGAAATGTGAAAAACTGGTCTCAATGACAGACTTGGACACACAGCTAAGAGACAGATTTAAGGTGGACACCTTGAGGAAGCTATTCTAGGCACCTGACCCAGATGTTCATTTGGTTTTAGGTAAGAAGCTTCCTAATATTCCTAAGATTTGGGGATAGGGATGGAATGGTAATACAATCAATCAAGAGAAATAAAATCCATTAGGAGAAATAATGTTTCACCCAGTTAAAAAACAGCAAATTAAAACAGAGCAATCCTTCTGTCACATCACAGCAGGCGCCTGTGCAGCAATGCACGGATCTTGCTCCTTGGTAAACTCAAAGTGCGGCCCTCCTTCCCAAACCAGATGGACGCCCTGCGGCTCTCCCACCCTGATGCTACAGCTGGGACACTTGCTGCGCTGGCCCTTCCCTCCAAATTCTGGCTTCCACACTCGGAAAGTAGAGAGCTTCAGCTGCAAAGTTCTCTACAAAACACAGCAAAGTGTTGTGCTCTTTCAATCACATGATCTTACCTTTTAAAGAAAGCAAAGACAAAATTCCCAACATAGCATTACAACTTTTAAAACCATTCACTTCTAGTAGTAATTCATAGAGATTGAGACTAAAGTGCTGGCTTTTAGAATTCTGATGCTGTATCTGGGGGGTGGGGGGACCCTACCGAAAGCCCTGCCATGTATTTGTGTTTCTCTCCCATGCTAATGGGAGAAGGAAAAACAGGGAAGGAAAAAAACAACCCTAAAGTTTTGAATCAGACACTGGAAATTGTAAAAATGCTGGGATTCTGTGCAAATTGCTCTCCCAAGGGTCTGTGTCCTCTAGTGAGCCTCAAAAATAAAAAATAAAAATAATTGGGAACTGCAAAAAAGGATGGGGGGAAAGACTCTAGACCTTTACAAATAACCTCCCTTAATAAATACTATTTAATGAATAATAAAGAGTTGTACCTGCAGAGGAACTCAAAGCAACACTGAGCAGGGTCTGAGGTGAGGGGTCTGACCTGGAAGCTCCTGTCTGCTTGTTGAGGCCCCTCTAGGACAGGCAGCCCAGGACCCACTCCTCACCCCATGTGGAGTGGGCACCACACAGGCTCTGGGGATGCCCAGTCCGCCCTCTGTACCAGAGTCCATTCAGGAGAGCTGACCTGGGACAGGAGAATGGCTTTCATTCGGCCTTTGTTTAACTTTAATAAAGGACCTGAACATAAAGGCTAAGTATGTAGTAGAGGACAAAAAACAAAAAAAAAGAAAACCTGGGGGTAATATAAATACAATCTGGGGCAATATTTATTAATTAAAACTATCTTATAGTTTACAAAGAAGCTAAATAACAACAGAAGTATAATTGACCTTAAAATGCTCAGTGAGACAGGCTTCACATCTCCTTCAGAGTTCTGAAGTGTTCTCAGGCGGGAGGCAGTGGCGCGGCGCAGGCTCACAGGTGCGACACCTGCGGACTGGGCAGGACTCGGAGACCAAAGCTGCCACAAAGCAGAAGACTCGGGTCTCCTTTGGAAGGTCCATTCCCCAACCCCACTGTCCTTGTCGTCCTCACCCCCAAATTCCATCGCCAAGGCAAGTCCTCAGTTTATCGTCGGGAGAATCTGTTCTTGAAAGCTTTAATTGTCTTAGCCATCATGGGGGCAATTTCTGTGGGAAGAGAAATAAGGCCATTGTTTCAGATCCGTGCAGTTTAGACAAACAACACCAGTTTACAGTCAGCCAAAGTCTGCCGCTCCTGGTTCTGCACCACCAGGAAAACGGATGCTAGTAGCTGGTGGCTAACATCACAACAGAAGCAGCAGCACAGAGCTACCCCCTGCTGAGCACCTGCCAGACCTGGAACAATAACTGTTTCTAATTCTAACCACGACCTCACCACGACTCAGACACTGGCCAACCTGCCCCAGTAAGTGGCAGAACTGGAATTCAATCCGGACTCTAAAGGCCGTGCTGAGCCATAATTTAACTCTGTCTCATAACACCCAAGCCAGCAAAAAGCATTCCCTTCCCACCCGTCTGCCCACTGTAGCAACAGGCCTAACACGAGCTAAATGCAAATACGCCTAAGGACTGGTTAACCTGCGCTCAGCCAAAGCTTAAGCCAGGATTCCTACTCTCCCATGGGCTCTGAAGTGAAGACAGAATAATGCTTTTAAGTTAGGACACCTCCTTAGAATACTGGGCATCATCTATGGCCGTGGTCGGCAAACCAGCTCGCGAGCCACGTGCTGCTCTTTGGCCCCTTGAGTGTGGCTCTTCCACAAAATACCACGGCCTGGGCGAGTCTGTTTTGAAGAAGTGGCATTAGAAGAAGTTTAAGTTTAAAAAATTTGGCTCTCAAAAGAAATTTCAATCGTTGTACTGTTGATATTTGGCTCTGTTGACTGAGTTTGCAGACCACTGATCTATGGTAATCAAGTTAATAAAATACAAACAGACCCAACTAGATATAAAAAATAAATACTTGGGGCCGGGGGAAGGTCAATGGGGGGAAAAAGGAGACATGTACTACTCTTTGTAATACTTTAAACAATAAAAATAAATACTTGGAAGCTGGGGTTTTAAGGTTGTAAAAACCTCATAAGATGAACTGTCATGTTGCTGTCAATAATGGTTATGAACCCTGTTATTGCCTGGAGAACGTTTTAGATTAAATAAAAAAAGGGCAGATTGTGAAAATGAACATGCATTATGATCACTGTTTGAAAGATACACGTGCATTATGAACACAGCGGGGGAAGGAGGCACTGACATTCAGACCAGCTATGTGCCAGGCATCAGACGTACGCTACGTCCAGCACACAATGACGCAGGGTAAGGACACTAAAGGGGTTCAAACACTGGTTTTGAAATATCTGAGCAGAAACCCCACGTCACTCACTCTTCACAGTCGGTTTCCTAGGGTCATAGGAAACAGTGCTGCTGACCACAGGCGCCAAGTGGGCACTGCTGGTGCTGGGGCCATCGTAGGCGGGCTCTTCCGGGCTGGCAGTAAAGCTATTGCTGCTGCCACTGTTGGAGGGAGCTTGGCTGCTTCCTATGGGGTATGGGGCTGGCTTAATCCTGCAACACAGAACAAAGCTGGTTAGTCATGAGCATGAGAAATCCACCCGCAGCACCAGCAGCCTGAAGCTGGCCGGCCTCTCTGAGGAAGACTCAGTTTCGTGGCTTTGACGAGTGCCTCCCGCCTGAGAACACTTCAGAACTCTAAAGAAGATGTGAAGCCTGTCTCACTGAGCATTTTAAGGTCAATTATACTTCTGTTGTTATTTAGCTTCTTTGTAAACTATAAGATAGTTTTAATTAACAAATATTGCCCCAGATTGTATTTATATTACCCCCAGGTTTTCTGGAAGTGGCTCTGAGATGACAGCGTGAGCCCTTCAAAAGGAATGATAGCCTCAACTAACTTTTCACTGTTTAGGTGTAAATCTGCAGGGCAAGGGCGGGAGCAGGGTGCTCTGTGGGGAGGCTGTTACACAAATCTAGGCAAGAACTGATGGTCCCGGACACAGGTTCGGCCATGGAGGTGGTGAGGGTCAGGTTAGGGGCATCTTTAGAAGGCAGGGCTGGTGGTATTTGTGCTGGATCAGATATGGGGTTAAGAGAGAGAAGTCAAGGACCATCTGAGTAGTGGTGTGAGCAACAGGAAGGATGGAGTTGCCATCTGCCCAGATGGGAAAACCAAGAGAGGATCAGGTAAAAATTAAGAGTTCAGCCAGGCCAGTGTTGCTCAGTGGTTGAGCATCAACCTATGAACCAGGAGGTCATGGCTCAATTCCCAGTCAGGGCACATGCCCGGGTTGGGGGCTCAATCCCCAGTGTGTGTGTGTGTGTGTGTGTGGGGGGGGGGGGGGGGTTTGTGCAGGAGGTAGGCAATGATTCTCATCATTGATGTTTCTATCTCTCCTTCTCCCTTCCTCTCTAAAATCTCTATATATAAAAGCCTAAGTGACCGGCCGACCGTTCGACCATCTGACCAGTAGCTATGATGTGCACTGACCATCGGGGCAGACGCTCAATGCAGGAGCTGCCGAGCTGTGGTGACTTGGCAGCAGCGGTTCTCGGGTGATGCACCCCAGAACCAGAGAGGAGGGAGCCCGATTCCTCGTCGGGCTGTGCGATTCTACCTTCGGCTGTGGGTTGTTGTTGTTGCTGGGGCACTGTTGGCCCAAAATATAGTTTACTGCCGAGCTGTGGTGACCGGTGACCGTGACCGATGACTGCAGACGCCCTTCGAGCCGTGGCACCATGGGCAGCCAGGGAGGGACCGTGGGAGATTGGCTCCAGGGCGTATTCAGCTGTCTTGCCCAGTCCCACCCTGCTGGCCACCTTCTAATTAATTTCCTTTCAATATGCATGAATCCGTGCACCGGGCCACTAGTATTAAGTAAGTTAGTCATACAGTAAAACCCATTTTTGCTTAAATGGGGAAAGGGAAAGCATAAGTGAGTGTTTCCAGAAGTCAGGCCCTGTTCTCTACTTAACCTTGACCTCTCTGAGAGTCAGCAATAATTACCCAGCCTGCACTGCAGTCAAGGAAGCTGGGGCTCCAGAACCCACTCTGCACTGCCATGCTTTCCCCCCAAAATGAATTGCTTCTTGCACTGGGCTGCCTTCTCAGGGTGAGTAAAAGCTCGTGGACCCTCTTCTCTGAGCTTGCAGAAACCACAGAGCAGCAGAGATGGTACCTGATTTTCTCGGGCACAGCTGCTCCTCCTGTTCCAAACTTCTCCTGCCTCCTTCGAACATCACGAGGTGGTTTGGCTACAGAGTGAACAAAGGCCATCTTTGCCTGTCGGCCTGTGGAGAAATAAGGAGATTAATACCTGCCTTTTGGAAGAGAGATGCTACTTTTATTTCCATGATCTACACTATTGCCAGATAAAAGCTTATCAAGTGCCCCCAAAGCTGAGGGTTCACCAACCCTGAAAACTGCTTTGTAGGGTAGCATAAGCAGTGGTATAAAAACCCCACCTCTGCCCCACTTGTGCAAATACAAGAGATTTAGGGGCCAGAGGCCCTACATCAGCGGGGCCTACAAGACCCTGCTGTGGACCAGAGCACAGGGCTCACTATTCTGCCAGGCCCCGCCCTGCCCCGCCTACCTTTGGGCTTATTGGCATGTGCAGATCGGATATTCTTTGTCAGTAATCGTAGCCGCTGCTCTCGGGCATCCTGAAGCCTCAAGTACATCTCCCGCCATGACTCATACTCTTCTGGCCTTTCTTCCTTAAAGTCTCGGTGACAATGAACTTTCCATAATTGATCTGTTTCTTCAATTAATACCTAAAACCAGAACCAGGCACTCTTATGTATCTCTTTAATCACCTAATGATTTTTTGGTCTATATAGAAATAATATTAAAATATCATGGCTCTAGAAGAAAATCAAATCACAAAATTAAAGTTAAATGTGATGCACTATCCTAGCTGCTTTTGGGGGGGTTAGGAGATAAGACAACACAAAATTAGTTTAAGATCATTCTTTTCCTTTAGAAACATCAGTGAAGGGTCAAGCCGGAATGAAGTCAAATCCAGGCATTTCCCAAGTACTACACTGGACTGTAATGGCGAGGGGCCATCTAAGGAGATGTCAGGATTCAATCAGATAAGTGTGTCCCAGCATTAGGAAAAGGAAAAGGATTTCTGGATCGATCTCAATGTGCCTAGGACACACCCAGCCCCTTGTGCTCTTTAAAAAATTCACCAGACACCTGAGTGTCGACACAAAGCTCTGTCCCGGCCTGGATCCCAGGGTGGTGCTGCCAGAACTCTCTCTTTGCCTCTGTGACCAGCTAAGCTCAAAGGAGGTGTGGGAAGTGCTTTCCTGCTCCCTTTGAATCCCACCTAAGATTCTAGCCCAAGAGGCCCACTTAAGATGCCAGAGACAGATGCTAAAAATATTTTTGTTTAAAGGCCCATTGACAAAAAAAACATGCCCAGAACATTGATCCAACCTGTGGCCTACCCTTCAGCTTCAGCCGATTCAGAGACAATGCTATTTTTGGAGACACAAGCCAGAAAACTGCCCTCTTCCCACCCAAACAGGATACTCACATGATTGTATTCCTCTATGCGATACAGCTGATCAGGCGTACACCTCTCCAAAACAGGTTCAAGAACAGAATACGGGACGCCTCCCACTTCAAAGATTGCTGCAGAGAACCAAAGGTGAAAGCGCTGAGTAGTAGCCAAGCCACCCAGTGATATGGCCCTAGCGGCACAACGTGCTTGAGAGCTAGAGAGAAGCATGTGACTTACAGTCAATGTTGTTTTTAAGTACCCGGATGCACTGCTGGTGCAAGGTCATCATTTTGGGGAGATAGGCACACTTGGAACCAGAGTACACCTGCATCTTAGAATTCATTCTCCGTCCAGTGAACCCAGCTTCATCCTCTTCCTGGGAAGAAGAGTGTGCTATAATGCAAGAAAAACAGAACATGAGTTACAAAAGGCTCTAAGCCTAGTGAAAACTCTCCTTCCCACCCCATTCCTCAGACTCCCAGTTCCTTTTCTCAGCGGTAACCAATGTTACCAGTTCGTTGTGTCCTTCCAGAGAGTCTATGCAAAAGTAAGCAAATATGAATTGTGGTGTTTTTTTTTTAACCAATTAATAACATTACTCACTACTATCATCGTTTTTTTTCATTTACCACATTTTAGAAATCATTCCATGTCAGTACATAGACTTCCCACATTTTAAAAAATATTTTTAAACTGGCAGTTTGGCTCAGTGGACAGAGCGTCGGCCTGTGGACTGAAGGGTCCCAGGTTCGATTCCGGTCAAGGACACATGCCTGGGTTGTGGGCTCAATCCCCAGTAGAGGGCGTGCAGGAGGCAGCTGATCAATGATTCTCTCTCCTCGTTCTATCTCCCTTTCTCTTCCTCTCTGAAATCAATTTAAAAAAAAGAAAGAAACATGGTAGCTAAGAGCTTTATCAGCTTTTAATCCGCTTACCAGCCCTAAGAAACAAACCATTATTATTCTCACCTATAGAATATGAAACTGAAGTCCAAGGAAATTAAGTTACTACCCAAGTTCATGTAAATTGTAGAAGGCAGAGATGGATTCAAACCCAAGACATCAAACTCCAGAGCCTGTCCAATTAAGAAAGTCACCAAAATCTGATGACAGATCATGATTTTTTAAATCTTCCACTTAAAAAAACGGATACAGAAAATTACCTTTTCGCTTTGGTTGGAAGGAGGATATCAATTCGAGGGAAGGAAGTGGCCGGTAATTGGCCTGTATCACAGGTAATGGGAGGTCTGGCAACACTGGCAGGACATCGGTGGGGACCTGGAGAGGAGAGACCAGTGACTGGAGTGCCCTTTTCTGCAGGCACAGCTTCCCTTCCTCCAGGCCATACCCTGCAGAGTGGGCCAGACAGATCCAGGCTGGAGGAGGGCAACAGGCATGTCTGACTACCTAGGCCAGGAAATACATACAGATGAGCCCAGCTCCCAGGGCACCTCAGCAAGCACTTTTCTTGGGTATTCTCCACCCCCCGGCAGGGAGAGGCCTGGAGGAAATTACTTCAAACTGAAATTCAACCAGCCACACAAAAGCCAGCCAAGCCAACAGCAGCAGGGTGGGTCCCAGGAGCTCCGCAGAGCCAGGTGCTCTGAGTGGGAAGCCACCAAGGGGCTGAAGGGGTTACCTTTCTCGGCTTGGCTGCATCGGCTCCAGCCGCCTGATGCTTCTCTGACTTGTTTTCGTTCACCTTAGGCGATTTCTGAACTGCGTCCAAGCTTTTACTAGTGCTTTTCGAATCATTTTTTTTTAGTGCTTTTTCTCCTCCAGCAGTCGCAGTTGAGGTTTTCACAATCTTTTTCTTTTTCTTCCGGGGCTGGTCATAGCTGAGATAAGACTCAAAAGACATGGTGGGCTGCTCAAATTCATCATCCATATCTGTCTCCTCAACTCGAGGGAGGGAGCCCCCTGACTTTCTATCTGAGTGAGTTTTCACTTTCCCTTCTTGAGTCTTTAGGTTGTTAGAAACCTTCTCTTTTGCCTTGGGCAGCAGGTCTCCGGCCCCCTTTCCTCTGTCTAAGCTGTCTAGGCTTTGCTTGTTTTTGTCTGGTTTAGTTTTCTCCGAGTCCTTGTGCTTTTGCTTTTTGCGGTGGTTGTCTGAAGCAGGCTCCAAGGGGGACAGAAACTTCTTGGAGCTGCCCTCTCTGTCCTTCTCTTTCTTGATACCACTAGAGGGCGCTTTCTCCTTTGTGCCATCCCCTGAGAGGGGCCTCCGGTTTTCCTCTTTGGAGATGGCCTTGTGGGATTTTTCTCTGCTCAAAGGCGACTTCTCATCTCCCCTGGCATCCACTGGTCGTTTTTCTTTATGGGAAGATTTGTGCTCCTTGTTCTGACTCACAACCCCTTTCCCCCGGGGCTCACCCAGGTGTCTTTCCTGGCTGACCCCGAGTCTGTCCTGAAAGGCATTACTGTGGCCCTTTCCGGGCTTCTGTTGTGGAACAAAGGGCTCGTGATCCTCATCTGGGGACCTGTAATGGTCCACGGACATCTGATGAGGACTGCTGGATGATGGAGGGGACTGAACATGGCCATAATCGGAAGACTCATGGTCTGAAGAGTAAACTGGTGAAAGCCTGTGGCCCCTCTTCCGCTCATCTCGTCTCTCCTGACCGTGAGACACTTTGTGAGGTCTTTCGCACTCGGAGAGTTTTCTGTGTTTTTTCTGTCTGTGATCAGGACTATATGCTTGGCTACTGGAGGCTTTCCAATTTTCTTGGTAGTCCCCCTCTATCTCCTCCTCCTCCTTCTGAAGAGCGTCCCTGGGGCGCTTTCGGGAGTCATTCTTCTCAAAGTCCTGTTCTTCAGGGTCAGTGTTTCTAAATAGAAGAATATACAGATAAAGCAGTTAAAAATCTCAGCGTTATCCTTGTTCAGGACACAGTCACAGACCCTGAACTCACAAAAGAGCCACAGAGAAGGCAAGAGTTAGAAATAAGGTCTTGGGAAGAAAGTAAATGTGTTCTGCTCAAAGACATTTAACTAAGTTTTAAAACTGGGAACTCATGCCCTCGGCGGCATGCTCAGTGGTTAAAGCATCAGCCCATGCACTGGAGAGTCTTGGGTTCGATCCTTGGTCCAGGGCATGTACCTGGTTGCAGGTTCGATCCCCAGCCCTAGTCGGGGCTCATGTGGGAGGCAACCAATTGATCTTTCTCACACTGATGTCTCTCTCTCTCCCCTCCCCCCACCCTCTAAAAAAAATTTAAAAAGCAATGGAAAAAATATCCTTCTGTGAGGATTAACAAACAAACAAAAA
Source organism: Cnephaeus nilssonii (assembly GCF_951640355.1). Taxonomy (NCBI): domain Eukaryota; kingdom Metazoa; phylum Chordata; class Mammalia; order Chiroptera; family Vespertilionidae; genus Cnephaeus; species Cnephaeus nilssonii. The sequence continues at coordinate 89,234,786 of NC_137078.1, forward strand.
ACACAAAACATGGGAACTCAAATATTTAATAAATGGAAAATGATGAGTTTAACTATAGGACCAAAGATCAAATATCTTATAGACATAAAAATGCTTAATACAGGGACATATTTGTTACATAAAAACAAAGGGGCTGTTATATATAGTTTGTTCACAACTACATAAAAAGCCTTTTAAGAAAACATTAGAAACATCAAACTGTTAATAATATCTTTGGGTGGTAGACTTAAGAAATTTTGATCCTTATTTCTATTTTTAAGTACTTTCTAATACTATAATCATGGATTATTTTAATATTTGAGGCAAAATATTTTAAATAAGAAGGCAGAGAGGAATAATAAAGACAGGCATTTCTGTCTGTAAACACACCAAATGCCAGATTTAACCATGAAACTGAACAAACCCAGAGTAACGTTCTTACCGCTCCACAGGAACCAGCTTCTTCCACTGGGCCACGAGGTCCCTGGCAAAGCTTCCCACGTGCTCGTGTTTTCGTAAGCTATTTACTGTCTTCCCAACGCCGGTCTCCTGCAGATTGGACAGGAATTGTTAGAGAGTTGTGGAAATAGGCTCACCATTTTCAAAGAAATCAGACTCTTGCTTTTCAACAAACCAGTAACTTCCTTCCTAAAATGTACCTTGTAAGCCTCAGTACAAAATTAGTTTGTTTCTATACCCCAAACCCCTGACACACAGTAGCAAACAAAGCATACCAGATCAGAAGAAGAGATACTGAATTAAAACACTTCTACAATAACCAGTGATTCTGGCAGGTGCCAGACACTGAGCTAACGGCTTTGCATACTGTATCCCAATCAATCCTCACAGTAACAACTCTGTGAGACAGGAATCTACCCAATTTTACACAGAACAGGCTAAAGTAACAGAACTTGGATTTGAACTCGGGACTAGTTGATGCCAAAGCCAATATTCTTTCAATTTTTAGAAAAATATTTTTGAGATAAAATTCATGTAACATAAAATCCACCATTTTAACCATTTTAAAGTGTATAGTTCAGTGGTTTACAGAATATTTACAATACTTTGCAACCACCACCACTGTCTAATTCCAGAACATTTGTCACCCTAGAAAGAAACCCTGCTGCTCCCAATCGCCCCCACCCCCTGGCAACCACTAACCTACTTTCTGCCTCTGACCTGCCTATTCTGAACATTTCATATAAATGGAATCATACAATACATGATCTTGTGTTTCCTTCCTTTCACTTCCAAAGCCCATGCTCTTGTCTTACTGTACAATCTCTCCCATTAGGAAGGGGAAAGGATATAGTTTTATATAAGATCTAAAGGTATACAGTTCTTACCACAAGAATGTCTACTGTAATAGGCAAGGCGGAGAGTTTCTTCAAATATTTTAATAGCTATAGAGAGAATAAAATAAATATTAATTCCTATAAATATTCACTGGAACAAATAAGAATAATATCTGATGGTTAAATACTTAGTCTAAGTATTATACAGTAACAAGTATGGTTATTATCCCAATTTTACAAGTGTGAAAACAGGCTCGGAAAAGGTAAGTTACCTGCCCTAGGATGCAAGTAGGGCGAGATTCACTCAGGTCTGTGGCTTAGGTTCCCGGCTTTTAACCACTGTGCTACACCAACAGGAAATGAGACTTAAAGAGAATCAAACCTACCAACTCTAAGAAAAGTTATCAACTATCACTTTGCCCATTTTGAGAGAATTTCTAACAAAGGTACTGATTTTAGGGAAATTACCCACGGACTTGGCACAGAGGAAAAGAAAAAGGAGACGTCTCCATAGGGAAAGGGTATCATGTTTCCAGGCAGAGTCAGCAGTGTTTAACAGAACTGTTTTTTGGAAACAATGGGAAGGCAAGACCAATTTCAAGTTGCAGAATCAGAGCTTTGCCATTAATGGTAAACACACAATGTCTGGGTATATTAGAAAAGTGATCTGGGTTTGGTCACATTTCCTTCCCGTAGTCCCTAAAACTAGGTCAAAATCAGGACAGCACTGCTGTTAAGACAGTTCCAGAGTCAGAGACAGGCTTCATTTTGGCCCTGTCACCTCCTTGCCAGGCGATCTTGTACAAGTCAATAACCTCTCTGCACCACATTCACTCCATCTGCAAAACAGGAACTGGATCCTATTTCTACTTCACAAGTGTGAGGATTCACTGAAACAACCATGTGTAGTCCTTAGCCATAGAATCCTATAAAAGCTCAATAAGTGTTTATAATTAATCATTTCATTCATCAAGAAACAGATCTTTATTTTTTTTGTTAATCCCCACCCAAGGATATTTTTTCCATTAATTTTTATAGAGAGAGTGGAAGAGAGGGGTAGAGACAGAGAGAAACATCAATGTGAGAGACATACATCAAGTGGGGGCTACAACCGAGGTACACATCCTTGACTAGAATCGAACCCGTGACCCTCCAGTCCGAGGGCCGACACTAGACCACTGAGCAAAACCAGCTAGGGCTCCAACAGAACTTTAAATGCCTACCCTTGACCTCAACCAGATAGTCCCCAGCCAATTCAAAGTTCTACTTGCTCTATTTCCACCAAAAGCCATGACTAGTCAAGTCTTTCTCTAGAAAATATATGTGTACATGTAAACATACTACCATTCAAGAAGCTGCAAATTACAAGTAGTTCAAAATAGAGAACTGTGACTACCTTTCATTTCCATAGTAGAGAACACAATCTGTTCTTTTTCCATGTGTAGTCCCGGACATAGGAAGTATGTCACAATGCTATAGGTGGAGTAGCAAGTATGTTTTCCTAGTCACTCTACTTCAACAATTACTGAATATGGTCAGTAGGCAGAGCAACTGAATCACAAGTAATAACACTGTGTGACGAGGAACAAATGAGAAGCAAGTGGTGGATCTAGGGAGTTGCACCTTCATAGCTGAGTGAAAATTATACTCCACTTCAAATCTGATCACCACCAACATCCAACTTAGGAGAAAGTTTACGTGCATTTCTTGCCATCAAAGCTATGGGTACAAAGATTAATGACAATTCCTTTCCTTAAAGGAAAACTTAGAAGCATTGAAAAGGTTAGCAATAGGCTGTCTCCCCTATACCGTTCCCAGGACGGCATTTTCTATACCATCTACGGTGTCTAGATGACTATGTTAAGTTCTTACGTGTGTCACCTCATTTACTCCATCTTCATTAACCACCTCTATAAAGTGGATGTTATTCTCCCCATTTTATAGATGTGGAGACTTACCTAATGAGCTAGTAATCAAGTATACCTACCACAGCATGTGCTACAAAGCCAGGAGAAACAATACTGTCCTCAGAAAACAGAGCTGTAGCTTACCCCAAAGCAAAAAGCTCCTCCTTAGAGTATCATATTGTCCGACAGTTTAGAGTCCACAGCGTGAAGGTCACCCTGGGGACAAAGGATCCTCAGGACCTCTAAGAAGCAACGTTAAGGATGGGTCAGAAGTCACTGAGGGTGTGTTCCATCCAAAGCCTAGCACTAACTGGAGAAGTAAATGCTACCTTCCTGGTTTGCTTTGGGTTGGTAAGGGCGACTTAAAAGCAGACAAAGCTAAAGCCCTGGAGATTTTCAAAATGATTTAGCTCCATAAGTGAGAGAAAAGGAACTTCAGAGCCCTCTATTGTCAATGAGGTTCAAGAAAAAACACACACACAGCACTAACAAGGTAAAAGCACTTTGGGCATCCTCGGATAGATGGAAACTTGTTATTAAGCCAACAGACCATTGTAGAGTTTGCAAGAACTGATAACAGATCACTGAGAACTGAGAAATGTCAAACATTTGCACAATACATGCTTAGGAATTTCAGTTGTCCTCTGCACACTCCTTCAAAACCAAAGAACAAAATATGTTCATAAAGTTGACTCCTTAAGTCTCCACTGGCCATCACACTGTGTTCTGGGTAGTCTCACATTCAAATGTAACAATGGACAGGTAACTTTACCAGCCATAAAAATTATTTCCCATAAAATAGTAGGAATCAAGTGATCCTGGTCTCTGCCTGACACCTTTGCACCAAGTAAACCTTGACCATAGATGGCCTTAAAAGTGAAAATAGCCCTGGCTGGTTTGGCTCAGTGGATAGAGTGTTGGTTGGCCTGCGGATTGAAGGGTCCCAGGTTTGATTCCAGTCAAGGGCACATGCCAGGGTTGCGGGCTTGATCCCCAGGGGGGGGGAGCATGCAGGAGGTAGCCGATCAATGATTCTCTCTCATCATTGATGTTTCTATCTCTCTCCTCTCTCTTCCACTCTGAAATCAATGAAAATATATTTAAAAAAACAAAAACATTTTTTAAAAAGCGAAAATAGTTACAGTTAAACACCAATATTAATACCAGAAAATCCACGAACATATGCATGGAATCCACCCTTTGGGTAATAATGGTTTGAAATCAGGATTTAGTTGCGAATTCGGTACTGCTATATAATCATCTTGCAATTTCAAGAACAACCTGTGAGAGCTTGTTGGGTTAACAGAAGGTTGAGGAAAAGGCCATTGTGCCAGCTTGCAGTTTCCCCCTGCAGTTAGCTCATTGCTGAACGCTAGCTAACGTGCCCTTTGCAAAAATGATCTCCCAACATGTTCTCATCTTTCATTTTTAATTTTTAAAATTTTATCTTAGAGAGATGAAGGGGGAGAAGGGAAGAGTGGGAAAAGGAGACAGAGAGAAACATCGATGTGAGAGAAACAACCTCATATCCACAGGTTGCCTCCCACATACACCCTGACTAAGGATCAAAGAGCAACCTGGGGTATGTGCCCTGATCAGGAATCCAACCTGCCGCCTTTTGGTGTATAGGACAACCAACCGAGCCAAACTGGCCAGGGCTTTTCTCATCTTCTTAATGTTCACTTCAGAACACAAAGCCAGAAGTTCAGGGTGATTTCCTAACTGGGAAGAGAAAGCCCAAATACTGGCAATAATCTCTAACAGTTCAAATAGGACGAGAAGTCAAACCTTTTCCTAATTTGAAATTTCGTTCACATCTACTCCTAGAAAAGCTACTTCAAAATTTAAATTCTAGTAGAAGGATGACTACAGATACTACATGGTGCATATTTTTAACCTGATAGAAAGACCAAAATTAGGGTTGGGAGATGGATTTACATAATATTGCTTTAAGGTTTTAAAGATCAGTCCCAAACCTACAGAGTTTGGGAAAACAAACTGGTACTAAAAAATAATGAACATTTATCAGACATCCAAAAAGGGTTACTATAAAAAGAAACTTGTAAAAAAAAAAAAAGAAACTTGTAAATATGTCTGGCCACTAAGTACTGAAGCCACAATAGAAAATAACGCAATTATAAGCATTTACATTTTCACAGATTTAAAACTAAAATGGCTTCCTAAACAAGTGGATCTTGGAGCTAGGTATGAATTCGAAGAGTTAAAAAGTGGCCTGATGGTGAGATGCTGTATGCAGCCTTTACACATGGAGAAAAAAAACCCTCATCTCTGACAAGCGGGGAACAAGGCAAAGAGAAAGGGGCCTTCACAAAAACTGAAGGGTGGTGATTAGCATCTATGGGCGCTGCCCATGAACCTGGCACTTGGGCCTTTTGGTGTAGTCTGGGGAAGCAGCGGTGAGGAAGCAGGCGGAGCACAGAATGCCCCAACGTCCAGGGCTGGGACAGGGTTTAGAACCAGACTCGGTCACCCCTTCATCTCCACCGCCTCCTCCATCACTTCCTCTTCAGAGGCACTGAGACCCAACTCCTAGAAACTGCACTCTCGCTAGAATGCTGACAATGTCAAACCGAGGTGTTTTCATCCGTGTATTTAAATTTTTAAAAATTCTAACATCCACCGCTCCCAGACACGGATAAGATGGATAACAGAAAGTCGGAGAGGGAGAAGAATGCATTTAACTTAAGAAAAGCTTAAAAAAGAAAACAAAACTAGCTGAATACAATTAAAAATGGTTGCCCATCACTCACTGCAAAACGAGAAACGTTAGCTCTTACCTTTCTATGAAGTGAGGCCAGAAGGAAATCTACCCCCAACTTCTAACCTCTTTTTCCTTTTCCAATCACAACCTAAGTTTTTAGGCTCTGTACACAGAGGAGACGTGAGGTTTATTTTGCTTCGTTTTTTAAGGGATTTACTCGGAAAGTGAAAAGGTCCAAGTTCTAGTATCAAAACGCCTCTCGGAGACGCAGGACCACACACCCAGCCCAGGCTCCATGGTGCACAGCAGAATCTCCTCCTCCCCAGCCAACATCAAAGACTGGAAACCTTCGCGGGAGGGACGGGGCGGGCAGCAGTGAACTCCGGGCGAGCGCTCCGACAGGAAACAGCTGGCCCGGGACACCGGGGAGGCTCGGGAGCCCGCGGACACGCGGTGTCCGCACGGTGCGCGCCGCCGCCGCAGGCGCCCCGGCCGGCCGGGAGGCAGGGAGGCCCGGCCGCCGAGACCCGCCGCCTGACGTGCGGATGCCTCCGCGTGGGCAGCGGCCAAGGGCCGGAACTTCCCGACTCCGGGCAGCGAGCGCGACGGGGCCTGGCTCCGGGTCCGAGCCCCACGGCCCCGGCTGACCTGGAGGGGCCGCGCTCGGGCCCACGACCGTTACGGGGCCGCGTCCGCCCAACGCCCGCCCGCTCCGCGCCGCCCACTCGCTCACCTTCTTCGGGTCCGGGTTCGCGGCCAGCCGCGCCTGCAGCTTCTCCACAACTTGGAGCGCCGACTCCGCCGCCATCGCTGTCACTGGCGCGGCCTCCTCGCCGGAACTGGGCTCGCGTCGCGTCCTCGGGCCGCAGCTCCGCCCTCCGTGCTTCCCCGGCGGAGACGGAAGCGCTACTGCCCCTTCCGGGCCTCGGCGAGGTGGGGAGGCGCGGGGAGCCGGGCGGCCGCAGGCCCCGCCCCCAGGCCCCGCGGGCCGGGCCCCAATGCGCGCTCCGCGGCCGCGCGCACCGAGAGCTGGGCCGCTGGGGCCGGGCGCGCTGTCTCTGTCGGCCGCTCCGGGCCGCCCGCTCCAGCCCGCGGTGCACAGAGCCAAGGCCCGGCAGGCTGTCTCGTGCCTAGTTAAGACGGAAAGAGGCCCCAGCCCCAGGCTTTATCAATCCCAATCCCAATCCTAATCCGGGTGGGGGACTGTGAGCCGCGCCCTAATTAACACCTGTCAGTGGTTCCCGGGCGGGTCCGCCGCTCAGGGATTCAGCAGGGATTAACGACTGCGACCACCCTAGGTTGAGTGCTACCTTAATTTCACCTTCAATACAACCCGGTGAAACTTTAGTTGTCCCCACTTTTCCAATGAGGACATGGAGGCTCACGGAGACCAAATTAATTTGCATGGGATCACCTAACGGGAAAGAGGTGAAGCTGGAATTTGAATCTAAATAGTCTAGGTCCACTGTGAACACACATCTCTCAATAGGTCGAGGAATGGAGGCCCGGAGAGAGAGGGATTTGTGAAAAATCAAACAGCTTAGACTGTGTCTCCATTTCCTCCCAAACCCTGTCTGGTACCATAGGCACCAAATAATGAATGAATGAATGAATGAATGAATGAATGGGGTTGTTTCCTCTGAAGCAGTAGGGCCTGAATCAGACCAACCCAAGACACCATCCTTGAGGGCACTTATTCTTATCCTAACACTAAATTTTGTTACTATTATTAATACTAAAAAGAACTAAATGCCCTGGCTGGTTTGGCTCAGCGGATAGAGCATCAGCCTGCAGACTGAAGGTTCGATTCCAGTCAAGGGCACATGCCCGGGTTGTGGGCTCGATCCCCAGTGGAGGGCGTGCAGGAAGCAGCCAATCAATGATTCTCTCTCATCATTGATATTTCTATCTCTCTCTCTCTCCCTGCCTCTCTGAAATCAATAAAAATATTTTAAAAATAAAAAGAACTAAACAGTTGAAAAGAGACTTAAAGTACCAACATTGAGGGGTAGGGGGATGTGGAAGAGGGCAAAGGGGGAATAAATGGGGACAGAAAGAGACTACTTGGGGCACACGGTGCAGTGTGCAGGTGTTTTATTGAGTTGCACACTTGAAACCTGTAGGGTTTTGTTAACCAATGTCACCCCAATAAATTCAACTGAAAAAATACCAGCAATGATCACATCTTATTTGCTTATGTAAGGTTAGATCCTAGTCAGATCTCCAGGAGTAACTTGGCAATGTACCTGTCCTCTCAATGCGGGGGAAAGCACAGAGTCTTCTAGTTCCTTAATCTGGAAAAGGAAACAGTATGTTTCTTCAAATGCACTTTCATACACTCACTATGCTGAGAAGCCCGCCCACCTGTGTTCCCACCCTCTGCTTAGTGCCTCTCCCTCTGAAATGGACCCTTTTCAATGTGTAGATAAATTTTCTATTTTTCTGTCTTGTCACTGGGCTGTTTGCTTATCAAATGCAGTGACAGACCTGTCCAACATTAAATCTCTGCTGCTGGCACAATCCAGTTGCGATCATCAGTCTTGGATAAGTCCATACAAAATTAATGACCACTCACTTGGTGCTATAAAACTCAATCATGGGGTGTAATGGAAAAGGCATCAAATTGGGTGTGAGGGGAGCAGATTCTAGTCCCAGCCCTAGAGTCTCCCTCCTTTACACAGCAAATCCTTTTACATGTTAAATTCCTCCCATGTTCAGAATGTAGCATTTATGCGATGGAAAACGAGCAGATTCTTGAAGCAGAATTGCTGGCTAACTGACCTGGCATCTACTTGGGAAGCTGTGGAACATTTTGCACACGGTACCCAGGGAGATCTCACCCACCAGAACCCAGGGAGATCTCACCCACCAGAACGAAAAGAAACAACTCATGCTGCTAGGGGTTTCTGGAGAGGATCCACCCTACCCTTCCACTGCATCTTTGTCAGTCTGCGGTAGGCTTAACTGCAAAGAACTCCGACTTCTCTGATCAGCTAATGATGTCTGTCTTTCTGATTTAAAAAGACAGTTTTAACCACTTCTTAAAATGGTCCTTTGAATGTGTTCATTAGGGGATTACCACTATAATCCTTAGTTTACACAAGGTTGTTCAACGCCTAGGTCAGAGGCTGTTTTGTCCATCTTGGATCAACAACACCTAGCACACAGGTGACATTCTGTGAAGGTTTGTTGAAAACTTAATTATTATTACATTTAAGGCTAGCCCAGAGTATTATCTGAAAACCTGAGGACTCCCTAGCTCTTTTGCCAGCACTATATAGGGCCCCCTGTGGGAGGAATTAAAAGACCCATCTCATTTAGCTGGGAAGGCATGTTTGAGGCTACACTAAAGGGGAAAGATGGGCAGGAAGCTCTTACCTTCCGCTATACACACTTCTGAGTGTTTGCAACCAATATGGGCTACTTATTTTAATCTTGGAGAAGAGCAGTCCCAGTTTGGCTGGTGCTAGTGTCATTTAAAAAACTGAGATTAAGTGAGAAAAAGCCACCAACCATCTTGTCCTCAATAGAAAATGGAGGCCTCACCCTTCACGGCATGATCAAGTGAGATTCTGTGGCTGGACAGCAACACGTGAGTGAGGAATACTGGTGGGTGGAGGGCTCCCCCGTGGGCCTCTCCTGGTCTGGCTCTGCCGCTCTATCTCACCAAGCAGGCTGCATCTGAGATTGGTTGGATGATGGGTGTAAAGGACACAGGGTTGGGGAATCAGTAACAACCTGAGCTCCAACACTCAATTCAACTACCAGTGCTAACCGTGGCTCCAGGTCGTCAAATTCACTGACATTGTTTCCTCCTACTTGACAGATTTCTTGTGACGCTTATTCATGTCATTAATTTACTAGCATTCAGTAGGTGCTTTGTGTGTGTTTTTAAGCAGCAAGTTATTAGGGAAGATTCATTGCCTTGGTAAAGGGAATCTTGTGTTCTGCTGTGAAGGAGACTATGAAACTCCATCTGAGCAGTTTGTTCTGCACAGCTGTAGCCACTGTTCTCTCAATGGGCTCATTTTTCTGAATTGACTATATTCATCTTTGTTTCACATCCTTCAAACATGTTCAGTTGGTTATTTACTCAGGGGTGGCATCTTTCTGGGTTTCTCAGGCTGGGTTTGCCTTCCTTAAAAAGTTATACAAGTGGAGACTGCCAGCTCCAGCGAATGGTGTCTGAGGTTCAAAATCCACATCTTTCAGACTGCCTCGAAGTTGGATGAAATCCCCACTAACAATTTAAGGATATCTAAAAGGCCTAGAAATCCTGAGGTCCTTTATCTAAACAGCAGCATTCTACAATGCCCATGGAGTAGCAGCCCAGGAAAAATGCTATCATAAAAATCAGAGAGTAATGAGTAAATACTTTAATACCTTTATATCGTGAATTTATGTAAACTGTATCCAGGTAATAACCTAAATCAGCAGTGGCATGCTGGTATGCTGCAAGCAAGACTTTTTAAACACGCAATACATGACTATTTAGTCAGGGACACTGACCTCTTTTCCCTTTGTCAAATAAAATCATGACAATAGCCATCCAGTGTGAATGAATCAAAATTATACCTATTTTTTGTCAGATCAGCAAAAAAATATATATTTTGCTGTGCCACATAATTTTTAAAAAATGTTTTTATTAAATTTTAGAGACAGAGGAAGGGAGAGGGAGAAACATGGATGAGACACATCAACATCCATCGGTTGCCTCCTGCACACCCCCTGTTGGGGAATGAGCCTTCAACCCAGGCATATGCCCTGACCTGGAACTGAACCTGCAACCTCCTGGGGCATGGGTCAATGCTCCACCACTGAGCAACACTGGCTGGACACTGCAGAATTTTAGTAATGAATTTATGTGTGCCAGGAGATGAAAAAGTTTGAAAATCACTGACCTAAATGATTTTCCTTAGCTCTTTATTTTTGAGCTTTTTTTTTGAGAGGGAGAAACATCGATTTGTTGTTCCACGTATTTATGCATTCACTGGTTGATTTTTTTTTTAAATGTATCTTTATTGATTTCAGAGAGAAGGGAGAGGGAGAGCGAGAAGGGATGATGAGAGAGAATCATAGATTGGCTGCCTCCTGCACCCCCAACCCCTCTAGTGTGGATTAAGCCCGAAACCCAGGCATGTGCCCTTGACCAGAATCGGCCCTTCAGTCAGCAGGCCGACACTCTACCCACTGAGCCAAACAGGCCAGGGCTGGTTAATTCTTGTATGTGCCCTCACCAGGGACTGAATCCACAACCTTGGTGTATTGGGATGACACTCCAACCAACTGAACTACTCAGCCAAGGCTGTTTTATTTTTATTATACCATTTGTCAGTTTGAAATGACCTTATTTAGTGCTCATGTTTTTAAACTTCTCTTTTCATTATGTAAGCTCCATGAGGCATCGCTGTGGCTAAAACTGCCTACAACATAGTAGGTGCTCAACAAATATTGCCTGAGTTGAATGAAAGATCTACCTCACAGCATTACTGTGTGGATTAAATGAGATTATGTGTGTTGACAGCAAAGTGCTATCAACCGATTATGTTATCTTAATCCTCGCTGTCCATTTTATTTTTTAAATATATTTTACTAGAGGCCCGGTGCACGAAATTCGTGCATGGGGGGGTGTGGTGTCCCTCAGGCCAGCCTGCACCCTCTCCAATCTGGGACCCCTCAAGGGATGTCTGACTGCCCGTTTAGTGGGATCGGGCCTAAACAGGCAGTTGGACATCCCTCTCACAATTCAGGACTGCTGGCTCCCAACTGCTCGCCTGCCTGCCTTCCTGATTGTCCCTAACCACTTCTGCCTGCCAGCCTGATCACCCCTAAACACTCCCCTGCCAGCCTGATTGATGCCTAACTGCTCCCCTGCCAGCCTGTTTGCCCCTAACTGCCCTCCCCTGCAGGCCTGGTCACCCCCAACTGCTCTCCCGTGCAGGCCTGGGTCCCCCCCAACTGCCCTTCCCTGCAGGCATGGTTGCCCCCAACTTCCCTCCTCTGCCAGCCTGGTCACCCCTAACTGCCCTCCTTTGCAGGCTTGATCACCCCCAACTGCCCTCCCTTGCAGGCCTGTTCCCTCTCAACTGCCCTCCCCTGCTGGCCTGATTGCCCACAACTGCCCTCCCTTGCAGGCCTGTTCCCTCTCAACTGCCCTCCCCTGCTGGCCTGATTGCCCACAACTGCCCTCCCTTGCAGGCCTGGTCCCTCTCAACTGCCCTCCCCTGCTGGCCTGATTGCCCACAACTGCCCTCCCTTGCAGGCCTGGTCCCTCCCAACTTCCCTCCTCTGCTGGCCATCTTGTGGTGGCCATCTTGTGTCCACATGGGGGCAGCCATCTTTGACCACATGGGGGCAGCCATCTTGTGTGTTGGAGTGATGGTCAATTTGCACATTACTCTTTTATTAGTTAGGATTGATTTTTTACAGAGAGGAAGGGAGAGGGATAGAGAGTTAGAAACATCGATGAGAGAGAAACATCCATCAGCTGCCTCCTGCACAACCTCCTACTGGGGATGTGCCCGCAACCAAGGTACATGCCCCTGACCGGAATCGAACCTGGGACCCTTCAGTCGCAGGCTGACACTCTATCCACTGAGCCAAACCGGTTAGGGCAGTGGTTCTCAACCTTTCTAATGCTGTGACCCTTTAATACAGTTCCTCATGTTGTGGTGACCCCCAACCATAAAATTATTTTTGTTGCTACTTCATAACTAATTTTGCTACTGTTAATGAATCGTAATGTAAATATCTGTGTTTTCCGATGGTCTTAGGCGATCCACAGGTTGAGAACTGCTGCTGTAGAGCCTAAGACCATTGGAAAACACAGATATTTACTTTACGATTCATTAACAGTAGCAAAATTACAGTTATGAAGTAGCAACGAAAATAATTTTATGGTTGGGGGTCACCACAACATGAGGAACTGTATTAAAGGGTCTTGGCATTAGAAAGGTTGAGAACCACTGGGTTAGGGCATCACTGTCCATTTTACATAGAAGGAAATTGATGCTTAGGAAACTTAAGTGATAGCATGCCCTCAGCTCCAGAAACCTAGCATGTAGTTGTGGTCTTTGCTGGGAGTGCCCTTGGAATGAAGTAGTAAACTAAAGGCAGCTAGCTGGGAGCTGATGGGGCTAGACAGGTAAGAGGAGAAGGGAAAGGGAGGAGAGAAAGACTGATTCATCTTGGATTAAGTTTTCATGGGTCGATGCTCATTTACCACATTTGAGTTAGTAGCTCAACTTCTCTCAGTCTTGGGTTTTCATTCTTAAAGAGGTCTCTGACCCATCCGAGTTTGGGTGTCCACATCTCCCTCCTCTCATTGGGGAAAAAAAAAAAAGATTAAAAACCATTGGGTTAAGTAGAGAAGATTAAGAGATTAAGAAAGTACCACAGGGGAATGAGAATAACAGCCACTTGCCCCGTGCCTTCTAGAATGCTCAGCTCTGTGCCACCTTCTATATGTCATCTCTCCACCTCCCAACAATCTTGTGGGGCCTTTTAAGAATGAGAACCCAAGGCTCAGAGAGATTGAGCTACTAGCTCAAATGTAAATGACAAACCAAAAATGAGGAACCTGCCCTAGCCGGTTTGGCTCAGTGGATAGAGCATCGGCCTGTGGACCAAAGGGTCCCTGGGTTCGATTCCGGTCAAGGGCACATACCTTGGTTGCAGGCTCCTCCCTGACCTGGGTCCTGGTCAGGGCGCATGCAGGAGGCAACCAATCGATGTGTTTCTCTCACATCAATGTTTCTCTCTGTCTTACCCCCCTCTTCCATTCTCCCTAAAAATCAATGGGAAAATATTTTCAGGTGAGGATTAATTAAAAAAAAAAAAAAAGAATCTGGTACCTCACTTGTTAACTGAGGAGGATTGATGAGTCAAAGTAATAATAATAACAATGACATAAAGTTTCCTTTTAAAATAAATTTACTTCAGTAAAAAAAGTGAGTCTTTCTTTTGTTGTTAATCCTCACCTGAGGATATTCTTTTTTCCCCATTGATTTTTAAAGAGAGTGGAAGGAAGAGGAGAGACAGACAGAAAAAGAAACATCAATGTGAGAGAGACACATCAATCAGCTGCCTCCCGCATGCGCCCTTACCTGGGCCAGGGATCAAGCCGGCAACAGAGGTACCTGCCCTTGATCAGAATCAAACCCAAGATCCTTCAGTCCACAGGCTGACACTCTTTTTTTTTCTTTTTTAAATATATTTTATTGATTTTTTACAGAGAGGAAGGGAGAGGGATAGAGAGCTAGAAACATCGATGAGAGAGAAACATCGATCAGCTGCCTCCTGCACACCCCCTACTGGGGATGTGCCCACAACCAAGGTACATGCCCTTGACCGGAACCGAACCTGGGACCCTTCAGTCTGCAGGCCGACGCTCTATCCACTGAGCCAAACCGGTTTCAGCACAGGCTGACACTCTTAACTACTGAGCCAAACTGGGTAGGGCAAGTGAGTCCTTTTAAATAAAAATAAGTGGATGCTTAGTAGGTAGAAACTCATATAAGGTAAAAATCATAAAAGTGGTTCAGGAATGACAGAAGTTTGTGAAACACTAAGATCCAAGAACCTTAGGGTGACATATTAGCTTGAACCAAAAGAAATGGATGATATCTGATCATTTTTGCTTTAACATACAAAAATGACCATTTCATATGGTTCAACCTACTAGAAAGTCCTACATTTTCTGACCCCTGCCTACGTTCTAGCAAAACCAACTGTTTGCCTTTGTCCTGCACACACCACATTTATTTCTCTCCTCTGTGCCTTTGCCAAAGCCAATCCCTCTACTTGGATACCCACACATTCTTAGGATGCAAGTGTCACCACCTTCAAGAACCTTCCTTGTCATCTATCCCCCAAAACAAGTGAGGTGCTCCTCCTCACAGCTTCCCTACGTAGTCAGCATGTCTGTCTGCACACTTGGGTCTGTCCCTTCTACACGCCTATGAACTCCTTTAAGGAAAGGACACTTCTTAAAAAAAAGATTTTTTTTATTTTTATTGAGAGAGAGAGGAAGGGAGAAGGGGAGAGGGGGAGAGGGGGAGTGAGAGAGAGAGAGAGAGAGAGAGAGAGAGAGAGAGAGAGAGAGAGAGAGAGAGAGAACAGCAATGTAAGAGAGAAACATTGATTGGATGCCTCCTGCACATCCCCTACTGAGGATAGAGCCTGCAAGCCGGCATGTGGCCTGACCAGGAATCAAATTGGCGACCTTTTGGTATATGGGACCATTCTCAGCCAGTTGATCCACACCGAGCAAGGCAGGACCACTTTAAAAAAAAATAAATGTCAGTAGCCTCTGACTGGCACAGAATATAACCCTCAAGCTTAGCTAACCAAGTGAGCGAGAGAATGAAGATCTACAAAGAAGGAAGGCCTAATTCAGCCGCCAGGGTCAGAGGCGGCTTCGGAAAATGATCATTTGTCCTAGATCTAGGAAGGAATTAGAATTTTCCAGGTGAGAAGTGAGTGGAAAGACACTCCAGGTGAGGCAGCAGGAGGTGTAAAGGAGTGGAGGTCTGAGTCTGCAGGACTGGAGAACATGGAAGCATGGCTTGAGTGCAGGGCAGATGAAAATGAGCCGAGGGAAAAGGCAATGCTCACAGTGTACCCCCTCCCCCAATCCTGTTCAAGGCACCCTGAAACAGATAAACACATCCACAAATATTTCAGTAAGTTGTGAAGATGGCATAGTCTTCTATTTTGAAGACAAAAAGCAGGTACTCTATCTGAACACAGATGCAAAACCAGCCACACCACTGTGTGCAAACCAGCGTGACCTTCAGCTGCACAGAACCACCATGTTCAAGCACCGTGACCGCCCTCAAGGAACTTACTCTCTAGAGAAGTTGCTGTGTAACCAAGAATCAGAGAAACTGTCATCACTGATAAAGACCAGGCTTGATCAGCAAACCCACAGGAAGACCACTTATGAGAGCACAACTGCCTAAGACAGGCAGATAGATCCTCCCCACGAGATAAGAGGCTCCTCTAACCAGTATGAAGGCAGGGTAGTTATGGTAGCAACAGCAACAAAAATAAAATGGTGCTCAGTACTGTTAGCAGAAGTAGGTGCTTTAACTATTTTTTCATTTAAAGGAGAGCCTAATGAGGTGGGTATTATTGTCCCCACTTTACAGAAAAAGAAACTGATATTTGCTGAGGTAATGGGAACCACTGGGACTGGAACCCAGGTCTCTGGCTGTAAAAACAGTGCTCTTTCCATTCACAAGAGAGGCTTCATTTTGTGACTGACTACTGAAGGAGGGACGACCCTCTGTCATGGGAAAAGGGGCACATTCAATTCCAGTATTAGTATGATACGCACAAACCAGCAAGAGGGCACTCACAGCTCGGCCTTATCCTCTTCAGCCTCCTGTTAGGATAATCTGTGTATTTGGCTATCAGAATTCCAATCTTGCCCTCTCTCAAGTTCCAATACCCCTTTCAGTAGATACCTCCCTAATCACCTAAAAGAATCACTGTTCTCTTACAGCCAGCCAGTTCCTCTTTTTACTTCCTGGTTTCAATGGAGCAAGATACAGACAAATCTCTCTTAGTCTGTTTTCTCATCAAAGTATGGGAGTTGTGCTTGTTAAATAAGTTCATAGTTAAACCACTAATACTTGTGCCAAGAACTGCTAAATAAATATCATGCTCTTGAAACAGCACTTGGTTCAAAATATTTATCAAGCCCCTACTCTGTGCCAGGCACTGTGCTTGTTGCTGGGCCTCCTAAGATGTGCAGGCAAGAAGTCTAGTCCAGTGGGTGTGATGTTATTCAAAAGATAAATTCCATTAGGAAAGCCCTAAATCTATCAGCAATGAGAGGATGACTCGGAACAAAAATTTTACTGAGGAAGAGGAAACGTCTATAGATACATAAAGACATTCAATCTCAGTAGTAATCAGGGAAGTGAAAAGTAAAACGACAATTAAATAGCATTTCAAAGCCAACAGACTGAATTAGTACCTGATAGGAATACTGGGCCAGCAGGCCCAAGGTTGCCAAACAATAAACCTGACCAAGCATGGAAGGAGTACAGACAGGTGCAACAGGCACTTAGTAAATATTTTGCTCACCCAAGCATAGAAAGGCTAGAGCAGACAGCAAACTGGCAGCTCAAGGGCTACATATGGCCTGCTGCCACATTTTGTTTGCCCTCACAGTGTTTACAAAACTGAACTAATTGCCAAAAGTTAAAAATCAAGAGATTTCACAACTTTCCCTTGGAAAACAGTAAAATCTGGCAGCTCTTGACCCAGTCTCCATGGGGAAACACGTGTGGCTGGAGCTGAGTGGCGCTGAACCCAGCCTTTTACCATACCTGCACCACTGGCCCACCCTCCATGCTGGGACTTCCATTCTCCCTGTAGGCCTGGGAGCACTAAAGTGTGCACCCTCCAGTCCCCCCACCCCCCAATTGGAGATTAATGGGATCTAATCTCAGGGATAAAATCCAGAGACTGGTGTTACCAACTCTGCAATGAGGCCAGGAACTACAGCCAGACACAATTTCTTCAGCAAGACATTTACATACTACTATCCCAATCCTTACAACCCTGCAGGAGACCGAGGCTCAGAGAAGTTAAGAAATTGCCCAATGAGTGGCAAGGTTGGAATGCAACTCACGAATCTTGGAGTTAGCTAATATTAAGCACATTCATATGCTTAAGCACTGGTGTTGTACATGAACTAAACAATTTCTCACTTCAACCTGAGATAAGAACAATTATTTCCATTTACCTGTGAAAAAATGAAGGCACAGAAGTTAATGGCTTGTCAAAGGTCACACAGCTAGTAAGAAGCAGAACTGGGATTTGAACCCCGCAGTTCATTGTCGAGCCTCAATCTCAGTGCAACATTGGCAGGCCTTTGGAGCTTCTGCAGATCATGTCCCCAACTCCTGGACTCAACAGTTCTGTCACCAGTTCACAATTCAGTGCAACTCTTTCAAGTCATAAGCATTTTGTTTGCCTTTAACACCAAAGTGGGATACCACATACCACCCTGCAGTGTGTCTTCCACCCCACTTAACACCATGGAGCACTTTCCCTATCAGCTCGGTACTCTCGTCTATGACACACTATAATTTATTCAACTTATCTCCTTAAAAACATTTAGGTTGTCTCCAGTTTGTCCTTGTTTTATTAAAAAATTGATGGATCAAACATCTTCATTCACCTAAATTTGTACACTTTATTTTTTTAAGTTATTTATACCACCACCCCCTCTGTACCCAGCCCCACTCCTTTCCCACGGAGCTTCCAGTCCAGAGCACTTCTAGCATGCAAATCTGACTTTGGGTAAAACCCTCCCATGTTCTCCTGTGGCCTGCAGCCCTGGCTACAAATTAGAATCAGGGAGTTTTTAAACATGATCCCAATGCACCAAGTCCCCACAGCCTGTGAGATTCAGAAGAAACTGGTTTGGGGTGTGGCCCAGATTTCTAGTTTTGAAAGTTCCCCCAAGTGATTCTAATGTGCAGCCAGGGTTGAGAACCACTGGTCTCCAGGATATAGAGTGTGGGTTCCTCTGTATGGTATTCAGGAACTCCGTATAATTCAATCTTCCAGCAAATATTTACTGAGCACCTGCTATGTACCAGACACCTTGCTGGCATGGAGGCTAAGTGAAGAATAAATAACATTTAGGCCCCTCATGAAGTGTATGGAATAATAGGGTCATAGTACTTTAAGTCTTATTTCTGCCTCCTTCCACTCTGTTGTAGTCATTATGACCGATCTGGGATTCCCCAAACTTTCACTGCTGTAACATCAGGACCTATAAATATGCCGCTCTATCAGCCCAAAATTCTAGTCCTCAGCCTCCTGGCCTAGTTAAGACTCAGCTTGAGAACCACTTCCTCTGAAAAGTCTCTACTTAACCCAACCCCAGATCTGCCGTTTATCCTCACACCCACCACTCTACCTATTGCTATCATTGTTTGGCACCTCCACTAGACTGAGCTCCTGAGGGCAGGAACAGGGACTAAACCACTTCTGTATGCCCATGGAGGCGTTGTTTAAAAACTCCCTAGCTGATTCTTTTTTTTTCTTTTTCTAGCTGATTCCAATTTTCAGCCAGGGCTGCAGGCCATAGTAGTCCATGGGAGGGTTTTACCCAAAATCAGATTTGCATGCTAGAAACACTCTGAACTAGCAGCTCCGTGGGAAACAAGTGGGGCTGGGTGCAGAGGGGGTGGTGGTTTTAGTGATCCAGGTGAGAGGAGGAGAGCCTCAGCTAAGGAAGTGGAGAAGCAAGTGGATTTTGAGATTTAGGAAGACACAATCAACTGGGCTGAACTTGAATGAATTTGAGTGAAACAGAGGAGGGTCTGGATAAGAAGTACTCACACAGGACAATACTTAGTAATAAAGGCATGGTGCACGAATCCATGCACTGGTGGGGTCCCTCAGCCTGGCCTGAGCCCTCTCCCAATACAGGGCCCCTCAGGGGATGTTGGAGGCCCGGTGCATGGATTTGGCCGGATCCCCGAAGGCCAGGCCGAGGGACCCCACCAATGCATGAATCCATGCACTGGGCCTCTAGTATGCATATAAGATCTTTGGTTAATCTCTTCCTGCCCTCCCTTTTGCCCCCTCCCCTCTGAGATTCATCAGTCTGTTCCATGTTTCCATGCCTATGTGTTGAACATCTGCCCCCTGGTGGTCAGTGCACGTCATAGCTACCAGTCGAACGGTCACTTAGGCTTTTATATATATAGATAGACGAGCAAGGTATGACCAGATTGGACACTAGTTAGAGGAGAATCACAGCTTTAGAAGCTTCATGAAGCAAGGTGCTGGGTAGGAGGTTCAAAAACTCATACTGTGATCACCAAGGAGGCAGATGGATAAACACAGCATCAAAACCAAGTACAACAGTCAATGATAGTAGCTTGTTGTCTTCCTTCTCTGAAGACGTGGCCTTGTGTGGTGGAAACAGATGATCCATGTTCTAAGTTGGGAACTCGCTTGTGGTATGGTGACTTTGGGTTAGGCTTATCCCTAATATTTGCAGGGCTGGTGGGAGGAATGCAAATGGAGGCCCCATATGTCTAAATATCTAAAAATTAAAAGAAAAATATAAATGAACAAACAAAACAGAAACAGACTCATGGATACAGATAGTTGCCAGAGGAAAGGGCAGTTGGGGGACTGAGTGAAAATAAATGTTATAAATTAAAATAAACCATTAAATATAGTTTCTATCCTATTCTCCTACCTTGACAAATGTATCTTCATAATAACCTGGAAGGCCACACTGAATTTAGAATTCTGAGTTCTTGGATATAGAGTGGTGTAAGGAAAGCTAGCCTCTGACCAACCCCCTTTTCTTCCCACCTGTGGAAAGCAGAATGCCCCTTTCCCCCCCAAGATGCCCACAGCCTAATCCCTAGACCATATGGTAAGTGTAAGTGCTAAACCCCCCATTTTATGGCTCAAATGGTCCCAGCCTCTCTTTCCTGGTCCCTCCTGAGAACACTGCTGTGTGCACCTCTGGGGGTGGCAAAGGAACAGATGTTTGTGGGACTACGACTTTGGATTTGTATCACACTTATTTTACATTTCTCAAGTTAAGTCCAGAATGGGTCTCAGTGGGCTATAAATCCAGGTGTCACGGGGCTGTACTCCTTAATTATTTGTCTTTCCCAGCTTCTAGAGGCTTCCATGTACCTCAGCTCCTGGCCCCCTTCCTCCATCTTCAAAGCCAGTAATCATATCACTCCAACCTCTGCTTCTGAGTCACAGCTTTAAGTCTTCTCCCTCTTTCACTTATAAGGATCCTTGTGATTATGTTGGGCACACCCAGATAATCCAGGATAATCTCTATCTCGAGGTCCTACTATGTGCCAAGTGATTTACATATATACTACCGTTAATTCTTGTGACCTATTTTACACAAGTCCTGAGACCCAGGTAGTAAATGGCAGTACTGCTGTCTATGCCCAATCTGAAAAACAAGCTGGTCTTGGGGGTCAGCCACTGGAAACATATAGAGGCAGCCTTGTGACTGAGATTACAGAACATCAATTCCAAAATGCAGTCTGCCCTAGCTGGTTTGATTCAGTGGACAGAGGCTCGGCCTTCGGACTGAAGGGTCCAGGGTTCAATTCCGGTCAAGGGCAAATGCCCAGCTTGTGGGCTCAATCCCCAGTAGGGGGCATGCAGGGAGCAGCCCATCAATAATTTCTCTCATCATTGATGTTTCTATCTCTCTCTCCCCCTCTCCCTTCCTCTCTGAAATCAATAAAAAAGTATTTTTTAAAAATCCACACACCTCCCATTTTGAGGTACTGTCTTTAATTATAATTTGGGGGCCACTTGGGTGTTTGTCCCTATAGACCAGGGGTCCTCAAACTGCAGCCCGCCGAGGACATTTATCCGGCCCGCGGGGTGTTTTTGCCGCCGCTGCCTGTCCTGCTTAGCAGCCGACTCGTCCCGGGCCCACAGTGCGCATGTGTGGAATGTGCGCCGCACTCTCCGACTCCCCTCCTTCTCTCTGAGGGACAGTGAACTGGCCCCCTGTTTAAAAAGTTTGAGGACCCCTGCTATAGACTTGTTTTTTCATGTTTTCTGTTTTGTTAAAAAAAAAAAAAAAAAGCTCTCAAAAACAAGGAAATGGGGGTTTAGAAGTGGTGATGCTAAAGAGGGAAGGCATGGGGTGTGGTTGGGGGTTGTCAGGGGTAGGTGGCAAGTGTCTCCTTCACCCCACACCTGGTGTCATCTCCTAAAGAGGGACAGTCACATCCCAGAACAGGCAGCGTAGACTCAATATTGACAAGTTAAGACCAACTCCATTTCTATGATTGCCGGTCCTCCTTCGGGACTTGAGGAGTATAGGTTAAAATGATAAAACAGCATTTTTTAGATTGGTCAACTTTAATGTCAGGGAAAAGCTGCTGGAAGTATATTTCAAGGAACAGATGTGTGGTTCAGTCTCATTACTGAAGAGCTACAAACCTAAAAAAGACAGCAGGTCTGGAGGTTCTATAATCTGACAAGCTCGGTTTGAAGACGGGCTCCACCCCCACTACGATGACTTTGGGCCATTCATTTCCTTCTCTATGCCTTTCGGTGCCATCATTTTAACACGTCGTAGCCATTAAACTATATGCCAGGAAAGAGTTCCAAACAACACCTAGGAGAGTATACTTGTCCCCTGGGAGTAACCACCATTGTGCAACTATTTCCTAAAATCAGAGTTGGAAGAAGGGCCAGATGGCAGCTAGTGGAAGTCTTCATAGAATATAAGCCAATCCTACCTGCCAGGGACCTATCAGTCTAAATTTCAAACGCTGTGATCTTATCCACTATGATATACCATATGTTTGAGCAGAACCAATCTTTAAAAGCAAAAAAACAGAAATACACTATAGAAAACACTTCCAGACTATCAACATGGTGTTAAAAGGTTTGAAAGACTTGTCAAAGCATTATGTTCACCAGGGTCACTGAGGGAGTCTAGGACATCATTTCTGCTTAAACTGTTGAATGCCTTTGCCTTTCAAGCTACTTTCAGACTAGGTAAGGGACATTTACAGCAGAGCAAGTAAAAGCAAGTGACAAATATAATTACACATTTTAAAAGCAAATTACTTAAGTTCCTCAATTGGTACAATCACAACTCCTTTTTGTTCAGACCTGTGAAAACGATCCATCTGTATTTGTGTCCTAAGCTTCCCGTACCTACATCTTGAACACAGTCAAGTTCAAGTCCTCCCGGTGCCCCCGGGTGCCTTAGGTTGGATTCCCCTTTGACAACCACAAGCTGAGGTTTCCATAACAAGCTGCTCTGAAAGTGGTTCTGTAACCCCAGGCACCAGTTAGGTCCCTAGGGGCTGGCAGCCTAAACTATTTGTGAGTGTTTTCTGGGCCCCGACCTCACCATTCGCCTAGGAAGCCTGGGCCTTAACCCTTCAGGACTCAGACCTCTGGCAGCCTACTCGTTGTGGTCCTTACCCACCACTGGCTAAAGCACCTCAGCATGTGTAGTTTGACAGATTGGGATTAGCAGGTGGTTAAACTGCAGGAAAAAGGGTTATACACAAAATCCAATAGTCCAGCCTGCTCTGGAGAACCAGGAAAGCTGCAATTTGCTTTGTTAACGTCCTTGTCACCACTCTAACAGAGGAAACAGAGAAGGGAAAACAACTCGACTTTTCCAGCTTAGCATTCTTTCAACTATACCACACCGCCTTACAGCTTGAAGATATTATGCAAGGATTTTACAGATACTGGACAGAGGACCAGGACAACAGGACAAAAAGAGAGCCTTGCCCTACCTGGTTTGGCTCCATGGATAGAGCATCAGCCTGCAGACTGAAGGGTCCCAGGTTCGATTCGTCAAGGGCACATGCCCGGGATGGGGGCTCAGGTCCCCAGTGGGTGGCATGCAGGAGGCAGCCAATCAATGAATATCTCTCATCATTCACGTTTTTCTCTCTCTCTCCCTCTCTGAAATCAATAAAAATATATATTTTTTAAAAATGTTTTACACACACACACACACACACACACACACACGAGTCTCTACTGGGGCAGTTCCATGGAACGGACATTCCTGACCTTCAAGTGCTGGTCACAAAGATAAGGCAATATGTCCTACACATCTAGATGGCATGTTATGAAGCCACTGTGCCATAACATAATTAAAAGGGAAAAAGGCAAATTAAAATTATAGCAAGTTTCCTCAATTATGTCAAAAAAAAAAAAAAAGCCTACAAGATAAATTAGCCATGTTTGCTAACTAGTGTTTCCAATGGGGGAGAGAACCTATTGTCCTTAGTCCTGTCTATCATGTGTGACTTTTGATTAAAGTTATTTGGCACCCTGGCCGGGTAGTTCAGTTGGTTAGTGTCATCCCAATACGCCAAAGTTGCAGGTTCAATCCTTGGTCAGGGCATATACAAGAATCTAACAATGAATGCATAAATAAGTGAAACAAAAAAAAAAAGATGTCTCTCTCCTTTCCCCTTGCTAGAAAATCTATAAATAAAATTAAAAATAGTAACCTGGCATAAAGTTCTTGTGATATTTCCTACCGAACAGTTCAAAACAACATGTGCATGCTCACACAATTTTTTAAGTCCTAATGCAGTAGAGGTCTGAGGCAGGGCCAGAGTTTCAACAATTCCCCAGGTGATCCCACCCACCTTCTAGCAGCTCAACCCAAAATATCAATGCTTTAGAGCCCAGTGTTCTTTTTGGAACCAAGCTCCTAACCAGAACAGAGGGTAAGCCTTCCTGGTACTATCTGCTCTAAACTGGACAGGGAAGTACCCCCACTTGCTCCAGTCCCCAAGATGTTTCATGACTCACTTAAAATATAGCTAGAGCTAGCACCAAAACCCAGTGAGAGCTCTGAACTCCCAAGAGTTATTTTTTCAATGAGCCAGGAGCCCAGGAAGTTTAATTTTAAAACAGAGAAACTACCTCAACTGAGAATACAGCAGGACCAAATGAAGGGTAGGCAGGTTTATACTGGTAAAATTAAATAGTAATACAAACATAAAAAAATACACAGCAAAGAGCAAAGTACCGTCACTAACATGCACAAGGACAGCAGTAGAGGGACTGCCACTGTCCGTATTTCTGAAGTGCTTTTAGATACAACTAGCAAATGCTCTCCATCTCCTCTGTACATGCACCTTCCCACAGCAGCTAGCACCCAACACCTTAGCTATTCACCAAGAAGTCTGTTCTAAAAAATATTCATTCCAGTAGTTGTTACTATAATTACAGAAGGTAAAATGAATGAGGCTCCCCCTAGAAAATGAAGCTGAATTACAAGAATCAAGACCCCTTCATAAGTTCTCATTCTGTTTACAAGGTGATAGCCCTGGCCCTACAGTAAAAGATTGAGAAGCGGTTGAACATTTATATTTTAAGTGAAATAAAATGTACATGGTTCGTCCCTGTAGCCAACTGGATCTGGTTTTATTGGGTAAGAAGACTTTATTATCAGGAAGACAAAATAAGTCACATTTCCATAAAAAACTAGGCACACCAATTAATCTCTGGGTTTTAAAATACCTATGAAGACAGCTAACATTACAGCACCATGCACAGCAATGAAAAGGTGGTCCAAGGACAACTGAACTTGTTAGTCACGAGAGTAAGTTAGAGAGAAATGGTGGCTTTTGAATGTCACTGCTTCAGTGACCTGGAAATACATAGGCAAGAAAGTTCCACTTTCACACTAAAGGGGGAGCAAACTGGTTATGAGAAACATTTCTCATCCATTAACACAACGTTATCCCTTTTGAGCACCACATACCTGGTACAAGTCTAGACATTCTACAAGTACTAACCCATTTTAGCCTCTGAGGGACAGTACTATTATTGCCTCCATGATACAGATGAGAAAACTGAGGCAGGGATTAACCTGCTTAAGGTTAACACACCTAGAAGACGGTGGGAATCAATCCAGGAAACTTGCTTCAAAGGCCACCCTCTTCTCTACTTATATTGCCTCTTAACAACCTTATAGACTCTCATTTTAAAGGAAAACAGAGTCTGAACAGTTAAACCAAAATTTAATCCCAAGCATCACACCAAAGCCTGTAATCCCTTCACCAGGCATCAGTGTTAGTAAAATCTCTAGAGAAGAACAGAATCACTGAGTGAGGGGGAGCCTCCCGGAACGTGGAAACACTGCACCCTACCTTTAATCAAGGCTCTAACCCCAGCCCCAATCGTACCTTCCCCTCTAAAATCAGTCTCCTGTGACTGCGGCACCACAGCCTATCAACAAGGGTGTGGCGAGCACAGGCAATGCTGTAAGCTCAGGCTTAGACCTGCCAGGAAACACTGGCATCCACTCAGGAAGACAGGGTTGTTACCA
Organism: Cnephaeus nilssonii; assembly: GCF_951640355.1. Taxonomy (NCBI): domain Eukaryota; kingdom Metazoa; phylum Chordata; class Mammalia; order Chiroptera; family Vespertilionidae; genus Cnephaeus; species Cnephaeus nilssonii. The sequence goes on from NC_137078.1 coordinate 89,260,550, forward strand.
GCTATTCCCATCGAAGCTTTAATGGCTTGAGGTCCAAGGACTTGAATATGGCCAGGCTCCTTTCACAGAACACACACAGTAACGTACATTTCACTGAAAACATTTTATTGGCCTTTTGTATAGAAACGGGAATTTATTTGCCAGGAAGGATGATGCCATCATACTGAAAGAGAAGAGATTTTTTTTTTTCAGAACAGGAGGCAACAGCAAAGATCGCAGCAATGGCTAATGTTTCATTTGAGAAGTCAAATCTGATACATGAATTTGGCTCTGAATCCCATACCCATTCTGAACTAAACAGGAAACTGGCCAGTTTTAACAACTGCTGCACTGAGCTCAACTGCACTGTATCCCAAGAAAAAGGGGGCTCTTAGGAGAGCCGTTTTCCCACCCTCCGAGCTATTAGCATTGATGGGGGCGGAGAAAGGCCTGGTTCTGGGTGTTCTTTAAACCATTAACCCTGGAAGCCCCCACTTGCCAAGCTGCTCAAATATTCTATCTTCAAAGAAGCCACCAACCAATTGGTGGTAGATTTTGCATCCCCAAATCCCAACTCCATTCACCACATTCCACCATTTCACCTGAGATGAATCAGCTTTACCTTCTGCTGGAACCAGCGCATGGCCTCCTCTTTGCTGATTCTGTGTTTGGCCCCAATGCAGCCTGTCCTGCGTTTCTTGTCTGCGATGCTGAAACCTGGCCTACCCAGCACCTGTCCCAGGAATAACCAACAGTCACCTAGCCAGCTCAGAGTCAACAGCAGACAGACAAGACTCACACATTGGAGAGATCGATCTTCAAAAGTCATCTGGTGGCCCAGTAATTCTGGGACTGATGGAACTGGTACCAGCACCCTGGACAACACACCACCACAGGTTTGGTTTGGAGGGTGGGACTTGGCTGCACCTGCCCTCTTCCCTACCTCACTCCCAGTGGCAGCTAAGGATTCTCCACCACTGCTTCCCAATTTCCAAAGCACTTTTAATTTTTAAAAGTAATATTAAGAACAATCTTACTACATATGTATTGTAGAGAATTTAAAATTCTGAGAAGTTACAAAGAAATAGTTTTATTTCTCTCCTTCCACTTCAGCACAAAAAGTCCTTAAATTAGGTTTGCTGTTCCCTGACTCCCAACGAGCACCCGATTCTCATTACCGTTTGGATATCCAAATCCGACAAGGGTGGTGCCATCATTGAGGTTCCACACTAGTCAGGACTTCTGGTTTTTGCTATTTAGTTTGATGGTTGGACCAAAGCATAACAGTAACACCAATGGTCATTCCTACATTGGAATCCCCATCTGACACACCAGCCACATCACAAACCTGCGCTCTGGATGGAAGCCATCCTCCCGCAGGGGCTGGGGGAGGAGCTGCAAAGAGCAGCCTCAGTGCAGCCACCCGGATGCCAAATGAGGCGTCGCTCTCACATTTTCAATCCAGTGGCTGGATGGCATTGTTTCTTGCTCCATCTTACAGCCATATTGGTGGCTGCTAGATCCTAGACTTTAAGCTTCACAATAGCAATGACCTTGTCTGTCTAGTTCAGTGCTGCATCCCTAAACACGGCACAAATGAGGCACGTCTTCCAAAGGGAAAGAAGACAAAGGCAGACAACACTCAAAGTTTCAATCCAACACCTGAACATCAAAATAGCACACATGAAATGAAGGAGTAGCTGACTGCACGCTCCTCCCAGGTAAGAAGTGGAAAAGACCAAATATTCATACCACATAGAAGTCCAGGCCGTAGATGCCAATGCTTGGGTCATATTTGATCCCCAGATCGATGTGTTCCTGGATCCCAAAACCAAAGTTTCCAGTATCTGAGAAGTTATTTTTTCGTAATTCGTACTCTCGCACCTGAGGAGATAAATGTAGCAATCACACTCCTTGTCAACTCAAATTCCCCCCAAATAAGGAACTTGGTTTGTACCACTCAGCACTCCAGAAATACAATTTGATCAGAAACAAAATCGAGTTTCTCCACTACACCAAATCACATCCCAACTATGGATTTCACAGAACTTTCCCAACTTCCCAAGGGCAGGGAAAAAAACAGGGAAACATCAGAATCTAGTTTAACTCTGCCAACTGTAGGAAGAATCCTTTAGAAGTTCAGACATACAGATGACCCTGGCTGGGCAGCTCAGTTGGTTCTAGTGTTGACCCCTTACACAAAGGTTGCGGGTTCGATCCCCAGTCAGGACACATACAAGAATCAATGAGTGAGTGAATAGGTCGAGCAACAAATTGATGGGTTGTTTTAGTTTTCTCTCTCTCTCTCCCTTCCTCTCTTTAGGGAAAAGCAAATCAAAACCACAATGGAATAACATCTCACACCAGGCAGAATGGCTATTATAAAAAAGATATGTGTTGTCAGGATGTGGAGAAAAGGGAACTCTTGTGCTATGTTGGTGGGAATGTAAATTGGTGCAGCCACTATGAAAATCAGTATGGAGGTTTTCCAAAAAATTAAGACACACGCAACCCTATGTTCACTATAGCATTATCTACAATAGCCAAGATATGAAAACAACCTAAGTGTTCAATAGGGGATGAATGGATATGTGGTATATATACACACACACAATGGAATACTACTCTGCCATAAAAAAAAGAAATCTTGCCATCTGCAATAATGCCAAGGACCTTGAGGGTATTAGGCTAAATGAAATAAATCAGACAGAGAAAGAAACACCATCATTTCACTTACAGATGGAATCTAAAAAACAAAACTCCTAGATGCCAAAAAAAAAAGTTGGTGGTTGCTGTATGTCTGTGTGTGAGAGAGAGCAAGCGAGCTGTGTGAAGAGGGTCAAGAGGGACAAACTTCCAGTTATAACATAAGCCATGGGGATGTACCATACAGCATGGTTAGTAATACCGTGTTGCACATTTGAAAGTTGCTAACAGTAAATCTTAAAAGTTCTCATCACAAGAAAAAATTATTTTTAATGTTGTACAGTGACGGGTGGTAACTAGTCAGATTTACTGTGATAATTTCAATAAATAGCATACTGTACACATGAAATTAATACCAAGTTATGCTAATTATACTTTAAAAAAAGGTACACGTGTTAAACTGGTGCTCGTTAGCATCACCCCGTGTCGGGATGGGCCTCACCTTTAGACCTTTCTCCAAGATTTCTTCTGCCTTGGCCCCCCGGACTGTGCAGTGGACAGCAATCTTTTCATTTCTCCTGATGCCAAAGGATCGGACGGTGTATCTGGCTGCAGGCCGGGGAGTAACAGGGAGTCAGGAGTTGTCACACTCCCACTGCCTATTCCCCAGAACATCATCTCCCTAACTCCAAAGAGATACTACGGATCTAGCCACACTCTAAGTGGTGGCCTTCTAACCAGTGTCACCTCCATCTTTTCATTGGTTTCATCTGAAACACAGAAAGACTTTTCCAACTCCAGGTCACTCAGCCACACGTAAGCAATTAAGAGCTCAGTGGTAATGTCAAGGTCTCGGGAAGGCAAGTTCACAACCAGAATAAACCCCTATAAAGGAAGGTGACCATTGTGTTCCAGAAAAAACAAAACATTAGGACAATAATAGCTAATGTTTGCCAAAACCTTATTGGACTGTCATCCCCATTTTACAGATGAGGTTCTGAGACTAACTTGTCTAAGATCCCAGTTGGCAATAAGAGGCGGGATTTGAACCCAAGGACTTGCCATATTCCACTATCTTAAAGCAACACAACTTTACCTTGTTCTCAATGTCGCCTATATAGTCAGGCCTAATACCATTTACTGCTTCCCCAGCGTTTCCCCTCGGCCCCGTCCCTTTCTTGGAAATTCTTTGCTTGGACTAGTCCTAATCTCTGCTCACATTAAAACCTTGTAGTCCAAACGCCACAACCAACCCTAAAAGGAAGATACTTCTTGGGGGGGGAGTAGGCCAAAAAGCTAATGCTTTTAAGGGATGTCACCTGTCACTTTCAAAATGGGCGCTCAACAGGCTTGGCAGAAGGGGAGTTGAACGCCCAGGCTGGCCGGCCTGCAGCCCCCTCCGTGCCGCCACTCACCTTTGGAGAAGACCGGGGTCTGGCCCGTGAGCTGCTCCAGCACCTTGGCTGCCCGCGTCAGTCTGTCCCCGCTCTCCCCCACACAGATGTTGAGGCAGAGCTTGCGGATGCGCAGTTCCCGCATGGGGTTCTCCTTTTCCCCTTGATCCTGCTGGGAACAGGGAGCGCAGCGGTCACCGCCCGCAGCCAACACAGCTGCGAGCGCTCCCCCTACACATGGCGCGTTTCTCCCTGCTCAGCCCACCTCCTACCGGAAGCCCTAGGAGCTGGGCAACTGTCGCTGCGCTCGTCCGGGAGGCAGCGAGGAAGACAGCTCGGCATCCTGTGCCTTCCTCCCCGCGCGGAAGAGGGGAAGAGAAACGTCGGGCAGGTCCCGAGGATCAAGGTTACGGACACTGAGGATGAACCCCCAGGGGCTCAACGTGTAGGGTGACGGGGAGCGCCCCATTATAAGGCCGATAAGGGGGAAGGAAATACGGAATTTAACTGTTAAGGAAACGGGGAGCACGTGCTAGAGCCGCGTCCCTCATCCCACTCGGAAGCAGCGCGGAGACTGCGGCAAAAGGCCGGCCCTCCCCGTGCGGAGGTCCCGGCCGGGGCTCCCCAGCACCGGCCAAGCCCCAGGTCCTCGGGATCGGAAACGGGTGCGGACCCCTTCGTTCGAGCCGCTCGCTCTCGCTGCAGCCCAGGGCCCGTGCTCCGGGGCCTCCGGGCGGCCGCCCCAGCTCGCTCTGAGGAGGACGTGAGGGAGGCGCCGGGGGCCGGCTCCACGCTCTCGGCCCGCAGGGCTCCGAAGTTTCGGGACGGCCAGCAGCGACGGCTCCGTCCTCCTCGGGCTGCGGGCGAGGCAGCCCTCGGGGGCTCGGCCGGCCGTGGATGGAGGCGGATGAAGGGAAGCTAACCCGGGCCTCGGTTACTCACCGCCATGATGAGAGACAGGAAGAGAGAGTGAAGTTTCCGGAGCAGGGCCTTATGGGACAGGAGGCGGGCTCTTTCCCACGCTAACCAGAGAGAAGAGGGAGAGAGAGAGGCGCGGCGTGGCGTCGGCTTCCCCCTCGTGGGCACTGCTAGCAACTGCAGGCAACGCTGGCGGACCACCAGGACCCGAGTTTCCGGTTTTGAAAGCTTCCAGACTGGGTTTTACTTGAGCTTCCCGGCCCTCCTCCTCCCCCGGCCCAGTCTCAGGACCTGGGGGGTCTTCCGTGATGAGACAGCCAGAACTACATTAAATCAATTACACAAATTATGAAGCAAATAATTTATTCTGCAACAAATGACATGTATACAGTTAGAACAGAGTGGCTTGAGTCCTGAGCTGTGAAGACAGGCAGATGTGGTTCTGTCTTGGCTAGCTAAGCTATATGCCCTTGGAAAGGTTACTAATTAGACCTCCTTCAACCTCAGTTTTCCTTATCTTTAAAATGGGTATATGAGCCGAAACCGGTTTGGCTCAGTGGATGGAGCGTCGGCCTGCGGACTCAAGGGTCCCAGGTTTGATTCCGGTCAAGGGCATGTACCTTGGTTGCAGGCACATCCCCAGTGGGGGGTGTACAGGAGGCGGCTGATCGATGTTTCTCTCTTATCGATGTTTCTGGCTCTCTGTCCCTCTCTTTTTCTCTCTGTAAAAAAATCAATAAAATATATATATTTTTAAAAAGAAGATAATGAATACATTTAAAAATAAATAAATAAATAAATAAAATGGGTACATGATATTGTGAACATTAAATAAGGTAACTGTGTAGAGCGTATAGTAAGTCCACAATAAGTGGTTAGTTTTGTTATTACTATAACCTATTGTATCCAAGCAACCCCCCAAAAAGTGTTAGACATGGTATACAATTAAGAGAGCGTCACCTGTAGACACCAAGACTGCTTATAGATCAGTCTCTGACAGATGAGGTCTCCAAACCTGACTGTAAGAGGGCTCCCTGACTTATACTAAATCCTTAGCAGCAGGACCCAAGAGGTTGCCAGGATCCATATCCCAGGCAGGAGCTGACCTTGAGTCAGCCAGTTCCTTTAACAGGAACCAACGGGGAAAGAAGAACTTGGAGGACTTTGGTGGGAAAGCAGCCAAGCCGATTCCTTATGCTGCCATAATTCCCTTCTCTCGTCGCTAGAGGGGAGATAGAGGCCCCCCGAGGCTCTCTCTGTTCCATCCGTTGGGACAAGACAAAAGGGCACTCTGGGAAGCTGGTCTGATGGAGGAGGGAAAAGGCCTCCCTTCAAGCCTCCTCCTTCAAGCAGCCACTGGCTCACCCAGGGCCGGGGCCTCAGCCAGACCTCCAGGAGAGGGCAGAGCCGAAGGAGGGGCTGCTTCAAACCTTGGAATAAAGAGGCAACTGAACGCAAACACATGACCCTGGGTTTTCTTTTGCTGTGAAGCATGTTTTGGGGTTAACTGACAAAATCTGAATGACGTCTGTAGACTTCACAATGTACCCATGTTAATTTACCAGTAAAGCCCTCCTTCTGATTCCTTAACCTTGGTTCCATAGGAGAATGTCCTTGGGTTTAAAAATCACACATTCGATCTGGGGTAAAGGAGCATCATAACTGTGGCTTACTCTCAAATGGTTCCGAAAAACATATTGTACTTAGAGAGAAAAGGATAAAGCAAATGTGGTCCATTTAAGATTTAGGGAATCTAAGTGAAGTATACATGGGAGTTGATGCAACTTCTCTGACTCTCAAATTGTCAAAGTGAAGTTCAGAAAATAATTTGGCCCTGGCCGGTTTGGCTCAGTGGACAGAGTGTTGGCTTGCGGACTGAAGGGTCCTGGGTTCGATTCCGGTCAAAGGCACATGCCTGGGTTGTGGGCTCAGTCCCCAGTAGGGGGCCTGCAGGAGGCAGCCCATCAATGATTCTCTCACCATTGATGTTTCTATCTCTCTCTCCCTCTGCCTCCCTCTCTGAAATCAATAAAAATATATTTTAAAAAAAAGAAAATAATTTGAGGGAAAGATGTCCCCTAGGAAGATAAAAAATGAGTTCATCCTCCTAAGTTCAGTCTTATTCTCTCTGCCCCCCAACTTTCTCCACTGAACTTCCCCCAAATAGCTCTCACTTGACCCAGTACCCACACTGTGTTGATGAGAATAGCTAATCAATAGCTAATTTACCATGGCCAGCAGGTACCAACTCACTCGACCTTTACCATCCCCGGGAGTCAGATACTATTGTTTCCCATGTCACAGATGAACACACAAGGCACCCCGAAGTTCAGTAAGTTTTATAGACGCTGTGTAAGTCTACAGGCTAATGCCAGAGTCCCATCTGGTTCTAAGAGCGGATGAACCAGGTCAAGGCCAAAAGCGGCCCCAGGGCTCCCCTTTTGCACCTCTCCCTCCCCAGGAGCCCAGCTCTGTGGTTCTTGCACCATCAGGTCCCCGAAAGGAAGCAGAGGGGGCGGAATTAGCCGCAGCACTCTCCCGCTCCTTCCTCGCTTGAGACATCCAGGTCCGGAGAGGCAGAGGCAAAAAGACTTGCTGTGCTTTCCTCTCATGATGCAAACTCACCAGCAAAAAAGAAAAACGCACTAGTGAGGGCAGGTGTAGGACACGTCAGGCAACACTAGAGCAACTCCAAGGCTTCTCCTTGAGCCGGGGGAGGGGGGGGAGGGGCTATAAGGACTTTCTCAAGGCAGCTGTGGCCCTGCCTTGGCCAGCTAATAGCGATATGCCCTTGGACAAGCAGACTGTAAACAGGGCAGCATCACTGAGTATAAAACCTAGGCCCCTGACCTGGTTCATCAGCTCTTAGAATCTAGGGAAGTGACTTTTAGTAGGACAGTGCATAATATGCATGCTTTTATTTTATTTTTTAAAAAATATATTTTTATTGATTTTAGAGAGGAAGGAAGAGGGGGAAAGAGATAGAAACACCAATGATGAGAGAGAATCACTGATCGGCTGCCTCCTGACATCCCCCACTGGGGATGGAGCCCGAAACTCAGGCATGTGCCCTTGACCGGAATCGAACCCGGGACCCTTCAGTCCGCAGGTGGACGCTCTATCCACTGAGCCAAACCAGCCAGGGAAATAGGCATGCTTTTAAAGCAGACACTGTCTTTATCCCTCTGAAAGTCCCAGCCAAAGCCCATCAGAGACATCATCTTCACCCTGAAAGATGGCATATCCGTTCACTGGAAATACAGGACAGAAGAGGTACAGAAGGAATCAAGGTGCTTGAAGTTAAGGGCCAAGAGGGTGGCCAGACCATCGGAGCAGCAGGACCGGTCAGCACCTGGGCCTTGGGTCGGGCAGACTATCAGAATCCCGATGGAGGGTCTCCTTTCCAGCCATAGGTCCTTGAGCAAATCTCTCGGCTTTGAACCTCCATCTCCCATCAGTGCCAAGGGAAACACCGGCCTCTTCCTGAGAACTAGAAGTTCAAGGCAGAACTGGGAGGGGTGTCCTGGGCCACACACAGCAAACCCACAGGGGTGGGTCGGTCACTCAGTCCTGGGTGCGGCCTCTGAGGAGGGAGGGGCGGTGACTGCCGTGGGGAAAGGGCTGGGAAGGGAGGTGAGGGAGGCCTTGGTGGCCGGGAACAGGGCTCCAGAAGAGGAAACCTTCTTCCCTGGGAGAGAAGCAGACTGTGCAGTACGGAAACCACACACAACACTTGCACACCCCCTACTGGGGATGTGCCTGCAACCAAGGTACATGCCCTTGACCAGAATCGAACCTGGGACCTTTCAGTCCGCAGGCCGACGCTCTATCCACTGAGCCAAACCGGTTTCGGCAAGCATTTTTATATAAATAATTCAAACTTGTAAGAAAAAAGGAGAGTATTTGCTCTTTTTACAGAGGGGATAATTGAGGGTCAGAAGTAGGTTGCCCAAGGCCCAAGCCAGAAGTTGATGATGCAGCCAATTCCTCATTCAAACACGGGCCTCCTCAGCGAGGACGGGTTCTTCCATTCGTTTGAGGAACTTGGCCTCTCTTGAGAGCTGAGTCTAAACCCTAACTCTACCTAGTCCGCTGACTGGATGCTTTGTTTTCTTTCCAGCATCCAGAATATAGTGGGTGCTTAATGCACTCTCAAAAGGACATAACCATCAGACCCCTTTACCTCACTAACTGAAATGGGTGATGCTACTTAGGGTTGGGGAACTGGGCATCAACGCTCCAGGTTTCTGTGTTCATGTCATGATAGGAGAGGCCCCCTTGACCCCCTGATATAAAGTAACTCTCTCGGGTCATGCCTTCACCCTTCGTTAGCGTTTTCTTGGCATCTGCCGCCATCCACTCTGTTATACCCGGCCCTCCCCCAGCAAGACCACGTGCCACGAGCAGAGCCGCATCTGCCTCTGCAGAACCCTCAGCACCAAGGACAGTGCCCAGCGTGCGAACGTTCCAACACCATCCGAAGGAACAGGCCAATGGCAGCTCTAACCTTTCTCAAGGGCAATTGGGCAGTATGTGTCAGAAGATTCCAAAACAATGTCTACCCTTTGTCTCGTTAGGAACCTATTCTAATTAAAGTATTGAGAACACATGCTAAGGTTATTTACCAAGGGATTATGGCAGCTTTTAAAAACATATATTTTTTGTTTTATTGCCCAGCCAGAGTGGCTCAGTGGTTGAGCATCAGTCTATGAACCAGGAGATCATGGTTTGATTCCTGGTTAGGGCACATGCCTGATTGTGGCCTCAATTCGCAGTAAAACTAGAAAAATAGCCCTAGCTGGTTTGGCTCAGTGGACAGAGCATTGGCCTGTGGACTGAAGGTCCCAGGTTCAATTCCGGTCAAGGGCACATGCCCAGTGGAGGGTGTGCAGGAGGCAGCCATCAATGATTCTCTCTCATCATTGATGTTTCTATCTCTCTCTCCCTCTCCCTTTCTCTCTGAAATCAATAAAAATATATTTTTTTAAAAACTAGAAAGGTATATTTAAAATTTATATATATACTAGTATATGTATTTTTTTATTGACTTCAGAGAGGAAAGGAGAGGGAGAGAGAGATAGAAAAATCAATGATGAAAGAGAATCATTGAGCAGCTGCCTCCTGCACACCCCCCACTAGGGATCAAGCCCACAACCTGGGCATGTGCCCTGACCGAGAATTGAACCTTGATCTCCTGGTTCATAGGTCAACGCTCAACCACTGAGCCACACCAGCCAGGTTCTACTCCTTTTCCAAGAAAACCAACCATTTCCAGCTCTAGAGCTGCCCTGTCTAATATGGTAGCTACTAACCGCATGTGGCTATTTAATTTTTTTTTTAATCCTCACCCAAGGATATTTTTCCATTGATTTTTAGAAAGAGTGGAAGAAAGGGAAAGACAGAGAGAAACATCGCTGTGAGAGACACACATCGATTGGTTGTCTCCTGTATGCGCCCTACAGCCGAGGTTTGTGCCCTTGACTGGAATCGAACCCAGGACCCCTCAGTCTGCAGGCAGACACTCTATCCACTAAGCCAGTGGTCGGCAAACTCATTAGTCAACAGAGCCAAATATCAACAGTACAACGATTGAAATTTCTTTTGAGAGCCGAAAACCGACTTCTGCGCATGGGCCACGAAGTTTCAGTCACACTGTACGTGCGCACCCGCACGTGGTATTTTGTGGAAGAGCCACACTCAAGGGGCCAAAGAGCCGCATGTGGCTCGTGAGCTGCGGCTTTCCGACCACTGCACTAAGCCAAACTGGCTAGGGCTGTTTAAATTTAAAGTAAGTTAAATTTAAAATTCAGTACCTCACCCACAATAGCTACATTTCAGGTGCTTACAAGCCCCACGTGGCTGGTAACCACCATCCGGAACAGGGCGGATTAGGACATTGCCATCAACAGGAAGTTCTCGGGGACAACACTGCTCTTGGAGGAGCCGGGTCTGGCCTTCTGAAACCTTGAGGCTGAGCCGTGGTGCCAGGAGGCCTGAGTTCTAGGTCCAGCTCTGTCACTGATTGGCGGGGCAGCCTTGAACAAACCACGGACCTCTGGACTGTGCTTCTCCTTTATAAAATGTGGGCAGCGATTATCAAGGTAAGGTCACACTCTGACCATCTGGGGTCAGTTCTGTGCGCTCTGAATTCCATTTCCGGTCACCTCTCAGAAAACTCAAGCTTCTCAACTCTTTCCGTTTTCCCTGCCTACGAGAGGAGCTTTGATGAGCTCATTGACCCTCCAGCGAGCGGTGACTTGCTGAGCCGAACCAGCTAGGGCTTACTCTATATATTAAGAGTCAACATCTTATTGGACCCGGCAGCTCACCATTTCTCTAACAGGAACCTGGTTTGGGGATTTAGGGTCCGTGATGGTGAGTCTCAGCAGGGAGGGGACCCACAGCCCTGTGTCCGGGACGGGCTTCTAGCTGAAGGTGCCTGTGAGTTAGCCGCCGGCACCTGGGTGCTGAGGACGCCATAGACGGTGTGTCTGCGCTCCAGCGGTTCACGGGTGCCTGGGAGGTGGGAGGGTTGGAGAGTCCTTGGGTGTGAGGTCCTGCCACTAACCAGGCCCCACCAACCCCAGCTCACTCAGCCACAGTCAGACAACTCCTGCCCCACGGCCGTGATCAAGACTCTCAGACACCCTCCCTGCCCTGCCGCACATACACAGCGCATACACACCAGGACCGACACCAGGCCCCAGGCCCCTCTGCTCCGCCTCCCCCTGTCTGCTCCAATATCCTGCTGCCCCGTTCTTTCCACTTTCCACCAGTCCCTTCCTCCTGGGAGTCACACTTCCTGGGCTCAGATTCCAGCTTCATACACTTGGCCTTGGGCCCATTGCTCCAACTCTGATGCTGCTCTTCAACCGCGGGAGGGTCGCAAGCCTTCCCACCTCCGGGGGTCGCTGAGAGGGTTGAGGGTGATATTACCACAAAGCACCTGCCTACACGGTGTCTGCCCCTCAACAGCGGGAGCTCGGCCGGCCGTCATTACCATTCACATCCACCTTGGCCTCGCTCTGACCCCACACCTCTGCCTCCTGCTGGGGCCCAGCCTCTCCTTTTCCGGAGAACTGTCTCCTTCCACCTGGGCCTCCTTTCTTCTTCTCAAACCCTCCCTCCTTCCCGAACCCGAGACCCAGATACCCAAGGGGTTGGAGAGGGAGAAAGGGCAGCATCCCTCAAAGAGAAATGCCGCCTGGCTGAGATCCCCCAGTGGGGAGCGGCTCCTGCCCAGCCCAGAACCCAGCATGACCCCGTGCCGGTCCTCTGTCAGTCAAAACCCACGCAGACTCACCTGGGGAGGTCAGGCCACTACCGATAGCTGGTTCCCCATCTCTGAATCAGAAAGGGAGGGCGTTGGCCTAGATGCCCCTAAAATGCCCCTGGGGGACACTCAGGGGGGGCTGAGTCCACACTGGGGACAGGTGGGGTGTGGCAAACATTCTGCTTCTCTGAATCGTCTTGGAGAAATCTTCTCCTCTCTGAGCCTTGTCTCCTCATTGGTAAGTTGAGGCCAGACAACAATCCCTGCCTACTAGCCTCCCAGGGCTGTTGGGAGGAAACAGGCTCGAGGAAAGAGGCAGAAAAAGAGAATTGTGCGTGCCAAGCTGGGGAGTGAGCGTCTTTCCATTCTTGGCCAGCAGATGGCGCTATTGTGGCGCCAGTATCTCAGCCCCAGGTCTCCCTACACCCAGGTCCCAACCCACCGCTGCCTGCCTGTGCTTGGATGGGGACATTTGTTGGATGTGGCCAAACTCATGGGGTGTTAATTAGGAGCCCAAACTTTGGAGTCAATCGACCCAACTGGACTGATTCTATCCCCTTGAAAAGGCAATGTGACTTTAGGTAACTTGCTTAACCTCTCTGAACTTCAGTTTCCCCGTCTGTAAAATGAGGCTGGCATCTCCCCTTCTGGAGTTAGGCAGGCTTGATTTGATCTGGGATACAAAGCTCCTTGCAACACCTGCAGGGGGTCAGCGACTGGTACAACTGGCCTGAGAGAGCAAGGCAACATCTCCTTCCGATCCCTCCCAAGCTGCCCAAATTGAACCACGTCCACTCCTGTCACCAGGCTTTCACTCCTGCCCTCTCTCCTCTGTCTGGAATATTCTTCTCCTCCTTGTTTCATGATTTCCTAGAAAATTTGGGACCTGTTGGGGTTTTTTTCCTAATTGCATTTTAAGCCTTAATGAAATACAATCTCTATATTATAAAAATGTACTCATTTTGAGTGTACTATTCAATGCTTTTCAATAAGCCTACCAAATTGTGCTCAAGACTTGATTTTTTTTTTAAATTGATTTTTTACAGAGAGGAAGGGAGAGGGATAGAGAGTCAGAAACATCGATGAGAGAGAAACATTGATCAGCTGCCTCTTGCACACCTCCCACTGGGGATATGCCCGCAACCAAGGTACATGCCCTTGACTGGAATCGAACCTGGGACCCGTGAGTTCACAGGCCGACGCTCTATCTACTGAGCCAAACTGGACAGGGCAAGACTTGATTTTTTAAATCCTGTATCTTAAATTGGACCTCTCTCCAGAGTCCAGACCCTTTATCCAATGCCCCTTGGACACTGTCACCTGGCTATCCCCTGGCCCCTGGCCCCTCTGACTCAATACACCCCCAGCCAGATGCATCCTTCTCTTCCCCTCCTTTCTCTCCCAGCAAGTCCCACCTCCCTTCTGGGCATCTTCAGGCTAGCAATGCTATTTTTCTTCCCTGTGTTCTCAGCACTTCGCCCAGGACATGGCATTTAGTAGATGCTCAATAAAAATACGCTCTATGCATGAATGAAAGAAACAGCATCATCCCGTTACCCAAGTGTGATTGCTCACCCCTCACTTCCCGCCTGCCAACCACCGACGACTCTATCCTAGAACTGTCTGCCTGGAGCCTGACCCTGCCTGGAGCCCTCTGCTCCGGCCTCACACTCCTGCCCTCTGCGGGGGCAGCGGCCTCTCCCCTGCCCTCCCCCCTGCCCTGCCTCAGTCTCCCCACTCTGGCTTTCTCCCTCCATCTCGTCCCAGAGTGGCTTCTCAAACAAGCACCTCCGATCTCATCCCCCTCCCCCTAAGAAAGTACTACCCATTCTGCTGTGATGAAGTCCGGACCCCCATCCCGACACGGCAGCCCTGCAGGACGTGGTCCAGCCCATCTCTCCAGCCTGGCCTCATCCCGCTCCCTCTCCAGCTCTTCCAGACTCTGGTCACCCAAACCACAGAGCGGTGTGACACCGTGGCTGAAGGGCCGGTCTGGCAGCCTGGCTGTTGTTCCTGTCCCCACAGCAGGCCCTGTGGAGCCTCAGTTTCTTCATCCGTAGCAGGGGGTGATGACAGCGCCGACCTCGCAGGGCTGTTGTGGGGTCACATGAGATGATGAAGTAAAACACTTGGAACAGACGAGGCACATGGCCAGGACTCAACAAACCTTAGTTTCCTTTCTCCCCGAGCACACCGTTTTGCGCCTCCGGGTTCAGCTATAGAGACTGTCTTCCTCCTTTCTGTCCACCAGGGGGCGCTGCAACCCATTCCACAGCCCAGGGGAGATTTGCTCCATCGGAAGGCCTGCCCCAGGCCCCTCAAGTCAGCTGGAATCAGACCCTCCTCATTCACAGAGCTGGTCACACCAGGACCCCTCTGGCCACCTCCCCCAGGGCAAATCCAACACCAGTCATTTACCTCCCCTCCAGCTCTCAACTCCGCCCCCCTTCCCGCATCCCCACGGCCACCTCCCTTACACCAGCCACCGCTGAGTCAACCTGCTTCCTCTCTGCCCCTTCAGTGCTCTTCCCAGGATGAACACCCTCTCTGACCGCCCCTCCCCTGCAGCCCTTCATTGGCTCCCAGCAGGGCCCACCAGACCCCGCGGGCTCTGCCCCCTCCCCAGCCACAGACGAGACTCATCCCTCCACCCACTGGGTCTCAGCCACACTGGCCCCAGGCGAGCTCTTCCCCCTCCCACCTCAGGGCCTTTGCACATACCGTTTCTCCCTCCTGGACTCTCTTTCCCCACCCCTCCGCCTCTTATTAAACTCCTTCAGCTCTTCCTCTGACCCTCCCATCACCACTAAATCAAGGTCCCCCATTTAAGCTTTCACAGCACCCCGTGCTTCCTCCTCCTAACTCTCGTCACAGTTGGCTGTTTTCTTACGTGTCCCCTCTGCTCCCGTATCAGGTCCCCAAGGGAAGGGCCAAAATCCCTGTCTGTACTTCCAGACAGACCCCCCACCTCACCTTGGCCGGGAACAGGGTAGGGGATCCACAAATGTCACATGGATGAATGATAACTTTCTCGGGTCCTTCTAAGGTCGATATTTTAACGATGCTTCAAGAAACGATGGTGTGGCCCTGACCGGTTTGGCTCAGTGGATAGAGCGTCGGCCTGCGGACTGAAGGGTCCCAGGTTCGATTCCGGTCAAGGGCATGTACCTTGGTTGCGGGCACATCCCCAGTAGGGGGTGTGCAGGAGGCAGCTGATCGATGTTTCTCTCTCATCGATGTTTCTAACTATCTCTCTCCCTCTCTGTAAAAAATGAATAAAATATATATTTTTAAAAAAGAAACGATGGTGTGTTGTGATACACTATTAAGCTAATGTCTGCGGTGGGCATTGGAACTGGCTGTCACTCCCTGTTATTCTCCCAGAAGAGCATGTCCTTTGAGCACGAACATCTCTGCAGACTTTCCCAGCCCTGAGGGATGGGCAGGCAGGGTCACTATTTTCTCCCTTTTACGGAAGAGAAGCTAGAGGATTAGGAAGACGAATGGCATGCCCAGGGGAGCGTGAGCTGGAGCTCAGACGCAGGCCTCCTCTGTCCAAGCCTGTGACTCTCCACTCCACGCCTCCCCAGCCTGGACCCTGAGCTCCGCCTGACAGGGCGCACGGTGTCGCCCAAGGTACCCGGTGGCCGGTGCAGTCCCTGTCAGGGGAAGGGCTCACAGGGCTGCTGAACGAATGCACGGGGGAATGACGGCCCCAGGCCACCCCCTCCTTCCAGAAACCCCCCAGAGATGCTTTCTCTAGTCAGGGCTCTCTCTCAGAGCCCGGGATGGAGGAGGAAAAAGGGCCAGGGCGAGAGGAGGAACAGTACACACAGCAGCACCTCCTGAGTACAGCATTTTACAGTTTTGCGTGGTTGTTTTGTAAGAATTTACTTGAGCCAAACTGATGACATATGCCAGGGAGCAAGGTCATAAACGCTCTCCAGCACTTGACAGTTCGCAAAGCCCTCACACTCACTGGCTGCACCTGAGACCCCAAAGGAGCACTCACGCAGCAGCACAGACAGACAGACAGACAAGAGAAAAAGAACGACAAGCTTTTTCCCTCTTTGCAAAGCAACGTGTATTCTTTATAAACAACTTAGAATTGTGCTCCCCATGCAGTTGCCACTTACTGCACGTGGCTTTTTATTTTATTTTATTTAAAATACACTTTTTATTGATTTCAGAGAGGAAGGGAGAGGGAGAGAGAGAGAGAACCATCCATGATGATAGAGAATCATTGATCGGTTGCCTCCTGCACACCCCACACTGGGGATCCAGCCCACAACCCGGGCATGTGCCCTGACCGGGAATCGAACCATGACCTCCTGGTTCATAGGACACACCGGCTGGGCCTGCACGTGGCTTTTAAAAATAAAATTAATTAAAAGTCAATGGAATATAAAAGTCAATTCCTCAGTCTCACTAGCCACCTCTAAAGTGCTCAGTAGCACCCGGCTGGCATGGCTCAGGGGCTGAGCATTGACCCATGAACCAAGAGGTCACTGGGCCGATTCCCCGTCAGGGCACATACCTGGGTTGTGGGCTCAGTCCTCAGTGGGGGGCATGCAGGAGGCAGCCGACCAATGATGTTTCTATCTCTCTATCCCTCTCCCTCTCTCTCTGAAAAAAAAAAAATCAATAAAAACATATTTAAACAAAAGTACAGTGCTCGGTAGTCACACGTGGCTCGTGGCCACCGTACTGGACAGTGCGGCGAGAACGTTCCCACCGGGCAGAAGGTTCTGGGGGACACACTGATTTATGACACAAGCAAGCAAAAGGAAGGGGAAAACACCTGCGCTTCCATTTCCCAGAGAAAACCACTGCTAACATGTTGGCGTGGATATTTCCAGTGTTCCCTATGGGCGGGCATTATCTATTGTTGTTTTCTTTCTTTTCCTTTTTTCAAACATGGCTTAATCCTGTGCAAACTGTTTTACGGCCTGTTTTTTCACTTGTCAAAGGACTATACCCATCTTTTCTATAACACTTATTTTTTAAAACAGTAGCCCAGTATTTGTATGACTACCACAATTCATGTATCTAATTCTCTACGCATAGGTATTTGTGTCATCTTCCCTTTAAAAAAAACAAACAACTATCTGGGTACTTTTTAAAAATATATTTAGCCCTAGCCGGTTTGGATCAGTGGATAAAGTGTCGGTCTGTGGACCAAAGGGTCCCAGGTTTGATTCCGGTCAAGGGGGCATGTGCAGGAGGCAATGTATCAATGTGTTTCTCTCACATCGATGTTTCTCTCTGTCTTTCCCTCTCTTTTCCACTCTCTCCCAAAATCAATGGAAAAATATCCTTGGGTGAGGATTAAATGAATAAATAAGTAAATAATTTACTTATTTAAACATTTTGTGTGACAAGAGCTGTATTTTATTTTGAAATCTACTTCATTATTTTTGTCAAAGCAGCAGATGCTCAGTGGAGAAAATGAAAGAAAACACATGATGTGTAGAGAAGAAAAAGTCCTCAAATCATTCTACCCCAAAATAACCACATTTCCTTTCAACTTTTTAATTGTAAGGTATTTTTCCCAAACACATGGGAAGGTTAAGGACTAGCACAGTAAACACTCATACACCCACCACCTTGAGTCAACAACTGAAACCACCACATTTTAAACATGTTGGCATCCTCTTTCTAAACATCTTCCTGGATCTAAACACATACAGATATGTAGATATAAGAACGGCGTCATGCTTTACATGTTGTTCGGCAATTTGAAAACTTTTTATTTTTAATAATACATCACAAACATCTTCTCACGTTTCACTACATGTTTTTCCACAGCGTCATGTTCAATGGCCACTTAGTATCCATTGTGTGGAGCTATGACCATTTTCATAACCAACCCCTCTGGTTGGGCATGGATGTTTCCAACTTTTCACTATCCTATATAATAAAAGCCCAGCGACCATAATGGTGTAACAACCAGAACGACCACTAGACCAGTCACTATGAGGTGCATTGACCGCCTCTCGGTCTCCCCACTGCCCCCCCCCCCCGGCCCGCAGGCTCCGATCGACAGATAGCAAACGGGGAACCGGGGTGGGTGGTGGCGGGGCGGGACTGGGGACTGGCGAGCGGGCAGAAGATGGCCCTAATTGCAGGCTAGGCCTAGGGACCCTACCTGCGCACAAGGCGCTGGGCCTCTAGCAATGAAAATACAAGTTCAATGAACGTCCCTGGTTCCTGTTGCCTTTGGGTGACAAACTGCTTAGACTGGAGGGAGATTCGGGGGCAGGAGGACACACCTTCCACAATGGTTGTGACGAAAACGCAGGAGACGCTCCAGTTCCCACATCCTCACCAAAGCTTTCCGGCTCCGAGCAATTGTGTGCTTACATTACTTATTCCCATCTCTGCCTTTCTCTCCAGCGATGACCTTATTCTGATTGCTCCTTTTGGATTTTCAGACCCTAGCACAACAGCTGGCACATGAGATACTCAAAAAATGTATGTTGAATGTGTGGTTGCTCCATCTCACAGATGGAGCCCAGAGAGGGGCGTGACCCAGAGAGTGAAGTGGAAATTCATCTTACTGGGGATTCGGTTTTAAAGTTGGCACATAAATAAAATACCCCATAAATTATGTGTTGAATGAGCAAATGTTTGAAAACCCTGTAAGGAAGATGCCACAGTCGATACCAACAAATAGCTTCCCGATTATTCAAACACTTTCATTCATTTAACATGTATTTATTCAGCATCTACTAGGAGCCAGGCACTGTTCTAGACAACACAGCACAGGATGTCACAGAGCCTCTGCCTCGGTGCAGCTGACATTCTAAGGGGAGACATACAATAGACAAATCAGGGAGAAAATGCTTAGTATGTCCATTCGACGATGATGAGTGCTATGAAGAAAGGTAAAGCAGGGCCAAAGCTGGCTCTCTGACATTCCCTGAGGGGTCCCGGATTGTGAGAGGGTGGTTCTCGGGTGACACACTCCAGAATCGGGCTCCCTCCTCTCTGGTTCTGGGTGTGTCATCCGAGAACCATAGCTGCCAAATCACCATAGCTTGGCAGCTCCTGCATTGAGTGTCTGCCCCCTGGTGGTCAGTGTAGGTCATAGCTACCGGTCAGATGGTCGAACTGTCTGCTGGTCACTTAGGCTTTTATATATATAGAGAGGCTAGAAAGTGGCAGAGGGGAAGGGATGTTATTTTATGTGGGGTGGCCGGAAAGCAAAGGTGAGCCCTGTGGATGGATGAATGGGCCAGAGTAGTCCTCTGTAGACAGCAGTAACAGCAAGTGCAAAGGCCCTGAGGTGCAATTGTGCTTGTTTGCTCAAGGAACAGCAGGGATGCCAGTGTAGCTGAGGGAAGGGAAAGCAAGAGGAGCTAAAGGAAGGAGGGTGTGCCCAGCTCATGGAGGACCTTCAGGAAATGGGAAGGTGTTAGGATTTTGTTTAAGGAAAAGTTTTAGGATTTTCTTTATTTCTTTTTTCAAACACTGAAGCGTTTGAAAAAAAGAAATAAAGTCATTTGACTCATGTTATTAAAAGGCCGTGCTGGCTATGAGATGGAGACTAGAACACGGAGGGCGGGGCAAGGGTGGGAGCAGGGTGCTCTGTGGGGAGGCTGTTACACAAATCCAGGCAAGAACTGATGGACCCAGACACAGGTTCGGCCATGGAGGTGGTGAGGGTCAGATTAGGGGCATCTTTAGAAGGCAGGGCTGGTGGTATTTGTGCTGGATCAGATATGGGGGTAAGAGAGAGAAGTCAAGGACGATCTGAGTAGTGGTGTGGGCAACAGGAAGGATGGAGTTGCCATCTGCCCAAATGGGAAAACCAAGAGAGGATCAGGTAAAAATTAAGAGTTCAGCCAGGCCAGTGTGGCTCAGTGGTTGAGCATCGACCTATGAACCAGGGATCATGGTTCAATTCCAAGTCAGGGCACATGCCTGGGTTGTGGGCTCCATCCCCAGTGGGGGGCGTGCAGGAGGTAGGCAATGATTCTCTCTCATCACTGATGTTTCTATCTCTCCCTCTCCCTTCCTCTCTAAAATCTATATATATAAAAGCCTAAGCAACCAGCAGACCATTCGACCATCTGACCGGTAGCTATAACCTGCACTGACCACCAAGGGGCAGACGCTCAATGCAGGAGCTGCCGAGCTACGGTGATTTGGCAGCTGTGGTTCTCAGATGACACACCCAGAACCAGAGAGGAGGGAGCCCGATTCTGGAGTGTGTCACCCAAGAACTGCCCTCTCACAATCCTGGACCCCTTGGGGGATGTCAGAGAGCCAGTTTCAGCCCGATCTCCGCAGGTCAGGCCAAGAGACCCCACCTAGTTATATATATAAGAGTTCAGTTTGGCTGCATTAAGTGGGAAGGTCTGGGCTGGAGAGGCAAATCTCGAGTCATCCGTGTACAAGACGTATGAAAAGCCTTGGGGCCAATGGGAGCTCACTGGGAAAGGGAGAAAGGCAAGTGGCGAGGTCCAAGGGCCAACTTGCAGGGAATGCCAGCATGTGGACACCAGGAAGATGGGGGAGAAGGGGACCAGACAGGGGTCCTGTGAGGTGGGAGGGGAACTGAGAGAGTGGGGGCCAGGAAGATACAGGAAGGACGTGTACGTGTAGGAGGGCTCAATCACCTGGTCCGATGCTGCTGCTGAGGACCGAAAAGTTACCGTTACATCGGGCAGCACAAGGTCATCGATGACCTTGACGAGAGCAGTCTCAGTGGAGTGGTGCGGGTGAAAGCCCAACTAGAGCGAGTTGAAGAGAGAAAGGGAAAAGAACAATTAAGATCGTCCATCTGGCCTGGCCAGCATGGCTCAGTGGTTGAGCATCGACTGATGGACCGAGAGGTCATGGCTCGATTCCAGGTCAGGGCACATGTCCAGGTTGCGGGCTCGATCCCCAGGGTGGGGTGTGCAGGAGGCAGCCGATCAGTGACCCTCATCATTGATGTTTCTATCTCTCTCCCTCTCCCTTCCTCTCTGAAGTCAATAAAAACATATTAATTTTAAAAAAAGACTGTCCATCATGAAAGCTCTTGGACAAGTTTTGGTGTAAAAGGGAAGCAAAGCAAAGTGTCCTTGACTGCATGCGTGTGTGGTATGTTTAAGGCGGGATGAGTTGCGCATGACTGTGTGCCGATGGGAATGAACCAGAGGGGAGGAAACCCAATGCTGCGGACGGAGCGGGGACGCTGGATGATGGCCTGGAGTAAGCCAGGGGACCCGGGGCAGCGCCAAATGCAGGGCGTGGTCTTAGCAGTAAACCGGGGCGGGAGGCAGAGAACCCAGCACAGCTGTGGCAGGTGAGTGGGGGGTGAGTGGGGGGTGAGTGGGAGTGGGGGGCAGTTTCCCCCATTGCTTCTGTTTTCCCAGTGAAGCAGGAAGCAGGGTTACCCATCAGCTGGCCGTGACTACGGCAGGTCCTTTCTCTGGTGGTGTTACGGACAGCTGTAATGCATTTAGAGGCACACAGTATAAAAAACCTTGGAATCCCTGAATCACACTGGGCATGGAAAGAGCCCACACTCTGCTGGGCGTGGGGAAACTGGGGACCAATGGGTTGGAGGGGGGCGGACTGTGGTAGGTCACATGACATCATGTCCCCATCAGGGTGTGAGAGCTCACAGGGTAGGTGGGAGTGTGACTCTGCAGCAGTGACTCACGCACAGCGCTCTCTTCTCTCCTTCTCCTGTGCTTACCTGTATTCGTAAATGCACTTGGACGAGGACCCCACTGTCAATGTCACAGCCGAAACCTCAGGCCTCCTAGTTTTCACTCTACCTTGCTCCTCCGTGTCTCCTCATGTGTAGTCAGGGACCAACAACATTTCAGGAAAGCGAGTGACCTGGATAGGTGGGAAGGAGGAAGAGAGAGTCTAAATCAGAGAATCCCAGGACATCAGAGCCGGGCAGGTCCCACGGGTCATCGGGTCCAACAACCTTATTTTACAGGTTTATTTTATCTCTCAGCTCAGGCTGGAGAGGTCCAGTGACTCACCCAAGATCACGCAGCACAAGCCTCATCCTCCCCACCATCATCATCGTCATCCCCACCATCATCACCATCACAATGGCAGCGAGCCTGTGCGGGTCACTCCCTGATGTGAAGCTTCATCTCCTTTCATCCTCATGGGCTCTCTGAGGTGGCTACTCTGGTCATTTTATTTTATTTATTTTATTTTTAAAAATATTTTTTATTGATTTTTTACAGAGAGGAAGGGAGAGGGATAGAGAGTTAGAAACATCAATGAGAGAGAAACATTGATTCAACTGCCTCCTGCACACTCCCCACCGGGGATGTGCCTGCAACCAAGGTACATGCCCCTGACCGGAATCGAACCCGGGACCCTTCAGTCCATAGGCTGACGCTCTATCCACTGAGCCAAACCGGTCAGGGCTACTCTGGTCATTTTAACTTTACCGGTGGCAAACATCACAGAGCAGGTAAGGTGTGACCTGGGAGACGCTCCTCTCACCCTCTGTAAAAATACTGACCAGAGACCTCACATGGGGCCGATAACCCTCAGGTATGAGGCAGAAGGGGGCTCCCCTTGAAACTCAAAAACAGTAAATTTAAGATCAATAAAGGGAAGTTTTGCTTTGCACAGAAGGGGTACTGACTAAAAATACTAGTAGTAATGAGAAGTATTTAGATGAATTCATAGACAGTTGAGCCTCTCAGGGCAGTTGAAGTGACCTTTTAAAAACATAACCCAGATCACAGCACTCTACGGTCCCAACCCTCTCACTCACTGCCCTCAGCACCAACCTCAGACTCTTCACCCGGCGGCTTCCGCACCGTCCCCTCCTGCCTCTCACCTCCTTGCTCACTTGGCTCCAGACAGGCTGCTCTCCTTGCAGTCTCTTGGATTCGCCACGCTCTTCCTGCCCCAGGGCCTTTGCACTTGTCCTTTACTCTAATGGGCTACTCTCCCCTGCTCTTTGCCTGAGTGGCTCTTGCTCAACCTCCACACCTCAGCCTAAATGTCAGCTCCTTCAGAGGGCTTTCCCCGCATGACCACCAGCTGAGTCAGTGCCCGGTCAGTCTATCGTGTCACCGTTTGGTTTTCTTCCTTGCCCTTATCATGAGCCACATTATTTTATGTATTTATTTATTTATTTACTGTCCACTTCTTCCACTGGACAGTGAGCTCCCTGAGGGCAATGTCCTTGTCTTCTGTCTTTTCACCCCCATGTCCCCAGAACAAGTCTCCTGCTGGCATAGTGCCTGGCATGTACTATTTGTTCAGCGCGGACTGTGTTGGATAAAGTCCTACTTGCTTTTCTATGAATTAACTTATTCAGTCCCTACACATTAACCCTGTAGGAGAGGTAAGGAAACTAACGTACAATTTGCTAGAAATTTACCCACAGTTTTAGCTAGTGAGTGGCAGAGAAGAGCTTAAAATCCAGGCGGGGGGCCGGGGGAGCTCCAGAGTCTACACTCTTTTGTTGTTGTTTGTTGTTGTTGTTAATCCTCACCCGAGGATGTTTTTCCATTGATTTTTAGGGAGAGTGGAAGAGAGAGGGAACAACAGAGAGAAACATTGATGTGAGAGAAACATATTGATAGGTTGCCTCCTGCACGCGCCCTGACCAGGGCTTGGGTCGGGGAGGAGCCTGCAACCAAGGTACGTGCCCTTGACTGGAATGAAACCGGGGACCCTTTGGTCCGCAGGCCAACACTCTATCCACTGAGCCAAACTGGCGAGGGCCAGAGTCTACACTCTTTTTTATTTCTTAATATATATTTTTATTGATTTTAAAGAGGAAGGGAGAAGGAGAGAGAAATAGAAACATCAATGATGAGAGAGAATCATCAATTGGCTGCCTCCTGCACAACCCACACTGGGGATCGAGCCCACAACCTGGGCATGTGCCCTGACTGGGGATCGAACCATGAACTCCTGGTCCATAGGTCGATGCTCGACCACTGAGTCACGCCGGCCAGGCCAGATTCTACACTCTTTTTTTTAATATATATAATATATTTTGTTGATTTTTTACAGAGAAGAAGGGAGAGGGATAGAGAGCTAGAAACATTGATGAAAGAGAAACATCGATCAGCTGCTTCCTGCACACCCCCTACTGGGGATGTGCCCGCAATCAAGGTACATGCCCTTGACTGGAATTGAAACCAGGACCCTGCAGTCTGCAGGCCGACACTCTAGCCACTGAGCCAAACTGGTCAGGGCCAGAGTCTACACTCTTAACCATAACTCTCTACTCCCTCTCCAATACATTTGAGGAATGAATGAATGAATGAATGAATGAGAGGCAAAGGGATTGGTGTAAAGGACCCTAGAATCAGATAGATGTGGGTTTGGGACCCAGCTTTGTCTCCTGTGAACTTGGCTCTCAGATTCTCACTCTATTAAGAAACAAAATACTTCCCTGAGAATACTTCAAAGCAATAAGAAATAAGTAAAAACCTTTAAAAAAAAAAAAAAGTGGGCAAAAGGCTTGAACAGGAAATTCACTGAAAAAGAAACCAGAATGCAAAATAAACAAATGAAAAGATGCTCCATCTCATTAGGGAAATGCAAATGAAGGCTGAGGAAGAAGTCTGATCATACTGAATGCTGGTGAGGATGTGGAGCAACCGGAACTCTCGCACACCATGGCAGAGGAAGGGGAGAGCGTGCAGGGAGGGGTACAAGCACGGAGGAAAGCAATCGGCTGCACTTGTAAAGCTAAACGAGAGCCGACTTGATGACCCACCATTTCAATCTTAGGTATATAGCTTAGAGAAAGTCCTGTGTGTGTGTGTGTGTGTGTGTGTGCACCAAGAGACATGGTAGAAGAATGATCATGGCAAAACACTAGGAACAACCTTCATACCCACTGACCGGAGAAAGGATAAAGTAGCGGTCTATTTAGACAATGGAGTACTAGACAGCTGAAAAAAATGAGTGACAACTAAAAAGCAAAATTGTGGCCCTAGCCGGCTTGGCTCAGTGGATGGAGCGTCAGCCTGTGGACTGAGGGGTCCCAGGTTCGATTCTGGCCAAGGGTTGTGGGCTCGATCCCCAGTGGGGGGTGTGCAGGAGGCAGCCGATCAATGATACTCTCTCATCATTGATGTTTCTATCTCTCCTTCTCCCTTCCTCTATGAAATCAATAAAGAAATATATATTAAAAAAATAAAAAGCAAAATTGTGTATGTATTTAAAAACATAGCAATGCTTTAAAAAAAAAGTCAAGCCAATGAGGAATGCATGTGCATTATACTATTTATGTGAAGGTCAAAAAGCAAACAAAACAATATGTTGTATAGGATTCATTCCCACATGGTGACAGTATTTTTTTCCAAAGCGATAAGTGGGGACCACAAATTCAGGATTGTGTGGCCTTTGGAGTGAGGCAAGGAACAGAAGTGGAAGGCACACAGGTGGCTCCAACAGGGCTGGTGAAGTTCAGGTTCCTAAGCTGGGCCAGTGGGTTCATGGATGTTTATTTTCATAAACAAGATATTCATCCTACATTTTTTATATTCACCAAATATTACATAATAAGTGCTAGCCTGTTTGGCTCAGTGGATAGAGCATTGGCCTGCGGAATGAAGGGTCCCAGGTTCGATCCCAGTCAAGGGCACATGCCGGGGTTGCGGGCTTGATCTCCAGTAGGGGGAGTGCAGGAGGCAGCAGATCAATGATTCTCTCTCATCATTGATGTTTCTATCTCTCTCTCCCTCTTCCTTCCTCTCTGAAATCAATAAACATATATTTTTAAAAAATATTACATAATACAAAATTTAAACTTCTGTAGTTCCCAGGGTTGTTGTAAGAATCAAATGGGAATGTGAGTAGAGCTGATTGTTCATTCAACAAGCACCCACCATATGACAGGCACCCTGTTAGACACCAGGGAAGATACAAGAATTGAGAACACGATCCAATTGGGAGGAGGTGGCTCAAGGTCAGAGCAGTGAAGAGCACCAGCTTTGGAGCTAGGGAGACCTGGGTACGAATCCCAACTCTGCTACTTACTAGCTGTGTGACCTTGGGCGAGTTACCCAACCTCCCTCTTCCTCCGTTTTTTCATCTGTATATCAGGAACGGGAACGCCATGAGGTTGAAATAAAGCTGTACAGACACTGGCTTGCCATGATATCGAGCACTTAGTATGAGCTCAGTGAATGTCCCTGCTGGTGCTCCATGCTGAGGAGGTAGTGTGGGGAGGAGGGTGCCACTGTGCCCAGGTGAGTTTACATGGGAAGAGAAGGACTGGATGCTGAAGTTCGGATTGTAAACTGAAGGCTCCAAGGGGTCAACCAAGGTTTGGAGCAAGACAGGGATGGGATTGGTGTCTCGGGAAGATGCCCTGGCCAAAGTGACTGGAGCCAGGAAGGCTGTTTAAGACGCTGTTAAAATAATCGAGGTGAGCCCTAGCTGGTTTGGCTCAGTGGGTAGAGTGTCGGCCTGGGGACTGAAGGGTACCGGGTTTGATTCCAGTCAAGACACATGCCTGGATTGCAGGCTGGATCCCCAGTAGGAGGTGTGTAGGAGGCAGCTGATCAATGATTCTCTCCCATCACTGATGTTTCTATCTCTCTCTCCCTCTCCCTTCCTTTCTGAAATCAATAAAAAAAATATTTTAAAAAAATAATCTAAGTGAGAGATTATTCAGTCCTGAACTAGGGATCTGGAGTCCACAGGAACAGCAGGGACAGGAGGACTAGAGAGAAGGGGACAGATTCTAGAGATAAAATTGATTGGAGTGGGAGGCTGTATGTGGGGGCAAAGGAGCAGAAACCACCTGGGACAATATCCAGGTATGATGCCCAGAGACAGGGAACCCAGAAGGAGACGCTGGTTGGAGGAGAGATCAAGATGATGGGTTCAGTGTTGGGCAAGCTGAGTTGGGGTGCTTGGGGGTTAATAAGTGGAGGTGTCTATAAGGTGCTCCGTTTGCTCATTGGGAGCTCAGGTCAAAGCTCAGCTTGGAGACCGTAGCTGGGAGTGGGGGAGGTTGCCCAGGAGGGGGTGGAGGGGGTGCAGCAGGCCACAATGCCTGTGACCCCAGGGGCAGGAGGAGGAGGGGCTGGGGTGGCCGAAAAGGAGCTGTTGGGGGAAAAATAGGAATATGAGGCCTCCCTGAAGCGGAGGGAGGGGGGAGCTTGGAGCAGGAGGGTGTGGCCTGTCCCAGGTCAGATGTCACAGAGGCTGAGAACCTCCAGACCTGGCCTTCGCGGGTTGCCTATGCTCCGGGCAGGGACATTTTCCTGGTGTGCTGGGGACTGGATTTCAGTGAAGCTGCCTGGTGAAGGGCTTGTCTCAATGTCCCCAGAGTAATTTGTGGCCCCTCCACTGTCCCCCGCGGCCCCATCCATTCCGCCTACCTCTTAGGTCTTACTTGTCATATTTGTCAATGTCTATTCCTGGTTGGTCTGTAAACTCCAGGAGCAACCGGCAGGAATCGTGCTAAACGTGTTATATCATCTGAGCCTCCTTTACGTCCCAAGAAATATTCATCCCCACTAAACAGGTGAGCAAGCTGAGGCCCTGAGGTCAGGGACTTACATGGCCGATATTGGGGATGGGTTCCATCTCTAGCTTGCAGGCAGCAGTCAGGAAAAACAAATTCACATCACTTGCACCTCCAACACCCGAACTGCATGGTTCTCAACCTTAGCCTGCTTACCAAATACCAGAGACTGGTATGAGTTCAGGTCTGAGGCCCCAACCTGCAGACTGTGATTCAGCAGGTGCCAGGCAGCGCCTGGGGACCGATTTTGTCAGCCAGCACCCCAGGTGACCCCCATGCAGGTGATGGAGGGCCGCCCTGAGGCAGCTCCAGCCGGTGCTGAGCTGCACTCTTGGTGGAATCTCAGGCCCGGAGTGGTCCTGGGCCCCCAAAGCGACTGGTTTCTGGCGATCAGTTAGGGCTCGGGCTGCAGCTGGGAGCGCCCGGGGCTGGGGAGGCAGAGGGTGGTAATAAAGTCACAACAGGAAGCTCAGCTTTTATTAGCCCTGGGTACTCGCAGCTGCAGGTGAGTAATCTGATTTCTGCGGCGTCCTGTTTTCTCCGCTGCATGGCGGTTCCTCGACACCCACTCACCTGCCACCAGCCACGGGAGAAAGGGCGGGTGGGAGGGAGGATGGGCGTGGGGCTCCGCCTGTCTGGGTCCCTCGCCCACGCTCGCGCGGGCGCACCAGGGCCACCGGCCCAGCGCACCTGGCGGCTCACTGCAGGGGAGCAGGGCTCTGCCTGCCTGCGGAATCGGGGGGCGGGGGGTGACGCAGACGCCCACTCGCCCACTCGTGGCCTTGCCGAGGCCCCACTTCCCCACCCAAGCCGAGCCCCCTGGCTCCCAGCTTGCTTCCCCAGATCAGATGACCTAGTGCCCATCTCCCGGCTCCGCCACTGATTTCCAAGCCTCAGTCGCCGCCTGTGCGGAATGGGAGAGACTCAGGCTGGTGATGGGGGGAGAGAGACATGTGCTCTCAAGTGCTTACCAACACTGAGGCGCCAGGGAGAGAGGCAGGTCTCCTAACTGCTTTGTGTCTCAGCTGGCGCGTTTGTAAGATGGGAATGATGAGCTCTTTCTAGAACACGTCCACAGTAAGGCAGTAAGCTCGCCTTCTCGCTCTTACTCGGGTTCTCTGCTTTTCCTTGGTTCTCCACTCCATCCGGGAAATGGGGAGGTTGGGGAAGGCTTGGATCAGAAAAGTCTGAGGGTCTGAGAGTCGGGGGCTTGCCCAAGGCGGGGGGTTTGTTCAGGAAGATGTAATTGTCTCTAAGGTCCTTTACCTTTTCCTTCTGTAAAATGGGGTTGATAACACGTCCCCTGACAATCCACCGAGACTGTAAAGACCACATGAGGGAAAAACCCGGAGACATTCTGTAATCTTCAAGTGCTGTCCGTATGCAAAGGACTGTAATTAGGATTTCTTCCAGGCGCCTCTTTGTCCTAAGGGATCCAGGATTAGTCAAGAACTGAACTAGATTTAGCCACTGAGTTTCAGAGGATCCTGTAGATAAGACTCAACACCATCCAGGGAGAATCGAGAGAGAGGAGAATATTGTATGAGTTGGGAATCTTTGGTTGTAATGACAGAAACTCCAATTCAAACTAGGTGGGAGACAAAAATTAAAAAGGAAAAGAGAAATTAAGAATTGAGTGGCTCCTTTATCTTGGTCTCAAGGGTCAGTCAACATCAGGCATTGCTGGGTCCAGGTCCCCAATATTGTCTTTGGGCGATCTCCCCACGACCCCCCTCAGTCAGTACTGTTTGCTTCTGCCTTGCTTGAAGAATGGACCTCCTTCTCTCCCATGGCAGGCAGGCCCTCTCCAGTCCCAGGGAAGATACGCACATATTTACATGCTATCAGCTAACACTTCAGAAGGAGAAAGCCAGGGTCCCCACGGGCTCCATCCCAGGCCCTGGGCGGGCCCTGAATGACCCAGCCTCCGTCCACAGGCCCAGGCCTCACCAGGTCGTTGTGTCAAGGAGAATGGGGCACTGTGGCTGGCCCACTTGCCCTTCCCAGGGGGTGGGGCCTTCTGGTGCACACCCCCCCACAGACAAGAAATGGGAGAGGATAGAAGAGTATGTCAGACAGACACAATTAAATTCACCACTCACGTGATTCATTAGGAGATTTGAGGGCAGAACCCTGGGAACACCAACAGTTAAGGGCTTGGGAAGGAGACTGGGGAGTGTGAGGGAGGATCTGGGAGAAACCAGGTCTTCAAGGGAGGAGAGAAGTTCTCCAAGGAGAGAATTGTCGAAGGCAAATTCTGGAAGGAGTGACAGGCTTCTACTGCTCTGGGTCCAACCATCCCCGCTCACCTGGGGTAGAAAGGCTATGAGCCCTGGCTGGGCCAGTACAGATTCTACCATCTACCCCAGAAGAGCCTGTTTCCTTCTCTGAGAAACGAGGATACTAACAGAACAACCACCCCAAAGGATGACAGAGAGATGTGAATAAGATGCTACCAAGAAATGCTTACTCCAATGCCTGGAACATAGTAAATGCTCAATAAATGGGAGCTACTTAGAGTGCTGGTGGAAGAAATAGTAGCGGTGGTCGTAGTAATAGCACCCAGAATCCTGATGCCTGATAGGGCAGAAAGTATAGCTAATAAATGCACTACTAAAGCAACATTCATTCATTCATTCATTGAACAATCTTTGAGCACCTGCTGTATACCAGTCCCCACGTCAGACACAACCGATGTGAAGACTAGAACACAAGAGTTTGCAATGTGCCCTAACCGGTTTGGCTCAGTGGATAGAGCATTGGCCTGTGGATTGAAGGGTCCCAGGTTTGATTCCAGTCAAGGGCATGTACCTTGGATGCAGGCACATCCCCAGTAAGGGGTGTGCAGGAGGCAGCTGATCCATGTTTCTCTCTCATGGATGTTTCTAACTCTCTATCCCTCTCCCTTCTTCTCTGTAAA
Source organism: Cnephaeus nilssonii (assembly GCF_951640355.1). Classification (NCBI taxonomy): domain Eukaryota; kingdom Metazoa; phylum Chordata; class Mammalia; order Chiroptera; family Vespertilionidae; genus Cnephaeus; species Cnephaeus nilssonii. The sequence goes on from NC_137078.1 coordinate 89,291,158, forward strand.
AAATCAATAAAATATATATTTTTTTAAAAATTAAAAATTAAAAAAAAAAGAGTTTGCAATGTGTGGGATACAGATAAGATGGCAGATAGTTACAATACAAGCAATACACGCCATGGGGACACCAACTTGGTCTATATGGAGGTAACAGGGCAACCCCCTGGGAAGGCAACATTTGAGGTGAGACAACTGATGAAGACCCAAAAAGCTGACATTTTGTGCACGCTCACCATGGTGCAGTGCTGGTGTACTGCGCACTTCCACATGTTGTCCCCGTTACGTGGATGAAGGAATGGGGGCCCCGAGAGGACAGGTGGCCTACTCAGAGTCACCCCACTTGTAAGTGGGGGCACCAGGGCTGGCCCAGGGACCTGACTCCACGGGATGAGTTTGCCAGGTGGAGAAGAGAGGAGAAACAGGATGCAAGGCAGAGAGAAGAGGATAATGTGACCCAGCCCTCTGCGATGGGGAGAAGGAGCCAGGGTTTCCAAACTGGGGAAGCCTGTGGGAGGCTGCGACAGGAACAGCAGGATAAGGACAAGATGGGAGCTACGACCTCCAGCGAGTCCTGTGCCTCCTGGAATCTGTGTCCTTATCTGTTCTACGGGATAAGGAAGTCTGTTATCTCCATCCCATTTTACAGACGAGGAAGCGGAGATTGGATCAAGGCCCTCTGGCGCTGCTGGAGCAGAGGAGATGTGAGAGTTCCCTGCAAACCCTCCTCCCTGTCTCAAGGGCGGTAGCCACAAAGAGCACCCCAAGAGAAGGGGAGAGCCTCCACGGAGCAGCCCGTAGAGGGTCCCAGAAGACACTCCTGTGCTCTTATACAAAAATTCAATATCCTAAGGACCTTAGAGACAATTACATTCATGCATTGTCGGGACAATGCATGCAACCTGCAACTAGAGAAATGGAGCCCAGAAAAGGTGAGTGACTAGTTCAAGGTCACACTGCAAGCTGGCGGTAGACCTCCATCTGGAATGCAGGTCTCCTGACACCCGGGCCTGGGCTTTACCTCCATTCCCAAATCCACTCCTCACCTATGACCTCTCACTGCACCTCCATGACAGCAGCCTTACCGATCCCACAGTTAGTATGGACCAGGCACTTCGCCTTTCTTTTTCTCTGGCCCTCCAAATCACCCTGTGAGGTGTTATCCAGGGCAGCCATAAGGTCTGGCAACAGAGACACATGCACATACATAACCAAGGGCTTATTGATGGCACATTCATTGCAAAACATGTAAAACATGTAAAATTCATTGCAAAACATGTAAAATAAGCAATGCATCCAGACGTTAGGGTCACCCTGTAAAGTATACAATCTTGTTTTACAGATGAGAAAACTGAGACGTTAGGGTCACCCTGTAAAGTATACAATCTTGTTTTACAGATGAGAAAACTGAGGCTCAGAGATGTGAGAAGTCTGCCTCGGGGACTACAACAAGGAAGCAACAGGGTGAGGATTAGCACCCAGGCACCTCTGACTCCAGAGCCAGGGTGTCTTGTCCCCACCCCAAGCTGCTGTCAGATAAGAGATGAGAGGACCTGCCCAGGGAGGTGAGGGGTGATGGCAAGAGGCACTGAGCCCTGGTCATGAGGCAGGTCCGGTTAGTGTAGTGGTTAAACATTTAGCTGCTGAAGTCCAGGGTTTGAATCCTGCTCTGTCACGTCTTAGCTCTGTGTCCTCAGGCAAGTCACTGCTCCTCTCTGAGCCTCAGTTTCCTCATCTGTGAAATGTGAATGGTGATAGTGCTATTGGGTTGTTGGGGGGCCTTAAATTAGAAGAGCGTGGCACAGGGTAAGCACAATGGAAGTGTGGCCCCTTACTGGCACCTTGTATGGCATTTTGCAGTGACTGCCTCATTGCCCATCAGTTCTGCTTTTATAACACTGTGGGCTCTGTCGCTGGCCACCTGGGCTCTGCCACTTGCTAGGAAGGTGATCTTGAGCTTAGAGAGAGAGTGAAGGTTAAGCTTTGGGTCCCTCCTGGCATGGCTGTGTGGCTCAGTTTGTATTTATAATTTTATATTATTTTTCTTAAAGGGGTCTCCCAATCTTGTATAAGCTCTACTGACGTCGTGCAGTACCTGGACCCACCTTGTCTGAGCAATGCACTGGCCTCAGTTTTCTCATCTGTGGAAGCGGGGAGAGTGTTGTTGTACTGATTAGATGCATGCATTCGTGTAGAATGCTTTCAGAGTGCCTGGCATGTAGTAAGTGCCCCATAAATGTTGGCCTCTTAAGTAAATCTCCAGCTAGTGTAGATGCTAAGGGTTGTAAATGTGCTACATGCCTTACATTCATCGTGTTATTTATTTATGTTTAATCTTCACAACCACCCGTTCCATTTTACAGGTGAGAAAACAGAGGCTCAGAGAGATGAGGTCACAGAGCTTGGAAGTCACATAGGTCTGACTCCAGAGCCCTGCCGCTAACCACTGCCTCCCACTTAAGCCCCTGGCAGCTGAACCTGGAGGACTCGGGCCCCACCTCAGGCAGGCACTGTCTGCCAGGCCCTGGTCATCTGAACGTGGCTCATGAGGTCCCCCCAAGTCCAGCTGGGCCTGGGGATCTGCCACACCTAGAACCCTCGTCCCTCTGCTCCCTAGCGCTTCCTCTTGAGCCCCTGTCATCAGAGGCCCTGGCCCAGGTGGGGCGGGGGCCAACGGGTGACAATGACCGATTTAGAAAGTAAAGTTGCTTCTCAAACAAATAAGAAAGAAGAGGAAAGAAAGAAATGGCCTGCCCGCTTCCTGCCCCACTCTCTCTCCCAGCACCTGGGGCCCAGCTGCGAGGTTTTCACTGCTTGTTTGTTCATCCTGCCTCGAGGAGCCTCTTCAGAAAGCCCAGCCCCCGCCCCGTGGGCAGCGGGAGGACGGTGGAGCCAATGGAAATAAGCCCCCTTCGTGATTGTTGTATTGTGACTGTCTCAAGTATTGTTTTGGACAACAATACCAATAATCCTAACAATCTGCCGTTTCCTGTGGCTGGGAGAGAGGGAATTAGCAGCTTCAACTTGGCAGTGGCCGTCCTGGCTCTGCATCTCAGGTGTGGAGGCCTGGCCAGGTCCTTACTTCTCTCTGGGCCTCAGTCTCCTTGTCTGTGAAATGGTGATGGGGGGATGGGGAGGGCTGGATGAGGTCAGCATGAGCAGCAGGTAAGCACAGCGGCAGCTCTCAGCCAGTTACTAGGAAAGCCGGGATCCTGCAGGAACACAGTTGTGAGAGCCTTCATGGCTGTGGTTGGAAGGCTCAGGGGACTCGGAGGTAGAATTACCCTTAGTATGTCCCAGCGCTTTATGTATAACTCATTTTATCCTTACCACAACCAAATGAAGTCGATAGTACGGCCTCCCTGGTTTTACAATGAGGAAGCTAAGACCGAAAAGTGACTCGCCCAAGGTGAACCTGTCTGGTTGGTGCAGAGCCAGGGCGAACCCAGCCGGTCTGGGTCCAGAGGCAGTGCTCGTAGCTGCATACCCTGCCCCGGGGCAGGCCTGGCTGTGTAGGGGCTGATTTGCTGAGACCCTTCTCAGCCTCAGTTCTTTCTTTGTTTGTTGTTTGTTTGGTTAATCCTCACCTGAGGATATTTTCCCCTTGATCTTTTAGAGAGAGTGGAAGGGAGAGGGAGAAGGAGAGACAGAGAAACATCTATGGGAGAGAGACACATCGACTGGTTGCCTCCTGCATGCACCCCAACCAGGGCCCAGGAACCTGCAACCAAGGTACGTGCCCTAGACCGGAATCAAACCCAGGACCCTTCAGTCTACCCACTGAGCCAAACCAGCCAGAGCTCAGCCTCGGTTCTTGATCTGCAAAGTGAGCAGCCCCTAATGCCTGCCTATAGGTACTGTACAACCCTACGGGAGAGCTGTGGTCAGATTTAGTGACAACGTGGAGAAAGACCGTGAATGACTATACCAGATGCTCAGGAAGCCATGGCTGTCACTGCTGTAATTATTATTAGTTTTAGAGTCACAGGCGAGCGCCAGCCTAGAGGATGCTGAGGGCCCTGCCCAGCTCTGAAAATCTAACTCGTGGTTGCAGCTGGGTAGTGACTCCAGGAGGCACCTGGTGAGAGGTGACTCCACCCATTGGGGCTAAAAAAATCCCTGAGGCGGCCACTGTGCACTCTGCCCGATACCTGCCCCATTTAAAGGCAAACTCTCCCACTCTGCTTCCCTGCCCCCAGCCTCACCTCCCATGAGCTGTGTGGTTCTGGAGAAATTACTTGACCTCTCTGAGATAGGAAAAGGATACACATTTGCAGAGTTCTGTTGGGTTAGAGATAATGTCGATAAAGTGCTTAGCATAGTACCTGGCATGCAGCCTCAAAGAGGTGACCGGAACCTGAGTTTTGGGGCTGACCTATGTTCCAGTCCTGGCTATGCCATTTCCTGTTGTGTGATCTTGGGCAAGTTGCTTATACTCCATGAAGCTGGAAAACAGCTTAGCATGGCACCCAACACACAGCAGTTGTTTAATTAATGATTGTAGTTGTCTGTGACCATTTCTTGTACTTTATCAGGATGTCTAGAGCCCCTCAAAGATCCTAAGGGGAGGATATTTTCTCTAGTGAAGATTTATGTCTCTGTTTGCCCCTCCAGAACTCCCCATCTGCCCTTCTGCATCCTGTTCTGTGCCCTGGTAGGCGACCTTTCTGAGTGGGATCAATGGTCTCCTTTGCCCTTTGGCTTCTGGCTGGGTGGGGCAGGGGGGCGGGAGTACCGAGGGCAGGTGGAGAACGAGGCCTGGGTGCTTATTTCCCAGGCTCTTCCTGCAGGGTTGCCACAGGTTGGCTGCGTCCTTCACCCAAAGCTACAGCTGCTGCATGTAACTATGCATATAACTCTGGGCCTGGGTCCAGGTAGCCTCTCCCTCCCCACCCTTCACGCTTAGCGTGGTAACAGCTCCCCATGCCGGCTCCGGGACACAGCACCATCCCTCCCAGTTTCTCTAAATCCTGCCCATGTCTTTGTTAATAATCTCTTGCTGAAACTCTCTTCACATCACTCAGCTCGAGTGCACCATCTGTTTCCTGCCAGAGCCCCGACCATATTGTATTCTGCTGTCCTCGGGTCCAGGGCCTCAGGTGTGGTAGAATCATAGAAATCACACTGCTTTTACATGCAGGGATTTACCCACTCGAATGCCTTTTGCTGAGTGTCTGCTGTGTGCCAGGGAGCTGGGAGCAGAGATGACCAAAGAAGAGTCCCTGACTTCAAGGAGCTCGTGGGCTAGTTGGGGAGACAAACACCCAAAGGGACAACCACATTGCTTGTCAAAGCCATAGCAGAGGCGTGTGCAAAGCCTGTGGCAAGGCCGGCGAGACACCATCACACTCAGGAAAGCTGGGAAGGCTGCACAGGAGAAGGACTGTGGGTCAGCATCCCAAAATGTTACCAACATATCCTATTATCAATTAAAATGGATATAAAAGTTCTTGAGATTTGTTATATATTTTTCTAAGTCTTCCAATTCTGGTGTATGTTTCATACTTAAGGCCCATCTCAGGTCAGCCGGCTGCATTTCAGGGCTCAGGAGCCACCTACGGGTTAGGGGCCGAGCAAGCATCTCATTTGATCCTCACACCAGCCCTGGGAGCTAACTGGTGCCGTTTCTCCCCTTTGACAGACGAGGAAGCAGAGGCTCTGAGGAGTTAAGGCACTTGCCTGAGGCTGCAATGGCTCTCGGAGGGGCGGGATTTGAACCTGCATCTCTGTAGCTCCAGAGCCTGTCTCTTCCTGCTGCCCTGCTCTGTCTCGGGCCGACCTTCCCACCCCAGAGAGAAGCAGCTAAACAGGGCTGAAGAGTCAAAACTTCAGCTGAGGCCTTCTGACCCCCAATCCTGTCATGGTTCTACCTCAGCTGATTCTATGGGACAGATTGGGGGAGGCTAACAACCCTCCCAGATGGGATCTGACCCCCATCCAGATGGCGTGGGGGTATGGTGGCAGAAGAGAACTGAGGCTGGCTGGCTGGTAGGGTGGGGCTTGTTAATGGCGGAAGACACAGTCCTGATGGGGAGGGGCAGGGTGGCAACTAGCCTAGGCACACTGAGAAGTCAGCTTGGCGTCTTTGCCAAGGCCACCGTCAGCAATTGCTTCCTAGCCCGCGCACCGCATTATCCCGAAATACCCTCCTCCCCCCAGCCTGCCTAGTGGAGTTCGTGGAGGTCACAGTGAGTTAGTCGCCATCGCTTCACCCTGATGCTTGGAAATTAAAATGGGAGGACAAAGGTAAGACATTCTGATGGGAGCTTACCCCGCCCCCCCCCCCACCCCGCCCCCGCTCCATGAGGAGAGAGTCGTAGGAGAGAGAATTCTCAGACCCACATCCCTGCTCCGGAGGAGAAACCACAGCCGGAGAGTAATGGAAGCAAGGGGAGTGCGTTCCCTGGCATGCCCAGGTGTGTGTTTGGTGACCCCACGGAGGTTGTGTGATGCTAAAAATAATGATCAGTAGCTGAGTATTCCTGACCTATTTACTATTCATCCGTTATCCACCCACTCACAGAATCATCCATCCAACCGTCCATGGTATACCCATCCATGTACCCCTCTCCCCTTCACTCCTTCTTCAGCCATGGACTCATTTTCTCCACATCCTTTCATCCACCCATCCGTTCCCATCAACTCTGCACCTAATCCTGGGCTGGGTGCTCTACGTGCAACAATGAGTAAGATTCAGATCTTCCCCCAAACCTGGAGGGCGAAGGACACGCGGCCTCAGCAAGGGAGGTAAGTGTGGTGATGGAGGTCCCAGGAGGCGCCCGGGAGCTCCAAGGAGCAGACGCCCCGCTGCGCCCTGGAGGGTCAGGGAAGGCTGCTCGAGGAAGGAACACCTGAGCCGGTTTTGAAAGAGGAACAGGGGCCTGTGAAGCCAGAAGGAGGAAGCCTGGCTGATGAGATGGGCAGTGATGCGGGCTGGGCAGCGCCACAAGAGGACCAGCAACAGAAGCCGGCGGGAGGAAATGAAGGACTGGCCTCGAGCCAAGATTTCACCCCACCCAGGTTCTCAGGAGGGGCTTAAAAACGGTGCCAACTCAGAAGCTTGCACCAGCCTTACCGGGTCTTGCCTTCTCTTAGCGCAGCATAGGGTCTGGGGTGTCGTAGCTCGCAGACCTAGAGCATCTGAGTCAGTTCCCTTATTGTTGGGGAAACAGAAATCTAGAGAGGAGAAAGGACATGCCAAAGTCACGTAGAGAGTGAGGGGGTCCCCAGCCCAGATCCCTGACCCCAATGCATTCTGGTGTTCTTTCCACTAGAGTCTAGGTCCCAACCCCCAAACCCCTCCCATCTCTCTCTCTCTCACACACACACACACACACACACACACACACACACACACACACTCAACAACACGGGAGTCTAAGCACTTGCAACTCCTCAAAGCCTGGCCCAGTGCTGGGCCTGGAGAAGGGACCTTCTCTGCTGTCCTGTCCCACAAAGAATCAGATTGGTAGAACGCATTCATGCTCTCTCCGTTGTCCCATTTAATTCCCACAACAATCCCAGGGGACTGAATCCCTGCTTCTTCTTACAGATGGGAGAAAGGAGGCTCAGAGAGGGGAAGGGGCTTGCTCAGAGTCACCCAGCTCTAATGCAGCAGAGCCAGCAACCTGACTTCCCACCCTGTGCCTGACCTGAGACACCAGGTGACACCTCATCTCTCATAGGCTTGCGTATTCCGGCCCCCGACGCACCCTGTGCCATTGAAGTCAGGGGCTGTGCACCGAGAGACTCAGCAGGGACAGGAACCACACCGGGGCGGGGGGCTGGGAGCTGGGGGAAGGACCCTGGGAAGGAAACCTCGGAGATTGTTTTCACCTGTAACCTGCTCTGCCCCACCCAGCAATGGAAAATGTGTGTCAGAGGAAGCTGCTGGGCTGGGGACGGGCGAGGGGTGCGTGGGTGACAGCCTGTAGAGGGGTGCCATGGGGGGCAGGATGTGCCGGGGTTGGGGGGCAAGGTCCAGGGTGCTGGAGCAGGGTTCAGGCTGTGCCTTTCTCTCTGGTTCTCACTTTCTTTCTTCTGCTCTCAGAACCAGCGGGGAGACTTTCACTTCCAGAAGGACGGGCGGACCGTCCTACGAGAGCTGTCCCCAGGCTCTACCTCCCAGCTCGCTGTGGCCCCTGCCAACGCTCTGCTCAATAGTTCATGCAATAAGCATGTATTGGGCACCTGCTGTGTGCCCAGGTGCAGGGATGCTGGATGGCCTCTTCCCTAGCCGGAGAGGTGCTCGATCTGGTGGAGACAGAGACATGCTGAGACAGATAGGAGACCTGGATGGCCCGGACAGGAGGCGGGGAGGCTTTCCACAGGGCAGCGCGCCGAGCGCCAGGGAGGTAACAGTAGCCGCTCTGCCGTGTGCGTACCACAAGCTTTGCCCTTTCGTGCCTTTCTCTTTTTCTAAAGAAATATTTTTATTGATTTCAGAGAGGAAGGGAGAAGGAGAGAGAGATAGAAACATCAATGATGAGAGGGAATCATTGATCGGCTGCCTCCTGAGTGCCCCACACTGTGGACCCAGCCAGCAAGCCGGACATGTGCCCTGACCGAGAATCGAGCCGTGACCTCCTGGTTCATAGGTCGACACTTAACCACTGAGCCACACCGGCCGGGCAGGCTTTCACTCCTTTCCACTCTGAGAGGTAGCAACTGCTGGGATTCCCATCTTACAGGTGAGGAGGTTGAGGCATTGAGGTAAGACCTTGCCCAGGGTCTCACTGCTAGATGCTAGGAAACGGCAGAGGCAGGACTGGAAACCAGGCGGCCTGCTCTTAACCGCTCCACTGAGGAAAGGGAAGAGGGAGCAGGTGTTGGGGGCAGGATGTGGAGTGAGCAACCAGAGGACAGGCCCGCACAGAGAGGGTGTGTTGGCGCTGAGAGGGGCGGGGCAGGCGCTGAGCGGGAGGCCGGGAAGCCGCCAGAGCCCAGGCCCCAGGCAGCTCTGGACAAAGTCTGAGCAAGGGAGTGACAGGGACATGTTTGTCCTGGAAAGGTGGCCTCCTTTAAAGTGGTGTGAGCGGGGGCCTCATGGACAGAAGTGAAATGTGATTTATTTCAGCGTTTTCCTTTCCTAGGCCTCCTGCAGCAGAGCGCCTCCAACCAGGTGGCTTAAGAGAACAGAAGTGTGCCCTGTCGCGCCCTAGCCAGTTTGGCTCAGTGGATAGAGCGTCAGCCTGAGGACTGAAGGGTCCCAGGTTCGATTCCGGCCAAGGGCACATGCCTGGGTTGCGGGCTCAATCCCCAATAGGGGGTGTGCAGGAGGCAGCCGATCAGTGATTCTCTCTCATTGATGTTTCTATCTCTCTATCCCTCTCCCTTCTAAATTCAATAAAAATATATTAAAAAAAAAAAAATGTGCCCTGTAGCCTTCGGAGGTGAGGGGGATGAAATCGGTGTCATCGGGGCCATGTTGCCGGAGACTCTGGGGAGGAACCGCTCTTGCCTCCTCCCAGTGTCTGTCACCCCTTGGCGCGCCTTGGTTTCCAGCTGCATCACCCTAGCCGCCCAGTGATCTCGCTGTGGGCCTCTCTCCTCTTCTTGTAAGGACTGCAGTCATATTGGCTGAAGGTCCCACCCATCCTACTCCAGTATGGCCTCCTCTTAAGTCACTGTATTTGCAACAACCTCCAAAGAAGGCCACATTCTAAGTACTGGGGGTTAGGACCCCAACATATTTTTTTGGGGGACACAATTCAACCCATAACATGTCCTTAAAGTGTTTGTCATATAGATAAATCTGGAATCTGAATATACAGTTTGAGATTCAGAAAATACGGCCTCAGCATATCTGTCCCCCACACTAACCCTCTGCCCTAGTGAGTACAAAATCAATGTTTGGGAAACACTGGACTTGTGGTCCCCTAAGGCCCTCAGGTCTTTCCATAACACGTTAGAGAAACAGAATCAAAGTCCCCAGAGAACCAAGTCAAGCTGCCCTCTGTCCTGGATTCCTGGCAGGCGGCTGCTCCACTGACCTGGGCACCTCCTTCCCTCCTGCCTGGGCACCAGCGTGGGGCACAGCCCAGCGTGAGAAGGATAGAGAAGAGAGGCCCCGGCCCCCTTCCTCCCTGGATTGAGCAGAAGGCACTGTTCTCAGCCTCCTCCCTTGCTTCCCTATCCAAACGGGCTCAGACCGCTCCACCCAGAAACATGTCCCAGCTCTACCCCTGCCTCCTCCACCTGCTTCAGGCCTTTATCTTTACCGCCGGGACTATGGCCCTCCCCTCCAAACTGATTTGCCTGCCACTGGCAGCTAATTGGGTCATCGTAAACATGGATCTGATGACTGCTCTTCCTGCCATAAAACCTTCAATGGCTCCCTATTGCTCTCGGAATAAAGTCCAGATTCCTCAGCCTGCCATTTCAGGCCTTGTACAAGTTGGTCTCCAGGTAGCTACCCAGATTTGTTTTTCACTCTTTCCCTACATGTGCCCTGTCCTACAGGCAATGGCGTTTCCGGAATTTCCATTGAAAAGAGACTGGGGTGGTACATCCTGGTTGGAAGGGGATGCAGGAGGGGCTTGTCTTGACATGGTGTCTATTAGCAGGAACACCTGAGCATGGCCGGCTGCGCTTTCCTCTTCCCTGCATCTGTTCCTCGGCACATGCTGTGCCCTCCACAGGGAATGCTCTCTCCACATCTCCATGTTTCAACATCTGACTCGAAGGACATATTCACCCTGATCACATAACCAAAGGGTCTGCTCCCTCCTCTCAATAAACCTCCTTCGGACGCGTATTCCAGTCCAGCCCGTGTACCTCCCTTCCCTTAGAGCTAGGTGCTAGCCCCAGGCCAGCAGCCGACGGGCAGGGAGAACAGGCAAGAAAACTACAAGATTTGAAACCTGGCCGGTAACATACTTTGCTGTGTGACCTTGGGCAAGTCGCTTTTCTTCTTTGGGCCTCAGTTTCCTCTCTGCAGCGTGGGATAGGAGGAAAGACATCCAAACAGGATGAAAGCTTGAGCCAGGTTTCTCCCTCCACTGAGGGTCTGGCCAGACCTTGGTCCAGCGAACAAGAGCTTCTAGGGTCCTTTCTTTTGTGCTAATTTGCGTAAGTTTGCATGGGTGCTATAAGAGGCACTGACTACATTTCATTCATAGAAAGAATTGAGACTGCCATCTAATTGATGTCCAGGGATGGAAAAGACCCAGTGGCTCATGGTTCCACGTAAATCTCAGCAGACAGAGGCCTTTAGCAATGAACCCTCCAACCCCCTCCTTTTAGAAATGAGTAACGGAGGCTCAGAGAGGGAAAGTGACAAGGCCAAGGCCACCAGGAGGAGCACCTTGGTGGCGCAACGGGCTTCCTCCCAGGCTCCCCACTATCTGCCAGGGGGATGCACTGGGCACCTCGCTCCTCTCTCCGTGCAGGGTGGAAGAAGGGGCGAGGAGGGGGGCTTCGTTTTCTTCTGAGGGCCTTCTTCGCACCCCAGAATAACAAAGCCTGCTGGCTTGGCAGCCTCCGCAACCACTACAGGAAACCAAAGTGCAGTCGAAAGGCAGATGGGAGTGGAAAATCCTCTCAGAGAGGTTAGGTCGTTGCTTTCACCTGTTCTAAAAATAACCAGGTTTATTAGAGATTGATAGATGACAAAATAACCCACAAGTTATTCCACTGAGGCTGGGGAGGGGGGAGAGTGCGATTCTGTCTGAGCCCAAAGGTTGCTGGGAGAGGCTGCTGAATATGGATGAGCCGGCAAACTCCGTCTTTGGCTAATGGCAAGCAAAGGACTAAGAGACACCTGGCTGCTGCCTTCAAGAGGTTTTAGTCTGCAGAGGGGGAGACAGAAAACGAAAGCCAACAAAGCAATAGCAAACTGGGATAAGGGCTCCGAGGGAAACAAGCAGGGCTAAGGCACAGACTTAGGGGGGCCCCGGACCAGACTGGGCAGGGAGGCCCCCGGAAGGAGGGACCAGGTAAACTGAGACCTGGAGAGTGAGAAGGCCGCCCAGCAAAGAAGGGAAGGCAGGGCCTCTCCTGGAGAGACCAGCACGTACAATCGTACAATCGCCAGAAGGTGAGAAGGAAGGAGCGTGGTGGTTCAAGAAAGGCCAGTGCAGGGGAAGGAGGGAAGAGGTGAAGACGGCAGGAGGAGGCTGGAAGGGGCGGGGCCGGGCCTGTGCTGGCTGTGAGGACCGCTGAGCCCTCTGGGTTGGATTCCAGGTCCGTGGGAAACCACAGAAGCCAGGTTTGCAGTAGTGGAAGCATGGGGTGTGGTTGGTTTGCCTTTGAGGAAGCTTCCTCTTGCCTGTTGTGTGGGATAATGACGGGGGTTAGGGTGGGGCCAAGCCACAGGGAGGCCAGTGAGTGCCCGTGTGGCCTCCACTAAGATGGGAAAGGGGAAAGGAGCGAACCGGATGGATACAAATCTGTTTTGGAAATTAACTTCATGGGAGCTGCAGATGGACTGGAGCGGGGCGGGGTGGATGGTGGTGAGGAGGAGGTCCCTGCAGGCGACACTCACACACTCACGTCTCTGGCCTGCGTGCCTGGTGGGTGGCAGTGCCATTTCCTGAGGTGGGGAAACCTGCAGGCAGGAGGGGCTGGTGTGGGGACCCAGTGTGGGGCAGGCCAGGTTTGAGGCATCTGCAGAGCTCCTAGAGAAGCTGCCAGGAGGCAGCTCCCGAGGCTCTAGCAGCCTCAGAACACGTGACAAAAGCAGACAGTTGGTCCTTCCATCATTAGCCACGTGTGAGCAGTGAGCTCCAGGGGACCAGGGACCAGCTCTGCTCTGCATTGTAGCTTCCGCACGCAGGAAGGTGCCTTGCCCGTAGTGGGTGCTCAATAAGAAGCTAGATGAATGAAGCTGGACGACCTGCTGAATGAACTGGCCCATAGACGCCGTGGTGCTTAATATTTAAGGAATCCTCTGACTCCTCTCACCCCGATGTCCCGTCAATCAATGATTCCTGCAGACTTACTTTCTCGGTGTTTCTCAGAGCAGTCTCCTACTCTACCCCTGCTACCACAGCCTTAACTCAGACCCTCAGCATTAACTACATTTACGGTGACCTTTAACTGAGAACCTACTATGTGCCCGGCACTGTGCTAGGCCCTTCATGAGTCGTATTCTCGGTTAACCTTCAAAACAACACAAAGGGTCGGGAAAGCTCCTCCCGCCTCACTACCCTCCGCCACCGCCACACCAGCCTCCTGTGTGACCTCCGTGCTTTAGACGGCCCCCTTCCAGCCCATGCTCCGGATTGAGAAGAATCAAAATCTGATCTGTCCCTCCTCCCTTAAAGCCCTCTCATCACTGCGGGCTTGTGACCCAACACCTCCCTCGGCCTCCTCTCCCTCTGGGCCTCATCTGCATCTTCACCTGCACTTCCCTGGAGCAGCTGATGCTATTTCTCATCTCCAGGCCTTTGCTCGTGCCAGGCCCTCTGCCAGGGGTGCCCTCTGCCAGGGGTGCCCTCTGCCAGGGGTGCCCTCCCTGCCGCTGGTTCCTTCACACTTGGCATGTAATGCTCAGCTTTTCATAGTCTTCCCCGACTCCAGTCCTTCCGTGCTCAGAAGCCCTCAGGCCACTCCTCCCACTCCATGTGGACTTCACCAGTACCCATAACAATCACTTTCTAAAAATATGATCATTTCTCTTTTAATGTACAGGGTTATCTCCCCCACCCCCAGCCCCACCTCTCGTCGGGTCTAGTGGTTCCAAACCCAACGCAAAGGGCGTGGAGGGCCCGCCGTGTCAGGGGTCACTCATCTCCCTCCCACAGCGCGGAGGAGTCTGGGGACAGAGGCCGGCTTCCCACCCACTCAGCCCTTGGGGTCTGACACCTCTTCGGGGCAGGGACAGGAAACTCTTCCTTGTCCCAAGAGCTGAAGGCCTCCCTCCCCGCTCTGCTCCCCACCCCAGACCACTCCCCTCCTTATCCCCCCTGGAGGGTCCCGGTAAAAGCATCCGCTTGTCAGTGTAAATCTGCTGGGTTCAGACCAGCAGCTGGAGATGGATGGGCAGGAAGCAGTAACAATGGATGAAAGACCCTCTGTGCCCAGGTGGGTGGGGGAGGGAGAGGCAGGAAACAGAAGCCTCCCTCCCAGGACGGCCAGGAGCGGCTGGCGGGAGGCCTGGGATGCCAGAACCTGCGGGGTTTATTTGGATTCCCCAAGGATGCAAGCTGGGAGCCCTTCCCAAACACCAGCTCCGAGGGGTGCCCGGTCCAGGATGTGTGTGACAAGAATGTCAGTTTCATGCATCACTGCTGGTCCCCTGTGTGTAAGCACAGGGCCAGCTACACACGAGGGGCTTGTTTGTTGAAGGAAGAACTTAATCTAGACACTACTAATAACTAAAAAATTACGGTTTTATATCGATTTTCTTTCTTTCTTTTTTAAATTAAAGGCACCACAATGATCCCTTCCCTCCTTCGGAGCTTTTGCACATCCTGTTCCTTCGGCCTGGCATGCTCTTCCCTCTGCTTTCTGCTAAGTCAGCACCTTCTCATTCCTCTCCAGCCTGACACCCTGCCCATTTCCTTTGGGGCACTTTTTGGAATGAGAAATCCTCTGATTAACGTGTATCCTTATTATTTTTTTTTTTTAACATCCTGTCTCAACCACCCGCCTGTAAGCTCCAAAAGAGTTTCTTGTTCATTGTTACAGCCTCGGAGCCAATGCTCAGAAGATGCTCCCGAAATAGTTGTTAAAGAGAGAAGAGACGGACGAATGAGTCCCTGTAATAATGTCATTCTCGCCAGATGCTCTGCAATCTGCTTCCTTGAAGAGAACAAAAGGGAATCTTGCTCTTGCGCTGGGGACGGTAAAGCCCCAAGCGGTAAAGCCCTAAGCCCTGTGAGCGGCCAGATCCCAGGTCAATACTGGTGACAATCGCAAATCATCTTAGAGCTTTGCTTCCCCAGCAAAAGTTGTTGAGGTTCATGAGAATCTGGGTGTGCACTGTGTCGGGGAGGGGGGAGGGGGGGAGGGCTGTACTTGGGAATGTCCACTGCCTGTCCAGCAGGCTACAGTGAACACTGGGGCAGGCAGGGCTGCCTCCATCCCACGATCCATTTCAAAGATGGGAAAACCAAGTCCCAGAAGTGCCAAGGTCACACATGTGCCAATCTAGAGTGTTACCAGCGGAGAGTTCAATAGAGCCGCAGGTATGTTGAGTCCTGAGATCTGCTCATTCAGTTAATAACTTTTTATTGAGCACCTATTATGTGTCCGGCACGGTGCTAGGCATGGTACTAGGAACTGGGACTATGACAACGATGAGAGACTCAGAGACTGAAAGGCCCAGCCCACCTGACATGAAGCTACTTCAGTGCCCTTGAAAGCAAGTGCCCGCTTGGCCAAGTGTGAGAGCTAGGCATGGGGTGAGGGAAGAAGAACTCCAGTCTTAGCAGAGAGAGGGAGAGCTGATCTGTGGCTGGACAGAGAAAATCCAAAATGGAGGAAAGCGTTGACTGTGACTAAGAAACCAGTTTAGAACCTGACCGGTTTGGCTCAGTGGATAGAGCGTTGGCCTGTGGACTGACGGGTTCCAGGTTTGATTCCGGTCAAGGGCATGTACCTTGGTTGTGAGCACATACCCAGTGGGGAGTGTGCAGGAGGCAGCTGATTGATGTTTCTCTCTCATCGATGTTTCTGACTCTCTGTCCCTCTCCCTTCCTCTCTGTTTAAAATCAATAAAATATATTTAAAAAAGAAAGAAAGAAAGAAACCAGCTTAGCTGGGAGTGGTAACCCTGCTTATGTGCCCACTGTTGCCAGTGGGGGGTCGGATTAGAGCCCAGAAATTCAGTGCCTTCGAGTGGAATAATTTGTGCCATCTCAACAGTATGGGACCCAGTCAACAGAGAAGGCCGAAGGCCATCATTCACTCTGGAACCTCATATTAGTCACCTCTGGATGCCAGACGCTGTGCTGAGCCCTGGAGTGAAGGAGACCTCGTCCTATCCCTAAAAGTGCGCAGTCCTGGGGGCCACACAGACCTGCAGACCTGCCTGCGATCCCGGCCACCGGAAGCCAGCCCAGATCAGCAAGGCAGGCCAGCAGTGCCTTCCCGACGCCCTCTGTGCCGACACCAGAGAGATCAGGGACCATTCAGAACACCACAAGGCCGGACTGGTGGGGGTCAGCATGTGACTGTGAGCAAGTGACTCAATGTCCCTGAACCTCAGTCACCTCACATGTAAAATGGGGACAATAACAGACACTGCTGATGTGGTGCTGTGAGGATTTGAGGAAATAAGCTGCAAAGTTCTTTGCCTGCAGGTGCTTAAAAAACGGTAAGCCGAAAGCGGGCTTCTCTTTCGGGTGGGAATGGGGTGCGCCTGCTGTCACAGTCACCACTGTTTCCTCTCACAGGCTCCAGGCCTGGATGGAATCAGTCAGCCACGTGGCAGCCGACAGACATGTATGGAGCTCTGACTCTGTGCCAGGCCCAGTGCCCAGCATGGGGGGGGGGGAGCATAGATGAATGCGACCCAGCCCTGACCCAGGCGCTGGTCCCTGTGCTGGGCGGAGCAGGTATGTAGTACACGTGTAACCGAAGTTCTTGGCTAGATTATAAGAGCGAGTCTGCGGCTCCGCGGACAGGCCGCTGAAGTAGCCTCATTCACACCTCTCAATGGCCCTTTACAAGGGGTGCATTGTGATCCCCGTGTCACTGATGAGCAAACTGAGGCTCAGAGAGACAAATTCGCCTGCCCAGGATCACATCCGCTCAGCCTCTCTCTGTCTCCGGAACCCAAGCTCTGTCCTCCCAAACACCCTGCACACAGCCAATGCTGTTCTCCAGAGTCCTGTGCAGATGTCGGCTCCTTCAGACACTGAGCATTATTGCGTCCTGCTATGTGCCAGGCCCCGTCCTAGGTTTAATGGGAATGGAGGTGAACGGGACGGGGTCACTGCCCCCACCTCTAGCCAGCAACCTGGTAGATTTGTGGCATGTTGGGGCTCAGTCTCCGTGACTTCTTGGGGACCGCTGGTCCAGCCTCCCCGGCCCCCTTCTGAGTGCCGGTAAGGCTGCTGGGAAACATTGAGGGAGGGAGGTTGTGACAGCTCAGGCCCTCGGGGCCACCACGTGCGCTGGGCCTGGCTCTGACTCACCACCCACACCTGGCCCTGGCCTCAGGCAGCCTCGCTGCTGGAAATAGACTCGGGGCAGAGAGCGGGAGCCGGGGAGGGCAGGGAGGTGGCACCTGCACGCGTGGCTGCCGTTCCCACCCTCCCTGCCAGGAAGGAGAGAAATGTCATCCAACAAAGCCCACCCCAAATAGCCAGGTTTGGGGATACTCCCAGGAATTGAAGGCTCCCAGCTGGGAGGCTGTCCGAGGAGCTGTGATGGGTACAATAAGAGTAATGAGGATGCCTCCCTTCCCATCAGGCTCGGTGGTTACTGAGCCCTTGCTGTGTGCCAGGCACTGGCCTGCGTCAGTGCTTTGCATGTCTTAATGATCTCCTTGAACTCTCACAGCTCCCCAGGAGGTTGTAATGTGATCAAGCCCGTTTTACAGATGAGGAACTTGAAGCGCAGAGAAAACGGCGTAACTTGCATAAGACCGCATAGCCCCTGTATTTAGGCAACGCGGGCCCACCTCAAGTTCCCCACCCAAACCCAGCTCAAATGGCTCATTCCAGGTCCCACATGCCAGGTCTTTCCCCATCTGCCCTGCCTGCATCACCTTCCCACCTTGCCAAGGTAAGGCCTGCCTTCTTACCTTTCTGGGAAGCAGAAATCAAGCCATACGCCTTCTCCGTTCCTCCCTGCCTATCTCAACCTTGCTCAGCTTTCAGCCCAAGTCTATCACAGTGCCCCCCTGTCCAAAACTGACAGTGGCTCCCCGTCGCCCTCAAGATAAAGTGCATTCCAGGCCCTTCGTCAGCTGGGCTCTGCCCACTTCTCCATTCTCATTGCTCAGCAGCCTTTGCTTGGCCAAGTCAGGATACCTCCCAGGCTCACTCCCCTGGAGGCCGTAAACCAGGAGGAGGAGGCTGAAGCATGTGAAGGACCTAGGAGGGTCCGTGGTGCGTGGTTGGTGTTCAGCAAACCCTCCCGCCCACCCGCAGCTCTGAGCCAGGGACTGGGGCAGAGGCGGTGGTGAGGGAAGTGGTCTCTGCTCTCAGCCAGGCTGGGGTCCAGGGCTCTCTGGGGGGCCAGCCCCAAGGCTGTCAGTGCTAATGGAATTCACCTTTTTGAGAAATTCTGAAAGGCTTCCGGGAAGCAGTAGTTGGAACTGAAGGGGGAAAAAAGGCAAAGGAACTGCTGATGAGAATGTGAAACAGTGCAGCCACTGTAGAAAGGAGTATAGTGATTCTTTTTTAAAAATTTAAATTCTTTATTGTTTAAATTATTACATATGTCTCCTTCCCGCCCCCCCCCCCATTGACCTCTTCCCACCGTCCCCACCCCCCCAGCACATGCCCTAACCTCCCCTACTATCTGTGTCCATTGGTTATGCTCATATTCATGCAAACAAGTCCTTTGGTTGATCTCTTACCTCTGATCCCCGCCTTCCCTCATAGGTTGGACAGTCTATGATGCTTCTATATCTCTGGTTCTATTTTTCTTCATCAGTTTATGTTGTTCATTATATTCCACAAATGATGAGATCATGTGATATTTATCTTTCTCCGACTGGCTTATTTCACTTAGCATAATGCTCTCCAGGTCCACCCACGCTGTTGCAAGTGGTAAAAGTTCATTCTTTTTTATAGTGGTGTAGTATTCCTATTCCATTGTGTAGATGTACCACAGTTTCCTAATCCACTCATCTGCTGATGGGCACTTAGGCTGTTTCCAAATCTTGGCTATTGTACATTGTGCTGCTATGAACATAGGAGTGCATATATCCTTTCTGATTGTGTTTCTATTTTCTTGGGAAAGATTCCTAGAAGTAGGATTACTGGGTCAAAGAGTATAGTGATTCTTCAACAACTCAAAGTACAATTGCCTCCCGGCCGGCGTGGCTCAGTGGTTGAGCATCGACCTATGAACTAAGAGGTCATGGTTTGATTCCGGTCAGGGCACATGCCTGGGTTGTGGGCTCGATCCCCAGTGGGGGGCGTGCAGGAGACAGCCAATCAATGATTCTCTCGCATCATTGATATTTCTATCTCTCTCTTCCTCTCTGAAATCAATAAAAAATATATTTTTTAAAGAAAGTGCAATTGCCATGTGATCCAGCAATCCCACTTCTGGGTATGTATGTATGTATAAGAACTGCAAGCAGGATCTCAAAGAGATTGCTATACAGCGATGCTTACAGCAGCATTATTCACAATAACTAAGCATGGAGCAGCCCAAATGGTCCCTGACAACTGAGTGGATAAACAAAAGGTGGCATATCACATAACGGAATGTTATCAGCCTCAGAAAGGAAGGAAATTCTGACACATGCTACAACATGGGTGAACCTTGAGGACATTATGCTAAGTGAAACAAGCTAGTCACAAAACAGCAAATACTGTTTGATTCCACTTATCTGAGGTACCTAGAGCCACATGCAGCTCGCGAGCCGAGGTTTGCCGCTCTGTTGATTAATGAATTTGCCGACCACTGACCTAGAGTAACCACATTCATAGAGACAAAAAGTAGAATGGTGGTTGCCAGCGGCTGGGGAGCGGACATGAGGAGTTATTGTTTAATCGGTAGAGAGCTTCAGTTTTACAAATTGGAAAGAGTTCTGGAGATGGATGGTGGTGATGGTTGCACATTATGAATGTATTTAATGCCACTGAACTGAACTTAAAAATGGGTAAGATGGTATATTTTATGTGTGTGTATTTTTACCACACACACAAAAAAAAAAAGGCCAAGATTCACCAGGGCACGAGGGAGAGAGCTGGATCTGGGACTGGTCTGTCAGCCTGCGAAGCCCTTGCCTTGCCTGCACCCAGCACCCATGCGCCCGAAAGATGGGGAGCACTGGCTTAAGGGAGGAGGGCCTAGAGTGGGTGTTGGGTGGGGGCCTGTGGCAGGACTGGTTCCAGAACTGGAGGCAAATGTGGGTGCAATGAGTGGAGGTGAACAGCTGGGGAGGCCATCTGTGACAAGCAGTGAACTTGATCCTTCCTCCCCCTCCCCGCACCTCCCAGACAAGGAAACTGAGGACCGGTGCTGGCCCCCCCCCCCCCCCCCCCCGCCCCCGGGCCTCCGGGCCTCCACACTGCAGGGAGCTGGTGCAGGGCTGAGGGAAGAAAGAAGAGGCAGGCTGAACAGCAGCTACCCCTCCCCCAGCCCTCCCCACCCCTCCCAGGACCACCCCCCACCCCCAGGTTGGGCCTGGTCACCTGACTTACAGGTGGGAGTGACTCAGCTGGGGGCCTGCCCTGGTGGCCTGGTCCCTGGGCCACAACAGCTCTGGGCCTCTCAGCTGTGATGTGAGGGCCCTTCCTTCCTCCCACATCTGCTTGAAAAGGTCGCCTATTTTAAACTCTCTCTCACCCCACCCTGTCCCTTCCCCCCAAAGAGGATGAGTTTTTCTAACCTGTGTCAACAGCTCATTTCAATATCCCAACAGCTTTTCCTTCTGGTATCCATCACCAACACCTCCACCACCAGAACCCCGATCCCTGGCAGACTCCCCTAGATTGCGGGCACCCACCCTGGCAACTTCCAAGTCCATGAATGATTCCTGAGCACCTGCTACATGCCAAGCACTGTCCTAGGCCCCCAGGGATAGACCCTGCCTTCCTGAAGATTAATTTTTTAAAAAATTCTTGACAGTATTACAGATATCCCCCCCCCCCCCATTTATCCCCTTCCACCCAGCCCCCGCCCCGCCCCAGGCCTTCCCCACACCATTGTCTGTGTCCATGGGTTCATCTCTGTCCCCATTCTTTGGTTAATCTCTTTCCTGTCCCCCCCCCCCCCCCACTTCCCTCTGAGATCTGTCATTCTGTTCCATGCATCCATGCTTCTGGATCTATTTTGTTCTTCAGTTTATTTTTTTTCCCTTAGATTCCACAGAAGTGAGATCATGTGATATTTGTCTTTCTCGAACTGGCTTATTCCACTTAGTGTAATAATCTCCAGATCCATCCCTGCTGTCACAAAGGGTGACTTCCTTCTTTTTTACAGCTGCATAGTATTCCATTGTATAAATGTACTACAGCTTTTTTACCCACTAATTTACTGATGGGCACTTGGGCTGTTCCCACATCTTAACTATTGTAAATAATGCTACTATGAACAGAGGGGTACATATATTCTTTCTGATAGGTGTTTTGAGATTCTTAGGATATATTCCCAGATGTGGGATTGCTGGGTCAAAGGCAGTTCCATTTTTAATTTTTTATTTTTAATTTTTATTGCTTTTTAGAGAGAGAAGAAGGGAGAGGGAGACAGAGAGAGAAACATCAATGTGAGAGTGGAACATCAATCTGCTGCCTTCTGTACCTCCTCCCCACTCCCCCTCACTGGGGGATCAAGCCCAAAATCCAGGCATGTGCCCTGACCAGGAATTGAACCAGCAACCCTTTGGTGCCGGCACAACACCCAACCAAGCCACACCAGCCAGAGGAAACTCCACACTGTTTTCCACAGTGGCTCTCACCAGTCTGCACTCCCACCAGCAGTTCCCTCTCTCCGCATCCTCACCATCACTTGTTGTTTGTTGATGGTAGTCATGTTTGGCAGGTGTGAGGTGATACCTCGTTGTAGTTTTAATTTGCATCTCTCTGATGATTAGTGATGTTGAGTTTTCTTCATATGTCTATTGGCCATCTGTCTGTCCTCGGTAGAGAAGTGTCTATTCAGGTCCTTTGCCCATTTTTAAACTGAATTGTTTGTTGAATGAATTCTTTGTATATTTTGGAAATTAACCCCTTATCAGATGTCTCATTGGCGAATACGTTCTTCCAAAAAGTGGGTTCCCCTTTCATTTTATAGATGGCGATGGGGGGGGGGGGGGCCAGGCCGGCTGGGGGGAGGGGCCGCGGGAGGTTAAGGGGGGTCGATCGGGCTCCGATCGGGCCGGTTGGCTGCAGCAGCGCACGTCAGAGTGACTGGTTGTTCCGGTCGTTCAGTCATTCCGGTCGCTTGGCTTTTATATATATAGATTATATCTCAATAAAACAGAAAATAAAAATATAAGAACAGCCCTTCTTCTCCCAGGTAATGTCAAACCTCTGTGACGAACACTGTGATGGGGAAGCAGGGGGGCGGCTGGTGTGGAAGTAGAGAGGAGGTGTCTCTCACCATGGTTAGGCAATCAGGGGGCGCTTACCACAGTAAGTTTATTAAACATCCATCACCTTACATAGTCACAAATTTATTTTTTCTTGTAATAAGAACTTCTAAGATCGACTCTCTTAGCAATTTTCAAATATACAATATAGTATTATTAACTATAGTCACCAAGCTGTACATTACATTCCCAGTTTGTATCTTTTGATCACCTTTGCCCAGTTTCCCTTGCTTCCTTGGGAGGTTTTGTAAATCAATTCTTTTCCATTTAATTACACAGGTAATACATGAATAGTTAAAAATGTATAACATTTTTAAAACATATAGGTATAGCCCTAGCCCGTTTGGCTCAGTGGATAGAGCATCGGCCTTCGGACTGAAGGGTCCCAGGTTCAATTCTGGTCAAGGGCATATCTACTGGGGTCACATGCCCAGGGTTGGGAGCTTGATTCCCAGTAGGGGTCATGCAGGAAGCAGCCAATCAGTGATTCTCTCTCATCATTGATGTTTCTCTCCCTTTCCCTTCCTCTCTGAAATCAATAAAAATATTTTTTAAAAAAACAACACAAAACATAAAGGTAGAATAAAAGACTTTCTTTTCATTGATGCTAATTTGGTGTCTATTCATTCATACATTTCTTTGGTGCATTGCACACATACATATACATGTACAGAAGTTTGAGATTTATTTTTTTCCACACGTAAATGGAATCCTATAGGTAATTACTGTTTCACAACTTCTTTTCTTGTCTTGGTGATCATCTATGTCAGAACTACTGTATTGTGTTCCAAAGTATGAATGTACTGTTATTTTGTAGTCATTCCCCAAATGTTTTAATCCTGTTTTTAATTTCCTCTGTTTTCTGATGGTTTCACATCCTAGGGCCTTGGTAATCCGGGAGAGACTGCCCCTCCCGGGGCTAGCTAATTCCTAGGGATAGTAAACAACTTGCCTGAGGACACACCTTTCCCATTCAGAGCCCATATCCCAGCCACCTCCTTTATCTAACGCCATGCACCAAGTCAGCATTTCCCCTGCCCTAAGTCACCCCAGCCAGGTCCTGGAGAGCTTGAGACCACCCCTCTAGCCAGAGCCGGCTGACATTTTCAAACTATGCGATCCTAAACTTGTTTAAACTTGCCTACCCTACCTGGCCTGTTCTGCCGAGGAAACCACATCCAGGCCACGCTCCCCACCCCCTCCCCTCACTCCCGGCTCCTTCTGCCTCCTGACCCCACCCCGGTGCTTGCCCATGTGGCCTCCTGTGGTGGGAGATGCCCCTCCTCTTGAGAACTATAAGCAATAAAACTTCTTTCAATGTCATCGGCCTCACTGTGTTGTCACTCCGTCACCTCTATAGATTAAATCCCAGATACCGTCAAAACATTGAATGATGGACATTTAGAGGTTTTCCATTTTTCTCTGTTACAGAAAAAGCTGCAACGATCATCTTTATATATGCTTCTTTGTACGTGTGTGTGTGTGTGTGTGTGTGTGTGTGTGTGTGTGTGTGTTCCTCCAGGAGGTGGAATGCCAGGTGGTAATTACCTAATTGCTCACTGATCTCCATGGGCGATGCCCCTCCCCCACCCCGCCCAGCCCCTGCTCCCCTTGCCGTATGGGGTTCACAGCTACTGGATCACAGAGCGAATGAGGCACCCTCAGAGGTGGTCCTGGAATGGCTTGGTAATCACCCAAGAGGCTCCGTGGTGTAAGACATCTTCCCTGTCATCAGTCCACCCTGTCCTCTGAATTCCCCCCCCCCTTTGAGTCTTAGCGTCACCCAGTCCAGAGAGATGTCCCTGGGAAGTAGAACATAGCCTTGTCAGAGTTGGCTGCATGGAAAGAACATGGATTTGGGGGTCAGAAGATCTGTCTGCGTGACGAGGGGCAAGTGACGTCACCTCTGAGTCTCGGCTTCCTCCCCTCCCAGAGCAACTGTCAGAATACATGTCATACGTATCATCTAATAGTGTATGTACAGCCCTTCGCACACACAGGTGCTAAGCACAAACACAAAGCCTGCTGTGTATTATCCTCGTGCCCCTCCAGATTGCCCCCTCCTCCCCCCTGGGGAAGCACCTGGGCTTCTCTGCTCTCTGGCTTCCACTCAGATTTGTTCAGTGGAAACACTGGCAAAAGGCTGGTGTGTAAAGGAAGAGAGAGGGGACAGGTTTTTATTGCCCTGGCTCCCTCCTGCCCTCTGGGCTGGGTTGATGGAGTGCAGTTCTACCCAAGGCCACACCTTCCCCCTAGAACCACAGCTCTCACCACTCCTGCCCCCCCCCCCCCCGCCCTTCAGGCTAAGAGTGGCCAGAGCTTCCTGCTGTGGTGCCCCTCCATCCCTTTGCTTTGCCAATCCCTTGAGAGGTGAAGGCCCCTCATTAAACTCTCTCTCCAGTTGCCTCTTCCAATGAGCCGTCTGGTTCCTGCTGGAACCTTGACTGAAGCAAGGAGCCAGTGTCCCTATTTTTATCAAGGTGTTCTTTTCTGTCCCTCACCCCACCCAGCTGCAGAAAGAAGGTCCCTGAAGGTCTTGGAGGAAGACCCCAGTTGAGAGGAAAGGCCTGGGAGAGAGTGTCTGCAGGGCTGCCTGCCCAGCTGAGCCCCACAGGTAGCAGCCCTGATGCCCGCATCTTCCTCTTGAACTTCGCAAGATCAGGGTCTTGTCCGCCCACCCCCCTTCCACCAGCCCAGGTGTCCTGACTCACACTAGTGAACTCATCCAGGACCAACTGAAACCCGCATCTTCATTGACCCTGAGGGAGATACAGGCTGGCCAGCAGGAATCCTGAGGTCAGCTGCTCAGGAGGTTCTCTTTCAGGAATTAGTAGTAATAATAACAGCACCTACTATGTGTCTAGGCACTGCTTTAGAGCTTTTGTTCATTCATTCAGCAAATATTTATTAAGGGTCTATATGCCGGTACTATTCTAAGCTCTGGGGATGCAGCAATAAAGACCACAGACAGCCCTGGTTAGTTCTTGAACAAGGAAATGAAGGTCCAGAAACTTGCCAAGGGCACTCAGCTGGTAAGTGGCTGAGCCAAGATTCAAACCCAGGCTTCCCAGCATCATCTTAGAAAACTACAGGAGGATCAGGTGGCAGCTTGGGAAGAGGCAAATCGAACTGTCATAGAGAGAGGAGGACGCCTTGAGCTTGGGGGGCGGGGGACGGGGTGTGTGCAAGGCTCCAATCTGTATTCCAGATGCCTGCAGTGACTCAAATATAGGGTCAGGGCCCAGGGTGACACAGCCAGGGAAGGACGCTCTGTGAAACGATGCTCCTAGTTATTACTTGTTTGTAATTTCCTTCTTGACGTAAAATTTGTGAGTCATGGCCTCAGAACTTGTCTAGGTTTCACAATCTACACAGAGGATTGCAGACACCATGCGGTCTCCTGCCAGCACATTTTAACAGTCGTTCCCCACTCCCCGTACCCAACCCCCATTGGGACATGGGGGGTTTCTTTTGGGAGGTTGGTAGAAGCAAGGCAGGGAAAGGTAAGCACAAGACCCCATGCGCCACTCAAGGGCCAGTCGTGCCAAGGGTCTGGAGTGGCTGACCAGTTGGTCAGAGCTCCTGCTCCCCAACCCATGCAGACATCCATTTTGTTGAGCACCTATGAAATGGTGCAGATGGCGGATTAGGCAAAATTGGGCAATATTTAGAACCACAGATCTTGGATCGACTGGATTCAAATTCCAATTCTACCCTTTCTGGCTGTGTGGCTTCAGAAAAGTCTATTCACCTCTCTGAGCCTCAGTTCCCTTATGTGTAATAAGGAAAACAATAATGTCTACCTCACAGACAGGGTTGCTGGGACAGTTAAATGAAGCAATGCATCTAAATATGAAGCAATGCATCTAAATGCTTAGAAAAGAACACAGCACATGGTGAGTGAGCAAAAAATGTTATTACTTACGGGTAATAACACACGACAATGCACACATCACATTTGTAGAGTTATAATAGTAATTCAGTTGTAATACGGATGGAGGCTCATGCACATCGTAATAGGTTTAATCCTCCACGTGTTGCTCTTCAGCATTAACACAGCACCCTCATTAGCATCACTCCGCTAGGTACTCACCTCTTTGAGGTCTCTGTTCAAATATCATCCCAGTTCAAATATCGCCTCTTTAGAGGATCTTCTCCAACCGCCCAATCTAATCAGACATGTGCTCTGTCTCTATATCACCTCCCTTTTTATTTTCATCAAAGAACTGATCATTCTCAGCAATTTTCCTATTGACTTGTTACCTGTTTATGACTGGGTTCTCCCATAAAAAATGTAAGTTTCCATGAGAGCAGAAACCTGATAACCTGATAGCTTGGTCCCTTCTCAATTCTCTCTCTTTAAAAAAAAAAAAAATTAATTAAAAATAAATAAATTGATTTCAGAGAAGAAAGGAGAGAGAGAGACAGAAACATCAATGATGAGAGAGTGTCATTGATCGGCTGCCTCCTTGCAGGCCCCTCTCTCGGGATGGAGCCAGCAACCCAGCGTGTGCCCTGACCGGGAATGGGACCATGACCTCCTGGTTCATAGGTCAATGCTCAACCACTGAGCCACACCAGCTGGGCTCTCCTCAATTCTCAAAGCCAAGTACTATGTCTGGCACATAGTAGGCGCTTAAAAAAACACACACTTGTTCAAAGAACAACTACACATTTGATGTCCCGGCAGCCCTCTTTAGGCACCAGTACCTCCTTTAACAGAGAGAAGCGACAGAAGCTCAGGGAGACAAGGTGATTGGATGTTGAGCCTCCAGCTTGCTTATTTTAGTCACTGAGTTGGCTCTGCTTTGTATCTGAGCTGTGCCCCAGAGAGTGACGGGATGGGCTGAGGCGGGGACTGTCGGATGTGGCAGTCAGAACTGTCTGCCCTCCCTGCGCTCCTGGCAGCTCCTGGCGTAGAAACAGCATCTTGCTGTAACAGAAGGCCTGGTTCCTAGTTGTATCACTGATGCATTGGGCTGCTTCTCCTGACTTTTAGCTTCAATCGCTCATCTAGGAAATGAAAGAGGTAGTGTAGATCGGAGGGTTTTGTTGTTGTTTTTGAAAAAAAAAAAGTTTTTATTGATTTTAGAGAGAGAAAAAAACATCGATTGGCTGCCTCCTACATGCACCCTGACCAGGGATTGAACCCACAATCTGGGTATGTGCCCTGACCGGGACTCACACCAGTGACCTTCCAGTGCACAGGATGAGGCTCAACCAACTGAGCCACACTGGCCAGGGCTGTTTTTGTTTTTATTTTTTAAATATATATTTTTTTATATCAGAGAGAAGGGAGAGGGAGAGAGAGACAGAAACATGGATGATGAGAGAGACTCATTGATTGGCTGCCTCCTGCACCCCCCCCACCCCCCTACTGGGGATCGAGCCCACAACCCGAGCATGTGCCCTTGGCTGGAATAGAATCTGGGACCCTTTAGTCTGCAAGCCAACGCTCCATTCACTAAGCCAACCCAGCTAGGGCTGTTTTGATTTTTTTTTTTTAACTGAGATACAATTCACATTCGATAAAAGATCAAGGTTTTTAAAACTTCCTTTTAGTTGCAGAATCTTTTCTTTTCTAAAATTAATTTTTTAAAAATATATATATATTTTATTGATTTTTCACAGAGAGGAAGAGAGAGGGATAGAGAGTTAGAAACATCGATGAGAGAGAAACATCGATCAGCTGCCTCTTGCACACCCCTACTGGGGTTGTGCCCGCAACCAAGGTACATGCCCTTGACCGGAATCGAACCTGGGACCTTTCAGTCCGCAGGCCGACGCTCTATCCACTGAGCCAAACCGGTTTCGGCTAAAATTAATTTTATAGGAAGATCCAATCTGTAAACCAGATAAAAGGGGCTGTTTGGAGGAGTGGAGGGGGTGGCTTGAGAACCCCACCTGCTTAGTGTACCCCTTTCTTCTACCGTGCTCCCCCATCCACACCCTCAGAGGTCCCTGAGGCACTCCCACAGAATCCCAGGGCTTGGAGGAACCCAGTTTGAAAACCACTAGACACAGAGTCACTCTTTAGGGTCCCTCCCAAGGTGCAGGAGCCCTGGGGAATGGTGGGGGGCCCCTGCTCCCCCAACTTGCAGATGGGAGTTGTTCCTTGAGCAGCTGTCCAGCTGTGTCCCCAGGGTCATGAGAAAGAAGGCGAGGGCAGGCCCAGGGCGCAGGAAGTAGAGCCGGCCAGCTGGGAGGCAGTGACAGGCGCTGGTACCCTGGCCTCCTGGACAGGCTGGTGACATCACAACCCCAGGAAGCAGCTGCCTGAGAGGCCCTCGCGGTCCCTCAGTCCTTCTCTGGGAAAATCAGCCACCAGCTGCTGCAGTCCTCTTCTCACTCGCTGGCTGCTCTGGATTGTCCCCTCCTGAGTCATCTTTGGCAGCAGCCGCCACTTCCTCTCGTTAACAACCTACTAAGTGTCAGACTGCACTGTCCTTTATGGAACGGCCTGTAATTGCATGCATTCCCTTTTATCATTTAATTCAAGCATCACATCAACGTTAGGAAGTAGGGGACAGTACCATCCCCATTTTATAGGCAATGAACCTGAGGCTCAGAGGAGCAAGACAGATCGCACAGTTCACCCAGCTGGTAAACGCCACAGCCAGGGTTGGCCCTGGTTCTGTCGGACTCGGTCTAGGCTCTTTTCGTGAATTATCCCATTGTCAGGTTCCAAGCAAAACAATGCCAGGTGGCGTTTTCTTCATACATGGCAAGGTGATTGTAAATTTCAAACCCAGGTTTCAAAAAATTACGGGTGATTCCTGGCCTGTTATCCAGACCAAGTCACAGGACGAATGGAAAGGGCTTAGGACACTGCCTGGCACTTTACAGATGTTAGCTATGACTATGACTCTCCCCATCTTACAAAGAAAAACTAAGGCTCAGAGGAGCAAAGTTCCTTAATCAAGACCATAGAACAGGTGGGTGCCCAAGCCAGGTCTCTGTGACCCAAAGTCAAAGCTGTTTCTCTTTAAGCCCTGAATTTCTTTTTATTTTTAAAAAATATATAATTTTTTTTATTGATTTCAGAGAGGAAGGGAGAGAGGGAGAGAAATGGAAACATCAATGATGAGAGAGAATCATCGATCGACTACCTCCTGCACCTCCCTCCCCCCCCCCCCCCCAACCGGGGACCGAGCCTGCAACCCAGGCATATGCTCTGACTGGGAATCAAACCCTGGTTCATGGGTCAACTCTCAACCACTGAGGCACACCGGCCAGGCAAGCCCTAAATGTCTGAGCCAGGATTATCCTCCTGCTCAACCCCTGTCGCCTAGAGCTGCCGTAACAAACTGGGGGCTTAAAACAACAGAAATTTCTCCTCTCACAGTTCTGGAGGCCAACAGTCCAAAATCAAGGTGTAGGCAGGGCCGGTTCCCTCTGGCGGCTGTGAGGGAGAGCCCGTCCCATACCTCCTCTGGCTCGCGGCGGCTGCCAGCAGCCCTTGGTGTTCCTTGGCTTGGAGCTTCAAGGCTCCAATCTCTGTCTCTGTCTTCGCTTGGCCTCTCCTCTCTGTCTCTCAAATCTCACTTTCCTTTCTCTTCTAAGCACACTAGTTCTTGGATGTAGGGCTCCCCCTAAATACAGGATGTTCTCATTTTGAGATCCTTAACTTAATTACATCTGTAAATACTCTATTTCTAAATAAGGTCACATGCACAGGTACCAGAGTAAGAACTTGGGCATATCTCTGTAGGGGGCATAATTCAACCACCTACATCGCCAGTCCATTCGGCAAATCTTCATGGAGCATGAACAATGTGCCAGCCAGGGACATAGTGAGCACGTTACCTTAATGCTGCCCACACTCCAGTGGGAGAGGCGGACAGTACAGGTAATGGTGGAGTGGTTTTAATAAAGAATATGAAGCCACAAAAGAGAGCAAATAGTATCTGGGATGAGATGAAGTAGGGAGGCCTGATGGATATCCTATCAATCAATAGCTGTTTATTAAGCACCTACTATGTGCAAGATACTTTAGGGAAGCATAGATATACTTGGAAAGAAGCAACACAGAGTAGAAGAACGAGCCTGAACTTTAGCTTTGGAGACAGAAAGACCTAAACTTCAGGCTTTAACCTGTCTGTGCCTCAGTTTCCTCACTTCTAAAATGGGAACACAAAGAGCATTTGCCTCAAAGAATTGTTACCGGGTTGAAGTGAAGTCATCCAACCATTCAGCCAGCGAATGCTTATTGAACATTTTCTATGTGCCAGGTACACAATGTACAGTAAGTGGCGAGCAAAAGGCCTGGCATCAAGAAAGCACGTAATAGATGTCAGTTCTTGTCCTCTTTCCCCTAATTCACAAGTTAGGTAAAAGTTCAGGACAGAAATGCCAGAGAGGTCACAAGGCAGGACAGGCGAAAAGCCAAGAAAAGAGCACGAGTTCCGTGCGTGAAGGAACGGGTGAGAGCGTGGCCAGAGCGGGCTGCCAGTGCGTCCTGGGGGAACGGGCTTTGAACCTGACCCTGGAGGACAGAGCAGGAGAAAGGGAAGAGACCAGGTAGGCTTCCTAGTGTGAACATAGGAGTGGGCCAACTGGGGACCCTTTCTGCAGGATTCCGGGAGCATCGAACTGAAGCATCAGTGAAAGTTAGAAGTTTTCTAAACCTGCGCCCTGGCTGCGTAGCTCCGTTGGTTAGAGTGTCGCCCCATATACCAAGGTTCCGGGTTCGATCACGAGGCAGGGCACACACAAGGAGCAACCAATAAATGCATAAATAAGTGGAACAACAAATCGATGTTTCTCTCTCTCTCACCCCTACCCCCTCTCTCAAATCAATACATAAAATATTTTTAAATATATTTTATTAATTTTTTACAGAGAGGAAGAGAGAGGGATAGAGAGTTAGAAACATCGATGAGAAACATCGATCAGCTGCCTCTTGCACACCCCCCACTGGGGATGTGCCCGCAACCAAGGTACATGCCCTTGAGCAGAATCGAACCTGGGACCTTTCAGTCCGGAGGCCGACGCTCTATCCACTGAGCCAAACCGGTTTCGGCTAAAATACATATTTTTTTTAATTTTCTAAATCTAAAACAAAAAACAAGGGTAAGCACAGATGAGAACATACTTAACAATATCACAAGCGTTTGCATTTCTTTACATTTTGCTCCAAATTTGGTATCACTTTTTATGCAGGCCATTTCCTATAGGGAATTGTTTCATACGCTTTTATAATATTTAACTTGTCTGCTTTTCCTATTCAATTCCTATTCCAAGTTCCTTGAAGGCAGGGGCTGTATCTTAGCAACAGTACATCTCTGGTGCCTAGCCGAGTGCTTGGTATATAGTAAGTGCTCAGTACGCATTGCATTGAATGAATCAATTACTTTTATATTTCTGTTTTACACAAGAGCACAACACTTTGAATGGTGTGCTAAAAAATTGTGTTTCCTGGCCTGGGGCAAGTACAGTATTGATATGCACAGTACACAAGCCAGGTAGGATTGATTAGATGGAGACAGCTATGGGAATCTCCAGGCCGGAATCTAGTAAGACAGAGCCTTGCTAAACAAAACTTACGAACTCGAGGTCTGTGTTGTAAACCCATTAGGCTCTGTTGCTTTAAACCCGGGTCAGCCAACCAAAGGTAGATGCAAAAGACTTTCTTTAAACAAGCCAGCAGCTTGAGACTTGAAATGGAACAGAAAGAGAATTCACAGGACTCAACTCTGTCTTCTGGCCGGAGCCCTGGAGACCCAGGGATGCTGGCTAGGCTAGCTCTGTGTTGAGATAAGAAATGGCAGCTTCTTTAAGGTTTATTTGTTTTTGGAGCCACCAGATCCAGTGGGCGGATCATGCCTTGAAATAGAAGCATCTCAAAAGGCCTGTGAATCATTTCTTAGCGCCGGCCTGCGAGGTTTCATATCCTGTTCTCAGAGTTACCGTGGGTGCTGTGTGTGTGTGTGCCCGCGCGCGTGTGTGTGTATTGTTTCCAGGGTGTTTGCTTAGGATTTGGTTTTGAAACTTTTACTTTCTTTTAATAGCCTTTTTCATAAGCTGGGAGAATTTTTCAAATGGCTTTTGCGAGAAAGTTCAAACCCTGGAATGACTAAGTCTCTGAAAGAATTTGGACTTTGTGAGGGGAATGTGTATGTGGTGTGAATCACCCAGGCACTGATTTCTGCAGGGAGAAGACTTTTTGGAAAGCTTTTCGGCCAACCCCCTCATTGTACACGTGGGGAAACTGAGGTTCCGCCAAGGCCACACAGCATGTGAGTGGGGGTGATGGGACCCAGATTCAGGTCTGACTCCTGGAGCCAGCTTCGGGGGTGCGGGAAGCTCTCAAGCACTCAGCCTACAGTTAGCCGGGCCCACCTTCAAGGTCAGAAAAGGAACAGAAAGAGAAAAAGCGTTCTGAGGAGTCAGAATTCACCGAATACGGGCACAGAAGGATGGGGAAAGGAATGAATGGAGCCAACTTATATGCGTTACCTCATTTCATTTCCCCCAGATCCTGTTAGAGCAGTGGCTCTCAACCAGGGTTAACCTGACCCTCCAGGGAACATTTGGCAGGGTCTGGAGATGTTTTTCTTGGTCATGGCTTAGGAGGGAGGGCTACTACTGTCATTTCACGGGTAGAGGCCAGGATGCTGCTAACCATCCTATGATGCTCAAGACCGCCCCCATAACAAAGAATTATCTGACCCTAAATGTCACGGTGCCGGGGCTGAGAAATCCTGCTAGATGGAGGGCATTCTTACATACATCCCAATGTAACAGCCTGAGAAAGCTCAGGCTCTGAAAGTCTACCCACTCCCTAGCCATGAGGTCCTGGGCAAATGACTTAACCTCTCTGAGCCTCAGTTTCCTCATCCATAAAATGCAGGTAGCTACCACTGTCAATGGCTGTCATGAGGATTAAATAAATTAATATCTGTAAAGCACTCAGAACAGTGCTTAGCACATATTAAGTATTATATGAGGACTTGGTACAAATAAAAAATAAACAAAAAACCTGGCTCAGAATACACAGAAAACAAGTGGCAGAATTGTCACGAAAGCCTGAGGACATTTAAGGGCGCAGGGGCTGGAAGATGGGAGACCTTCGGGGGGTGCGGGGCCTGAGAGCAGTGAGGCATGGGGCTGTGATGAAACATCCTACAGCCCCTGGCCATGAGGTTTCTTTCTCGGACAGAGCGACCTTAAATGCCGTCCGCGGCACCTTTTTATGTTAAAGCCGAACTGTTAAACATGAATAACTTCGGCAAGTGTGACCCAGTAAGCCACTATCCGTCACCAATCCCTTCTCAGGCGCTGGCCAGGTAGCTCCGTTGGTTAGAGTGTCGTCCCCATCCGTCATGCCCACACCAGCCAGCACCACCTGAAACAGCCTGGACCAACCACGTGCCCTGCCCACCTTGCCGCTCACTTCAGGACCTGCTCCGGATCCTCCCACCTGCAGATCTGATAGCCCTATCCCCAGCCTGGGGCCTGTTCCTGCTTTTCTGCTTTGACCCTCTAATCCTGTCTTCAATCAGGGCTCAGATTCCTCCACTGCCTGCTGACACCTGCCACCTCTCTGAGCGATTGCCGGGTGCAGCCCCCAAGGCCTAACTGCTCAGCCCCGCTCTCCCAGCGAGCCCTGGGCTCTGGGAAGGAAACCAGGGAGAGGGGTGTTATGAGAACAGAGGGAAGGAAAAAGCCAAAGCGGGAGTCACCCACGTCTTCGCTCTGCCTGGGACCTACCTTACAGGCCTATTCCTTATAACAGAAGGTGCCATGTATGGAGCATTTTAAGCTAAGAGTCTTACATACAACAGTTCTCACCAGCTGTACGCCACTCCCCAGCCCCAGATCTCACTGAACTAAAATCAAGCTGTCCGCAGGGCTGTGGCTTTTTCTGGAGGCTCCTTGTCTTCTCCACCTTCTAGACTAGGCTGCCGACATTCCTTGGTTCCTGGCCCCCTTCTCCATTTTCAACGTCAGCAACGTGGCACGTCTGTGACCCCGTCTCCATAGTCACATCTCTCGCTCAGACTCTCTTCTGACACCCTCTTCCCCTTTTAAGGGCCCTGGTGATTACATTGGACACAACAAGCTAATCCAGGATCAGCTCCCTACTTTAAGATCAGCCGATTAGCAACCTTAATCCCCTTTTGCCAGGTAACCCAACATTCACAGGGTCTAGGGATTAGGATGCAGACATCTCTGGAGGGGCCCTTAATGTGCCTACCACATTGACTGACCGGGTGTGATGGGGGCCTCCCAGAGAGCACATACTCCTTCTCGAGGGGGCAACTGCCACTCAGCCCCAGCTGGCTCCATCATGCATGAATCCAGGGTCAGTGGGCTGGATCTGCCAATATTTCGAAGGAAGCTGGGAAATCAGATTTTCAGGGGAAATTTTCCCATTTTGAAATCACTGTGCAAAGCCCTCCTCCCCCCCACCCCCTTCCCCACTGCCAACCCCCTCCCCTGGCAAAAAAAATTCTCATGGACTAGATTTGGCCTGAGGCCACCCAGGTGTGACCTCTGGGTCCACCTCCACCCCATCAGCCAGTGGTGAGATGATGAGATGTTCTGTGGCATTTACAGGCTCTGTGGGCCCTGGGGCATGAGGAACAAGCAAGGGCCTGGAGGTAGGAGGGCATGTGGCCAGGAGCATAATGCGGGCTGGAGGGGGTTCCTGGGGGAAAGTTCAGAGGGAGAAGGGACCAACCATTTCCCTACGGGACCGAGCATCACCTGCAGGAAGCAGCGATGCATTCACGGGGACAGGAAATCAGGCAGAGGCCAACCTGCAGAAATCAACCAGAGTAAGGGAGACTTTATGCCTGGTGGCTCCAGAACAAATCAAGCACAGCCTTTCTAATTTCAAAAAGTATCGGTTCTTCCCTTCACCCTGAAAAAACTAGCAATATTGGCTGGCTGTGGGGAGACTGGCAGGCTGGGGGAGGTCTGGGTGGGGGAGGAAAGGAGGTTTTCACCTTATGCCTTTTCATGTTGTGTTTTGTTTTTTTAATTTTGAATCATGTGAAGGAGTTACCTATTTAAAACATTAAACTGAAATCCTTACATTCATTTTGAAACATTTTAAACTATAATAGTTTACATTCAACATACATACAACAGTTGTTATAGTGAATACTGCACTTCCATAAAGAGGGTGTAGTATGAGATGTCATTGCAGGGCGGTTTAGAAATGGTGAGATGTTAATAAAGTTGGCCAATTACTATGGGTCTGTTATCATTTTTTAAAAGGGACTTTTTTTTTTATTGATGAGAGAGAGAGAAACGTCAATTTGTTGTTCTACTTGTTTATGCATTCATTGGTTGATTCTTTTATGTGGCTGACACAGGATTGAACCTGCAACCATGGCATATCGGGATGATGCTCTATCCCAGTGGTCGACAAACCGAGGCTCGCGAGCCACATGCGGCTCTTTGGCCTCTTGAGTGTGGCTCTTCCACAAAATACCACGGCCTGGGCAAGTCTATTTGGAAGAAGTGACGTTAGAAGAAGTTTAGTTTAAAAAATTTGGCTCTCAAAAGAAATTTCAATCGTTGCACTGTTGATATTTGGCTCTGTTGACTAATGAGTTTGCCGACCACTGCTCTAACCAACTGAGCAACCCAGCCAGGGCCTGGATCTGTTATCTTAACCAATTTTCTTTTCCTTATCCTCACACTCCAGGTCTTGAATAAATCAGATTGATGTCTTCTTGAGTTCTATTCTATTCCATTCTTAATGGCAAAAGGTTAAGGTTCTAGAGTCAGTCCGCCTGCCCCTTCCACACTGGGTGACATGGAGCAATTATTTAACCTCTCCGAGCCTCACTTTTCACCTCTGTAAAATGGGGGTAATAATGATACCCACACTTCATGGACTGTTACAAAGAGTCACGAGTTAATGCACTTGAAATGGCACAAAGTCAGTGTCCATAAATGCTGGCTCTTATTATCAACTATTTTTAACAATTCCCGTTTAACTTCGTTTCTTTTGAGTGGGGAAATTATTACAACTGTAACAACTTAAGACATGTAATGTAGGTGGCATAAAATGAAGTGAATTTCACCTCGGGTGCCCTAACTCCTTGCAGCCACCCTTTGAGAGGGTATCCTTGTCTCCATTTCCTAGATAAGGAAACTGAGGCTTGGAGAAGGTCCGCGACTGTTCAAGCACACTGAGTTTGGCGATCAGATAGGGGCCTGAACCAGGCTTTCAAGACTCTAAGTCCCACGACTTTCAACTCAAGCCTGTCCTCTGGTGTGAGTGAAAACAACAGGGTTGAGTGGGAGAGTTGTTTTTTGGTTTGTTCGTTTGGTTTGGGGACAGTCCCTCCTCCTTCATGGCCTCAGATCCAGTAGATTCCAAGGTGGGGGTCAGGTCAGGGCTCTGGCTCAAACTCTGCCCTCAGCTATGGAGCCAAGTTCCTTTTCCCTTGGGACGGAGACAGCGTTGGGGAGGGGGTGTCAGAGCACGGGGGTTGCTGGGATGACCCTGGCCAAGCTGCTGCCTGAGCTTTCTCACGAAGGAGGCTCTCCCAGTGTCCCAGGCCCCCCGCCACCTCCCCCTGACCCCCGGCATCTAAGAAGCAGTCGTTGCAGCTTGAAAACATGTCTGGCATCAATCTTGTGAGCTAAATGCCCCAGAAAGAGAGGGCACTGCCCAAGCCACTCCCAGGAAGCGGGAGAGCCCAGAGGCCAGGAGCCCGGCTTTGCAGGTTTGAAACCTGGCTCCTCCATGCCCCAGCCTTGGCCTTCACCTTTCTGAGGTTTCTGCAGCTGTAAAGTGGGTTAATAATAGTATCCAGCGCGAAAGTTGTTGGGAGAATTCTCTTCCTTTTTTTAAAGAGCTTCATTGAGATATAATTTACATATCATAAATTCACCGGCTTTAAGTATACAATTCAATGATTTTTTTTAGCATATTTACAGAGTTGTGCAACCATCACCACATTAATTTTAGAGTATTTTTATCACCCCCCCTTTCCTCAAAAAAAACCCTTTACCCGTTAGCAGTCACTCCACTTCTTCTTTCCAGCTTTGGGAAACCACTAAGGTACTTGCTATAGATTTATCTTTTCTGGAAACTTCTCACAAATGGAATCTTACAATATGTGGTCCTTTGTTTCTTTCTCTTTTCCCTTAGCATACTTTTTGAGGTCCATCCATGTGTTGCATAGGTAAGTGTATGCAATAGACCACGTTTTGTTTATCCATTCATTAGTGAAGGGGGCTTCGGGCTGTTTCTACCTTTTGGCTATAATGAACAATGCAGTCATGAATCTCTCTGCACATTCTTTTTGTTGTTGTTGTTGTTCATCCTCACCCGAGGATATTTTCCCATTGATTTTTAGAGAGAGTGGAAGGGAGAGGAGAGACATAGAGAAACATCGATGTGAGAGAGAGACATCAGTGGTTGCCTCCTGCACTCACCCCAACTAGGGATGGGGAACCTGCAACCAAGGTACATGTCCTTGACCAGAATCGAACCCGGGACCCTTCAGTCCGAGGACTGACACTCTATCCACTGAGCCAACCAGCTAGGGCTCTCTGTACATTCTTTTTTTAATTTTTTTTAAAACATATCTTATTGATTTATCTACAGAGAGGAAAGGAGAGGGATAGTTAAAAACATCGATGAGAGAGAAACATGGATCAGCTGCCTCCTGCACACCCCCCACTGGGGATGTGCCCGAAACCAAGGTACATGCCCTTGACCGGAATCGAACCTGGGACTCTTCAGTCCGCAGGCCGACACTCTATCCACTGAGCCAAACCAATAAGGGCATCTCTGTACATTCTTTAGGTAGACATTTGTTTTCATTTATTTTGGGAAGATATCTAGATGGATAATTACTAAACCATATGATCGATTTTATGCTTAATTATTTAGGAAATTGCCAGACTGTTTTCCATTACCTTCAGCAATGCATGAGGGTTTGTTGAGACATTTAAATGAGATAATTAACATAACAGCATAGTGCCTGGTCATAGTGAATCTTCAATAAATGGTGGCTAGTACCCACAGTACTGCGGCCTCCTTTCCTGAAAAGAGAGCTCTCAAAGAGACAGTCACTCTGAAGAATTAATGCCCACATTCTGTGTGCTCTTAGCCTGGTATTCAAGGCTCTCCACAAACCCTACCTCCAGCTACTTACCCAGTCTTGGCTAGCATCCACTCCACCCTCTATCTAGCTTCTGCCCAACCA
The DNA here is from genome assembly GCF_951640355.1 of Cnephaeus nilssonii. Classification (NCBI taxonomy): domain Eukaryota; kingdom Metazoa; phylum Chordata; class Mammalia; order Chiroptera; family Vespertilionidae; genus Cnephaeus; species Cnephaeus nilssonii. Next base: position 89,329,495 of record NC_137078.1, read on the forward strand.
AGCTGATCAACATCTTTGCTCACACCATTCTCTGTCCTCTCCCTTCCTCCTGACTTCATGTGTTAAAATCTCACCTCGCCTTCAAGACTAAGCTCCGATGTCCTTTCCTAAGGTCTATCTTGGCTTCCTAACTAACTAGATCAGCACTGTCCAATTAGTAACCACTAGCCATATACGGCTTCTGAGCACTTGAAATGTGGCTAGTCTGAACCTCCGGAGATGTGCTGATGTATAAAACACACGCCAGTGGATCGTCCGCACCTAGACTAGTAAGAAAGGTGCAATTTCTTTGTATTTCTGGGTGCCGTGTAATATAATTGTGGAGCTATGCACATGGGAAACTAGCTAAGAAGGCTATTTCATTACCATAAAATTAAGGGAGGCTCTAGAAATTAAAGTACATTTTCTGCTTTTAAAAAAATAAATAAATAAAATACATGCCAGCCCTGGCTGGTGTGGCTCAGTTGGTTGGAGTGTTGTCCCATACACCAGAGGTTGCCAGTTCGATTCCCAGTCAGGGCACATACCCAGATTGTGGGTTTGATTCCAAATCGGGGTGCACGTGGGAGGCAATCAACCGATGTCCCTCCCTCCCTCCCTCCTTCACTCCCTCCCTCTCACTTCCTCTCTCTCTATAAGCAATTAAAGAATTTTTTTTCAAATAAAAATAAAATACACTCCAAATTTTGATGACTTAGTTGTAATTTTGATTTATTCACACCAGGTGGCTATTGTTGTGTTGGCGGTTATTATTATTTTTACTTGACAATGTAGGGAAAAAGTGGTAAGTGCCCCTAACTAAATAGTCAGGTATTACATGTTTTAAAAATCATTGTAGCATACCTGTTGAAAATCACTGTATAGATAGATCACCAACATGCTAAAGTTGCTATTTATCAGGTACCCATTCCTTACAATTTTTAAAAAATGTTTTTATTGATTTCAGAGAGAAGAAGGGAGAGGCAGAGAGGGATAGGAATATCAATAGGGAGGGAGAATCATTGATTGGCTGCCTCCTGCAAGCCTCCCCCCCCCCCCCCTCCCGCACTGGGAATGGTACCGTGACCTCTTGGTTCACAGGCTATTCCTTACACGTTTACGCCTGTTATCTGACATAATGCTCAGCACAATCCGGGAGGGTGGATATTTTGAATATCTCCCTTTTACAGATAAGGAAACCGGGAAGCTGTGACCTCCTCAGGGTCACACAGCTGGACACCAGCAGATTCGGGATTCAAATGCAAGTCTTCCATGGGAGTTTGCTGCACAGAGGAGTAAGGCACCCATGGTTTGGGGGGTCTCCCTGGGAGGTGACTTTGGCTGGAATTAGAACAGCTCTGCATGGTAATGAATCATGCTAATCAGAAGCTCTGACTGAATGCTTGTCTTTTATAAACACAAAACGAGAAGGCGGATTAATGAGTATAAGCAACACATTCGGAATAAATCGGTGCTTGGGATCTGTGGGTGGAAGGAAAGGTTGAGGGCGACTGCTGATGTAAACAACCACCTCATTTCACAGGTGGGGACACTGGTGCCCAGGGTGGTCCGCCAGTGGCAGCGCCGAGTGCAAACGCTGGTTTCCAGGGTCCCTGTCTTGGCAGGGACGGTCCCTGCCCCCAGCCACCTGGAAGCCCTTTGTCTGGAACCAGCCCCCTTCCTCCCTCCAGCCGGCGGGTCCCCAGGACTGGAGAGGAGGGAGGGGCCCAGGAGCCCCAGCCCATTTCCCATCCGGGTCCCAAGGCCACCATCCGGTCCTGGGCCAGGAATTCCTTTCAGAGACTGAATTCAACGGAGCCGAAAATAATTCTGACCCCTTGGAGGCCTCCCAGAGCCCCTATTTCGACTCAACCCCGGTCTGGGGTGGGGTGGGGGGGCGGGGGCCAGGCCTCCCCAAGTCTCCCTGGGGCCTTCTGGGCTCCCCGCAGACTTTCCCTGCCAGCTCCCACCTGCACTCACACGTGTGCAGAGCCAGGGATGTTTAAACAAACCGCCCACATCCCAGGTGCCCTCCCCCGGCGGAGGGAGCGGGCAGAGGTGCGGGAGCGGCCGCACCCCGGAGCCCGCCGAGGAGGACGGCGGCCGGGGCGCGGGAGGAGCCGCCGAGAGACCGGCGCACAGAGGCAGGGAGTGTGTCCGGGACGGAGGGGAGAAAAGGATGGGTGTTTAGATCAAGATAAAGAGCCGGACCAAGAGAACAGAAATGAGGAAAAGAGGAGAAAGAGGCGGCTCGCGAAAAGGAAAATTAGAAGCGAAATAGGAAGAAGAGAGAGAAATTAGAGTCAGAAAACGGAGTGGGGAGAGAGCAGGGTCGCGGAGGGAGGGAGACTGGGAACCAGCGCCCGAGGAGAGGCTGGGCGAGCAGGGGGCGCGGCCGGGCGGCGCCGGGGCCGCGGGGGACTCGGGGTCCCGGCGGCTCGCCCCGCCGCGCCGGTCCCGGCAGCCGCATTCCTCCGGGTTTCCCACACACTCGCCATCAAAGAGCCCCAAAGCCCCAGCTTTCCCGCGCCCCTCCCCCGCCAGGGCCGGAGCAGCTATTTTTCACCCCCTCCTGGTCTTTAATCTGTTGTGGGGAAAGAAAGCGGCTTTTGTTGGGCGAGGGGCTGCGCGGGGGGCGGGAACGGGGCGCCGCGATTGTGTGTCCCGCAGCTGCGCGCCTGGGGCCGCCGGGGGTGGGGGGCGCGGGGCGCGGGCGGGGAAGGCCGGGAGGGTCGTGCCGGGCCGGAGTGGGGGACTCCAGGGCGCGGGATGCGGGCGGGGAGGGTCGCGTTGGGTGAGGGAGTGGAGGAAAAGGCCACCCGGGCGCACCAGCCCATTGTCCTCTTGGCCCTGTTCTGCACCTGGCCCGGGGATGGGGGGAAGATGCGCGCTCACTGAAGCGGGTGCCCGGGCCGCGCACTCGGAGGAGGTCATACACTCGGGCAGGGGGCCACAGCACTTGGGGAGACACCCCACGCGTTTAACTAGACCGCAACACTCAGGGAGAGACACTCACAGGCCTCAGCGAGGGTTCCCCACTCAGAGAGGGAGGAACACACACACAGAAGAACCCCTTACTCAGAGACTCACACACACACACACACACACACACACACACACACACACACACTGCTTGACACCATCAGAGCAAAATGGAGTTCCCATATGAATTTATTTCTTCTTCCAGCTCCAACTTCTCCTTAGTACAGTCGCCCATTCTCCAGCGTTTGCTTCCTCTCTCCCTCCAGTTGGTAGTCCGGCTGCAAAGCACCAGCTCTGGACTCAGGCTCTGCCCTGCCCTGCCTCTCCACACTGTGTGACCTTAGGCAAGTCACCTCACCACTCTGTTCCGATCGATGTGAGGACTGAGGGAGATAATACCCGTGAGATGCCTGGCTCATGGTTGGCACTCAGCAAAAGTGATCCTTGACAAGCTCGCTGAGGCTTGGCCGCTGTAATGATTACACTTAAGGACAGCTTAGGCCCGCAGAACTCACCGCAGAGTTCGGGCCAGGCTAAGGGTGGAGGAGCCCTTTCCTCTCTGGCAGGGTCAGCTGGGTCCCCAGGCCAGATCCTCCCCCACTACCTCCCTACCTACTAGCCTCCAAGCCTTTGAATTGCTGCTGGGACCTAGGCCAACACAAGATAATATCTAGGCAGGGTAAACATTGCTTTTCAAGGCCCTTTTTTTTTTTTTTGCCTTCCATCTTTTCTTGCCTTGGACTCCATCATCTTTCTAAAGTGTTTCCTAAAACCTGTTAGTAGGGGTCTAGATCCAAACGTCAGCATTTGTCTTCAGCAAAGAACGCTACGCCTGAGAGTCACAATCAGAGTCATCCGGCACAACTTGTATTTGAGTTTTAAATCCCCCTCTAAGTGGTCTCCCCAAAGTGATTACTGTGGTGGAACTTAATTCAGTACATTTTCCAGGCACTGTGACACTGAGACCAGGGAGACAAGACTGGACTACTAAGCAGGTGAGCTCTCTGCTCCTTAGGGTATTTGGGAGTGTTCAATGAAACCATGAATGTATGTGCTTTGGAAATAGCAAGATCACTTTCTATAGCAATATATTCTTGTTAAGTTAGAGTTAAACTCCCACGTAACCTACTGATGCTTTCCAGAGTCTAGAAATTCCAAACTTTTCCCTTAACAGAGAAAGGAGGCTGTCTGGTGTGTCCTCCTTAGCCTAGCAATGCTAGGGTGAGGGAACGAGTCCTTGTGTGTCTGGATACTGTGCAGTTTGGATGGCAGTCTCCATCCTGGTATGTGTCAATGTTTCAGCCACAGGCCTGGGTTCAAATGTTGATTGTTGGAGTTTTTTCCCTACCGGCTGTGTGGAAAAATCTCTTTGAACTTCAGTATATATGAACTTCATAATAATACCTACCCCTAAAGACTCTAGAGAAGATAATACAAGATAGAATGTATAAAGCACCAGCACAGGATAGGGTCTCAGAAAATAAACTCCCGGGGGTGTCCCGGCTCCCACTCAGGGCGGTGCCGGGAGCGGGGGGGGGGGGGGGGGGTGAAAAAAAAAAGAAAATAAACTCCCTTCTTACTGCCCTGTGGGTGGCCAACCCCCACCCCACCCCAGATGCCAAGCTAGCTCCTGCACATTCCCTGGTCACTGCCTACCAGCTGAAGCAAGGGGTTTGTTAACTTCAACTTTCTTTGAGTCTCTGCATAAAAAAAAAAAAAAAAATGTTGGCCCTGGCCAAGTAGCTTAGTTGGTTAGAGCATCGTCCCAATATGCCAAGGTTCTGGGTTTGATCCTGGTCAGGGCACATACAAGAATCAACCAATGAATTCATAAATAAGTGGAATAACAAATCTGTTTTGATGTTTCTCTCTCTAAAAATCAATTTTAAAAAAGAAGCAGCAGCAGCATAGGCACAAAAGAGGACACTCTTTGAGTCAGGCAGACCTGGTTGCAAACCTTAAATCTGCCACTTACTAGCTCTGAGACCATGGTCAAGCACGTTAACCTCTTGGAAACTCAGTCTCCTTGTCCATAAAATGGGTCAATGAAATAAGATAATGTGAGAGAAGGCAAATAGAACTTGGCAAACAGTTAAGAGTCACTAAAGTATAATGATGATGATGGTGGCACCAAGTATTTCTGAACTGTAGAGTAGCCCATCTTGGAGGCCCCTGACATCCCCACCCCTATAAGGACTCATGCCTGAGCTCCAGATGCTCCCCACACTCGCCTTCTCAGTATGGCCCAGATTCCTGAAAACTCAGGAGGAACCATTAAACTCACCTGGCACCCATCTATCCCACTCACCAGGGGACTACTTTACATCATAACACATAAAAATAATGACAGTTCCCACAGCACTTTCCATTCCCTGTCCCTTTTGACCCTCCCAGCTGTGAGAAAGATGGATATTATTCCCCTCCCCCCATTTTACAGAGGGGACAACTGAGGAACAGCGAGGGAAGGCAGTCCATGCGAGGATTTGAGCCTGGCCTGGCTTCTGAATTCCCTGTGCTTTCTTGTGTAGCACTACTCTCCAGCAGTGCTTTGAGGTGTAGCATTGCTGGGGAGAGAAGGTACGGATATGTTCTACGCATACAGCTAGGACGTTTTCCGCAAACCTTTACAGGCACTTTGTGAGCAAACAGGTACATGTTGGGAGATGCAGAGTCTGGGGATGTTGAGACCACAGCAGACCACTCTAAAGCTAATGAGAGTCAGAGGGCAGAGGGGACAGGGAGCCGGAGGAGGAGGAGGTCTGGGCTTGGCCACAGGTGGGCAGCTGACATCCCAAGTAACCTTGGGCAAGTTTCTGATGTTTCCTTGATCCTCACTTTCAACATAAATGGAAAAAAAAAAAAAAAAAGATAGGTAGATAGATAGAAGCTCAGTTTAGGTAAAAAGACATCTGCAACTCTCATCATCATTACTTTGGCTTTGAAATCACCAGCTCAGAGACCCCCCACCAGTTTAAAAAATTTAAAAGACAAAACAGTATAACTTAATAGTTCTGCCAACGCTTCAAAAAAAAAAAAAAAGCAGAGAGCACAACACTGATTTTTTTTTCTTTTCTTTTCTCTCTCTCTCTAAGTTTTGGCAAAGGAAGATTCGGTTCCTGGAAATGCTTACAAAATAATTCCTGACACTGGGAGGAGATAGTTAAAAACGGAAGAAGATGATGACTACGAAAAACTACATACATATATAGATAAAGAAAGACGGTGGAAAGAAAGAGAATAAACAAAGAAAGAAAAGAAAAAGGGGGGGGGGGGGGAGGAGAGACTTTAAAAGACACCAATTCAAGGAACGTTATCAAGTTCTCAGCATCTGCGATTCACCAGCCGCTCCCCGACCGGCGGCGCAGACTCCGCCCCTTTCTCGGGTGTCGGACGCTGATTGGTGGGGGAGGCCGTCGCCGGCCGGTGACTGCCCGAGGAAAGGTTGCCTGGGACACGCATCCCTGTGTGAACGCATGACGTCCCACCCTGGCGCCAGGCTGTCTGGGGCTGAGTCTTAGATCAACACAGCTGTGGGACCGGGACCCACAGCTGGGCAAAGGAGCGGATTCCTCAACAAAAAATAGGATTGTGAGAAAAGTTCTGAAACAAAAACAGTGCAGACAAAAGCCTTAATGACATCCTTTCATAAAAATAAAAAATGCAAGAGGGGGGAAAAAGCTGGTAAAAGAAGCAGAACTGGGAACAGAAAGTTCAGAGACATTTGGAATAAGCGGCTGAGGCCCCGCCACCGCTAAACAAGTTTGCAGAAGGCCTGAGCTAGGCCCCCAGCCTGCTGTTGGGAACAAGAAGTCTTCGGGGTTCCAACTTCATTCAGTGCTCCAACCTTAACCTGCTTGTTCAGAATTAGAATGTTTGACGGAAAGGACCCTTCGAGGTCATTTGCTCCCCCCACCCCCAATTTTACAAAAAGCGAGGCCCAGGAAGGAAGGACATGCATCTAGGGCCACACTGCAAGCAATTGGCATGGCCAGGACAGAATTCAGCTTGCTTACCCCACTGCGTCCCTCTCTTGCCTTATGTCACACAGCCCAAAGGCATTTCGGTCTGAAAGCATCTTGGGAAATAATAAATGTGAAGGTGTTTTGCAAATGGCTTTACAAGCCTGAGGAGAACCTGTGAGGACCTGTGGACCGTGCACCTACCACACACCTGGCCCATACCGAGTCCCCAGGCACCCAGGAGACTAGCAGATCTGATGGAGAGAGCCTGCCAAGCGCCTCTCAGAGAAGAGGCATTCAACAATTATTTGTTGAAAGGAATGAGGTTGGTCTAATTAGGTCAATTTTATAAATTAGAAATTGAGGCGCAGAGAAGTGACCTACCCAAAGTTCACATCATTAGTAAAAGCGAATGGGGATTTGAACATAAATCTGCCTGCCCCTGAAGACCATGATTTTTCCAGAACCTCCTGGGCTTTGCCATTTTGCACAAACCACGGAAATCTGCATGATAGAAAAGAAGGGGGCTTTCTATTTGGTCATTCAGGAATTTCCAAAGCCACCATTTTCCCTTTCTGTGACCAAATAGCTGACATGCTCTTCATTTCATGTGTGTAAGTACATATAGATTGATTTGTCCATTCACTGATTATTTTCTTCCTTTTTCTTATGTTAAAGAGGTTAACCTTGAAAATATTCATATCTTTCAAAGATCTTTCTTGGCATACAAGCCCTGTGGAATGACAGCAAAGAGCAAGACTTCAGGTCTGGCTCTGCCATTATTTGTGGTGTGACATTGGACATGCTTTATAGCCCTTCTCTGTACCCTTTATCACTCCACACCTGCCCGTCCCCAATCATAAAGCCTTAGACTTCTAGAGTTGGAAAGAATTTAAAATAAACACTTAGTACCATCCCCCCCACCCACCCTTTATATTATTAAATGAGGCTAGAGTAGCTGGACTTGTTCAAGATCACATGACAAATTTTTGACAGGGCTGGGATATTGAACCTAAGGCTCCTGATTTCTCCCTTTTTACTATGACTCTTTTGAGACTCTCCTAGCTCTGAGCTTTCATTGTCCTGTTAATCAGTGCCACATACTATAGAACTCTTAATTGCTTCCTGTGTTAATCTGGTCTCCCCAAATTGTGACATTCTTGAGAGCAGGAGCCACTGCTTCCAACTGATTGATTAAGGAAGCAACCATTGGGGAGATCCCACTTGGCCAGTGTCAAGATGGAAACCTGCATTTTAAGGCTGCAAATTCCAAAAGTTTTGGGAAGTGATAAGAAGACGAGCAAAGAATACTGAATGGAATGTCCTTTTGCAACACAGAGCTTAACTCGCCTGTCCTCTGGTTCCTTTCCTGGGCTCTCAAGATAGAGATGGAGCTATGTTAGCAAGGCCTAGAATAATCAAGTCCAGGTGGCTTGCCTTTCCATAGCAGAAAGGGATAGACAATAGAGCTTATGGTATCACCAAACTATTGTTTTCTGCGTTGCATCGAGCTGTTTGGAGAGTGGGGAGAAAGGAGGAAGCAAGAGTTAAGAGATTCTTGCTGACTCCATGGGGGGCTCCTAAAAGGTTATACAGAAATCATCCCTTCTGACACACACACACACCCATTCAAAACCCTGTCCAAAATTTTATTCAAACTCACTTCCAACACGTAACTAGGCATATATTTGGCTCCTTATGAAGTGCATGGGGCCAGGAGATGGGAGTTCTTTTCCTTCCCCAGGCAAAGAACATGGGTTCAGGCTTTTTCCCCCCCTTCTCCCCCCCCCCCCCCCCTTTGCTCAAACCCCTTCTCCCTCCTCCTTCTGTAATCTCAGCGCCTAGCCCAAATCTGTTTTCTTCATTGTAACCTCAGCTTCACCGCAATTAATTTTTTTCCCCTCTGGTCACAAGATAATTCCTGACGCCAGTGAGTCTGGAGGTCAGACAACAGCAAATTGGGGAACAAGGCGGCACTAATTCCTTACAAGTTTCCCTTGAAAAAATCTTTTGCTTTAAAAAGAAAGAAAAGCTTCTTTGCTGTTCAGGGATTTATGACCTCGGAAGAACTGTGGGTTCGAAGTAGTGCTGGGCTGTGGTGGACTGGCAGGGGGGCAGGGGAGCTCAAAGAATCTGGGGCGCTGCCAGGAAAAGGCAAATTCTTAAAGTTAATGGTTTTAAGTGATTTTTGAAATCCTTGCTGGCAAAGAGGCCCGCCTCTCCCCAGTATCAGCGCTTCCTCATTCTTTGAATCCACGACTCCGCGGTATTCGGCGTCAGACCAGCCGAAGAAAGCCTGTTTGCAATTTAACCGCGTTGTGAACGCCCAGGGTCGGCGGAGGCGGGGCCTCGGCGGGCTGTTTTGCATAAAGGGGCGTGCCTTCTGGGCGGGCTCTATAAGTACCGGCCACGGCGAGCGTCCACACTGAGCGAGCTGCTGTAGGAATTTCTTCGGCTCCTCCGACCTTGGGCACTTCCAACCTCATTCCTCAGCATGAAGGCGCTAAGCCCGGTGCGCGGCTGCTACGAGGCGGTGTGCTGCCTGTCGGAACGGAGCCTAGCCATCGCGCGGGGCCGCGGCAAGGGCCCGGCAGCCGAGGAGCCGCTGAGTCTGCTGGATGACATGAACCACTGCTACTCGCGCCTGCGGGAACTGGTACCCGGAGTCCCGCGAGGCACTCAGCTTAGCCAGGTGGAAATCCTGCAGCGTGTCATCGACTACATCCTCGACCTGCAGGTGGTCCTGGCCGAGCCCGCCCCTGGACCCCCAGACGGCCCGCATCTTCCCATCCAGGTATGTATGCGTGGGCGTGCGCGGGAGCAGGGAGAGGGCTGAGGTCCAGGGCTGGGGATGCTGCTGGACCCCTCGAACTCCCAAGTGCCATGCTTGCCTCTTACCTCTCTTTCTTTTCTCTCAGACAGCGGACCTCTCTCCGGAACTTGTGATCTCCAACGACAAGAGGAGCTTGTGCCACTGACCTGGCCGTCCTGGCGCCTCCAGGTGAGTCTCCCCACCTTCTCGGGGGTTGTGGGGATGGGGGCGCGGTGGTGATTGAACAGTAAGTCTTGGAACTGGAAGGCCTTTTAAAGGGGACTATACCCCCTCTGTTTAGAGAAACCAAGGGCAGAGAGGGGCAAGTAACTTGACCGTGGTCACATCAAATGAATGACGGAACCAATTTCCACCCCTGTGTGCGTTCCCACCTTAAACGCACGTTGCGATTGCCCTCCCGCAATGGCCAAAGATCCCAGAAAGGACGCGCAGGTCCGACTAAATAAAACTGGCGTTCAGCTAGTAGCTTGGAGTCGTAAAGGGAGCCCTCCCAACTCGTGTCAATTCCAAGAGGGGAGGGGTGGTGCAAGCTCCGCCTGTGGTCCTTTGGCGCCAACTGGGTGGGGGTAGCGTGGGGCGCGGAGTTATCAGCTGGAGGTAGAGACCAAGTTTCCTCCCTGGCGCCGGCCTGTCTGCGGACGGCCCCCGCCTCGGCGCGCTCGGCGGAAACTGACGGCTCTCTGGTCTTTTTTTCCTCCCCCACCCAGAACGCAGGTGCTGGCGCCCGTTCCGCCTGGGACCCCAGGACTCTGTGGCCGGAAGCCCAAGGGCATGGATGGACCCCAGCCTCTCCCTGCCCACTTCACTTCCCAAACTCCTGCCTCGAGGCTGGACCTGGTGCCCGGGAGCGAAGGACTGTGAACTTTAAGGTGGCCTAAAGAGCCAGAGCAAGCTCTGGGCACCGACTGGGCAACGTCACCCAGCCCCCCCCCCCTGCCCCCCAAGTTCTAAAGACTGTCCGAGTGTGGAGGGGGGTGTGGTGGGGGGAGAGTGGCTGCTCCAAACTCTGCCAAGGCCAGCCGTAGAGCTGGTCTTCTGGTCTCCGAAAAAGGCTCTGTTGCCCTGATTATGAACTCTATAATAGAGTATATAGCTTTTGTACCTTTTTTGCAGGAAGGTGACTTTCTGTAACCATGCGATGTATGTTATTAAACTTTTTATAAAAGTTAACATTTTGCATAATAAACGGTTTTTAAACACTTGTGTATAGAGTTTGATTCCATCAGTGCTAACATTCTCACAAGGCTGGATTAAGGGGGAAATAAATGTTCCTGGAGCCTGGGAAAGCATTTATTCTCTTAAAAAGAGAGATGGGAAAATTCCCAGCTAACAGTGGGGTGGAGGGGAAGTGGTATAAGGGTTCAGGGCGGGAGCCCTACGTTGAGGGTTGGTGCAGAGACTCCTGGGCCTCTGGCTCCTCACTTGACAGATGAGGGAAAGCCCAAGAGGGGCTGGGACCCAGCACGAGCTCACCCAGCACGTTGGGAGCTCAGGATAGAACTCGGGTCTGCGGTCCCGGTGAAGTCCCTTGGGCTTTTGTGCTGCTCGGGCATCTGCCCGTCGCCTTCAATCCTTTACTTATTCACGCCTTCCTGGCAGGGGATGTGAAGGGCAGAGCCTCACCTGGTGCCCAAGCAGGTGGTGCTTCACAGGCCCACTTCAGAGATGAACCAACGGGCCACTGGGTCTGGTTTCACTTCCCCAAATTGGGAAACACGGGAGAGGGGTTTCTTCCCTCAAGTCCCCAAACATCCTGATCAGGATTTCTGGTGCTGGTTGGGAAATACTGACACCAATCTCTCCGCTACCATCAGGTAGTTGGAGACTTTGACCCTGAACTGGGAATTGGATAAAGAGGCCCTACAGCCTCATTCCTTCTGGCATTTCCTTCCCAAACACATGCATCGGGAGCCTTCTCTGAGAGCAAGCATCTTCATTCCGATTTCAGAAATGCAGAAACTGAGGTTCAATGGATAATGGTCGGAGCCAGCGATGGAATTGTGATCTTAACCACAGTGACTAACATGGTGACAGGAGCAGGGCCGGAGACTGGATAGTCCACGGGGCCAGGCCCCCAACCCATGCCCCTTTGCCCCCTACCTGGCAGCTCCCCAGGTGGGTTCCACTGGCATCTGGCCTCACTAGATTCCCGTTTATGATATGATCTCATCTGTGCGTCGGCTCCTGGCATGAATTAGCTCAATATTTCATAACAAACAGCTCACGTCATCACCGCCCCTTAACGCCTTAACCCTGGTGAGCTTTCAGGGGTGAACAGGGGCATGTGGTGGGGAGGCAATCACCCCGTCTTTGCCAGCCATCCTCCCAGCCAACCAGTGGTTCTCAACCTGTTTTCTGGTCTCCTCTGACGATCTGATGGAAGGTATGAACACTCTCTTCAGAACATAAACACATACAACTCTGCGGAGCAATAGCAGGTCTCCAAACCCCTGGGAAGCCCTCAGTCTTCATAGGAGGAACTCTTCCCTCAAAACAAGAGGTACAAGACCCAGGCTGGGTCTGCCTGCCTTGGATCAGTAGTTGGGTGTGCTGTACTGGCTCCGGAGACAGCCACTCCAGGGTGGCAAACATTTGCTCTGCCGCATACTGGCTATATAACCAAGCCTCAGTTTTCACATCTGTATCAACCTGCTGATCTTGAGGATACGATTCGGAGGCACCTGGCCCCACATGACACCATTAATGGCAGCAGAGCCAGGCACTGAACTCAGCATTCTGTACCTTTTTTTTTTTTGCCCCGGTAGGCAGCTTCCTGCTTGCTCAGAAGTTCGGGGCTGTGGAATGCTAGAAAGAGCAAGCCACTTCACCTCTCCAAGCCTCTCTCCTCCCTTGCCCAGCAGCTGGTGGTTCTTGTAACCCTGCCTCCCTGGACAGAAGATAATGGTGGGAAAGTTCTTTGAAATGCATCACACACCTACAAGGTATTATTAAGCTAATTCCAAGGAAATTGCCTGTTAGGTCTGCTGAGACCGAGCTGTTCAGGTGGCTGAGACAAAAGCTGAAACCAGCACACCAATTCATTAGTCCTTCGAGAGTGAAAGCAATTTGGCCCTAAGGTCAGAAAACTCTCAGAGTATAGTGACTTCTGTCATAATCACCTATCCAGGGCCTACCAAGTGCCAGGATCTATTTTAATTTTTTTTCTAATCCTTATCAAAACCCATAAAAGTATCATTATTTCCACTTTACAGAGAAAACACACCCAAAGAGGCTGAATAACTTGATCCAGGTCCCACAGAAAGGCTTTGTAAACCCATCTCCATCTAGCTTCAAAGCCAGGTTCTCACCTCTGCTCCAGGCCAGCTCTTCCCCCCCACCATCCCCGGGGCCTGGCACAGACTTGGTCTCCAGAGGGTGCTTGCCGAACAAAAGACCTCAGACCACCCTAGGCCTCCTTTTCACTTGTAAAAGGATGATGCTGCCGCCCTTGCAGGTTTGGGTTCATGTGAAAGATAACACGCCTACAGCATCTACCAGGCTCTCTGAAATACAAAGTTCACTCTTAATTGCGTGTCTTAACGTGCATTCTAGCATCAGCTCTGATATGCGGACATTTGGAAGAAATTTTTACTTTGTAAAAAAAAAAAAAAAAACAACCAACAAAACACCCACACAAAACAAACAAAAGAACCGACTTGGAACAGGCAAAGGAACTTGCCCGCGTCCACAGAGCTCTTAAGCCACAAGACAGGGGTTCGAATCCATGTCTCTGACACGGGACATGGTGGTGCCCACTGGAGAAGGCCATTTATATAGCTCCTCCGAGCCGGGGATGCGCGGGACAGCCTTCCATTATCCGTCCCCCAGGCCTCACCGCCTCTCACAGCCACCCCTCTTCTCCACTCCCCAGGCCACCCCCCGAAAACCTCCTGTGGCTCTTTGCCCCAGAGGTGCCGCTCAGGGTGCCCTCTGCCCGCTCCCTGCCCAGCGAGAAGAGAGCCACTCGGCCCGGAGGGCGGCTCGCGGGCGGGCAGGGGCGGAGCCTCGGCCACGTGGCCCCGAGCCGAGCCCCGTGGCCCCGCCCCCCGGCCCGCCCCCGGCCCGGGGACCGCGCTCCCCCCGCGGGCCCTGGGGGCCGCTCGCAGGTGTTCGCTGGCGCCCGGATGTCTGAGCTCTGGCTCCGCTCTGGCTCCGGCTCCCTCCGCAGCTTGCGGGCGGGGCTCCCAGCCCATCCGGAGTCTCGCGGCGCCCCCGCCGCTCTGCCAGCAGCGTGGCCTCCCGGTTCCCAGCCTCCCAGCCTGGGGGGCCCCCCCACCCAGCGGAGTCGCTGACCCAACGGCTCTCCCGCTGCCCCCAGCTGCGCCCGGGCCGCTGCAGCCTCGGCGCGCCCCCACCCCGCTTCCTGCCTCGGCAGTTTTGCAGCTTTGCCCAGGCCGAGCGGCGGCCCTGGATCGCACCCCGTTCCTTCCTTCCTTCGGTCAGGCAACTCGCATTCCTCGAGCGCCTGCGACGTGCCCCGCACACGGCCTCTCTGACCTCCTGAGTGTGGCCGAGGCCCGCGGGGGTCCTGCGGGAAGCCTCTGCTCCCCACCCCGGTCTCCCTCCCTCCCCACCCGCCTCGGTCTCCTCTCTCTGAGGTCCTGTCTCACTCAGAGTTTAGGATTTAATTGCTCTCTGATTATTTCTCCTGTTAAGAGTCAGTCAGTGGCTGGGCGGGGGGGTGTCGGTTTGTGACCAAAATCAGGGGGTCATTCAGAAAGAGTGAGGGGTCAGAGTGTGGCCAGAGTTGGGGTTCAGCCTGACTGAGGCGGGGTTCGGGGTAAGTGTGGGTAGAAGCTGGCAGCCGTCAGCGGCCAGGGTTAATAGGGTGTGAGGGTTAGTCTGAGCAGCATCAGTGGCCAAGGTTAGTGAGTCAGTCTTTGGGTAGGGTCAGGGGACGGTCTGGATCAGGGGAGTAAGTCACCCTGAGACCAGGGTTTGGGGGTTTCCTTTGACAACCCAGATAAGGGGGAAGCGGGGCGCTGGAGCACATCCCTTCATAGTCTCCCCTACATCACCCAAGCGGTGGTGGAGCTGACCTGCCATCCGGGGACCCTCCCTCTGCTCCTCACCACTGTCCTGCTCCTGCCTTGGGCCAGATCGTGGCCCAAGGGAGCCCAGACTGGCAGTAACACTGGAGACCTTGGGCTTCCCGGACCCAGGCCTGGAGCCACCCATATTTAACCGTTAAGTAGTTCCTTTTCCCTTGTCATTTGTTCATAAATCTAAAGTCTGTCCGGGACGGGAGGGCCCCTAGAGGTCATAAGTGTGATGGGAGAAGGGAAGGAGCCTAGTCAGGGACACACAGCAAGTTAGTCCAGGGAGGACTAAAACCCACGCCTCCTGGCTTCCCCTGATACTCTGCCTCCCCTGAGCGGGGGTCCTTGTTCCCCTTTAGAGGTGGATGGCAGAGCGGAGGCCTCACCCTCGGCTCTCACCGAGGGACACCCGGCCCCTCCCCCTGAGGATCTGGGAATGTGGAGGCGGGGGATGGGGATTCCCTAAGGCTCTGTCTCCTTGTCGCTGCCACCCAGCCCCCGCCCTCCCCTTCTCATTAGGAGTAAATGAAACGAGGGTGGCCGAGCAGGAGTTTGGAAGCCTGGGAGGGGAGAAAACACTTTTTAAGAACTGCTGGGGAAAAGCTTAGCTGGTTTCTTATGGAAACATATGGAACTCATTATCCTAAATCGAGGTGGTCGCTGGCCAGCTGGCAGCCGGTTGGTTTGGGGCTGAGTGTGTGCTGTGTGGCAATGAGGGTACCCAAGGCGCAGCAGACTCCCCAGATCACCCGCCCACTCGCTGACCCAGGTTCTTCCTAGTCGTCCTTTTGTTTTCAGCCTATGCCGTCTCTAGTCTTAAAAGGGGGAGGGGGGGAGGGAGAAGAGGGTGTTTAAGACACTCTGGGATATGGGACCTGTAAGTTATGCAGGAGGAGATGAAGACTTGGGGACCATCAGGACAGACAACCACACGCGCCCCCCCCCTCCCCGACACATACCCTGAGTCATACCAGGGGCCCTTGGCAGGGTTTGCTGTGGGTCCAAATGTGTGAAGGGTTGATCCCCGCTTCCATTGAGGATTCATCCAGACGACCTCCCGGGGCCTAAATGTTGGACCTGTATTCTATCAATTGTATTTTCCATTACAGATTTGACTCCGTATACAAAGTAAGTGGCAAGAAAGTGTCTGTTTGGTAACGGGGGTGGGGTGGGGGGGCTGCCTCTATTTCACCCCTGTGAGGTCACAGATATGAAGGGACCACCAAAGGTCACCCTGGAGTAAGTGTCAGAGCCCGGTCTCCAACACAGCCTGCACATCCAGAGCGGTGCTGTCGGCTGCTCATTGAACGCTCCGTGCAAACCGATGGGTCATACAGAGTTGGTTGTCCTAGCCACTGCAGCCCTCCGGGAACTTCCTGCGAGTCTGAGAGGCAGAGAGATGCCGATTGAAATTCTGGCTTTGTCCCGCATCAGCTATGCCACCACAGGTAAGTTATTTACGGTCAGAGCCTCACATGATTTGCAGTGGGGAGTAAATGAGAGGACATGTAAAGCACCTGGGCCCTAGCTGGTATGGCTCAGTGGATAGAGCGTCGGCCTATGGACTGAAGGGTCCCAGGTTCGACTCCAGCCAAGGGCACAAGCCTGGGTTACCGGCTCGATCCCCAGTAGGGGGCGTGCAGGAGGCAGCCGATTAGTGATTCCCTCTCATCATTGATGTTTCTATTTCTCTTTCCCTCTCCTTCCTCTCTGAAATCAATAAAAAATATATATCTATATATACACACAGTATTTTCCGGCATATAAGACGACTGAGCATATAGAAGATTTTCCTGGGTTAAAAAGTTGTCTTATACGCTGGAAAATACGGTATATATATATATAATAAAGCACCTGGCACTTGGTAGGTGCTGGCTGTGTGACCCCAACTATGGAACTGGCTGGGCATCATTGTCAGATTCCTAACGTAATTCCTTCCTTGGTGTTGTTGGCATAATCCAGTCACAGCACCTCCGCGTGGCCTGGCCAGCATCTGTGCTCCTCAGAGCCCTCTCAACGGCACCCAGGACAGCCTGGTGCCTTGATAATAGCACAGGAAGAAAGGGGGTGGGGGGCATGGCCTGCACTCCCAGGCTCTGCTGCCGTGGCAAACTCTTCACCTCTCAGTCTCCCCTTCCCCCCAATAATACTGCCTGGAACCTGTCCACAGAGGGAGGATTTAGTGAGGAGCTGATGTCAGGCACCTAGAAGGCTGCCCGCATGTGGCCGGCACTCAGTAAGTCACAGCTCTTCCTATTTCTCAGATGGAGAAACTGAGTACCAGAGTGAGGAAGTGACTCATCCAATGTCACGTGGGAAGATTCCCTCACAGACCTGGGGATTCAGAGCCAGGTCTTCGTGCTCCCGGTCAGGGCCCAGCTGCTCCTTTCTCATTATTGGGATTTGTAATTACTTCATGGCAAGTGTGTTATCAGCTGGTGGAAGGACAGAGCTTGAGACCTGGGAGCCTGCCCAGGCTCAGCCCGATGCAGAACCAGCTCACTCATGAAAGCACCCCCATCTAGAAGAGAATGGGGGGTGGGGGTGGGTGACCCAGAGGCCAGAGGACCGGGAGACCAGAGATGGTGCAATCGGGGGCATGAGCAGCAGCTTTGTGATCTGACAGATCCTGTGCTCAGATCTGTCTCTGCCACGTCAGAGCTGTCCGAACAGCTTTCTGAGCCTCAGTGTTCCATCTGTAAAACTCCAAATAGTAACTGTTTACAGAGTTGTTGTAGGAATGAAGACAACAGAGGTAGAGAACCTGGCGCAGGTGAGCTGCTAGTAATTGGTAGCCCTTAAAATTGTATCAAGAGGAAGTCGGGCGGGAGCCAGCGGCTGCTTCCTCATCATTCTCAGCCCAAATCTGTTTGTAAACTTTCAACCGAATAAAGGATAATATAGGTGTTCTAATATTGGCTATTGAAATGCCTGTGTGTACCCAAACTCCTCTACTTACTAGCTGTGTGAACTTGGACAAGTTACATAACTCCTTTTGTCCTCAGTGTCTGCATCTATAACATGGGGATAATAAAAGTCTCTGCCACGGACAGTTGTTGTGAGGACTGAATTAATTAACATATGAAGCTCTTAGACTAGTGTTTGGCACATGATAGCGACCCCCAAATGCCAGTTGTCATTCATTCTCTTAGCATTTTGTTCTCAGACCTTCTATAGCCATCTGTGCTTTAATATAAAATCATAATGTCTCTCTCTCTTGCGCTCTCTCTCTCTCTCTCTCTCTCTCTCTAGTACAATTGACATCTCAGGAAGATGTACAGATTTTTATCACATGGCGTTGTGAGACCCGGCACCCAGCCAACTTCTCACACAGTCACACGTGTGCGTGTGCACGCACATACGCACAGAGGCACACACTTTGAAGGCCGTGCTACGCTCTGCTGCTTCCCAAATGGGCTGAAACGAGCTCTCCTGCCTTGGAGAACTGCCTGCCCTCTTCCTCCCACTCCTCATGCTCTGGGGAGTGAGGCAGGAAAGGTGCTCACCTCACAGGAGCGTAGTCCTTGGCAAAACTGACGGGGGAGGAAGTCCTGGCTCCAGCTCCACCTGAGTGTCAGAGCCCGGGTCCCAGCCCTGACTCTGTCCCCTCCTTCCTGTGCAACCCTGGGCACATAGTTTCACCTCTCTGAGCCTTGGCTTCTCATCTGTGAAAGGCAACTGACCATGTCTACCTTTCAGCATCTTTGTGAGCATTAGAGAAACACATAGAAGTGCAAGGCACAGCCTGGCCGGCGTGGCTCAGCGGTTGAGCATCGACCTATGAACCAGGAGATCACAGTTCGATTCCCGGTCAGGGCAGATACCCGAGTTGTAGGCTAGATCCCCAGTGTGGGTGTGCAGGAGGCAGCCGATCAGCCTATGGATGATTCTCATCATTGATGTTTCTATCTCTCTCTCCCTCTCTGAAATCAATAAAAAGATATAAAAAAATAAGTGCCAGGCACATAGTCATTGCTCCATACCTGAGAGCTCTTAAAAGCCTGGCTGGTTTTGTAATTCTGTAAAAGCTATCTTTTCTAGATTCTTTAGTAAAACAGGGCGATGGTCTCTGTGCCTTACATAATCAATATACTCCGTTGCTTTATAACACAACTGTTACTCCAATAAAGGTGGGGTTTATTTCTTCTATAATTATTTCATGTTTTATTCATATTTTACAATGTCTGGGCAAGTCATTGGAGCCCACTTGACCTCAGTTTCCTTATCTCTAAAATGGGAAAAATGCCTTCCTCACGAGGTTGTTTCGAGAATTCATGAGCTGGTATATGTAAAAGGGCTTTGTAAACTGTCAAGTTGAACAAGTGTAAGAGATTATGTTTTTGCACCCCCACCTCCCCTTCCATCTCACTAGGCTGAAGTCCCCAAAGACAGGAAGGAGTTTTATTAACCTTTGTATCCTCAGCATTGAATGTGTAGTAATAAGTTGAATAGTAATGCTGATATGGTGATAGTGATAAGAACTTTTATTTCTTGAACACTTAACTGTGGAGCTCTGAGCTAAGTGCATTTAATGGAAAGGTGAGTGATAGACATTTTAAAATGTTTGGTTCCCTCTGCTGATTATTTAAAGGTGAAGCAGCTGTTTTACTTCCTCTTGGGCAAGTTCTGTCTTCCATACCACAAGCAAATGAATTCCTTTTGTGTGTGTGTGTGTGTGTGTGTGTGTGTGTTTGTTTTGTTTTTAAATATATTTTATTGATTTTTTACAGAGAGGAAAGGAGAGGGATAGAGAGCTAGAAACATTGATGAGAGAGAAATATCGATCAGCTGCCTCTTTCACACCTCCTACTGGGGATGTGCCCGCAACCAAGGTACATGCCCTTGACCGGAATCGAACCTGGGACCTTTCAGTCCGCAGGCCGATGCTCTATCCACTGAGCCAAACCAGTTAGGGCTTGTGTGTGTTTTTTGTTTATTTTTATTTTTTAATTTTTGGAGACAAATTTATTTTATTCTTGGGTCTTACACATTGTCTGGCCAGTCCAGAGGAATAACAATAAGCGCAATCTTCAGTTTCTTTATTTTTAAAATGGGGCTAATGATCACCTTGCCTCATGGAAATGTGTTGCATAAATGACAGTAACTTTCCCTTACTCCTCTCCCATCTATACACCCCTTCCCTCCGAGAAGATGGTGGCAACAGGGCAAGAGGATTAAACTGGGCAGCAGAGAGCTGAGTCCCTTAACCATTTGTTTCCTTTTGGCACAAGGTGGCAGGTCTTTCTGGAGTAATTCCCCAATTCGGAGGCCCTCCAAGTCCTGCCTCCTTCAGAAAATCTCCCTTATCGGCCATAGCACCCCAAGATTCAACTCCCCCAAATGCCACATGCCCACCCCCTATCATAATGGGTTGCATATTCCAAGTAGATACAAATCCTGGAAGGCAGGGTTATATGTCAATGGTTTGATTTCTATTTTTCCAAGCATTTTCTTATATCATCTTAATTAATCTTGTATAAACCTTTTCAAAGTCCCCAAGTCACAGATGGGGCAGCTAAGGCCCAGCGAATTGAAGGCCTTGTTAAGGCCCCAGAGTGAGTGACAGAACCGGGCCTGTGATCCCAAGCACGCCATGAGCCTGCCGGAGCCTAGGGACTCTCTGAGCATCCTGACACCAGGCTTTGTGCTTGGCGCTCACAGTAATTTTGTAAAGCAGGCGTTGTCCCCATTTTCAAGGTGAGGAAACTGAGACTGGCACAGGCAAAATAACTTGCCCCAGTCAGGCAGCAGTAAGGGACAGAATCACGATTTGATCAGGGCTGACCCCAAAATGTGCTTTTTTACTTACTACCCTGAGGCCTCTGCAGCTCTGCTGTTTTGGAGCCTCAGAAAGACGGGCCTTTCAGATTCTCTGCAGCAGTAATGTACCCTAACGCAAGAAGCGATTACCAAGGCTGACCCCCACGCCCCCATCTCTCAGCCCCAGCAGCAGGGTCAGGGATTCACAGAGCAGGACACACAAGGCCGCTGCTGCAGCAGTGATCTGTATGGAGCCCGCCCCCCCCCCCCCCCCCATTCCCAGAGCCCATTGTTTCTCCAGGAGACAATACAGATAAAGGACCCAGCCTAGTGGGCTGCCTGCATCAATCTGTAACCATGGGAACCCATAGGGAGACAATTCCAAAGCCCTCCCTGTCCCCCTCCACCCTGCAGCTGTGGCTCCAGGAACCCAGCCTCCAGCAGAAGGGGCATGGCTGATAATTGCCACTCCTCCCCCCACACACACCACCACCAAATAGGACACAGCTGGGCTCCCCTCATCATATATCCTCCCGCACATCCCCCAGTCCCAGAACTGTTGTTGGCAAAGGGGCCTTGGATGCGTTTAGGACCCGTTTCCATTGCAAGAAGGTCAGTTCTAAGAGGTTCAGCACTGGCTAGATATGTCCTTGGTCCCAGGGTTGGGCACAGGGGGAAAAGGGCCCAGCAGAATCCCTAACCATTGAACAGTCAACCGGGTCCCTGGGAAGGGCTTCGGTCCTCAGTGCGTGACTCCCCCCTGGTGGCCAGTTGCTGCAATTGTCAGCTGAGGCTCTGGAGAGGAACAAACATTATTACCTCTTCTTCCTGGGCATCTACTGCGCTCCAGATGCCCACACGTATTAGACCTAATCATCACAGCCGCCCTGGGAGGTGGGTGTTCTTATGCTTAGACACGCTGAAGACAAGAATTTCAGAGGATATCCAAAAGGAAGGATACGGAGCAGAGAGGTCAAGAGGGTGAACCCAGACTACCCTGGCTCAAATCCTGCTCCACGAACACCAGCCCTGTGACCTTAGGCTAATCTTAAACTCTCTGAGTCTCAGTTTCTTCATCTCTGAAGTGGGAATGACAACAATACATACCTAATAGGGATGTTATGAGGATCCTATGAGTTAAGATTTATAAGCCTTCAGATCTGGGGACTGGCACATCTATATTAATAATAGCCTAGGTGGCGTCACGCCCTCACGTCATCACAAGATGGCCATCACAAGATGGCTGCGTGCACAGTGGAGGCGGGTCCCGGCGGCCACTCTGCACTCTGGTGAGGCCTGGGGGTCCCGCAGCTCTGTGCGGCTCAGAGGAGGCAGGTCCCGGCGGAGGAGGTGGGTCAAGGCAGGGGAGGGCAGTTGGGAGCAATCAGGCCAGCAGGGGAGCAGTTAGGCGTCAATCAGACTGGCAGGGGAGCATTTAGGGGGTGATCAGGCTGGCAGGCAGAAGCAGTTAGGGGCAATCAGGCAGGCAGGCAGGTGAGTGGTTAGGAGCCAGCGGTGAGAGGGATGTCCCAGGTTGGAGAGGGTGCAGGCCGGGCTGAGGGACACCGTCCTCACCCCCACCCCCGTGCACGAATTTTGTGCACCAGGCCTCTAGTAGTAAATAAACAAAATCCCAGGCCCTGACGCTCAAGTTGTGTGCTTTCAGGCATATCATTGAACTACACCTGGCCTCAGTTGCCTCAGCTGTAAAGTGGAGCTAATTATGACTTTTCTTATAGGGTTATAGTGATCATTGATGTGGCTTTGGGGTGCTGCTGACCTCGCTTTGCTACTATTAGCATCATTTGTTTTGGATCTGCCTTTGGGGGGAAGAATGATTATGGGGGCGGGGGGATGGATGAAGTTAGAAATTGAGAAGTTATGCTTCTCCACAGGCCAGGAGAAGAAGGTACCTGAGACTTTGGCCCCCCATTTTTCCCCAGGAAGAATCACAGAGAGACTCTGACGGCGTGGCCAGAGACTTTCCTGGGATCTTTCAACTATTCCAAAAACCTTTCACTGGGTTCACTTCAATAATCAATTGTTGAGCTTCTACTCTGCAATGGGCACTGGGCTGCATATTGGGGTGTAAAGATAAAGAAGAAAAGGATCTTCTTAAATCTGGTGGAGAAGATAGAACAGAAAAACAGTTGTCATGTTATTGGTGGGGAGCACTCCTTCTCCCCACCTGTTGCTGAGGAGCGTGGATTTCTTGGGGTGCCGCTGGAATAAGAAAGCTTTACTTCTGTGGAATTACACCCTGACTTTCCAGGGTCCCCTTTCCCTTTGTCCCACCACAGAGGGAGTGTCGCTGTGACTTCAGCAGGGCTAGAATTAAAGCCATTGCCCAGAGTTTTCCATGCCCACATAGTCCAATACAGCACCAGGCTAGCTGAATTTGTGTTCCCATTTGCAGTCCATCAGTCCATTGTGTGTGAAGTCCCCATGGCCATGGGGCTATGGAGAACCTGGGTGAATGCAAGGAAGCAGGAGCAAAACCAAAGGAACCAGAGAGCCGAGAGAGAGAGAGAGAGAGAGAGAGAGAGAGAGAGAGAGAGAGAGAGATCCTTTGACTAGGGCAGTGGTCGGCAAACTCATTAGTCAACAGAGCCAAATATCAACAGTACAACGATAGTAATTTCTTTGGAGAGCCAAATTTTTTAAACTTAAACTTCTTCTAACGCCACTTCTTCAAAATAGACTCGCCCAGGCCGTGGTATTTTGTGGAAGAGTCACACTCAAGGGGCCAAAGGGCCACATGTGGCTCGCGAGCCGCAGTTTGCTGACCACTGGTCTAGGGGATTGTGTATTCCCAAATTTTCGAGGGTTTGCAGTGGCCCTGTGCCCTCTGGCCAATGATCTCTGTTCCCAGGTTTGACTGACAGGCATCTTCCCTTTGTCATTCTGACTTTACTGCACATCCATCTATCTTCCCCTTCGTCCAGTCCCTTCCCCCAGTAATCCGCAGGGAGTGGGCCGGTGGTTCCTGGGGCATGTAAAGCTGCAGCTTCCTGGTGAAGCTGCCCAAATGGCAATGCCTATAATATCTGGCCTCCCTTTGGCTGAGTTCCTATCCTCCTATATAATAAAAGGCTAATATGCAAATTGTCCCCTTGACAGGGAGTTCGGCCAGGGGGCGGGGTCAGCAGCCAACTACCTGGGGCCCCTCCCCCCAGCCATAGTCTCTCCCCCCAACCAGCCCGGCCCTATTGGGGCCGGGCTGGCAGGATCCCACCGGTGCACAAATCTGTGCACCAGGCCTCTACTAGCAAATCACAATGGTATCGATTACAAGGTGAAATGATGACAGACTGAAATTCCTAACAGGAGGTGGGGAGCAAGGTCAGAGTCAGCTTCTGAGCCAGATTCCAAAAATTGAATGTCTTACTTATTTCAAATGAATTCTGAGTCTTTTTTTCCAATGTAATTAATATGTATTATTTAAAAATATATATATATTTTTTATTGATTTCAGAGAGGAAGAGAGAGGGAGAGAGAAAAGAAACATCAATGATGAGAGAGAGTCATTGATCAGCTCCCTCCTGTATCCCCCACACTGGGGATGGAGACTGCAACCTGAGCATGTGTCCTGACCAGGAATCAGATCTTGACCTCCTGGTTCACAGCGCAACGCTCAACCACTGAGCCATGCTGGCCGGGCTGTATTCTTTCTTTTTTTTTTTTTTAAGACAGTTTATTTAGAAAGTTACAGAGTTGGTAGGAATGAGCCCGCTGGGCTGCGTGGGCTCAGGAAACAAGTTACAGAAGCAAAAGAAGGGCCCTTGGAGCTTAGAGAGAAAAGCAGAGGTAATGCACCTGGTGGGGAAGAGAGGGAGGAAGGGAAAGGTGCAGGCAAGCTCCTGAGAGGGAGATCGCTGGTCTGGAGTCTTGCTTCTGCTGTCCCGGGTTTCAATTCTGTGAGTCCGAAGAGTTAGAACGTACCCATTTTTACTGACGTTGTATGAGAGCGTGTGTGCATACGGGGTACACAGCATTCTCAATGACTCGTGTCTGAGGGCAGGCCTTTTTTTCCTGGTGGAGAACAGCATGGCTAAACAGGGAGAGCAGGAATGTCTGAAAAAGTGGGTATGATCAGAGCCTAAGCCCCCCTCCATCCCCCATGAAGGGGGCTGCAGATCAGACAGGCTGGGGGTGCGGTGGCCAGGTGGCCAGGTCTCAGTGGGGAACTACTTGCCAGATCTTAAGCTAGAGAGTAACAAGGTCAGGTCCTCATTTTAAAGAGTTCCAGCAGGAAAAAGGAGGACTACGTTGGTAATCACAGGAATTATAGTGGCTTCCCCCAAGCTCCCATGGGCAACTATCGGGACCTGAATCCGATTGCCCCCCTCCAATGTGGGGCCACTACCACAGGACCAGCATCTGTGAAAAACATCTCCAGAGTCTGGAAACCTCTGGAAAGAATCTGGCCAATCTGGTAGCCCTGCCTTCCTAGCAGGGTTGCATCTTTCACATCCTTTTCCTTCTCCCCAAGCCCAGAGGGTTAACTAGAAAACCTCACAGGCTTTTGGCAGGTGCTGGCGTTCACCGCTAGATGGCAGCCTTAGCCCTTAAACCCCATCGGCTTCCACACAAAGCCTGGAGGGAAGGGAAAAGGAACTAACAGGGAGGATATGCAACCAGCCTCTCCGTGTGCATCATTATCTGTATTTTTACAGTTGAGAAAACTAAGCCTCTAAGACGGCGAAGCCACTTTCCAAAGTCTCATAGATAAGCAGACACAGTATAGCTCTGCTTCTCTGACCTCGGTTTCCTTACCCGAGAGATGAAACGGATCTACCTCTGGCAACACCAATCTCCTTTCCGTCTCTATAGATTTGTCTATTCTGGACATTTCACATAAGGGGAATCATATAATATGATTTTTGTGGCCTTTTGTGTCTGACTTCGTTCACTTAGCATCATGTTTTCAAGGCTCATCCATGTTGTAGCATGTTTCAGCGCTTCATTCCTTTCTTATGGCGGAATAATATTCCACTGTATGGGTACACGACATTTGTTTATCCATTCATCAGGCGATGGACATTTGGGTTGTTTCTACTTTTTGGTTATTTTGAATAATGTTGCTGATCATTCATGGACACGTTTTTGTGTGAACATTCGTTGCCAGTTCTCTTGGGTATATATCCAGGAGTAGAATTCCTGGGTTGTCAAACTGTTTTCCAAAGCGGCTGCCCCAATTTACATTCCCACTAGCAATATAGGAAGGTTTCAACTTCCCCACATCCTGGCCAAACACTTGTTATTGTCAGTCTTTTTGGTTATAGCTATCATAGTGGGTGTGAATCTTGTTGTGGCTTTTATTTTCATTTTCCTAATGACTACTGATGTTGAACATCTTTTTATGTGCTTATTTGGTCTCTGTAGATCTTCTTTGAAGAATTGTCCATTCAAATTCTTTACCTTCTCAGTACATTTTGGTAATATGCTAAACACACACACACACACACACACACACACACACACACACACACGTACATTCACATACCATCCCAGACTTACTTCAGCCATCACAATAGCCCTATGAGGCAGCCCCATTTCTCAGTGAAGGAATTGAGGCCCAGAGTATTGCAATGATATGCTCCAAAGCACGCAGCTTAAGGAGTGTCAGGCCCAGAATTTTTATGTAACGAACATTCATGTCGTATTTACTATGTGTCAGTCCAGAGAACCCATGACCCTCACATTCCCACAATTTTCCAGTAAAAGTATTATTATCGCTAACAGAGCTACTCTGAAGTAGCAACGTGTTCCTTTTTTTAAAAAAAAAATAACCTTTCTCTTCAATTATTAAAGGAATACATGCTTATTGTAGAACAGGCAGAAAAACTATACAGAGAAGCACAAAGAAGATGGCGCAAAGATACCTCTCCCTTCCTTCCCACAGATCCGGTATGGCTTCTCTCTGATTTTGGATTCGTGTGAGCAGGTGGTACACTGGGGAGCCCTGAACAGGAGATCTGTGCCTTTGGGAAGCTGATATTCAGCTTTTTGTATTTTGTTGGTTTGTTTGTTTCTTAATCCTCACTGGAGTATATTTTTTCCATTGATTTTAGAGAGAGTGGAAGGGAGGGGGGTAGAGAGGAGAGAGAGAAACATCGATGTGAGAGAGCCACATCAATCGGTTACTTCCCACATGTGCCCCCGACAGGGTGGGGAACCTGTAACCCAGGTACAAGTCCTTGGCAAGAATGAACCCTCAAAACCTTGGGTTTGAGGGCCAATGTTCTAACCACTGGGCACACAGGCCAGGGCAGCATTTTGTGTTTTGATATGTAGGACTTTGAGGGAACCTGAGGCGTTTTCAGGAGAAGATACACCAGAGATGAGGAAGTTTGCTATGGGCGCTTTTCCAGAGCGTTGGGCCTGACTGGGACAGGGCTTCTTCCTTTACCAGCCGTCCAACCTCAGGCAAGTCACTGAATATCCCCTAAGCCTTGTTTCTTCTTCTGGAAAATGGGACTATGCACCCCTAACTTATCTAGTTGTGGGCACACTGTCCATGCCCAACAATGTCTGCAGCACTGGAACCCCTGGTTCATTGGCAGAACTTACCCTCCTTTATATGGGTATTTTATTTAAAACTAGAGGCCCGGGGGGTCCCTCAGCCCGGCCTGCCCCCTCTCACAGTCCGGGAGCCCTCAGGGGTGGGAGGCGACCCAGCGATCAGGGGAAGGCAATGCCCCCATCACACCTCTGCTGCTGCCACTGCCGGCAGCGCAAGCTTCAGCCAGCCCTGGTTACCTGAGCCTTGGGCAGCTGCCATCCAAGGCTTGCCTGCGCCTTGGCCAACCCTGGGCAGCTGGGGGGCTGAGGGAACTGGGCGCTGCCATCTTGTGGCTGTGGGCGCCACCATCTTTGAGGGTGGGGCAGTCAATTAGCATATTCCCTTCTTATTGGCTGTGGGCGCCGCCATCATTGTGACGGCATGAGGGTCAATTGGCATATTCCCTCTTTATTAGATAGGATGCCTCAGTGCCTTGGGAGGCAGATCTGAATTCTGATTCTGGTTTCATCTTTAATCAGCCCTCGGTCAAGTCCTTTTACATTTTGAGCCTCATTTCCTCATCTGTCCAAATTGTCCCTATGTTATAGGGTAGTTGGGAGGTTTCAACATAATAATGCATGCAAACTGCCTGTCTGAGTGCTTTACACTGAGAAGGTGCTTGGGAAATATTAGCTACTAGAGGCCCGATGCGCAAATTCGTGCAGCAGGGGGTCCCTTGGCCTGGCCTGCGGGATCAGGCCGAAACCGGCCCTTGGACATCCCCCGAGGGGTCCTGGATTGTGAGAGAGCACAGGCCAGGCCGAGGGTACCCCACCGGTGCACAATCAGGGCCGGAGAGGGACACAGGAGGTTGGCCAGCCAGGGAGGGACCATGGGAGGGTTCCAGGGCATGTCTGGCCTGTCTTGCTCAGTCCAGATCAGCAGGACCCCAGCAGCAAGCAACCTACCAGTCAGAGCATCTGCCTCCTGGAGGTCAGTGCATATCATAGCGATTGTTCTACCGGTTGACTGTCTGCCCCTGGTGGTCAGTGCATGTCATAGCAAGCAGTGGAGCGGCCTTAGCATATCATTAGCATATTACGCTTTGATTGGTTGAACAGCTGACTGGACACTTAACATATTAGGCTTTTATTATATAGGATTACCACCATCTTCACTGACTTATTAGCAATTACCACCATCCTCAAGCCCTGCTCGTCTGGCACTCCCCGGGAGGAGGGCGCAAAGGTGAAAACAGAGCCTGGGTCCTGCTCTCAGGGGGTTTGACATTTCCCTGGATGTCTGAATTCAGACTCCTCGCTCCTGCCACTCTACCATTGGCATTGGGCCTTGACGGATGGATCAGATTTGAGCACATGGGGATGAAGGGAGGAGAGGCCTTGTGTATATGAAGCCATGTCAGCAAAGCCTGAGAACCTAGAGAGTGTGGAGCATGTCAACATTAAGAAACATCCAAACCTGTAGAGAATTTTTATGAGTTTATTTGAGCCAAATTCACAGCATCTGCTGGGGAGCCAGATCTCAAATGCTCTGGAGAATAACAGTTTTGCAGCTTCTTTTGTGCATGTGCATGTACATAGAGGTGAGGGAAAGCAACAGGGAGCTTGGACTTAGATTATAGGACAGTTAGCAAGATTATGTGGTCTCTTGAGGGTTAACACCCCTTCCAGGGGTATTACATCTGGTTGAGATTAAAAGTGTGTTTACCTAGATGCCCAACAACAATGGACAGGACCTGCTTAAAACCTTTCGCCAAAGAAGTCACAAGTTTGGGGCATGACTACCCACCATGACCTGCCCAGTTAGAAATTTATGATCAGATCGCCCTGTGAGGCTACTTTCCATAGAACCCCCCCTTTTTTCATCCACAGGTATGAATGGAAAACTGCAAGTATTTTATTTTTTAAATATTTCTTTTACTTATTTTTTAAATATATTTTTATTGATTGCAGAGAGGAAGGGAGAGGGACAGAGAGCTGGAAACATCAATGATGAGAGAGAATCGTTGATGGGTTGCTTCCTGCACACCCCCCACTGGGGATCGAGCCTGTAACCCGGGCATGTGCCCTTGACTGGAATCGAACCCGGGACCCTTCAGTCTGTAGGCCAACACTCTATCCACTGAGCCAAACCAGCTAGGGCAAACTGCAAGAATTTTAGTTTGATTCCATGTGAGGGCCTCGTCTGGTTCATCTCCCACAAGCTTTAGCTAAAACATAAGCACCCACTATGCACGCACCCCTCTGAGGATTTTATATCCAATACCTTATGGATCCCCACAGTAAATGAAAATGTCACTTTCGCCATTCCCATTGCAAAGATGAGGAAGTTGAGGTTCAGAGAGGTCCAGCAGCCAGACCAAGAATATAATGCTAGAGGTGAATGGGGCAGAAATTCAAGTTCAGGGAGACAGGCTGCAGATCTGTGCCCCACACCTTTTACAGGAACCAGTTCCCAGGCAGTGAAACTGTAAAGCCAGCCCCAGCGGGCCGAAACTCAACCGCAGAGAGCTGGCTCTCAGCCCCCTGCTGGCTCCCTTCTTTCGTCTCAGCCCCACCCTGCCACCCCCATTTCCTTTCCTGGCCCTGGGGCTCTGCCTCTTCCCCAAACCTGCTCTGCTACAATTTCTTCCAGGTTCCCACATCTGTAAAATGGGAATAAAAAGAGTGCCCGTCTCAGAGGGGTGTTGTAAGGATCAGGGGAGATGCCCAAGAGCTTGAAGCCTGGCACACAGTACGTTCTCATAAATATTAACCGCCACCAATTTATATTTCTTCTGTCTTTAAAATTTTACCACCACCATTTACATAGTGTCTCTGAAGTCCTGTGAAATAGGCCGAGAGTGAGAGCATTATCCACATTTGATGGTTGAGAAGTGAAGAGGCAGTTCGTCCAGGGTCACTCCGACAGAAACAGTGGGACTTGAATCTGGGCCTCCTGGCCATTCTTTGCTGGGAAGATGAGTGAATCATATAGTCAATATTGATTACCCACCCCTGCATGCAAAATCAGGCCCTGGAGGGTAAGGGGCATTCAGGGAGCGTTCCCACCGATCCTTTGAGGTTGAAAGTGCAAGAAACACTCTGGTAAAGGGGGGGCAGTCAAGGAAGGCTTCCTGGAGGAGTTGAGGTTTAAGCTGGGCCTTGGAGGACCAGCAGAATCTGTAGACTGGAGTAAAGGGGTCTGTGTCCTGGAGATGGCAGAGATGTAAACACAGCCGCCACTTCTTCAAGGTTCCTCATGAACCAGGCTCTATGCTGAGAGCTTTACAGGCATCACTTCATGAAATCTCCCCAGAACCCTACCAAGTGGTTGTTACCGGGAATGAGGAAAGCGAGGCTCAGAGAGTTTACAAAACGTGTCTAGGGTCACACAGCTCGTCAAGGGATAGGGCCTGGGTTGAAACCCCAGGCTGCCTACTACAAAGTTAGGGCTCTTAATCATCACACGTTATTGCCACCTCGGCCTCACTACCTGAGGATGAGGACGGGGCACTCAGCTGGGGCCGGACTCTGAAGGGCTGTGAAATGCCAGGCTCAGACATGCAAAGAATCCCACCGCACCTGGCGGAGTCAGCAGGCCTGGGATTGAGCAGCAGCTACAGCAGCACTGCCATTCACTAGCCAAGGTCACTTCTCTGAGCCTCAGCTTCTCTAAACGGGAGAGAAGAGGAACAGAAATGGATTATCAACGGTGAAGGTTTTAAATGAGGGAGGGAGGCTCTTGTAACAAAAGGATTCTTTAGGAGAAACCTGGAGATATTCAAATGTTTACTGAGTGTTGGGCTCTGGGAAGACAACTGTGAACAAGACAGCTCGGCACTCTGAACCCCCACACACTCCCACCCATGCCTACAAGGGGCAGGGCACAGCTGGGGAGGAACCTTTTCCTGGAACAAACAAGGGCTCAGGAGCTGGCCCGTCCCAGATTAGACTGCTGGTTCTCCAATCAGCAAATCTCTCCAGGTGACCTGGGGCAAGTTACCCCGCCTCTCAGACTGTGTCTCCCTCTTCACCTGGAAGATCCTCGTTCCTCTTCCCAGGATTGTTGGGTCAAATAAAATAAAACAATACAGGCCTGGCCGGTGTTGTTCAGTGGTCAGAGCACCAGCCTGCACATCCAAGGGTCGTGGGTTCGATTCCAGTCAGGGGCGCGCGTACCAGGGTTGCAGGGTGCAGGAGGCAACCACTAGGCAACCAGTCCACGTGTCTCTCCCCCCATCCCTCCCTCGCTCCCTTCCACTCTCTCTGAAAAGCAATGGGGAAAAATATCCTTAGGTGAGGATTAACCAAAAAACAAATTAATAATAACAATAAAACAATACAGGTAGTTATCTAGCAGGCGCTCAATAGGTGTTAGTATCCCCCTGTGTTAGGCTCCGTCCCTCCCCTGCCAAGAAAGAGAACAGATTCCTGGCTTTCATTTTAGTGAGGAAAAGGATAGACATGCACACAGGCTAGCTGAGCAGCCATGCCAACCAACAAGAAGTCCTCCCGCCCGGGTAACGTACTGCTATCTGGGCTCAGGTCAAGACTGCTCGCGCCCCACCCCCAGGGACCCGGGCGCACCCCCGAGCGCTCCACACCCCCGGCCGCTCCTTCTTTCCACCGGGACCGCCCTCCTGGCCTGCGCAGCGGGCGACGGCGGGTGTGGCTGTCCCTTTAAGCAGCAAAACTCCTGCTGCAATCGCCGCCCGGGGACCGGTCCTTTCCGGAGGGTGGAGCCTATATTTGCTGCCGCGACCAACGGAAGCGCGGCATTTTCCGCGGGAGATCCGAATTTCGCGGCACGCAGTTTGGCGCTAAAAAAAAAAAAGAAGAAAAAAAAGTGGCGGAGAAAGACGCGGGTACTGCACAGCGAGGCGAGAGGGAGTCGGAGCAATCGGTCCCCTCCCCGTCCGAGCGCATCGCCTCTCCGTGGAGCCCGCGGGCGCGCCAGAGACCCCTCCCCGGAGGCAGCCGGACCCCGGGCGCCGAGGCCCTCCGGGGCGTGGGGCCGTGCCGGGTCGCGGCCGCCCTTGGGGCGGGGCAGCCCCTGGCGGCGCGGCCGCCGCTATCGCAGCCGCGGTGCGGTCTCCGAGCCGGGATCTCCCAGCGCTGCTCCCCTGGGCCGCCGGCCAGGAGGGGAGGGTCCGGCCTTGCCCCGCAGGCGTCCATTGGCGGCTTCCCCCGGCCTCCGCTCCATGCCCCGGGCCGGGTGAGCCGCCGCAGGCTCCCGAGCGCGCCGGTGCCCGCGGGCGCGCCTGGGGAGGGGGCTCCGCGCTGGCCATGCTGCGAGGGCCCCGGGCCCCGGCCCCGGCCGCTGCGCTGCCCCTGAAGGGGCTGCCCGCCCTGAGCCCCACCGAACTGTGGCCGCCTGGCCTCGGCAGCCCCCAGCTCTGCCCGGTCACCACCACCTACTACACCTCGCTGTACCCGCAGACTGTGCCCCCCGCTACGGTGCCCGGCACCTGCCTCGACGCCACCCCCCACGGACCTGAGGGCCAAGCTGTGCGATGCGTGCCGGCTGGCCGGCTGCCGGTAATTCTGGGGACCCCCGTGCACCTCTTCCCCCTATTGCTTTCCGGGTGTGGGAAAGGAGGGAGGGGCGCCTGGGAACCTGTTTGAGTGAAGCTGGTTGAGTCTGGGGAGGGGGAAGGGGAGCTTTCAGAGTCCAGAACAATCCAATACCCCCACTGGAGAGAAGAGCCCTTCATTTTCAGGCTTGGGGTGAAATAACCTCATCCACTGGAATGGAGGGGAATGAACACTGGATTGGGAGTGTGGGGACCCAACCCACTATCCCGAGTGCACCCTGTGACCTTGGGGAAGTCCAGGGAGCCAACTGTGCGTCATTCATTCATTCTTCTTCATTCATTGTTTGGCCCAGAAACCAGTACTGGGCACCTGCTATTGTGCTGGCACAGAGCTAGGCCTGCGGATGCTGTAGGGACTTTAAAGTGTGTGTGACTGGGGGATGGCGGGTGGGGGGGGGGGGGGGGGGGGGTGTCTCACAGGTCCAGTATGGCTTGGACAGAATCCAAATTTCCCATCCAGCCAACTCCTTCCCAATGATCTACCCTGGGTCCTGCCCCAGGCCCAGTTTTCCCTCCCAGACAGCCAGTAGCAGGTGCAAGTTGGGGGCAGCTTGACTATTCCCTCCTCAAGCCCCCAAGCCTGCTGCCAGGGAGGGCCCAAAGTGAGGTGGCATTAGGCACAGGATGTGTTTTGTGGGAGTGGAATTCCTGGATGGAGTCCATGAGAATCTGAACAACCATCGGGTGAGGGTGGAGTGGGAAAAGCCCAAGGGGATTGGGGTGGGGGTGGGGGAGGGGAGGTTGGAGAGCCTGGTTTCTGGTCTTAACTGCCACTGTGTGTCCTTGGACAAGTCTTAGCCCCAGTCTGGGCTTCAGTTTCATTTTCTGGAAAATGCATGTGTGCTTACTCATCTCAGGTCACTTCCAGCTCCAGGTCCCAGGTTTTGGAAGAGGCCCCAGGGAGGGGGTGTTGTAGGTTGGCTTAGATGTGAGTGGTGAATATGTTCAGGTACAGGGATCAGGCCATGCCCTAGAGGCACCTGGTCAGACCTGTGTCAGTCAACAGGCACAGAACCCTCGCCATTGCTGGATGCAGGCAGAGCCCCAATTCTCTGCTACTGGAACCATGCTTTGCCCATTTTCAAGGCTTTCATCTTCCCAGAGCCCCTTCCTGCATGCCATTTCCAACTAGGAGGAAGGAGAGCTATTTTTCATTTTACAGGTCAAGCAGCCAAGGATCACTAGGTCTGGGTGTCTATCTTGTGCTCAGCATTTTACAGCCTAAAACAGTTTTGAACCCTGTGAAGGAGATGGCACGAGTAGCTCCCTGTTACAGGGGGGAATTGAGGCTCCTGTCCAAGGCCATACAGGGATTTGTGTGACCCACAGGCAAGGCGATCCTTCGTCTTCTCTGAAGACTGCCCTCCCCAGGAGGGGGCTTAGTGGCTGGCCCAGGCTCCTCTGGCCAGCTGCTTGCAGGCACCCAGGCAGGGTTTCAGTAACAGCTGTGGTTTTGAACTGCTTCCCTCCCAAAGGAGCCTGAGTGCATCTGTTTGTGCCTCCCTCCCAGAGGGGCTCAGTAATCACAGCAAGAATGGCTCCCTTTTACCGAAAGCCTGCTGTGCGTCAGGCACCGCTTGTCACGCTTCACATTCGTTATCTTGGTCAAGGTGCCTGGGATGAGGCATCTTACAGGTGAGGAAACCGAGCAGAGACGCAAGGTCACTTGTCCAAGTAACAAGCCAAGAGGTGGGGGAGTCTCCTTGCATCAGCCCACCCTAAAGGCTTACCAGGCCCAGAACCCCCTCTCCTGCCAGTCCTCGGATGCCCGGTGCCCACAGCCCTGTGTGCAGGCCTTGGCCCCCTGCTTACTCATTTTACCAGGGTGTGACCTGGAGCAGCTCCAAACCCAACCCTGGGTGTGGCCGCTTGCTTTGTGGCCGGGCTGCAAAGTGCAGGGCGAGCAGGATTTGTCAGTGAGCTGCTGTTTAAAGGGAACCTCAGGCACTGCCCAACCAAGCTCAATGGCAGAATGAAGGCCAGAGCCCAGGACTCGGCGCTCACTGTCTAGTGCTTTTTCCACCACGTTCTGGAGATGCGTGGGACATTTGTCTGTTGAGTCCCTACTCCAGCCAAGCACACTGCATCATGGCCTTTCGTCCCCGAGGGAACCCGTGAAGAGGATGGGGTTCTGCACTGTCCTCCTTTCCCTTTAATTTCTCGGTATTTTCCAAATTCCCTCTGAGAACCATGAAAGAAAAGGAACATTTTAACGAACAATCTACACGATGGGTCGGATGAGGAAATAAATGTCGGCTCAGAGAGGCGAGGCAGCGGATCCCAAGCTGGGATCTGGAAGTGAGGCTCTCAAGTAAGGCCTTACCCTTGCTCCTACCCCCCTCGTCTACCTTAGGACTTGGGGCTCAGGAGAGGCCTGGCTCTGCTCCTGTGTGACCTTGGGCAAGTCGCTTCTCCTCCGCCCCGTTTTCCTCGCCTTGCTGGTGGTGTCTCGTGGGCTCTGGCCTGAGAAAGGAGCTCTGGTCTTCTGCCCTGGGATTGGCCGGGTGGCCTCTAATCTTAACTAGGCCTTTAAGAAACAGCCCGGGGGGCTGCCTACGAGGAGGGTCCAGGTTAGAGCCAAGCTGGCCGCTGGGTGTGGTCCCAGACTTTTGCTCTTGGCACGTCCCTGTCTTTTCAGCTTACCTCTGAACTTTCTGCTGCTCCTGGCGCTGTAGTGATAGCACCCCCCCCTCTCCCCCCCCCCCCCCCCCCCCCGCGTGAGCAAAGCGCTTTGCTGCACTGTCTCCCTGAATCCTGAGCAGAGGTTGAGCAGCTTAGCTCCATTTTACAGGTGGGACTCAGGAAGGCAACTGACTTGGCCAGCTCAGAAGTGGGTGGGAGGGCTGGATGGGAACCCAGGTGCACCTGACTCAGCCGCTCCTTGGTCCTCATCCTTCTGGGCTTGGCCTCTGCCACGTGTGTTCTGCAGGCCCAGGCCCACCCATGAGCAGACCTTTCTCTGGGCAATGCATAAAGGTGACAGATGTCCTCGGGTGAGGGACACTTTGCTGCTTAGAGACTCTGAGAGTGCAGGATAAGGGTGAGAGAGAGTGAGAGAAGGGAGAGGACGTGTGTGTGTGTGTGTGTGTGTGTGTGTATGTGTGTGAGAGAGAGAGAGAAAGTAATGGGGGCAGGAGGGTAGAGGAAGGCCTTGGCCCACATTCCAGCAGATTCTGAGGGAATATGAGGGGGATGGAGCTGAGGCAGCCTGGTGCATGGCTTTGGAATCAGACCGACCTGGGTTCAAACTCTGGCTCTGCCCTTTGCCTGTGTGACCTTGGGCACATGGCTTCACCTCTCTGAGTCTCCACTTCTCTTCTAAGAGAGATTGCCAATACTGATGTTGCAGGATTGATGAGCACGTGCTAGGCCCGGCACAGGTACTCTGTTCAAGGTCCTCCCCGCCTTCCCATCTGCAGGTAGTGGGGATCTTCCTGGTATGTTCTGGAAACTCAGCAGGGCTGGCTCCTGTCGGGTAGGGGAGGTGGTTGGGGTGGGGGAGATTCTGGCTTGCCCTACCTCTGTCTCAGGGAGAACTCAGCCTGACTTCCCTTCTCCCTGCCCTTGGCATTCCTTCTGAGGAATGGGTGAAGGATTCTGGGATCAATAACTTTTATCTGGATTGATAAAAGGCCTCGGAGCTCACCAAGTCTCAGTTACTTCAGCCGTAAGATGGTGGATTCGTGGTGTTGGGAAGATTGAGTGAGGTGAGGCATGCGGGGGGTGCTAGAGGCAACATGAGGCTGGAGAAGGTCACCTTCCCTAGAATCTAGGATGTCACCAGCTGGGAGGTTAGAAAAGGAATATTCCAGAGAGACTTAAAGAGGAATGAGCAGGGAGGCATTTGGATTATGTCCAGGTCAGGGTAGGTGTGGAGGAGAGAAACCGAGGAGCAATGCTCCTCAAACCAATCCAAGAAGACTTCCTGGAGCAGGTGGGGGCGGGGGGGGGGGCAGCCCAGAGGGGAGCTTAGAGCAAGAAGAACTGTCCTCACCTCCCACACCTGTCAGCCCAGCTGTGCTCAGCAGCGGTTAGAAGTCTCAGCCCCGCCGAGCATGACCTCACCACCAAAGGTTAAAATAGGCCTCTCTGCTCCAACCAGGGTACGGGTGACTGGGGTGACTGGGGGCGGGGAGAGGGAGAAAATGGGCTCGGCGACCCCCACAAGTGTGTGTGGAGAGGCTGAGATTGGATTTGGGAGAAGGCACTCTGCATTTCCTGAGCATCACTGCGCTGAGCCACAGGCTGAGCACTCTGCCCATTTTACAAAGGAGGAAACAGTCCGAGGTGTGGGGCCTTTCCCCAAGTCACACACTCCCCGGTGAAGGAGCTGGGAGGTGCAAGCCCAGGTCTCTGACCCCCGTGTCCCAGTGCCCCAGTGCCCTAGCCCTGCCCCGGCCCAGCCCTCACCAGGAGAGAGGCCCCTTCCGGGCCAGTTCAGCTTCTGGGCCTAATGGGGCCGGGTGGCAATGGGGTGTAGAGGAGCAGATGGGTCTGTGGTTTGATTTCCCCAGCAGGTGTTTCCCAAGCTTGGCAGGAACAGGGAGGGGGGGCAGGGGACCTCAGCTGCTTGTCCTTAAGACACAGGGGAAGGATTCATTGCCTGCCCCTCCCCACAAAGAAAGAATGGCACATGAAGTCTGTTCAGGAGGCCCTGGGCCCTGGAGCTGGAACCCAAACATGGGGTGGCGGGTGTTTGCACCGCTTCCCGATGCGGGCACCTCCCTGAGGCGTGGCACTGATCCAGGAAGTCCCCTGGGCCTGGGTGGATGCCCGGCCCCACCCTGATAAGGGCCAGCTGTGGGGCTGTGATGGGTACCCAGTGTGGCTGCGGCAGCTGCTTCTGCAGTGGGGGGGCTCTCCCCAGTCTGATGTGGTTTAGGCCCCACCCACTCCTTCCTGCATCGTCCTCTGTGCATGGGGGAAGGGGCAGGGGTGGAAGTGACCTTGTGGCCTGTGATTAAGGAACTCTGAGCTCTTGGCCAGACTGGCTTCGGCAGGGTCTCCAGCGCCTGGGCCTCAGAGGATGGGAGTGTCGTGTGCCTCTCAGAAAATAGGACGTCCTTCCCTCGAAAGGTCACTTTTAAGGTCATTGATACTTCCTTACCCAGTACAGTCACGTTTCAGCAGGATTGGTGGTAAACTGAGGCAGGAAGTGGCTGCTGGTGGCCTCAGTGCTTTGGCCCCAGGTTGGGAAAAGTTGGAGGAGGAATGGTTCTCAAACTCTGCCTCTCCGTCCCATCTCTCTCCAAGGCCAAAAGGAAGCTGGACCTGGAGGGGATCGGGAGGCCTGCGGTCCTGGAATTCCAGACTCCCAAGGGGAAGCTCATTAGAGTGGATGGCCTCCCCAGCCCTAAAAGTAAGTTGTGCTGATGGGGCATCTGGGGGCAGGCTCCGGAGACAGGGGTGGGGTGGGCAGGGGCAGAGGGCAGCAGCCCTGCCCAGGTCGTCAGGAGTAATATTTGTAGCACACTTCCTGGTGTCTACAGCAGTTTCCTGTGTGTTCTCTCGCTGGATCCTGCCAGGTAGGCAGGATTACCCCTCTTTTACTGATAAAACAACTTGAGGCTCAGAGCTAGAGTGTCTTGCCCAAGGTCACACTGCTGGTAAGTGGAGTCCGGACTACAACCTAGTCTTTTTTTTTTTTTTAAATATATTTTATTGATTTTTTACAGAGAGAAAGAGAGAGGGATAGAGAGTTAGAAACATCGATGAGAGAGAAACATCGATCAGCTGCCTCTTGCACACCCCCTACTGGGGATGTGCCCGCAACCAAGGTACATGCCCTTGACCGGAATCGAACCCGGGACCCTTGAGTCCGCAGGCCGACGCTCTATCCACTGAGCCAAACCGGTTTCGGCATACAACCTAGTCTTGTAGTGCTTCTCCCACACCAGGCGTCCTCAAACTACGGCCCGCGGGCCACAGGCGGGTGTTTTTGCCGTTTTGTTTTTTTACTTCAAAATAAGATATGTGCAGTGTGCATAGGAATTTGTTCATAGTTTTTTTTAAACTATAGTCCGGCCCTCCAACGGTCTGAGGGACAGTGAACTGGCCCCCTGTTTAAAAAGTTTGAGGACCCCTGTCTCACACTATACACTGCTCTTGGGTTCCAAACGTGATGACCCGCGATTTGTTTGGGAACTTACGATTTTTGTTTGTATTTCCTTCAATCTGACCTTTTCTAAAAGAGAGAATCCAGCTCAGAGAGGAGCAGGGTCTTCCTCCCACATGCAGACAGAGAGCTAGCTAAGGGATGCAAAGGGAAGTGAAGCTCGGATTAATCCAACCTCAGAGGTTGAGATCCAGAGGAGAGGTCTTCCGCCTCGATGTTTGCAAGCAGTATTCTGGTTAGAGTGGGAGTTCCCGCACCTGTGTTAGAGAGAACACTAATTTGGGGGACAGAAACCTAACGAAGAAGGTATGTCACTGTGTGGGAAGCATGGGGGTCAGGAATTTGGGGGTCCTGGCGGGGCTGTGCCCTGACCTGACTGGCCACTCTTCTGTGAACCTTTACAGTGGTCTCATCTGTAAACTGAGGTACAGCTAGATTAGGAATAGTAAGAAGGTTTCCTTCCCAGTTGATTGGTAGAAGTGCCCAAGCTCTTTACCAAAGGATCCTACGTGCACTGGTTGAAAAAGCAGCCCGGGTGCCAAATACTTGCATCTATATGTTAAGGGATTCTAAAGTCTCCTTCCAGAGGAATCTGAGACTCTCTAAAACTCAGTTTCCTGAACTAGTTTGGACATCCACTTGCTCTATGACTTGCAAGTCACTTTATTGCAAAAGTTCTCTTGTGGTTTAAGATGTTGCAGCTGAGATGTGGTGTCTTGTGACATCAGCTTCATTAAGAAAGGGACCTTTTCATGAACCTGCCCCCTTCTATGTGATAGGACCGATTCCTCTCAGATAACCACTGGGCTGCACACAGAAAGAAAAGGCAAGTCTATAAGAATGTTCTCAAGTCCCAGCTGGTCATTCCCTCCTTACCCTAATTCCAAATTCCTGACATAACTGGCAGGATAGGGTAATGGTTAAGAAGAAAGACTTGGAGCCAGACTGCCTGGATGTAAATTCCAGCTTTGCCACTTTCTAGCTGAGTGAGCTGAGCAAGTTACTGAACCTGTCTTGTGCCTCAGTATGCTCATCTATAAAGTGGGGATGGTTATACACCAAATTTATAGGGTGTTGTAAGGATTAAGTTTGTTGTCTGTGGAAATTGCGTAGAACAGTCATCTACACACAGTAAGCATTTGGTGGTGGTGGTGGTGGTGATGATAGAGTTGCCTAAGCTGTGGTGGAAAGACCCTCTGAACCAGGTATTAGGACACTTGGTTTCTAGCCCTGACACTGACCTTAACTGTGAGACCTTAAGCAAATCACTTTCCCTCTGGAGGTATCAGGCTTCCAGTTTGGACAATGGTAGTGAGTGACCCCTGCCTCACAGTGGAAAGTGGGTGCTCATGTGAAGGACGGTACTGAATGGGTCCAGGTTCCTGGAGGAGGCTCCCCAGGCTGGCCCCCTCTGAGCAATGACCGGGCCCCTTTCCTCCTTAGCACCCAA
Organism: Cnephaeus nilssonii; assembly: GCF_951640355.1. NCBI lineage: Eukaryota > Metazoa > Chordata > Mammalia > Chiroptera > Vespertilionidae > Cnephaeus > Cnephaeus nilssonii. Next base: position 89,369,713 of record NC_137078.1, read on the forward strand.
GTCCCCCGGGGAGAAGACTCGGTACGACACATCACTGGGGCTGCTCACCAAGAAGTTCATTTACCTCCTGAGTGAGTCCAAGGATGGGGTCCTGGACTTGAACTGGGCTGCTGAGGTGCTGGATGTGCAGAAGCGGCGCATCTATGACATCACCAACGTGCTGGAGGGCATCCAGCTGATTCGAAAGAAGGCCAAGAACAACATCCAGTGGGTGTGAGTGCCTGGGCTGGGGCTGGGGGCAGAGCCGGGAGCAATATCCAGTGGGTGTGAATGTCAGGGGTGGGCTGAGAGCAGCATCCAATGGGCACAAGCGGCAGGGGTGGACCAAGAGCAACAACCAATAGGCTTATATGCTGGGGGCGGAGCCAGTGTATCTAAGAGCAGCATGGAAGAACAGGTGTATGTGCTGGAGCAATATTAGGAGTGCGTGGCAGGCCTAGGGTGGAGAATGCTTTCTAGGATGTGTCAAGGCCTCGGAGGACTGCATTCTCTTGAGTCAGGGATCCCAAGAGTTCCCTCTTCTAGTTTAGGAAAGTCCCCAGGGACCTGAGAGCTAATAACCCAGACTCCTTCCAGCTCAGAGATATGAGTACTCCAGGCTCCTCTCCTCACTGCTACAAGGTCTTAAAGACCTGCAGCCCCTGGCATGAACCCTAAGAGAACCCAGGCAGGGGGGTCAGGACTGAGGTCATTCTAGCTCCCTGACATATGGGGGAGGCTGGGGCAAGGGTGGACAGAGTGGAAAGCCCTCCACACGTGGGGTAATGCCCTGACTTGTTACTTTTCCCTAGCCCAACCCTCAAACCTCAAGGTTCACTTCCTAGCAGCTCCCTGGGAGCTAGACAGGACTGCTGATCTACACAACCCAGGAGCACCCTTGTAGACCATGAGAATGGCCTCATGCTGGGGATTTACACCATCTGCACATCTGCAGCTCTGCGCAGCGGTGCTCAGGTTGGGGTCCCTGGTTGTGCACTGAGACTGACGCTGGGGGGCTGCTCTGTTCCCAGAGGCAGGGGAGCACTTGAAGACCCCACCCGGCCTGGGAAGCAGCAGCAGCTGGGACAGGAGCTGAAGGAGCTGATGAGTACGGAGCAGGCCTTGGACCAGCTCATCCAGAGCTGCTCTCTGAACTTCAAGCACCTGACCGAGGACAAGGCCAACAAGAAATATCCTCTTTGGCTGGGAGAAGGTTGTCAGGGAGCTGGGCCTGTTGCATGCTCTCGTATCTATCTGGAGTTGATGCAATACCTCCCTCGGGGTCTGGCATATCTGCATATCTGCTTTTACCTTTCTGGGTGGCTTTTCTTCTTGACTCTGTTGAAGTTTCTTTCTCATAGTACAAGTAAGACAAGCACATTTCTTAAATCTGCAAAGTAGAGGAAAGAAATAGCAGCCACCATAACATTGTTCTTTAAACATACACAGGTTGTGTATTATTTAAATACTAGAGGCCCGGTGCACGAAATTCATGCACTTCGGGGGGCAGTCCCTCAGCCTGGCTTGCACCCTCTCTCAGTCCGGGAGCCCTTGGAGGATGGGGAGCGGGCCTAAGCCACCAGTCGGACATCCTTAGCGCTGCCATGGAGGCGGGAGAGGCTCCCGCTACTGCCGCTGCGCTTGCCAGCCGTGAGCCCCGCTTCTGGCTGAGTGGCGCTCCCCCTGTGGGAGCACACTGACCACCAGGGGCAGCTCCTGCATTGAGCATCTGCCCCCTGATGGTCAGTGCACATCATAGCAACCGGTCGTTCCACCTTTCGGTCGATTTGCATATTAGCCTTTTATTATATAGGATAGTGTGTGACTGCTGTGCATAACACTTTATAGCCTGCTTTTCTCCCCTTAGTATACTACCAGAGATAGTTTTTATGAGTTACAAATCCTTCCTGACTATGTGGTTGATCCACATGAAGTTGTTGATATTGGACCATTTTTTATCTACAAAAACAGCAATCTCATGTGGTTTAACCTCATATTTAAAATAGTTTGTTTGAGAATATCCTACTCAGATTACACTCTGGTTTGTTGATAAGGCCTACAATCGACATTTAGATCTATTCTAGATTTCTGCTCCTATGAAGCAACAAAATGATGAATGCCTTTGTATATAGAGCATTGTCCTTTTTTAAAAAAAAACTTATTTCCCTAGGTCAGATTCCTAGGTTTGAAATGATGAGGTCACAGAGTATGGACTTTGCTAAGGCTTTTCAGACATTTTCCCCAAATAGTTTCACCATCTAATTGGTTTTTGGATATGGCTTTGTATTTTTGGATGGATGTTGGGCATTGTGAAAATTTTAAATAAATAAGACATCTTCCTTACTGAAAATCAGCAAGTGCAATAAAGACAGGATTATAAAAGGGGAAAAAAAAAAGACATATCTTCCTGCTTTCTCTAGTTTGAGAGATGAAGCCTTTTATGTAAAACCTGATAAAAGGCAGCATTTAAAAAAATGATTTATCTCCTCATTTGCTTTCTAAAGGGATCCAAGGTAACTTATTATATTAAAAGAACAGGTTACAGTTCGGGGTTATTTCTGGGGTTATATAAGGAGTGAGAAAAAAATGTTCAGAGGCTGAGGAGAAGTGGCTTGGACCCTGCCTGGCGGGCTGGGGTTGAGTTTTGACTTCCTTGACTCTCCCGCCCCTACACTGGCCTATGTGACTTACCAGGACATCCGTGCCATCGGCACCTTCAAGGAGCAGACAGTGATCGCTGTCAAGGCCCCTCCGCAGACAAGACTGGAAGTGCCCGACAAGAATGAGGTGAGAGGGGAAGCATTTGGCCGAGAGCGGGGTTAGGAGGGTCCTGGGAAGCTCTGCAGGCTCTGTCCCAGGCACTGCCCAGCCCCCAGCTACCCCAGTCCATGCTGGTCCCCACGGCAAGATGGGTGGTCTCTGAGCCGGGGCAGAAATGGCAGGAGCTGGAAAGAGCAACAGAGTGTGGCCTGAGAAAAACCTCTGTTTCTGGTTTCTCTCCGCATCCCACCAGCCCCTGTGGTCCTGCACACATGCACGCGTGCCCCCACACAGCAGTGTTAGTGCTCACAGTAACCCTTTCATGCCAACCGTGCTGTCCTGGATTAAAGACCAAAATCATTTTTTTAAAATTGATTTTAGAGAGAGAGGAAGGGAAAGGAAAAGAGAGAGAGAAACATCAATGAGAGAGAAAAACAATGATCTGCTGCCTCCTGCCTGCCCCCATGTGCCCTGACCGAAATCAAACCAGTGACCAGGGAACCAATGATGCTCAACCAGCTGAGCCAGGGGCAGGACCAGCATTCTTAACGCTCCCCAGGAGGCCCTCTCTGCTCTTATTTTGCCATCCTCCTCTCGCATGCTGCTCCTCTTCTCTGTCTTTGCTTCAGCCACCGACCTGCCTGCAGTGTCCCCACCACGCTAAGCTCGTCCCCAGTGCAGGACCTTCACACATGCTGTTCCCTCCAGCTGAAATGCTCTTCCCTCTCTCTGCCTGGTTTGCTGCTATTGATCCTACACGTCTCAACTCGAGCATCACTTCCACCAGGAAGCCTTCCCTGATCACCCCCAGTGATCATAACCAATATCTTGGTGTTTACATGATTATGTTCTGCTTCGTCCATTAGAGTGTCAGCTCCACAAAAGTACGTTCCTCTCATGTGGGTTATTTCTGAGGTTTATAAGGAGTGAGAAACTTCCAACTCAAAGCCTGATAAACACTCAAGAAGTAATTTGTTGCCCTAACGGGTTTGGCTCAGTGGATAGAGCGTCTGCCTGCGGACTGAAAGGTCCCAGGTTCGATTCCGGTCAAGGGCATGTACCTTGGTTGCGAGCACAACCCCAGTAGGAGGTGTGCAGAAGGCAGCTGATGTTTCTCTCTCATCGATGTTTCTATCTCTCTCCCTTCCTCTCTGTAAAAAATTAATAAAATATATTTTAAAGAAAGTAATTTGTTTAATGGAAGAACATTCAGATAAATAAGGCCCCGCCTACCACCTCAGCGGAGCTCAGAACCTAGAGGGGACCAGACCCAGGCAAGCAGGGATGCTGTGATTTACAGATGGAAGATGTGCTTTGAGGGCTGGGAGGAAGGAGAGTTGGAGGATGCATCCATAGGTGGTGACAGTTAAACTGGGTCCTAAAGAATGAATAGGATTTTTTTTAAAACATGAATATTTCAAGAAAAACGATTTTAAATATGTGACATGCAATAAGCATTAATATTTCAAGAAAAAAAAGATTTTGAAAGGATTTTGTTTTTAAATTGTCTTATTTATTTACTTACATGTAGTTGTACACACTATTGTGTTAGTTCCAGGTGTACAATATAATGACTCGACCATGATATACCTTAAATATGATCGCCACACTAAGTTTAGTCCTCACCTGTCAAACTTATCTCAGTGTTACTGAGCAGGATGTTTGCTGGGTGGAGTAGGGGAAGGAGGGTACTGCATGAATGGCGTGTGTGTGGTCAGCTGTGGCTTAGGCTGCCGGGATGTGGTGGACAAGAGGCAGGGGTGGGACTCATGGTTCCGGGGAACAGAAAGACCAGTCCAGCTGGCTTCAGTGCAAGGGGAGAGGGGAAGTAAGTGACGGGTCCAGGGGAAGATGTGGGTTGCAGGCAAGGCTGGACCCAGGGGCTCACATCATGACTCTAAGTTCACCTCATGCTCCATCTCTCACTGTGCCATTCTCTGTGCTGACTCAGTTCCCAGGTGGGCTCTCCCCTGCGGCAAAGATAGTGTTCATGGTCCCAGCTCAGCAACCCCAGAGCGAAGGGAGCTTCCATTTCCAGGCCCTGGGCCGGGTGCTCGGGTGGACTGACCTGAGTCACGTGCCACCCTGCACGGTCACCGTCACTTTTCCTTTCTCATCCTGCATCCCAGGCTCACCCATTGGAGCTGGGGCAGGGTGCTGCCTCCCGCTCCCAACTCCATGACGAGAGTGGAGGAAGAGTGATTTCCCAAAGGGAAATCCGGGCTTTCTCCCTGAAAGAAGAGGCCTGGGGCAGAAGCAGCAGATGTTGACACAGGCCTCAGGGCCCAGCTCAGGAGTGGAGCTTGCTCACGTGTGTCGGTCCAGATACGCTGACCCACGAGTAAGTGTGCAGCTGCCCAGAGCCATGCCCTGGCTCCTCTTCCTCCTCCAGGAAAACCTGCAGATTTATCTGAAGAGCACGCAGGGCCCCATCGAAGTCTACTTGTGCCCGGAGGAGATGCAGGAACCAGATAGCCCTGCCAAGGAGCCGGTGTCCTCCACGTCCACCCTCAGCCCCACTCCGGACTCTGCCCAGCCCTGCAGCAGCACCAACCCTGGCACCCTGGGACCCACGGCATCCCCAGGTAGGGCCCTCTGTCCAGAGGAACAGAAGGTGGGGAGTGCCACTGGCCTTAGTTTCCTCTTCCCCACCAACATTTGTTGGGTATCGACTTTCTAACCAGCGGCCGGGGTACAGTCCTCCCGCACATGTGTGCATTGCACTCTACACTCTAAAGCACTCCCTGTGTGCATTTCCTGTCTCGTTGGCAGGCTGAGCCTGCTTCAGGGCAGAGGGGCTGGGATTTGAATCCCAGCTCTTCCACTTACCGGCTGTGTGACCTTGGACAAGTTATTTGACCTCTCTTTCCCTTAGTTTCCTCATCTGTAAGTTGGGCTTAGTAATTAATAGTATCTACTTCATATGTCGTTGTGAAAATTAAATGAATTAATATATGTAAAGCACTTAGAACTGTGCCTAGCAATAAAAGAAGGCGATTATTATTATTATTATTACTGCCACTGCCACTAGTACTGCTGCTTCTGTGACAGCTACTAACAGCCAAGCTCCTGGCACTCAATGAGCCCACAGCATATAGGTTTTATGAGGAAGGCTCAACACTTTCTTGGGCGAGAATAACTAAGGTTTATTGAACCACGACTGTACCAGATACACCCATTTTTACATTATCCTTGCAGCAATTCTCGAGATAGGTTTTATTATTCCCAGTTTAGAGACAATAAGCTGAGGCAGAGAGGAGATGTGACTTGCCCCAGGCCTCCCAGCTGGGAGACAACAGAGCTATGTCTTGAACCGTAGTCTCCGCATTCCTCGACCGGTGCTGTCTCCACACAGCACAGAACAAATCCGGGCGGGGGTCCTGGCTCAGCCCTGGCTGGGATGTGGACGGGACAGCGAACAGCTGGCTACACTTGGCAGGAAGTAGTAGGAGGCAGCTGCCAGGGAGCAAAGAGGTAGGAGAGGTCCCTGCGGGCTTCCCGGGGAGGGTGGGAGTCCGGAAGGAGTGGAAATGGGAGCCTGTGAAGGCCCCTCCGCTAGAATGGTTTTTCCCTTTACTGGGCTCATGCATCGGGTCCGACTGGCAGGATTCTTCGAGGCCGTGTAGGCCGATGTTCCACTCTCTGTGTTCTTAGCAGAATTTCCTTAAGTAGAACCCTGGTGTTTAAACAAATGCAGAGCTAGAACCGGCCTGATAGAAGAGGTGTGTTTGGGACGATCTACAGAACATAGATTGGATTCCATTTCTTTATTTAACTCAAGGATTGACAAACTATTGCCTGCAGGTCAAATGTAGCCTGTTTTTATATGGTTTGTGAGCTAAGAATGGTTTTCCTATTGTTAAAGAGTTGGAGGGGCGGAAAGAAAGTGACTGTGACAGAGAACATAAGTGTCCTGCAAAGCCTAAAATACTATCAGCCCTTTACAGAAGTTTGCTGACCCCTGATCTAACGCAACCCTTCATTTTACATGCAAGTAAAACTGAAGCCCAGAGAGGGCAAGTGACTTCCCTAAGGTCACACAGCACGTTGGTGGTAGAACTTGGGCACTAGCCCAGACTCCCAGCTCTTCTCTAGTGATCTCTCCCGAGTCCTGGCCTGGCCCCGGGACCAGGGCTTCTCCCTGCACCGGCCATCTGTCGCTCTGGGCACCTCCCAGTGCCTATCACCGACTCCAGACCTGTGCCCCACCCTGTTCTCCCTCCTGCCTCGTCTGCCTTCTCACTCCACTGTCAACAAGTGCACAGCTGTCCAAAGTTCAAACCACTTTCACGTCAGTTGTCCTCTGCGACCTTGGGCAGAGGTGGGGGACCCCCCGACCTAAGCTGGGACAAGGTTTTCAGCTCAGTTGTACCGATGAACAGCCTGAGGCCCACAAGGAGCAGTCGGTGGGGGGGCCAGCCCAGAAGCCAGCTCGGGGCCAGGGCTAGTGCCGTGGCTGTCCCTCTCCACATGTGCCACGTGGCCTCTTAGTGATATCCCTGCTGAAGGGAGCGGGAGGAGCTTTCTGGATGGTGTATACCCATGGAGTGTGTGTGAGAGGAGAGGGGATGGTGTGGGAGGATGAGGGCAGTTGCTGGAGCTGGTGCCGGGAGAGGGAGGGTGTCCCGGGGCCACTAGGTGTGGGGCAGGGTGGGAGAGAAGAGAAGGGTGCACAGTCATCGGAGAACCGGAGGGCTGTTCTTGGGCTCTGAGGTCTGACCAGAGGCTTCTGGGCCCGAGGGCCAGTCATAACCCTCGTCTCTTTGTCTCCAGCGCCATCGCTGACTTCCCAGCAGGTCCTGCCACCGCCGTCCCTTGTCCCCCTGGAGGCCACGGACAGCATGCTGGAGCTGCCACACCCCCTCCTGCAGCAGACCGAGGACCAGTTCCTGTCCCCGGCCCTGGCCGACGGCTCCCCTCTGATCAGCTTCTCCCCGCCCTTGGACCAGGATGACTACCTATGGGGCCTGGATGGCGGGGAGGGCATCAGTGACCTCTTTGACTCCTATGACTTTGGGGACCTGCTGATTAACTGAGTGACCCTGCCTGCCCCCAGCAGCTCCGCCACGGTCTCTACCTCCTCACAGGCAGATGGACAGGCCCTCTGCCTGCACGGGGACAGTGGACACAGATGCTCCCTTAGGGCATGGGGTCTCCTCTCCTTCCTGCCCCCGCGTCCTGCCAGCCGAAGCTGTCTGAGGGGCTTGTGGAGGGTACGGGTGAGGATCGTATCGGGGGTTGGGTCCTGTCCTTCCCAGGGGAAGCTGGGCCTGGGAAGGCCCGTTCAGTCTTCTGACCTCTGACCTCTGAGGTGAAGGGGCCACCGAGGAGGTGACCAGGTCCAGGGAAAGGCCCTGCCGCTGCCTTCCGAGGGGTGATGAGGACCCTCAGTTGTTCGCAGAGCACTTACTGCCTTTGTATTTATTTCAGGTTGAGTTTTGTTTGTGTGTCTTCCCTGCGTGTCAGCAGGGACCTCGTTCTGGTTCCAGTAAGACCTCGGACAGGCCAGCACTGGCCGCTGTGCAAGGGCCCCTCGCTTCCAGGGACCCAGGCCGGCTCCCTGGCCTCCCCGCCGCGTGGGGACGGGGCCTCTGAGCGCCTGTCCAGGCTTCTGGACGGCACGGCACTTCGGCTCCTCATTCTAGATGGTTCCAGGGAGCCGTCCCAGCACAGGTGGCACTGGAGCTCCTAAGGAAACAGGAATAGCTAGTTCAGGAGCCTCCCTCCCTGTGGGATTCCTTGTTTCCCTGCCGTAGAATGTAAAAAGGACCCCCAGGGAGACAGCTGGGGTGCTCCTGAGACAGAGGGGCAGGAGTGTGGAGGCGGCCGCCGTGGCTGCTGCAGGCCCCCGCCTCCGTGTTGGCCTCTCGCTGGGACTGTGTTACACGGAGGACCAGGGAGGCAGAGGCCGCAGGTGGAGGAGAAGGGTGAGATTAAGACAGGGAGCCGCCAGCCCACATCCCCTCTGTAGCTGCAGGTATCCCTCTCCCCTTCCCTGGAAGGATTTTGGTTTGTTTTTTTTTTCTTTGTTTGTTGAAGGGGTGGTTCTTTAAGGGTTCCCCTTCCCCCCAGCTCTCACACAGACCCCCAGCGACAGAGGTGACCAGGGCTTGATGGCATGTTGGCTCCCTCTGTCACAGGAATGCAGAACGGGGTGGTAGAGAGGGGGGTCTTCATTGCAACCAGACTTAGCAGCTAATGGGGAGATGGGCTCATGTTACCTCTTCAGACCTGGGGTTCTGAGGTCTTTATCCCTCACCCTGTCCCCCCCCCCATGCCACCCGGGCTGAACCAAGGCTGTGCCTTCTGGAGGGAGGCAGCAGGGGCAGTGGTCTGAGAGGCCTGGACCCCCCACCCTCAGGGAGCTAGGTTTACTTAGGGTCTCAGGTGGGTAGCACTTTTTTTTTTTTTTTAAGTTTGTAGCATTAAGTTGGTTTACAATATGAATTTGGCGACCAGGGATTGCTCCTGGCCTGGCCGATGGGCATCTGAAGTGTGGGAGGTGGGCTTCTTGGGGGCTGGGGTGCCATGTGAGCTGAGGCCCAGCTGAGACAGTTGTGCATTGTCATTTGCAGGTCAAAGGGGCCCGGTTCTATAATGTTGTAGGATTTACAGAGATGCTTTTGGCCTCCCCGCCTCCACAGGTCCGAAGGGCTCTCATCAGAAGCCTGTTTTGAAGCCCAGCATGGCAGAGCCACCTTGGCCCCTGCGGGAGGAGGGCGGGCTGCATGGGATCTGGTTGTGAGGCTGGAGGGGGAGTTGCTGTTCTGAGTTCCTTGCTGGGCTGCTGTTTAGCCACTCACCATCTCTGAGGACAGGGATGTTGGACTTCCCTGCCTTGGGCTCTATCTAGAGCTTTCTCCTAGATTTAAATCAGCGAAAAGGGAGGAGAGGCCTGGAGGACCCACCGGAAATGAGTCTAAGGGTGAAATCTGGCCAGGATTGAGGCTCGTTCTCCGAATGCCCAGCCATAGAGTTGGAGAGAGGGGCTGCCCCTTGGGTCCATGGCCTGTGTTCTGAGCAGCTGCCCTGCCCTCTCCTGTGCTGTCCCCTGCCTGGCCCAGCGGCTGGCCCACCGAGGCCAAGCCTCAGGCTCTGGAGAGGATACAAGTTTGAGCCTCTTTCTTACTGAAGACACTTGGAAACCTCCCAAGTTCACTCACGTGCTTTAAGAGCACATCTTGAGGGGTATTTCCTTTAGAGGCCAGGTAACCTTTAAAACTGGGCCAGAAGAAAAACCCGCTTATTTCGAAGGTCCATTATTTCTGCCAGGAAGTTCCCCAGCCCCTGAGTCACCTGTGTCCCCGGGGCTCGGGGCTCCGGGGAACCCAGTAGTGTTCAATTGTTGAGTAGAGTCGGAGATTCTAAGAGGTTTCTCAAAACCGGGGACAGGCTCCCGTGTCCCTTCTCGTTGGAAGTGTTAGCTAGACCAAAGTGGTTTCCCTTCTCCACTGCATGCCGGCCCGCCCCACGGCTGCGGGGAGGAGGGGTGGGGTGATGAAGTGCTCAAGCTGGCCCTGGGATGGTTCGGGCTTTATTTTCTCTCCCCACGTCTTCTCGGCATCCGTTCTGCAGTGTTTAGAGTTTTTAGTGGAAGCGTTTGGGTGTCCCCGCGTCCGAGCATTGTGTGGCTTTAGTGCGTTTGAAGTGAAAGCCTTTTGCGGTTGTTTGCGAGCAGCTTTCTGGTTCTCATCACTACGTCCCAAGGTCCCCACCGCATGGTGGGACCCTGTTCTCCCAGGGGGGCCCTCCGTCAGCAGAAGCCCGGCCAGCCTGGGTGAGGGGAGAAGCCTTGCGTGCGCCACCTGTATCTCGAGGGTGAGCACACCCAGGGGGCCTGGTCTCGGTGCCGGGACCCTACGGGTCACTTCCCTCCGGCCTGGTTTCGCCCTGGGTCCTACTTTGATGAGCACCATGTGAACCTCGTTGAGTTGTGATCATCGAGCATTAAACAGCAACTCTGGACGCCTTGGCTCTGCTGTGCTTCCTGAAGGTCATTGCCAGTGTGGGTCGTGTCCTCCCAAGTCGGGGGTGGGGACTGTTGTGACCAAGTGGCTGATTTCCCTCCAGAAACAGCCTCCCGTGGCCACCCTGGCTTATCCCCATGCCTGAGACCTCACCATTCAGACACTGGAAAGGTGGCGGCACCCAGAGCTAAAAAGCTCACACCTGCCCTGCCTCCATCTCCTCTTGCCTGGGCTGTTTCAGTAGCTTCCTTAGTGTCCTCTCTGCCATCCATTCCCTATCTCATCCTCCCTGGCAGTGTTTTTGTTTTGTTTTTTTTTGTTAATCCTCACCCAAGGACATTTGTTCATTGATTTTTAGACAGTGGAAGGGAAGGGGAGAGACAGAGAAACATCGATGTGAGAGAGACACATTGATTGGTTGCCTCCTGCACACACCCCAGTTGGGGCCGGGGATTGAGCCTGCAGCCGAGGTCTGTGCCCTTGACCAGAATCGAACCTGGGATCGTTCAGTCCGCAGGCCAACGCTAAATCCACTGAGCCAAACCCGCTAGGGCTAGCCGTGGCTTTTACTTTATTTTCATTAATATTTTTAAACTTTTTTTTTTTTTTTAAATACATTTCCATTGATTTCAGAGAGGAAGGGAGAGACAGAAACATCAATGATGAGAGAGAATCACCGATTGGCTGCCTCCTGCATGCCCGCCCCCACTCACTGGGGATCGAGCCCACAACCCAGGCATGTGCCCTTGACTGGAATTGAACCGGGGACCCTTCAGTCCGCAGGCTGTCGTTCTATCCACTGAGCCAAACCAGCTGGGGCTAGCAGTGGTTTTTACTGGAAAAGCGTGGTCCTCAGACCAGCATTACCTGGGAACTTATGAGAAATGCATATTCTCAGGCCCCGTTCGAGACCCTCTGAAGAAGAAACTCGGGGTAGGACCCAGAACCTCATCTTAATAAGCGCCCCCCTCTCCCCCAGGCAGGTGATTCGGATGCAGCCGAAGTTAGAGAACCATGTCCTCTGGCACCCCAGAGAGAGCTTTCTAAAACACAGTTCCCATTACGCCGCTCCCCCACTTAATGGATGGCTCCTCTCCGCCCTTAGGATCAAACTTCCCCCTTTGCTTGGCATGAAAGTCCGTTTACAACCTTGCAACTGGCTTAGCCTATCTTTCCAGTCTCACTGCCACTCCTTCCCACCACCTGCTTTCTCTCTTCTGGGCCTTTACACCTGCTGCGCACTCCCCTTGGCCTGTGCTTCTCTCCATGTCAGCTGAACAAGCTCCTGCTTTTTCTTCAAGGTCCAGCTGAAGAATCCTTTGTAGTTTCCCTTGACGCTAACATGTAAACTTTAATACTTTGTATATGGAAGGTTATTTATGGGTTATTTATGCTAGGCACTGGAGAGATAGACGGGAATAAAGTTAGTCCTCATCCTCAGGATGCTCACAATACACAGACAAATATGCAATTACACATGTTGTGGCAGTTGCAGTAATAAACATAGGAGTTGAGGGGTCATGAGGGAAGGCTTCCTGGAGGAGGTGATGTCCAAACTGTGTCCTAATGGATAAACGGAGTAACCTGGAGTTGGGCATATAGGGGATCAGAATCCTCCCTTCCAAGCAGAGCAATCAATATGTTCTGTCCTGTGGTCCAGCAGACAAAGGTTATCATAGAGCACTGCTCGCTGCCCCAGCTCTGCCAATTTGGAGCTCGTGCCCTAGAAAAGCCCACTGAGTCAAAGAGGTTGACACATCCTAAGAGCAGTGGGGTGGGGTGACAAGGTCTGGGGGTGCTGTTTGACCATAGGGACTGACTAATGAGAAGGGTCTGGGATGTGACACCAAGAAGTCACATGGAAGGCATGAAGACAATCCCAGGTAAGCAAAGCAAGGTCTAATTGGGGACATTAGCATAGACAAAGGAACATTAAAACTATGCCATTTCCTAAGCCTTTTGGGTGTCTAGGCTCAGCACTGTGCTAAGTCCTTCACACATAATCTCAATTAATGTTCATTTAATGAAGTCGGTGTCATTGCCACTTCATAGGTAAGGAAACACTATTTTAACTATGTTCCCAGGGAGCCCTCACCCTTCGCTGGTGGGAATGTAAAATGGTATAGCTATTTTGGAAAACAGTTTGGCAGTTCATCAAAAAGATAAACATTAAACTATCATAGGGCCCAGTAATTCCATTCCTAGGTGTCTACTCAAGAGAAATGAGAACATGTTCATGCAAAGACAAGTCTTGCACATGAATGTTCACAGCAGCATTATTCATAATGGCCCCAAACTGGAAAGAGCTAAGTATCCATCCACTGGTGAACAGAGACAAATGCTAGGTCCATACAATGGAACACTGTTCAGCCATAAAAGAATACACGATGGATGCTCAAAAGCAATATGCTAAGTGGAAGAAGCTAGTCCCCAAAGATAACATCCATTCCATCTGGATGAAGTCCAGAATAGGCAACTCTATAGACAAAAACAACAACACAATAAATTAGTGGTTGCCTGAGATTAGAGGTAGGAGTGAGATTAACTATAAATGGGCATGAGGGCGCTTCTGCATAGAGATGCAAAATTTTTCAAAAACACTAACAAAACACTAGCAAAACAAATCCAGCCACATAAATAAAAAGAATTAGACACGAGGGGATTTATCCCAGGAATGTAAGGTTGGTTTAAAATCTGAAAATTAGTTAATGCAAAGAACCATATCAATAGAATAAAGGATGAAAACCACATGGTCGTCTCAATAGATGCAGAAAAAATATTTAACAAAATTCAACACTCCTTTGTGATTAAAAAAAAAAAAAAGCCAACAACAACAACAACCCTCAACATGATAAAGAGCATCTATGAAAAACCCACAGCTAGAATCATACTTAATTGTGAGATCCCAAATATTACACACACACCCTCCCCCCGCCCGCCAGATCAGAAACAAGACAAAGATGTCTACTTCCTCCATTCTGTTCAACATTGTGCTGGAGGTTCGAGCCAGGGCAATTAGGCAAGAAAATGAAATAAAAGGCACCAAGTGAGAAGGAATAAAAACTAGCTCTATTTGCAAATAACATGATTTCATATATAGAAAATCCTAAGGAATCCATTAAAATATATAAAACTAATAAATGAGTTCAGTAAGGTTGCAGAATACAAGCTTAACATACAAAAGTCAGCTGTATTTCTATACTCTAGCAATAAATAATAAAAATAAAGTTAAGATTTAATTTATAATAGGATAAATAATAAAATACTTAGAAATACATTTAACAAGTGCAAAACTTGCATTCTGAAAACTACAATGCATTGTTGAGATAAATTAAAGAATACCTAGCCCGGCCTGTGTGGCTCAGTGGTTGAGCATCCACCCAGGAACCAAGAGATCACCAGTTGATTCCCAGTCAGGGCACATGCCCAGGTTGCCCACTTGATCCCCAGTAGGGGTGTGCAGGAGGCAGCCGATCAATGATGTTTCTCTCTCATCGATGTGTCTATGTATCTCCCTTCTCTCTCTAAAAAGCAATAAAAAGATTAAAATAAATAAAGAATACCTAAATACATAAAATGACATCACACGTTCATGGATTGAAAGACTTAATAATGTTAAGATGCCAATACTCTCCAAATTGATTTACAAATTTAATGCAGTTCCCATCAAAATTTTACTGGCTTCTTTGCAGAAAATTGACAAGCTGGTTCTAAAATTCATATGGAAATCCAAGGACCCAGAATAGCCAAAATAATCTCAAAAAAAAAAACAAAAACAAAAAACATTGGAGGACTCACACATCCGGATTTCAAAGCTTATTACAAAGCTACAGTAGTCAAGACAAAAACAAGGACAGACATAGATCAATGGATTAGAACGGAGTGTCCAGAAATAAGCCCTTACATTTACAGTCAATTGTTTTTTTACAAGGTGCCAGACAATTCAAAGACAAATATTTTCAATAAATGATCTGGAGCAATTGGATATACATATGCAAAAGAATGAAGCTGGACCCCTAACACAACACAAAATGTGACTTAAAATGGATCAAAGACCTAAATATAAGTACTAAAACTATAAAACTCTTAGAAAAAAAGCATAGGCATACATCTTCATGGCTTTGGATTAGGCAATGGTTTCTTAGACATGACACCAGGACATTGAAAGCCAGACCTGTCTCCAAAGCTTGTCTTCACTAGGCTTGAGAAAAGACTTTAGACCACTCATCATATCCTCTACTTGAGATTGCCTCTGTGTGTGTGTGTGTGTGTGTGTGTGTGTGTGTGTGTGTGTGTGTGTGTGTTCTGTGTTCCTTCCGAGAGATCACTGATCACTAGGCAGGTTATTTTCCCAGCATGGAGACCACTGCCCTCTGGTGGCCACTTGGACAAGTACCGAAATTGGAGGAAAAATTACCCTTCATTGAGACTGTTAAGAATCATTAAGGACCAGGTTTTATTTTCTTTAATTTGCCCAAAACCTTATTGAATAGATATTATTGTTCTTAGTGAGGCCCAGAGAGGTGAAGCTACTTTCCTAAGGTCACTCAGCTGGAAGTGGTAGACAGGACCATGAATAGGTTGAGGCAGTAGGGTGAGGCAAGAGAGGCGCCTCACCTGTCTTATCCTAGTCCCAGCCCTGGTGATGGAACAGGACTGGAAGTGGGCCAGCCAAACTCCAAGCCTCATGGTCTTCACCACCAGGTGGCCCAGCCTCCTAATTGGCATTAAGGGGATGCCATTCTGGCCTTGGACATTCCCTTTGTGTGTACAATGCTAGATGCTGGGGAAAGAAAGACACAGCCCTTTACCCATGAAAAGCATGACTTAGGTCATGAAAATGTAAATGGTGAGAGGACACCTTGCTCCAGGAACAGCAAAGGAAGTGGTGTGTGTGTGTGTGTGTGTGTGTGTGTGTGTGTGTGCTGTCCTAAGGGAACAGATCTTAGGGAAGTCTGGAGGCAGTGGCCCAGCCACAGGGAGTCTTCTCCCCCAGGCAGTGCATCCCCTGAGGCAAGCCAGCCGGCACCAGGCAAGCTCCTTGGAGGGGCTGGGCAAACATTGTTGGGTAAATGACCATAAACGCAGGATATAGCTGATCTTCTGCCCACTGTGATGATACACATGACTGTTATTGTACTGCGTGGTCACGGGGCATAGAAGGAAAATGCTCACCAGTGTGAAGGTAATTAGCATTCCTTTCACCCAGACACATGGTTTGGCTATTTTAGCTCTTCTCATTTTGCCAGCATTTTACATCACGGTCCAAGTCAGTAGTTTTCCCTAAAATCAATTCACATGTTTTTGTGTATGTTTTTTTTTTTTTTTAATTTCTTTATTGATTAAGGTGTCACATATTTGTCCTCATCCCCCCATTCCCATCCCACACCCCTCCCCTTGGATGCCCCAACCCTCTGTTGAACTTAAGCATTGGTTAGGCTCATATGCATGCACACAAGACCTTTGGTTGATCTCTCCCCCCTCCCCCCACCCTCCCCTATCCTCCCTCTGAGGCCCGATAGTCCGATCGATGCCTCCTTGTTTCTGGTTCTGTTCTTGTTCATCAGTCTATGTTGTTCATCATTTCCCCTAGATGAGCGAAATCATGTGTCACTAGAGATATACTTATAAGAATTGAATGTGCGACGAGCAATAATAGTTATGCTGACAGGCAAATGAATCAGTCTGTAGTGAGTTTCTTTCTGGACCAACAGTTCTTTTGAGACCCAATATCAATGTCCACCAGTTCGCTATGAGTACATGTCGGCACTGACCCCTCAGCTCTGGATGGTGGACAAATGGTGGTAATGCAGGTCCGACTCCCTCTGGTTTGGTCTCGGCCGGACCCAGGGGCACTGATTCACCCGGATCCAGGGGCCCGCGGCCTCACCCGGACCCAGGGCCAGGCCCACCCGGATCCAGGGGCCCGCGGCCTCACCCGGACCCGGGACCCAGGCTCAACCGGATCCAGGGGCCCACGGCCTCACCCGGACCCGGGGCCAGGCTCACCCGGATCCAGGGGCCCACGGCCTCACCCGGACCCGGGGCCAGGCTCACCCGGACCCGGGACCCAAGCTCACCCGGAGCCAGGGGCCCGCGGCCTCACCCGGACCCGGGACCCAAGCTCACCCGGAGCCAGGGGC
Source organism: Cnephaeus nilssonii (assembly GCF_951640355.1). Classification (NCBI taxonomy): domain Eukaryota; kingdom Metazoa; phylum Chordata; class Mammalia; order Chiroptera; family Vespertilionidae; genus Cnephaeus; species Cnephaeus nilssonii. The sequence continues at coordinate 89,386,562 of NC_137078.1, forward strand.
CCGCGGCCTCACCCGGACCCGGGACCCATGTGTATGTTTTTTACATATATTTTTATTGATTTCAGAGAGGAAGGGAGAGGGAGAGAGAGAGAGAGAAACATCAATGATGAGAGAGAATCATTGATCGGCTGCCTCCTGCACACCCTCCCACTGGGGATCGAGCCTGCAACCTGGGCATGTGCCCTTGACCAGGAGTTGAACCGTGACCTCCTGGTTCATAGGTTGACACCCAACCACTGAGCCACACAGGCAGGACACAATTATAGGTTTTTATTGAGCACCCAGTAAAGTGTCCAAACAGAGGGAGAAGGAAATTATAGTGCTAGAGCACTATGTCATTTATTCAGCACCATCAAGGCACATGGGGCTATCCTGAGCCTGTCACTCCTTACATCAGCCTAATGTGGGGGAGGGGGATGAATCCTTTTAGGGATGAGAAAGCAGCTCAGAGAGGCCAAGGATGTATCCAAAGCCTGCAATGAGAGGCAGAGCTGAGAGAGCCCTAGTCTAGCCTCATGCCAACACCCCAACTTCTGTGTCTGTGGTCCTCAAAGTGTGTTCCCTGACCAGTAGCATCAGGATCACCTGGACATTTGTTAGAAATGCAGATTACCAGGTCCCACTGCAGATCTGAATCTGAAATTCTGGATGTTAGATCCAGCAGCCTGTGTTTTAACAAGCCCTCCAGGTGATTCTATGCAATTCTCAAGGGTGAGAACCATCCTATATAATAAAAGGCTAATATGCAAATTGTCCCCACGGGCGGGAGTTTGACCGACCAGGAGTTAGACGTGCGCTGACCACCAGGGGGCAGCGTGGAACATGGTGGGTGTCTGCGATACAGTGCTGGCAGCGGGCGGCAATGGAGGTGCTGCTGGCCCTGATGGGCCCCGACAAGAGCGGGACTAGGTGGGATGGTGGAGCAGGTGAACAGGTGGTGCCAGGCCAAGGCGGGTGCAAGCGGGGGCCCCAATCGCCTCACCGGTTGCTGTCTGTGGGGCGACCTGCAGGGTGACCAGCAAGCAGGCGGCACCAGGCCAAGGCAGGTGCAAGTGGGGGTCCTGGTTACCCCACCAGTCACCCCACAGATGGTGACCAGTGGCAGCAGTGGCGAGGGGCAGGGCTGGCAAGCGGGCAGTGCCAGGCCAAGGTGTGTGTGAGCGGGGGGGGGGCCCCAATCACCCCGCCGATCACCCCACAGATCGGCCCTGATTGCCGGCCAGGCCTAGGGACCCTACCCGTGCACGAATTTTGTGCACCGGGCCTCTAGTAGACCTATGATAGTCCCTGTGCTTCAACTTCCCACAGTCAGATGGGGACCAATTCAAACCAGGACATACACAACTAAGTCCAGTCAAGACATTCTATAATAGTGCCAGAGGAGGGAGAATCATTCTGAGGGTTCTGAAAAGGTTTCATGGAAGAGATGACATCTGAACTTGGCCATGATGAATGGAAGGACTTTAAAGATCGTAAGTGGAAGAAAAAGCCTTTTAGGTAGAGCAGAGGCAAGGAGGCCATAAAGTGCCTGCTCATAAAAGGCCTTACCTGCCAGGCTGTTCGGTCTGGCCTTACCCTGGAGGCAATGGGGAGCCATGGTAGGTTTTTGAGCATGGGTGTGCTCATAGCTGAGTCCAAGTATGTCACTGCCCAACAACAGTGTTTTCTTTCTTTATTTCTTTCTCTCTCTCTCTTTTTTTAAAAAAATATATTTTATTGATTTATTACAGTGAGGAAGAGAGAGGGATAGAGAGTTAGAAACATCGATGAGAGAGAAACATCGACCAGCTGCCTCTTGCACACCCCCTACTGGGGATGTGCCCGCAACCAAGGTACATGCCCTTGACCGGAATCGAACCTGGGACCTTTCAGTCCGCAGGCCGACGTTCTATCCATTGAGCCAAACCGGTTTCGGCTCTCTCTCTCTTTCTTTTTTAAAATATATTTTTATTGATTTCAGAGAGGAAGGGAGAGGGAGAGAGAGATAGAAACATCAATGAGGAGAGAGAATCATTGATTGGCTGCCTCCTGCATGCCCCCTACTGGGGATCGAGCCCACAACCCAGGCATGTGCCCTTGACCAGAATCAAATTCAGGACCCTTCAGTCCGCAGGCCGACGCTCTATCCATTGAGCCAAACCAGCTGGGGCTCTTTTTTTTTTCTGCTGCCAAAAGCTTTATTGTTTCATTTGGTCCAATGCACGGGAGAGGGCTCCATGGGAGAGGGCTCCAGGGTGGTTAAGAGAATGGCTGGTAGTTTCGGGGAGAGGCTCAGGTAAAAGCCAGACGCCAGGGGAAGCAGAGGGCCCCCCAAAGGCCTCTGGGCTCCACAGGCTCCTCGTGGTGCTTGAGGGGGAGCCTTTCGAAGAGACACTCGCCCGGCCCAGCCTGGGGGCCGGCAGCCTGCGGAGGTGAGTCCGGTGGTCGCCCATCTTCGTGATGAGCTTCACCTCCTCACCCCGGAAGTGGTTCTCCAGGAAGTCCCGGAGCTGAGGGGCTGCGCGGGGGGGGGGGGGAACCCGGGGCCTGCAGCTCCACCGGGGCCTGGCTCCGGCTCCTCTCCGAGGCCAGGCGGCTGCCAGGGCCCTGAGCGGTGCCCACTCACCTGGGCGGCTGCAGCGCGGCCTGGAGGACAGTGCGGCCGCCTCCCCGGTTTTCAACTTTAAGATGCTCAGCCCCTCGCGCTTCTCCGCTAACACAGGGAAGAAGTGGCCCACGCCTCGAGAGCCACGTCGTCAGGGTGGAAACAGAAGCCCAGAGAGGCAGGGGCGGAGGCCGCAGAGGCAGCTGGCCAGGTGGCGGGCTGCAGCCTCCCCCTCGGTGGAATCATGCTGACGCATTTGGGAGCTCACGGTTGTTTGGCAATTAGGAGTTCAGGTAGAAAAAATCCCGGTGTGTTGGCTGGTCCCGGAGGGGGTTCTGCAGGTGGTGACTGGAAGAAGGGGCGTCCCTGGGTCTGTTCCGTCCAAACACTGTTAAAGCAAGAGGCAGGTCTGGGACTGCCGAGGGAACTGTACAACTGTGTTCTCTTGCCCCCTGTAGAAGGCAGAGTAACGTTCTAATCCCCAGAGCCTGTGAATATGCTATGTCATGTGACAAGGGGAAATTAGGATTGCATTGAGGCTGCCAATCAGCTGATCTTGAGATGGGGAGATCCTAGGTTTCCAGATGAGCCCAGGGTAATCACAAGGGTCCTTCCTTATAAGTGAAAGAGGAAGAAGAGGCCGTGTCAGAGGCAGGGAGAGATTTCAAGATGCCATACAGCTAGCTTGGAGATGGAGGAAGGGGCCAAGAGCCAGGAAGGCACACAGCTTCCAGAAGCTTGAAAGGCAAGGAAATGGATTCTTTGCTTTAAAGGAACACAACCCCAACAACACCTTGAATTTAGCCCAGTAAGACCCATTTCAGACTTCTGAACTCAGAGCTATAAGACAGACTTCCAGGAAACTGTAAGGAGTTTTTTTTCTTCTTCTTCAATCAAAGACAAATAATAACGCCAGTCACCAATTTCTGAGTGCTTTCATCCTCACAATAGCCCCATAAGACAGGCATTATTATCTCCATTTTCCACTTGGGGAAACTGAGGCTTTCCCAAGCTAAGAAGGAGCACAGCCCGCATTGAAAGCCAGACCTGTCTCCAAGGCTTGCCTCCACTAGGCTTGAGAAAAGACGTGAGACCACCCATCACGTCCTCCACTGGAGGGCGCCGGATGGGCGTCAGCCAAAGGTGCTGGAGGTCTTTCCGGCTGGAGCAGGGGCCGAGGGTGAGAGGACCCTGGAGACCCTCCCCCTCTGAGGAAGTCAGTGAAGACAAACTTGAACTTTTCAGTGTTCCTGCCTGGCTTGGGTCTGCTTTCACCTAGACCAAGACAAACAGAAGCCCAGACATTGGGCACCGGCCCACAGCCAGATTGCCTGTGTTGTCTCCTGATTCCATCAATCACTTGCCAGTAACCTTGGGCAAGCTCCTTATGGCTCCCTGTCTTAGATTCCTATTCTGTAAAATGGGGGTAATAATAGTACCTGCCTTAGAGAGAATTCACGAGTTATTGTATGTTATGGGCTTAGAAGAGTACCTACACAAAGTAACTCTGATAACGGTTACTGTTTTTATTATTATTTCAAGTTGTGGAATTTTGCGGGTGTGATTAATTTAAAGATCTTTGCGATGGGGAGATTATCCTGGATTATCCAGGTGGACCCTAACTGTAATAACAAATGTGCTTCTAAGACCGAGGCCGAGGGCGATTCGGCCACAGGAAAGAAGGCAATGTGATGCCTTTGCAAGCCCAAGATGCCCTTGCAGATAGAGGAAGTTGGCCACAGGCCAAAGAATGCAAGGTATGCAGTTCCAGAAGCTGGAAAAGGTTAAGGAAACGGATGCTCCCCTAGAACCTCTGCAGGGAGTGTGGCCTGCCGATAACCTTGATTTCAGTCCAGTACAGTGTTTCAGACTTCTGGCCTCCAGAACCGTAAGAGAATAAATGGGTGTTGTTTTAAGCCGCCAAATTTGCGGTCATTTGTTAAAGCAGCAATAGGAAACTAGCACAGAAAACATCAACATCAACGGTGAAAAGGAATCTGGTGGCGTTGGACGGAGCCTGGGCAGAGCGAGAAGAGCAAGGGGCCCAGCAGAGGGCTCCCCACGGCTCCGGCATTTAAGGTCCACGCAGAGGAAGCACATCTCAGAAAAGCTCTCTGGGAAGGAGCAGTCGGAGAGGAGGCAGGACCACCAAGGAAAAGGGTTGTCCCCGCCCTAGTCGGGTTGGCTCAGCGGAGAGGGTGTTGGCCTGCGAACTGAAGGCTCTCGGGCACGTATCTCACGACCAATCGATGGGAGAGAGACACGTGTTTCTCTCAGTCTCTCCCCCTCCCTTCCACTCTCTCTAAAAATCCATGGGAAAATATCCTCGGTCAAGGGAACGTGTGTTTCGCCCTAACTGGTTTGGCTCAGTGGATAGAGCATCGGCCTGCGTACTGAAGGGTCCCAGGTTTGATTCCAGTCAAGGGCATGTACCTTGGTTGTGGGCACATCCCCAGTAGGAGGTGTGCAGGAGGCAGCTGTTTGATGTTTCTCTCTCATCAATGTTTCTAGCTCTCTATCCCTCTCCCTTCCTCTCTGTAAAACATCAATAAAATATATTTTTTAAAAAAAAGGGGGGGAACGTGTGTTTCAAGAAGGAAGGAGTGGCTAACAGTGCCAGATGCTCCCAGAAACCAAGCAAGAGAAGTAAGTGCCTTTTGTGTTTTAAGAGAAGGAGAGCCGAGTTGACCCCCTGCTAGTACTTGGGGTTGAAAGCAGACTGCAGCGGATTGAAAGGTGCCTGCGGGGTGAAGCAGAGTTGTACTTCACAGCACATGTGTCCTGTCTCCACCAGATTGTACATGTTTTTTTTCAATTTTTAATTCTATTACCCAAGTAGTATATGTCCCTTATAGAAAAGGTAAGATACACAAATTAACCAAAAGAAAAAAAAAATGTACTCATAATGTCCTCAGGGGGTAATATTTTAGTGTATAGCTTTTCAAGTTTTCTTTTTCTACACAAAGTATATAATTCTCTCGATCACCTTATAGGATAACATACCATTGGGCCATTTTAAGAGGAACTGATTCCGTCTTAGAGTAGCAAGCAATTTCCTCAGCTGCACACAGCTGGTCAGTAGCAGCACCAGGATTGGAACTGAGATGACTCCACACCCGGCTGGCTGGCTCAGTGAGCATCCACCTATGAACCAGGAGGTCACAGTTGGATTCCTAGTCAGGGCACATGCCCAGGTTGCGGGCTTGATCCCTAGTGGGGGGCACGCAGGAAGCAGCCAACCAATGAATGATTCTCTCTCATCATTGATGTTTCTCTCTCTCTCTCCCCTCCCTTCCTCTCTGAAATCAATTAAAAATATATTTTTTTAAAAAATAGACCTATCAGACTCCAAGCACCGAGGTTCTTCACCTCGGTGCTTCCCTGATATTTACCTGAAGGACTCTTTTCCAGAAGGCCTGAGCGTCCAGAATGAAATCGAAGTAGATCTGTATTCCGAACCCCATTGTTATCCACCTAAAGATATAGGTGGTTCCCAAGAGGAAGAAGTTAGTGCGTGGGGAGGAGTGGCAGTCTTTAGCCTGGCAGGGCCGGTGAGCGGGGTCCAGGGGTAGAAGGCACCAGACTAAGCCCAGGAAGAAAGAAGGGCGCGGGTGAGAAGGCCAGGTAAAAAGGAGAGGGTTACTGAGCACCTATCGGGTACACGCACGTGTCAGATTCTTTCCTCGCAACATCATAAACGAATGGGCATCCGACTTCCCATTTTGCAGAGAAGGAAACAGGTTCCAAGAAGGAATAATTTTTCCCAAATCGCAGTTACACTGGGGTGCCTAGCCACACAGACCCGGGAGGCGGGGCATGCGGCTGGGGGGGGGGGGGTCCCTGGTGGCGCACGGAATGGAGGCTGACAACTGGGTGCGGGGAGCAAGGGAGAGGTGGGGTGATTCCGGGAGGAGCGGGACACGGAGACAGGCAGGGCTTGCGGGTGGTGGTGAAGCTGAAGGGGCGAGGCCATGGGGGCTGGGAACGAAAGGAGGGAGGAGAACCAGGGAGCGGGAAGAAAGGGAGCGGAACCTGGAGGGCGGCAGGGGGCCTGGGGAGCTTCAGGGAGGCCGGGGCGGGACCGAGACAAGGGGCGGGGCCGAGAGGCAAGGGGCGTGGCCGTGGGGCAAGGGGCGGGGCAGTGAGCCAGGCGCTGGGAGGCCAGGGGCGGGGCTTAGAAGAGGAGGGGGCGGGGCCGAGAAGAGGACGGGGCGGGGTCTGGAAGAGGACGGGGCGGGGCCGAGAAGAGGACGGGGCGTGGCGAGAAGAGGATGGGGCTGGGGACGGGGTGGGGACTCCGGGACCCGAGGTGACTGGACAGTACGCTGCGAAGGCAGTCGGGGGCGGGGCGGCGCGGAGGGGGTGGAGCGTGCGGAGGCCCTGACGGCGCCCTCGGAGGGCAGTGAGGCCAGCCCAAAGCTGTGTAGTGAGCGCGCCCCGCGCCCCGCTCCCGCAGCCCCGGAGCTCCCGCAGCCCCTGAGCCCCCGCCCCGCACCCATCATGCCCGAGCAGCTCAGCGTCGCGGAGTTCCTGGCCGTCACCGTGGAGGACCTCAACTCCCCGGCTGGGGCCGCAGCCTTCGCCGCCAAGATGCCCCGGTGCCGGGGGGCGGCACTGGTGCGGGAGGAGGTGAGGGGGCCGAGGCGGGAGGGGTCCCGGGTCCCGGCAGGGTCTCGCCTTGACGTTCACCGGGGTGACGGGAGCTGCATTGGCCCTTACGGCTCCCCAAAACCTGCCCCCTTCCCTAGATCTGTGAGAACTGGGTGCATCTCAGACATCCGCGTCCTCACCGTCGAGGCCTTGGGGAGGGCCGGAGGGATGGTTTGTGGGGGGCCTTGAGGTCACCTCGACGACAGGTCACAGGTCGGGGGTCATACCCCCCGTGTTCTTGGTTACCTGCACCATCGCATGTGTTTGCGCAGCTCCTCACTGCATGTTTGGGTTTTCATCTTCGGAGCCCCACGGGTTTGGCCCCAAAGGCACTCCCCTTCTGGGAAGCAGGCCTGCCGCCTCAGACTAGAACTTTTCCCCGGCTGCAGGCAGGCCCCCTCCCCCTGGCCGCTGGCTCTGAGATTTGGCCGGTGTTTGTGGAATGAATGCAAATGAGAAGGCGCCAGGAGCCGGGGTTCACCTTGGCCAGGCTGTTGGCAAGTTTCTAGTCTCCTCCCCTTCCCCTCTCCTCTTTGTCTTTCCCAGCAAGGCGTCCCAGGCCTGTTCTTCCCCCCTTGCAGGCTGCCCCACCCCATTCCCCTACTCTTTGGAGTTCATTCCTCTTCTGGGACCTGCTGCACTTTACCGGCTTCCCCTGCAGGGAATATTCCAGGGCAGACACCCTGCAGCGTTGGGCCAGTGGAGGATATGTTTTTGCAGCTCCCTTCCAGAGGATGCCCTGGATTTGGGTGACATTTTGGACCTCAGCTGTTGCTGTCACCTTCCATCCTTCACCATAAGAGTATTGAGCACCTACTGTGTGGCTGACACAAAGCTCAATAGTTCATAATACCCTGGATCAGTGTCGTGGGAAATTTCTTTTCCTTCTCTCCTCTGGCAGACTGAACCCCCTTCTCAGAGGCTGTGTCTGTCCCTTTGAAGTGGGGTGATAGAGGATTGTGGAAAGATCACCGACCTTGGGGGAGGCAGACTGTGTTCAAATTCTGGCTCTGCAGTTTGCCAGCTGTGTGAGCTTGGGCATGTGACCTGATTTGTTTGAGCCCCACTCTGGCATCTGTAAAATGGAGATAATAATGTTTACCTACAGGGCTATGGTATTACGTGAGGCAGTGCATGTCAGGCATGTATCTTGATAAATGGAATCATGATCCGGTTAACTGACGGACCTCTTTACGGAGTGACTAGGTCTCTTTTGTCCATTTCTTTCACGGAGCCCAGCCTAGTGCTTTGCACGTAGTAGGGGTACAAGTTTTAGTTAAAATAAGCAGCCAGTCTTTGGCCTCCTTCCTTGGGCAGAACCAGTAGCTTAGAGTCCACCAACTTTGACTACGACTTGTATTTTACTGGGAGGCTCCCGGGGAAACAGCCACAGAGCCTCATCCTGAGGAGACAGCTTCCCCAAGTTTGTCTTCATAGTCTCATATTTCCTGACCTGGAAGAACTCAGTGCCTTTGGCACCCATAGGGCTGTCACAGTTCAGCCTCTTTATTGGGTTGTTCATTAAAATGTTAAATCAGAGCAGGAGAAGGAACTGTACTATGAAGCCTTCTCCGGGGACAGAAATGCCCATTTATGCCGGTGCATCTGGCCTTGCCTGGCTCGGTGTGTGTAAGCACTTGTGTGTGTCTGGAGGGGAGAGGGAGCCCTTAAATGGGTCTGGAGGCTGAAGCAGGCTCTGGTTAGGGTTCAGCTTTGCCCCAATTCTGACTCAACAAAACTCGGTCCCTTTCGCCTTTGGGACTTTGATTTGGTGCACGTGAGGTTTGTTTTTACAGCAGAAAGCCTGTGGCACCCAAGCTTTTCTCTTTCACTGCCCCAAAAGTTAGAGTCTGACCTTTGGATTGGAGTTGCCAGAGGTTTCCTGTTTGGTTTTCCATTTGTGTTTATATTTGCACTAGAGGTCTGGTGCATGAAATTCGTGCACTTGGGGGGGGTGTCCCTCAGCCCAGCCTGCACCCTCTCGCAGTCCAGGAGCCCTCGGGGGATGTCCGACTGCTGGCTTAGGCCCGCTCCCCCTAAGTCGTCAGTCGGACATCCTTAGCGCTGCTGCGGAGGTGGGTGAGGCTCCTGCCACCGCCACTGCACTCACCAGCCATGAGCCTGGCTTCTGGCTGAGTGGCGCTCCCCCTGTGAGAGCGCACTGACCACCAGGGGGCAGCTCCTGCATTGAGCGTCTGCCCCCTGGTGGTCAGTGCGTGTCATAGCGACCAGTCGTTCAGCCGTTTGGTCGATTTGCATATTAGCCTTTTATTATATAGGATGTAGTTTGAAGCTGGCATTCCCACTCCCCTTTTCTGGCATGACTAACCCACCCCCAGGCTTGAAGGGGTGTGAATTTGTCTAAATCATAATGCAACTGATTCTTTTTTTTAATCCTTATTGATTTGAGAGAGAGAAACATCAATATGAGAGAGAGACATCAATCAGTTACACGCCCTGACAGGGCATCGAATCTGAAATCTGGGTATGTGCCCTGACTTGGGAATTGAACCCATGACCTTTCAGTGTATTAGACAATATTTCAACCAACTGAGCCACACCAGCCAGGGCACTACTGATTCTTAGGTCAAGTCTTCCAGTCCCAGTTGGTTTCCTGGGAGTAACTAGGGACTCTGTCCTGGACTTGCAGACCTTTTGTACAGAATGCTGAGAAGGACCCTGGGCAGGTCACAGGAATCTAGAATATTAGCCCTGGGGGACCCTTTAAGATAGAGATCACCTAGGGAGGCTCTTATTGGAGATGGGGAAACTGATGACCCCAGAAAGCAAGAGAGTTGTCCAAGCTCCTACAGCTGAGTAAGGGAAGAATTGGCATGTCTACACAAATGTTCTAGCCCCTGGTCCTATTCTCTTCTAAAGATCACCTGCCTGTCCCTCCCTATGTAACCTCTCTGAACCGCAGTTATTTCCCCTTAAAATGGGTCTAATCATGCCTCCTTCTCTGGGTTGTTAAAGGTTTTTGTTTTTTATTATGAAACTCTGTACAAAAGGGAGAGTCTTAAGACAGATCACCATTCTATCCACCACCTTTTCCTGTTCTGGGACGCCTTTACATCCATCATCTCATTGATATGCACAATAACAGATGAAAGTGGGCCCAGGAAGGTTAAGGCAGTTGCCTTGTGTCACATAGTGAGTCTGTCTGACTCTAAGGCCTGACCAATTCTCCATGCCATCTCTATGCTAGGCACCAAGGACATTAAGATACTGCTTTTGTTTGCTGGCTGGTTGGGGAGAAGTAGCCTATCTTAGAGAGATAAGTAGGAACCCTAAGAATCTGTTCTGAGTGCCCAGAGAAAGGTACAGTCAGTGCCATAGAGGCTGTTAAAGTAGGGGAGGGAGAGAGCAGTGAGGACTGGTGCAATCAGGGAGAGCTTCCTGGAGGAGGTGACACTTCCATATGGGCATTGAAGGATGGAAAAACTCCATTAAGTGAAGAAGATCAGAGTGAATTTTGAGATTGGTGGAAAGAGAGCATATACAGGAACCAAGTAAGCCATTTTAACCAGTGCTGAGAATTCATGCTATATCATGCATCTCAAACTACTAGTGAACTTATATCTCCTAGTGGGTCTCAAATGAAGCAGTTCACCACAAATAGGAGATCTTCAAAGACTTGTGATATACTGTATATATATATTCGAGACTTAATGAAGTTTTAATTGCACAAAGGACATAATAATTTTTAATTTAAAAATTTAAAAACAGCCCTAGTTGGTTTGGCTCAGTGGATAGACTTTTGGCCCATGGACTGAAGGGTCCCGGGTTCGATTCCGGTCAAGGTCATGTACCTCGGTTGCAGGCTCGATCCCTGGCTCTTATTGGGGCACATACGGAAAGCAACCATTCGATGTGTCTCTCTCACATCGATGTTCTCTCTCTCTCTCTCTCTGTATCTCCCCCTCCCTCCCATTCTCTCTAAAAATCAATGGAAAAATATCCTTGGTTGAGGATTAACAAAAAAAAAAAAACATTTTAAAAACATAACTGAAAAGTGTAAAGTCATCTCTGACCATGTCTCACAATCCCTGTACTCTCCCCAGAGGTAACTGCTATGGAACTGTGCATGCTTTCCAATGTGTGTCCTCAGAGAAAATATATTATCAGGGAGGGGATGGTGGTTAGGGGGAATATTTGCCTAAATTGGTATCATGTCTTATACTTCACAGTTTTAAATTTTACTGGAGTCAAATTTATCTTTTCCTTTGTGACTTTTGCTTTTTTTGTTGTTTTATTGATTGATTGATTTTAGAGAGAGAGGAAGGGAGAAAGAAAAACAACGATTTGTTGTTCCATTTATTTATGCATTCATTGGTTGATTTCTCTATGTGCCCTGATTTTTGTATGAAATCTTGGTGTATTGGGATGGCGCTCTAACCAATTGAACTACATGGCCAGGGCCAACTTTTGCTATTTTGAATCTTGTTCAGAAAGGATTTCATTCTTAATTCTTAATATTCTTGTGAATTTTACCTGCTTTGTCTATATTCGTTTTACAAAAACAATAAAAATTATGTAATCCTGCCCTCGCTGGTCTGGCTCAGTGGATAGAGTGTCAGCCTGCAGACCGAAGGGTCCCAGGTTCGATTCTGGTCAAGGGCACATGCCTGGGTTTTGGGCTCGGTCCAACGTGCAGGAGGCAGCCAATCAATGGTTCCCTCTCATCATTGTTGTTTCTATCTCTCCCTTCCTCTCTGAAATCAACAAAAATATATATTTTTTAAAAATTACGTAATCCTAGAGATTATTTGTAAGAAACATAAACCCTCTCAAGCTTGTTTACATTGAGGATAAATTTGTTTTAAAGAATTGGAGGTGCCTTGTGGGACTGAAGAGCCGTCAGTAAAAGTAGACTTCACCAGGGCCTCAGTCCTCAGCTGCTTCATCATCCTCTCTGTCTCTGGCCTCTATTTCTTTCTCTTTTTTTTCAAAATACGTTTTTATTGATTTATTTTAGAGAGAGAGGAAGAGAAAGAGATAGAA